>NC_064614.1:1084611431-1085236431 GCF_023898315.1 Schistocerca nitens | reverse complement strand
TGTTTGGTAAATTTGGATGCATGTATTGTTGTGATTGTTGTTTTGTTTCCGGTGTGTCTTATTGGATCCAAGTTTCATCTCCAGTAACAATTGATTTCAAAAGTTCTCTTGTTCATCGTGATAACGGTGAACGGAATTCAAAGCTGACGCCATTCGGTGACTTTTGTGGGGGTCGATCAACATTTTTGGAACCCAATGACCATAAGTTTTTCGTAGCATAAATGTTCCGTATCGATAGAGTGTACGAGACATCTTGAAACTTCCGGAATTTCCAAAGACAAAGCAGTTATGGGGAACCTACGATTTTCTCTAACCATTCTAACGGGTCGTTCAGCATGGTCGGCTGTAACGCCAGACTTGCGTCCTTCATCATGCACGTCATTTCGGCCATCCTTAAACTTTCGGCACTATTCACGCACAACACCATCAGTCATGAAGTTATCACCGTACACTCGGCTCATTCTCCGATGAATTTCTGCTGCACTATTCCCTCCTGCTTGCAGAAACCGAATGACAGTTCGCAATTCACACTTGGTGAGAGTAACAATGACGGCAGCCATGTTTATGTGGCTGTAGTACAACGCAGACTGATGCCTTGAGGTCGGCAATGGCAGAGTGTGTAGTGCGAGAGTTGCGCCGTAGCCTACTGCGCATGCCAACTTTCTGCCGCTCGCGTAGCTTCTATACTAAGTGATCGGAGGTTGAAAAAAGAAGTCCCTCGTATATATATTACATATAGTTTGTTCATACATAAATATATATGAGTTTCTTCATATATATATATATATATATATATATATATATATATATATATATATATACAAGGTTGTAGCGGGGCGGTTAAAGTGTTTTTCCTACAGAAACCATTTCCACTCAACTTGTGGCGCATTTCTTCTTGTGCAGTCTTGTCCACACGTCCGACATGGTAGAAAATGTGTAGTGTTCTTCAGATAGAGAAAGCTGTAGCGGAAATTAGCCGCACTACACGCCTCCATAGATAGGTTTCATTAAATGTTTTCTGGCACCAGCGTAACTCAGCAATTAAAGGATAGAGAGTTCTGGAATGAAAGCTTCGATATATTGTTACTTCCTTGATATAAAAACTACGCAAAGTCAGTGCCAGCCTGAAGCTGCGATTTTGATACACACATGGAATCACGTTCACTCATCCATTCTCTCATCACAGCCAGCGTATGATAATTAAACGGACCGTCGTCAAACAATTACAAAACTCATTATATGTGACAGAACGCCCTCTCTAATATTATCCAGATCGATCTTCATGAACGTTCAGTTCTCGGTCCCAATTTGCAGAATACGCCACACAGATTTTACATATACAAATCGGAATTTCGCGTGTTCGTCTTTCTTACACGTTCGCGTCCACTTTGGGACAAAATGGTTCAAATGGCTCTGAGCACTATGCGACTTAACTTCTGAGGTCATCAGTCGCCTAGAACTTAGAACTACTTAAACCTAACTAACCTAAGGACATCACACACATCCATGCCCGTGGCATTATTCGAAACTGCGACCGTAGCGGTCTCTCTGTTCCAGACTGTAGCGCCTAGAACCGCACGGCCTCTCCGGCCGGCCAATTTTGGACATTCCACGGCCAAGTCTACATCATTGTTCCCACAGATGTCACATCTGCTCTGAGCTCCTACTAATAAATGCATCCGAACATTGGGATGGCTGAGCTCCGAGCTGTCTTTAGACTTCAGAAAGCAGTTCTCTTAGTCCACAAAATCCCGCAGCCTTTATATGTGATCAGTTACAACGTAGGGGCTTTTATGAACAATTTAGTAGATGAACGGACTTAGAAAACCCATAATTATGAAATAAATCCCTCTTTAACAAATAAAATTATCGTAAAATATTTGTTTCTCCAGTCCCGTAAACCGGCTAGCTGCTCATAAGAAATTTCCACCGAGAATATGATTCACTCTCTCCGTACAATCATAGTTCTCATGCTAACATGTACTCAGTTAATTAACATAACAAAATTCATTTACCTTATTACTTAGCATTGACACTAATAATTGAATAACAATAATAAATGAATGTCGTGATAGAATAGATAAAGTTTTGTTTCCAAAATATACGCCGGCCGGTGTGGCCGTGCGGTTCTAAGCGCTTCAGTTTGGAACCGCGTGACCGCTACGGTCGCAGGTTCGAATCCTGCCTCGGGCATGGATGTGTGTGATGTCCTTAGGTTAGTTAGGTTTAAGTAGTTCTAAGTTCTAGGGGACTGATGACCTCAGAAGTTAAGTCCCATAGTTCTCAGAGCCATTTGAACCAAAATATACAGTCGGATCACATATGAGTTTATTACCCGTACCGTGCTGATACCTCTCGGCCACAGCCGTAACTACTTGCAAATAGCAATGTTACAACACTGACTCATGTTAGAAACTGTCTGGTCGCCACTGGGTGGCTTACATAGGCGCGATGAAAGTCGCTACGCCTAACCTAAATGTACTTAAATGAATTTATCAAAACACTACCCTTACGTTTTTCAACTTCTGAGGCACGTCTGATAATCCTTTGAAGTGATTAAAGGGGAGTAGGAAGGCCTAACGTTCATTCGAATCCGCTTCGCCCGCTCATCTCTGTGCGGCTGATCACGGCGAAGGTTCGACTCCTCCCTCGGGCATGGGTGTGTGTGTTTGTCCTTAGGATAATTTAGGTTAAGTAGTGTGTAAGCTTAGGGACTGATGACCTTGACATTTAAGTCCCATATGATTTCACACACATCATCATCCGCTCATCTCACCAACTTCTACAGTTCGAATTTAGAAAATTGCTCATCTCAACAGAGTTTAATGTGTATACGATATTTACCTAAGGAGGTAATCTTACAGCCTGCTCTATCCTCTTCGATTTCCGTCATACATACATGGTTTGAACGTAAGGACCACGACACTAGTTTTCTAAAGATGTACGACGCAATTCTCAAATAACTCGATGAATCGGCTTTGAAGACTGGAAGATTTTCGAACTATGTTAAGTACCAAACAACTCCCGTAGACTAACAAAAGCGCAGGTAGCCGAACAAGAAAGTGAAGCCCAGAAGCTATCCAAAGAAGGCAAAAAAGTGGGCTGCCAATCAATGAGCTATAAGAGGAGATATGAGGCTACCTACTTAAAAAAGTGTGTAACGCTGATGTTCTTTTAGCTGCTAAGTTGTTTGTTTGAATTTCACCAACAGTTAGTTTATTTAAATGTCATGTATATTAACATTTGAAAATGTTAATTCATGAATAGTAAATTACAAGTTTTTATTAAAACAACAATTTTTTTTTTTTTTTTTATTGCTGATCGCATGAAAATATAGTAAAATTTGATATAGGTCCCAAGTTTACGTAATTAGATAAACGAAACAATGGTGAAAGAGTAAAACTGAAAGGGGTCCAGAAATTACTGGTCAGTAGTGAACCAGTTTTCAAAGAGCAACGAGTTTGCTTATTTCTAGTGCAGGTACTAAACCCAAACCGTACCACGGCGTAGCGGAGAAATCCCGAATTGAAGGCCACCATTTTCAGCGACGTATGTGAGTACTGGCCTATTATTTAAAGAGTATGAGAGAGTACGAAAGGAAACCGGAGAAAAAAGTAAATGGATGTTTACTTCACAAATCGTATTGAATATTGTAGTCTATCTTAAATGAACGTGGCTTCGTATTTCTCTATATTAGGTCACCGTCAAATGACGGAAAGCAATACATATCTGTTCAAGAACGTAGGGTTATTTTCTTAAAAGTAGGAACGAAAATGCGTCTAGTTACCGGTTAAAGATAGTTGCGCGAAACTTACGATGTAGCAGATAGTAAGATTATTTCATCGTTCACGCAGTTTTTCAGTTTTGGTTCCCGTTTAATATTTCGTGGCACGTACTCCGCGTCTCTTTTGCTATTATTTTTCAGTCTTTAATTTATTTTTGTATTGAATAATTTTATCTACCTTGCTATCCACAATTTGTCGTATTTTCCCGGTCAACTGTCTTGAACTTAAATAATTATGATATGTTTTATAACTTGAACTATCTACTTCAATATCACATTTTTTGTAAGAAAAGACAGAGTCCTTACGAACGTTATTTGCATCTGTTAAGTTATCTTTTATCAGATATTGCACACCATTTAGGAAGTGAAAACGTAGCGTGCTCTGCAAATGGCGGATTCAGCGTGGAAGAGATACACTTGCGCCAGTGAGCCGTCTAGTCATTTTTAGTAAGTCTTTGACTATAACATGGAGGTCGTCTGCGGGCGAAAACAAACGAGAAGTTAGATCGCCAGAGAGGTGAAGGAGAATAAGCCTGTCTCCCTTTCGCAGGATTGGCAGACCACAGCAGTGTGTTCTGCTTCTGCAAAAGCCCAACTGAAGTGGTCAGACGGATTGCCGATCCCCTATGATTTTGTAACAATCGTACTCGAACTCTATGATGGACAAGGCTTAGTCTCTGCACTCACTTCAAAATAAGAAAGCAGCAGGCAACTCACAATCCAGTGCAAAATGAAGCACACAAAGCATGATGTGGCCATACTTCTGGCTATTTACGTTTTCCTTTCTTCTTTTTTGTAGAAAATCTGATGAAGCCCTAAAAATGCTAAATGCGTCACTAAACAATAATTTTCACAAGCAAGACTGTTTTCCTTCAAATTATTCAAAATGGTTCAAATGGCTCTGAGCACTATGAGACTTAACATCTGAGGTCATCAGTCCCTAGACTTAGAACTACTTAAACCTAACTAACTTAAGGACATCACACACATCCATGCTTGAGGCAGGATTCGAACCTGCGACCGTAGACTGTAGCGCCTAGAACCGCTCGGCCACTCTGGCCGGCTTCAATTTATCTTTATAGTGTTTCTGTACCAACCAACCTGACGGAGTGGCAAAAATTTAGTGAGTGAAAGAAAATTGTTGGACTATGACACTCTAAGCCAAGATTTTACAGGCATGAATGTCTTACACGTGCATCTGTCCACAAGTACTCCCACAATCAGGCAAGTTAGCGTTTCCAAACACCGAAGTTCGAAACGTTATTAAAAGGACTTTCAAGATGGCGGGAAATGAAATTATTCGTGCTGTAGTTGCACAGGCGAAGACCGTGTAGTGTGAATGTTGTTATGGAAATGACCATCTCACAGGAGTTGTTTGAGAACATTCAATATGCTGATAAGGGGGAAATCTGCTGAGGACGATGTTTCGTTCCGAAGTAATTTACGAATGAATAACATCAATTTCTGAACTCTTTTGAACTATATTTCTGGCTCTACACAAAAGTCATACAGTATGCGAGGTGCCATCCAGCTCGTATTAAATTACAAACAACATCTAGAAACTGGAGACACTGCAATACACGTATTGCATTCTGAAGGTCACAATTTCTAAACTGTTATGTTATCTACGACACACTGAAGGCTCATTGACAACTTGGGTCCTTGGCTACGATGTTGCAGTCAAGAGAAGGTCGTCGGCCAGTGCGTTGTCCGTGGTGAGAAGTTATGCCCGAAATTTGGTATTCTCGACACTGTGCATCTCGGAGTGCTGAATCCCCTAACGATTTCGGAAATGGAATGTCCCATGCATCTAGTTCCAAATACGATTCTGCGTAAGACGTCTGTTAACTCCCGTCTTGCGGCCATAATCACGGCGGTAACCTTTTCACACGAATCACCTCAGTACAAATGAGAGGTCCGCCAATCCATTGACCTTTTTTACACTACTGGCCATTAAAATTGCTACACCACGAAGATGACGTGCTACAGACGCGAAATTTAACCGACAGGAAGAAGATGCTGTGATATGCAAATGATTAGCTTTTCAGAGCATTCACACAAGGTTGGCGCCGGTGGCGACACCTACAACGTGCTGACACGAGGAAAGTTTCAAAAATGGTTCAAATGGCTCTGAGCACTATGGGACTCAACATCTTAGGTCATAAGTCCCCTAGAACTTAGAACTACTTAAATCTAACTAACCTAAGGACATCACACACACCCATGCCCGAGGCAGGATTCGAACCTGCGACCGTAGCAGTCCCGCGGTTCCGGACTGCAGCGCCAGAACCGCATGGCCACTGCGGCCGGCCAGGAAAGTTTCCAACCGATTTCTCATACACAAACAGCAGTTGACAGGCGTTGCTCGTGAAACGTTGTTGTGATGCCTCGTGTAGGGAGGAGAAATGCCTACCATCACGTTTCCGACTTTGATAAAGGTCGCATTGTAGCCTATCGCGATTGCGATTTATCGTATCGCGGCATTGCTGCTCGCGTTGGTCGAAATGCAATGACTGTTAGCAGAATATGGAATCGGTGGGTTCAGGAGGGTAATACGGAACGCCGTGCTGGATCCCAACGGCCTCGTATCACTCACTAGCAGTCGAGATGACAGGCATCTTATCCGCATGACTGTAACGGATCGTGCAGCCACCACGTCTCGATCCCTGAGTCAACAGATGGGGACGTTGGCAAGACAACAACCATCTGCACGAACAGTTCGACGACGTTTGCAGCAGCATGGACTATCAGCTCGGAGACCATGGCTGCGGTTACCCTTGACCCTGTATCACAGACAGGAGCGCCAGATGAATCCAGGTTCTGTATACAGCATCATTATGGTCGCATCCGTGTTTGACGACATCGCTGTGAACGCACATTGGAAGCGTTATTCGTCATCGCCATACTGGCGTATCACCCGGCGTGATGGTATGGGGTGCCATTGGTTACACGTCTCGGTCACCTCTTGTTCGCATTGACGGCACTTTGAACAGTGGACGTTACATTTCAGATGTGTTACGACCCGTGGCTCTACCCTTCATTCGGTTCCTGTGAAACCCTACATTTCAGCAGGATAATGCACGATCGCACGTTGCAGGTCCTGTACGGGCCTATCTGGATAGAGGAAATGTTCGACTGCTGCCCTGGCCAGCACATTCTCCAGATCTCTCACCAATTGAAAACGTCTGGCCAATGGTGGCCGAGCAACAGGCTCGTCCCACTACGCCAGTCACTACTCTTGATGAACTATGGTATTGTGTTGAAGCTGCATGGGCAGCTGTACCTGTACACGCCATCCAAGCTCTGTTTGACTCACAGGTGGTTGTTCTGGGTACTGATTTCTCAGGATCTATGCACCCAGATTGAGTGAAAATGTAATGACGTGTCAGTTCTAGTATAATATATTTGTCCAATGAATACCCGTTTATCATCTGCATTTCTTCTTGGTGTAGCAATTTTTATGGCCAGTAGTGTACATTGTGTATGTGCATATCGCTATCCGCCGGCCGTGGTGGCCGATCGGTTCTAGGCGCTTCAGTCTGGGACCGCACGACCACTACGGTCGCAGGTTCGAATCCTGCCTCGGGCATGGATGTGTGTGATGTCCTTAGGTTAGTTAGGTTTAAGTAGTTCTAACACTAGGGGACTGATGACCTCAGATGTTAAGTTCCATAGTGCTCAGAGCCATTTGAACCATTTTTATCGCTATCCAACGACTTGTCGTCTCAGTGTAACCTCAGTTTTGAAAATCTGTTCAGTACTAAGACAGAATTATCTGTAAAACAGACTACTAAATAAGGTCCAGAGAAATGAAAAATACATTAAATAAATCACAGTATTTGAATCCCCCCTCTATTTTTCGAACATTAAAATGTGGGGGTGACACTAATCTATCGCCTGTTGCTGAAGCTCTTAGGTCATGGTGGGGGAAACGACATCATGCAAGAAATTTAAAAGCCTTTTAACTTTCCTAACATACGCGTAAGTTGCATGACAGTGTGCAAGTGTTCTGTTTTCACACGTAAGTTGACTTATGCGAGTGGTGTTAGGGGAATGCACATGTGAAAACGTCATTCACGTGGAAAACCGCCTCTACCGAGGTAACGTGCAGCCGTCGGCGAGGTCTGTGTGTTCCACAGGTCCGTGGGCAGGAGACGGCTCGGCTTACAGGGCGCTCGTCTGCTGTTTGTGCCCGGCGCCGGCCCTCGGCCGGCTGAAAGGGCCCTCCCTGGCGCTGGCGCTGGCGCGGCCTCAGGGGACGGCGGAAATGCGCCCTCAGTCCTCAGGGAAGCTCGTTCATCCCCCGCCCCGCTGGCGTCTATACAAATGCCGAGCTCGATACGATAGGGGGCGGACCGGACACCAGCCGAGTCCGCGCTGGACCGCCTCCATTCGTGCGGATGGCGCGATGGAGCGCGTAATTCATCGCTCCGGCAGACCCTCGTCTCCCAGCACGCATTCCCGTCCGCTATGCCGGTTGCCTGCTCAGATGCGCAGTGACGCGTTTAGTCAGAAAAGTATGAGCTTGTTGACAACAGGACAAAATCTGTGAATCGATTCAGGACTTGTCTTCTTCGTTTGGTGCACTGCAGCTTGTAGACGTCGTAAGTACGTCCTAGTAGTAATTAACTGTTCGACAGAAGCTGCTTTTTGGTAATATTTTATTTTATTGAAGAGTTACTGTTGCAATGCATTACCTATAGTATACGAGGGGGGACCCAAAAGAAACCGGATTGTTGTCACAAAAATTTATTGATGAACCTTTTTACAAAATTACTCCAGTCACCTTCAAAATTCTCTCTATTACATGCGATGCACTTGTCAAGTCTGTTTTCCCACTGTTGGAAGCATGTTTGGAATTCTTCAAGTTTGAAATTGTCCAGTGCCGTTTGCGAAGCTGTTTCTACCGCCTCCACATCGTCATAACGCTCCCCTTTTAGCGTTTTTTTCATTCGTGGAAATAGGAAAAAGTCGCACGGGGCTAGGTGAGGCGAATACGGAGCGTGGGGAACGACAGACCACCTCTGAGATGCCAAATAGTGGGTCACTCGTAAGGCCGTGTGTGTTGGAGCGTTGTCGTGATGCAGAAACCAGTCACCTGATCGCCAAAGTTCCGGGCGTTTCCTCCTCACATCCTCTCGCAGACGCCTTAAAACATCCAAGTAAAAATGCTGGTTAACAGTCTGGCCAGGGGTACGAATTCCCGATGCACAATTCCATGAACATCAAAAATGACAATGATCATCATCTTCACATTTGACCGCACTTGCCTTGCTTTTTTTGTTCTGGGAGAGTTGGGAGTCCTCCAATGGCTTGACGCTTGCTTGGTTTCTGGGTCATACCCGTAACACCAACTCTCATCCCCTGTAATGACTTTGTTCAAGAAGTTTCGATTACGTGCAATCTCTGTTTTCAAGTCCTGACACACATTCATGTGGATGGTTTTTTGCTCCTGTGTGAGAATGCGCGGAACAAATTTAGCAGCAACACATCTCATGTGCAAATCTTCCTCAAAATCCGCTGGCACGAGTTCCAACTGATTCCTGTCTCTTAGGAAATTTGGTCGATCGTTTGGCGACGATCCTCGTTGATCTGTTGGCGGACCTTTTCAATGTTCTCCTCATTTCGCGATGTCGAAGGGCGTCCAGAACGAGCTTGGTCTTCAACGCACATCTCACCACGGTTAAAGCGCCCAAACCACTCGAAAACCTGTGTGCGGCTCATAGCGTCCTCCTGGAAAGCTTCCTGAAGCATTTTGTGTGTCTTCGTTGCAGTTTTTTTAAGCAGGAAACAAAATTTCACACACACTCTTTGCTCTTTTAAAGTTTCCATAACGACTTCGCAGAGGTAACCCGTCAACAGTCAGAGAAACACAATACCACACTTGCACGTTCAGCTCTACACTGACGCAGTCTGCACAGCTGTTCATGAAGGTCTCTACTAACACTATCTAGCGTGAGAACCCTGCACTACGTCTACGAGTGGGAGCGCCCTCGGAGTCCGGTTTCTTTAGGTCCCCCCTCGTACACTGAAGAGACAAAGAAACTTGTACCCCTGCCTAATATCGTGTAGGGCCCCCGCGAGCACGCAGAAGTGCCACAAGACGTGGTATTTAGTCGACTAATGTCTGAAGTAGTGCTGGAGGGAACTGACACCATGCATTCTGCAGGGCTGTCCATAAATCCGCAAGAGTTGGAGTGGAGATCTCTTCTGAACAGCACGTTACAAGACATCCGCAATATGCTGACAATAATGTTCATGTCTTGCAAGTGTCTTGGTCAGCCGAAGTGTTTAATCTCAGAAGAGTGTTCCTGTAGTCACTCTGTAGCATTCCTGGAAGTGCGGGGTGTAGCGTTGTTCTGCTGGAAATGCCGAAGTCCGTCGGAAGGCACAATCGACACGGATGGATGAAGGCGATCAGACAGGATGTTTACGTACGTGTCACCAGTCAGAGTCGCATTCCAACTGCAGACGACCAACACCATTACAGAGCCTCCACCAGCTTGAACAATCCCCTGCTGATGAGCAGGGTCTATGGTTTCATGAGGTTGTCGCCATACCCATACACGTCCACCCGCTCGATACAATGTGAAACGAGACTCGTCCGACCAGGCAACATGTTTCCCGTCGTCAAGAGTCCAATGTCGTTGCTGAGGGGCCCAGGCGAGGCATAAAGCGTTGCGTCGTGCAGTCGTCAAGAGTACACGAGTGGGCCTCCGGCACCGAAAATCCATATCGATGATGTTTCGTTGAATGGTTCGCATTCTGACACTTGTTGTTGACCAAGCACTGAAATCTGCAGCAATTTGCGAAGGGCTGCGCTTCTGTCACGTTGAACGATTCCGCTCAGTCGTCGTTGGTCCCATTCTTGCAGGCCCTTTTTTCCGGCTGCAGCGATGTCGGGGTTTTGATGTTTTGCCTGATTCCTGATATTCGCGGTACTCTCGTGAAATGGTCGACGGGAAAATCCCCACTTCAGCGCTACCTAGGAGATGCTGTGTCCCATCGCCAGTGCGCCGACTATAACACTACTTTAAAACTTACTTAAAACTTGATAACCTGCCATTGTAACCGATCTAACAACTGCGCCAGATAATTGTCTAATATAGACGTTGCCGAAGGCAGCGCCGTATATCTCTATATGAATACGCATGCTTATACCAGTTTCTTTGGCGCTTCAGTGTACATCAAAACATCCTGACGTTATTGTAAATGAACACAGTGATCTAAAGAACAAAAGAAAGCCTTACAATGTGTAGGTAGTATTCTTTAAAGACCACACATTTCTTTGTTCTGCTAAAGAGATATTACAAATTGGAAGTAGTATTATATGCTCATATAAATATTCTTTGATATACACTAAAGGTAGTCTTTGCATATACAACATGACAACCCCAAATATTTCGTAAAAAATTCCTCGCACTGATTACATATATTGTGTATAAATCATGTAAACACAAAATTAGCTCCAGCATTGTGTTTAACATTTGATGATGCCACTATGGCTGCAGTACATTAGATCTGAGGATGGTCATTATAGATCGAAACCGGTAGTCTGATGACAAAAAATTTTTAACCATAGATGTAAAGTAAAGGAAATTTATTCTATATTCGGGTCAACGTTTCATTCGGGACCATGTCACAGCTTGTGAAAATTTATTTTTTCAGCTTGTGAGCAACTAGATCTAAAAAATAAATACAACGTGTATATCAGACAACAACCGAAACCCTTTGCACTACGTGTGACCTTGCGGCGCACGCCAGGTGGCAACAAGGTGAGCTAGATTGCCGCAAAGCAACACATGATGTCGTCTGTATTCCTTTCCCGCCAAGTCGGGTGACAGGGGTTGTCATCTATGTTTTTCCATGGTAGTACATATACCATAGAGTACATCTGCGGAGGCGAAATACATAAGACGGAAGTTGAGACACATGTACAAAGCTGAGAAACCGTCGAATATGGACCAACAATGCTCCTCTTTCTGGAGTATAATCCGTGCAAAGTAGGAGCTAAATTTGAGATGTAGCACAAGACGACACAACACTCGCTTCGCTGTCACTACATATGCAAGATTTTGTGTTACGTCTGTAAAGCTGGTAGCGGCCGAACACTAAACATGAACGCGCCGAGGTAGATCGACTTCTTCCGACTTCTGTAATAAAATGGATCATTTACAGCTGTTCTTACTAACAAACCAGATGATCATAGCTCCATATTTTCAACGTGAAGTGGCAAAGGAAGACAGCGAAAGGAAGCTGATGTTTTAAATTTCGCATTTAGAAACTCATTCATGCAGGAGTACGTTCTCACAGACCTTCAACATTAGAAGGCTATACAAAGTTCAGTGTGGAATACATTGAAACTGGCATTGCTGGTGTTGAAATAAGCTGAAAGAGAAGAAAATAAGTAAGTCGATGCATCCACGTGGAATTCTAGTTCGGTTATATGACTGTACTCTTCGGCATTAGCGCCATACTTGAATGTGTCTTTGAGTGACTGTACGAGGATACAAGATTTCTTGGATAGAATTTATGTTTGGTGTAATGAATGGTACTTCGCCGCCTTGTGTATCTCGTTTAACGACAGCAAATGAGAAATAAGAGAAATCAGGGCTCGTGCGGAAACGATTCAGTCGTTTTTTCTCCTTCATTTTCGTAGTGGATAAAGTAAGGTACACTCCGCCATGCACTTATGATGACTTGCAGAGCTTGCATGTGACCGCAGATAATTAAAGCTTTATGGTAGGACATGTACCGGATAGGGTGTGTAGAATTATTATTGTGCGTGACGCTTAATTCCTGATAATTCGTAGCCTGTAGCAACTACCATCCGAATTTTCCATGATGGCTAATGTAACGAAAGCGGTCCCCGCAGCACGGTAGGTGCGGCTATTATTTGCGAGACGGTGACACGGAGCAGTAAGGCGAACGGCCAGCGGCGACGCACAATTAGGCTGTCTTTGGGCGGAGCGGGTGACCGCCCGGCCCGGCGCTGGGATTACGGCCGCCATTGTCCCCGGCCTGAATGGGCAGATAATTCCCATTTACAAGCGCCCCCCAAGATTGCACTCACGATTATTAAGAGACAGGAGGCGCGCCGTTATTGCTGTGGAGCGCGGCGCCCGGAAAACGATCGTCGCGCCATTTAAGTGCCGCGAAAGCAGGCAGTTAACGCCGGCTGCTGCTGCCCCCAGAAGCCGAACGGTGGCTCGGAGAGCAGCGCGCGTACCGTGTGGAAATATCACTCGTCGAGGGTCCCCCGCTTCACCTCTCACTCTGGCAGGAAACGGGGACGCTACGCTGCCGCGCAGCTCTAGTAAATATGGAAGAATGCTGAAAGTACTCGCGTACTTCCACAAGGAAAGTCACTCCTCTTATCTCGCGTACGAGCCAGACACCGCGTAACATCAGCTCTCAAGTGCTAACTAACACAGTGCATACGAGGGTTAGAACCTCTCTTCCCTCCTGGGATAACAACTGCCTGGGCTGTCCTCAGGTTTGTAACCTCGATAGGGAAAAGTTTCCAGTCGTCGCCCTCTACGACATCACCACTGTAGGTGGTCCATCATCACCTTCGCTCTCCGCCGTCGCCTTTGCTACCATTCCTCGCTGCCAATCATCACACTCGCAGCCAGACCTCACCAGTGATCGCCAGCCCACGTGTTCGCTTTCAGCCTACGTCTCCATTGGCCAATCACTGTGGTTTCATTGTCTTCCTATCACTACCGTCTCTGCCCTCATTCTAGTATAGGTCATCCCACAACCACGACGTTCATAATCATCAACGCGCTTCTGTACTCACCTCCACTTACTCATTTACCTCCTACTCACTGTCCCCTCCTGCTCTTCCACATTTTCCATATTCCCAACTACTCGGATGAGACCATCCTTCGTCCCACTCACACAAACGGCATATCCAGACTTAACTAACTCATTTATAGGTGACATCCCTTCAGCATGTACTGCAACTCCATTGCCACTGCTGCCATTACCACTACCTCCGCACGAAAGTTAGCTCTGCAACAACCAGTGGTGTCAGTAGCCCTTACCACTTCTCCATTGATATCACTGTTGTCACTTCATTTGGGTCCAGAAAGAGAAGCAACAGTCACACCTACTCCAGCAGCAACCAAAGTCACCCCAACCTCATATTCCAGAGGTGTGACATCATCAGTTACATATCCATCACCTTCAACCCTACCAGCTTCAGGAAAAAGAAAAAGAAAAGCCACTCTAAATCCCATCCCACACCACAGTCAATATCCTGCAACACTCCACCCTCAAATTATCCCTCATCATGCCTCTGAAACTCAAAAGCCCCACTCCACCCACACACACCACAAGATAATGGATATTTCCTTCCAAACTCAACATCCTCTCCAAAATGTTACTTTATTCTGTCACACCCTGATGTAAAATTCCTCAATTGTAAGACATTATCCCTCGAAATAATATACCTCTCAAACCTGAAAGTATCGCAACTCATACACCGCAAAGGATCTGTAATCATCAAGTCCTCTGATCCCAGTTTCCAGACCTACTTACTGCAAAGACTACTGTCAATCACCTTGGTCCACATCATAGGCCTGTCTTCTCCCACACAGCACACCATGAGCAACACAACACCTCCCACCCCCCACCGCCCACTTAGTCTCACTGTTTTGATCAAGGGGGCTGACTCTGAGATAATAGAGGTGGAAGTTGAGGGGAAGTTGCATTCCAATCCCAGTTCCCACATCCGAAAATCTCTTCAGGTTCACCACCATCCCGAACCTACATTCCTCATCCATGTATTTTCTGAAGATCCCTCAACCACAGATCATCTCCTTCAGAGTGGAGCCTAAATCTATCACTATAACACAAAGCAGAGCCTCCCTAATCCTAAACAATCGCTACAAATGCCTCATGTGCAATTAAACTTTAGCTCCCAACTGCAAAATCCCTTTTATCTAACGACACCTTAAAGCCAATAACCTGTGAGAACTCCATGCCAAATTTCAGTCCCCACCCATCTGCAACACTTCCAACTAACCCCCATACTTCCAACTCATTCCAGTAAGTGTACAGTCAAACCCCTCCCATCAAACCTGAAACGATCACCTAAATCCGCCGTTTCGATACACCAATTCAACCCAACAACTCCCTACGTGCTACTCCTAGTGCTGGGGGCAAAATCCGCTTCATCAACACTGTCCTTTCATTGTCCTCTTACCTGAGAATCCATATACCTTCCATCAAGTCATCCTCTCAGCCCATTCTGTATTTCATTTAAATGCCACTGTCGCATATTCCCAAAACCACTCCCACTTCCTCTTTTCTCGAGTAGGTGGCCTCACCATATAGTTTCCTACTCACCTTTGAGTAGCCCCTCGAACCTCACAGCACCCAACTCCGTGCTACGGCATTGCTAGTTCCTTCCCATTACTTTAACCCTGGCCCACCTACACCTGACAATTTTCTCCCTATCTCCACATGTTCCCCATTAGCCCTTTATCCTCATTCTTCACTCACTGTCCACTTTGATCTCGTCAATCCATCCATTATCTGGAGCTGACCATCAAGCAGAATCATCAGCATCGTCTTCCAAAAAGTCGACTCTGGGCAGCTCCATTTCACCACATCGGCGTCACCCAATTATTCTTTCAACACTATCACATTTTGTTCACATTTATATCTTTATTAATACTGTAGACTGAAGAGTGGTTGCATCGTTGCTTCCAGCCCGCCCCTGCATAGAGGAATGAAATGACAGTAAATGGAAACAAAGAAAGAAAACTAACAGGATACCATTTCCCATACTTTCATTGTCAGTCTCTCCCCTCTCCACCCCTCCTCTCTCCTCTCCTCCCCACTCCTCCCCTCCCCATCCCCTCCCTCCCCTCTCCTCTCTGTTATCCCCTCTACACTGACGATATGCCCAAAGCACCTTCAACAGTCTATCTCCTTCAGTACACTCATGATTCCACTTTCGTAGCACTCTGCGCTGCACTCCAGCACTCCAGAAATCCTAGTGATACTTCCAACTCTATTTCAATCACTTTATCTAATGGTGAAAACAATGGCTCATCAAGACCAATCCCTCAAATCCCCTGGCAATATTTATAGGACGAACCATTCACACCTTCCATCTCCACGATGTTGACTTAGCAATGAGGACCGTCCGATCTAATTAAGAAATACTCTAAAATATCTGGGATTAACCTTCGAGCAGTAGCTAACATGGAACTGATGATGATCATGATGATGATGATCATGATGAGTAGGGTTGAGGGGACGCTCGACATCACGATCATCAATGCCCTGACAAAAAGTCAACATGAAATCTCATGGGTGGGGACGAAGGCTGTCCCCACATGCAGAGCAGTTTATAGTGTACTGAAGTCTGCCGCCCTTCCCCACCAGCTGAGGCATGAGGCCTGATAGTTCACAAAATTTCACCACTCTGTTAACAATGGTATTGGTATCTGCAAGGACAGTGGGCAGATCTCCAGCAAGACCAAGGGCTGCCCTAATATCAGTATACAGAGCACTCTTAGCCACAACATGCTGAACTGAAAGCGGCACGCCACAAACTTCACAGAAAGGTGGATCCTCCCCCCAGAAGAGGAAGCCATCTGTGAAAGGGCTACGCCCGATGCGCAATCTGGTAAGCAAAATCTCCTTCCAGCGGCGAGGCTGACACGAAGTCTGCCAAGCTTTTGTGGTCGGTTTGAGCGACCGCAGTTCGTAACATTGAACTGTCAGCTACTAACCATCCAACAGAAAGCCCACAATAGATTAACAACATTAAAACTACCAACTTATTGAACTTGGAGATTGCACCCCTCCACTATCTTCCACACCTATAAAACATGATTCAAGCCGTCCTGTCTTATGCAAACGCTGCATCCATATAATTACCCCCCTCTAAGTTCTATGGGTCCCTCCAAATCCTTGAACGTCACGCACTCTGCCTCTGTGGGTGGTCCAACAATTGACAAAAGTTGTGCAGAAATTGAATGGAAGGCAGTCCCGATCTGACCCATGCTATTTCGATATCTTTGGAGGCCTGAAGAAAGTCATTCATTCTAGGTGCTATAGTCCGGAACCGCATTGCTGCTATGGTCGCAGGTTCGAATCCTGCCTCGGGCATGGATGTGTGTCATGTTCTTAGGTTAGTTAGGATTAAGTAGTTCTAAGTATAGGTGACTGATGACCTCTTATGTTAAGTACCATAGTGCTTAGAGCCATTTGAACCATTCTGGAAGTCATTCGTGGCCGTCCATTTGCTTCGGACGACGAGATGTACGTTTGAGTACCATCAAGGTCCCATATCGTAAGATGTCATGGTCTCCTGACCTTCATTGCTTACATATTCCGCCCTCACAATCATATTCCGCACATCAAGACGCTTCATTCGAACCCAAACTCGATAAGATAAAGTCAATGTGGTATGAATTCATGTAAACAATATGCAAATAACAAGTAAATTGCAAGTGCGCACCGAGGTTGAAATACTCGAGGCTGGCGTACACACACTTATTCCACACAACGGTCACAAAAGCTTTTAGTTCAGGAGAGGCAAACTGCACACCAGGAGGCCGGTCCCTTCAGAGGACGAGTCAACCTATCTACATTGGCCGGACACCGCCCGTAGAGCAGACAGCAGACAGCGTTTGCCTGAATGAAAGGGAGAACGACCTCGTGTTTGGCTTAAAAGTAAATTCCGCTACACTGTGTTTTGAGTGTCCAGCCTACGCATCCTTTGAAAACATAGCACGCAGTTTAAGAGGTTTTCACAGGGAGAAAGCAAACGCCAAACGCCGATGCTACAGATTTCCGGATTCGTCGCCTTAAACGGAACGTCATTCTCCCGTTTTAGGAGAGCAATGCTGATTGGCAGACGATATTCCTGACGCCTTGAGCTGAAGGAGTAATGGAAGAGACCGAAAGATATACCCCTACACGTCTGGCGTGGAGAGGGACCGTTCTGTTGTAGCTCTTGTAGCGAGAACACGTAACGAGAGCGTGTGCGCTCGTACGTCCACTCAAAGAGTGAGGAACAAGTCTCTCATCAGTACTTCACTGGGAGACCACCTCTGTCGAGAGGGAATCGGAGTGTGACTCTATATTGAGTCCTTGCGATTAAGTGTTGTTCACTGTGTTGGCCGCTACACTTATTGTGCGGTGTGAACGGGCAGAGTTATAGTTAAACGCCTGCGAGCGAATTTTTGAGTGGCATCGCGGTGGACTGGTTATCTGACCAGTGTACCACGCCAATAGTTAGACTAGGGGCGAATAGGAGTCCTTGACTTCATCAAGGCGTAGGGAGAGTTTGATTGGCGAAGGTCAGTCCAGACAGAACTAGAGTTATCTTATTTGTCAGCAGCGAGTGGCGCAGACAGCAGTCATTGCAGCCTACGGTATTTCCTCCAAAACAGTACACTTCACTGCATTTCACACGCGACAGCCTCGACCGTACCTAGCAACATTCTAACGGATAATTATTGAAGTTGAGTAGGTGCGGCTCTCAGCCATTCTGTCAAGTCAATAACAATCTTAAACTTTGTATAGAAATTTCATTAGCGAATCCTATCCTTAAGAGGTAACTTCACATTCCGAAAAGAAGCCGGAAATAACTTGTTCAGTTCATAACTAAAAGTGCCATTGTGATTTCTCAGAATTTTTGCAAAAAAAAAAAAATAATTTTCGTTAGTTTCATGTTTTTCTTAAACTAACCAGCACTACTCCAGTACCCAAGTACCCCACTAGTTACGTAAGAAATTTTGTGAATTTTTGTGTCATTTCCTTACAGCGGACGACTCCAGAAGAGCCGGCCCGGGTGGCCGAGCGGTTCTAGGCGCTACAGTCTGGAACCGAGCGACCGCTACGGTCGCAGGTTCGAATCCTGCCTCGAGCATGGATGTGTGTGATGTCCTTAGGTTAGTTAGGTTTAAGTAGTTCTAAGTCCTGGGGGACTGATGACTTCAGAAGTTAAGTCCCATAGTGCTCAGAGCCATTTGAACCATTTTTGAACTCCAGAAGATATTTATTGCTGAAAGTTTTCTAGGCATTTCTCTTTAGAACGTTAGGAGCGTCTGTCTGACTTCTGTGGTAGTGTGGGGGTGGAAATTGCATCTTGCAGGAGCCACAGGGTAAAGGGTAAATCTCACATTAATCCGTTGCGCAGAATGACAGAATAGCACCCACACGCTCACAATATGCCATCACAAATATTTTTCCATGGCGGCATTGGACGTCTTCTTTTACAGTAAGATAAACGTATTATCAGTTACGGCGATTACTCTTCAGACAATAAGCCATTTACCTCGTTTCCTTTCCAACTGTTTTTATTTAACTGCCCCTTACACATCCATCTCAACGTGCTTACTTATTTAATCGTCGGTCTCCTACATTTTTGACTCCACCATTTCTCTCCATTAACAAACTGAAGATCCCTTAATGGCTCAGGATGTGTCCTATCAGCTGATCCTCTCTTTCGGTGACGTTTTGCCATAAATTTCTTTTTTCCACAATTAGATTTAGTAGATCCTCATTGGTTAAACGATCTGCCTACCTAATTTTCAGTATTCCTTCATACAACCACGTTCCAGGAATTTCTATATTCTCCGTGTCTGAAATGCTTACCGTTCAAGTTTCTCTTCCGTACAAGACTTCGCTCTAGTTATATACCATCGCAGAAAAGATTCCCTAACATTTTAATATATATTAGATGTTAATAAATTTCTCTTGATCACAAATGCTTTCGTGCTATTACCAGTCTGCATTTTGTATCCTCTCTTCTTCGACCATCAGCAGTTATTTTACTAACCAAATAGCAAAACTGGTCTACTTCTCTTGGAGTCTCGTTTTCTAATCTGATCTCCTGAGCGTCGCCTAATTTAATTAAACTGCATTTCATTACACTTATTTTATACTTGTTAATGTTTAACTGAAACACTGCTTTCAAGGCACTGCGTAATTCTTTCAGCTATTCTTCCACGTTTTTGGCTGCCTCTGACAGAATTACATCGTCATTAGCGAGTCTCAAAGATTTTATTTCTGATCCCTGAACTTAAATTCTTTTTCCACATTTCTCCTTGGACAGCTTCGCAGCTTGCTTAATATAATTCACAGGTTGAATAAGATCGGTAATTGACTACAAACTCAATCTCACTCCTTTCTAAAGTGGTGCTTCCGTTTCCTTCGACTCTTAGCCATGGTGATAATTATCGGTTGCTAACAGTCGTGTATGTGGTCTCGTCCGAAGAGTGAGGTCCTAAGGCAATGTTGGTACCTTGTGACGGAATAACAAGAAAGCATAGTCGCTGCCAGACTCAGCAACGAATGAGCGGTGTCGGCGTAGACAAACCCCAAGCCACCGCTGCAGCATACTTACTCCGTCCATTCTAGAATTATCGGCGAAGACGTCGTAAGCATTGCGTGAGCCGTATCGGACAGAAAGATGTAGCAAAGTCTATAGTCTGTTGTACTTTCACAGAAGAGACTATTATCCAGAATTGTATCAAGTGGTACGTTAGTGTTCAGTGACAGTAAAAATCCACATAACATTCCAGTCGCAGTGGGAATGGACTGCTAAAAAATTAAGTACTTCGTCTTGTTCAAGCTATAATAATGTCATCTAGTATTTTGTATGGTTTCCTCCAGAACCCACCACTGTGCCGGTGAGTGTTAATTTGTCCGGCGCAATTGACTCTCTATATGTTGTAAGGACAGATGCCTGATTACTGTCATTACTGCTACTTCTCGTGATGTCAATTCATAACCCTTGATCTGTGAGATTTATAAAATTAGTGGCCAGTATAAGATTTCAATTTCTTTTTCTATTACATCTGTATTGACTGCAAAGTTATTTTCCTTAACATCTGTCAGTAGCTCGTTACGGACGTGCATATCGGAATGTATTAGCTCAGTCTGAACCCTAGACAAGAAGACAAATCGCGTATCGAAACAGTTGTGTGCATTGTGTCCGCCTGCTTCGCTGGGTGGTAACGTGTTTGCTTCCCATGCAGCGGGTCCGGGTTCGATTCCCGGCCGTGTTGGAGACTTTCTCCGCACGTGGAGTGGCTGTTGTGTTGTCCTCATCATCGTTTCATCCTCGTCACTGGCGCGCAAGTCACCGAATGTGGCGTCAAATGAAATAAGACTCGCACTTGGCGGCTGACCTTACCCGGTTGGATCCTCCCGGACAACGATGCCATACGCTCATTTGATTTCTTTTCGTGCGTTGTAAATTGCATTTCTGAAATGAAACGGATTTTCACAACTAGCGACGAACACTACACAGGACTGAGGGTCTAAACATTCTGCGTGGAGTCTGTTTGTTCTATATCGTGTCTCCCTACCACTTTCGTGCAACGACGCTCTGAGCGTGTTTTTTAGGGAATTGACTAGTTTGAACCTGGGACCTGTTGCTGGTAAGGAGACGCCAGACCACACATGACATGTAGAATTCAGAAGAGTTCAGTGAGGCTAGCGATGATATAACCAAATACTTAATGATTTCAGCGTCAGCTCCACTGCACTCCCTGTAAAATAATCTTAATACTAACTAAATTTAGTGGAAGGGGTTCAAGGCTTTCCTATTTTTAGTTAGCTGGTAAAATAATATCGACAAAGCAGTTAAGTTTACCATTGGAAATTTTATTCTACTCAAAAAACATTGTTTAAAAATTTCACTATTGATAAAAGGAAATGTTTTAATACAGGATGGTAAAAACCGACTGCGTTCAACAAAAATGTGAACGAATATTCCCTGAATGGGTTTCCAAGTTCTACAATGGATCGAAGGATGACCTATGCCATATCACATCTATAATCTAGGTTTAAATTAAGTTTCACAAAAGAGAAAACTATCAAAATGGTCTACAGTGACCCTCAATTATCTTTAATTACTTATCTAACTTGTCGTAAATTACAGTGGCTGATGTGGCTTCTCAATAACTATATAACAGAAAAATCATCGCGTTTCAGATTTTTACTTCAAGTGGCAAATGTGAACACCATGAGATTTAATTGACGATCGACACTTGTATTACGCAAAAAGGGGATGTAACAGATGAGACTTCTGCAGTTCTGAGTGAAGCCTTATGAGCTCAAAAATGCGGCATCGCGTGCGTTCATTACCCTGTCGGTGTTCGTCAGGGGGCGGCGGTCAGCACAGCTCCGCTCACCTCGCTGTCTCGAAAGCAACTCCCTCCTAACTTCCCTTACTACAATTTACCGAAGTTGGTTTAAAAAAACTATCTGGCTGTGTTTTCATCTGACCAATCAGGGTATCAATGTTAACCTTAAGCTCCGCCTACAAAAATTCTGTCTATCCAATGAGAAACGTTATACTTTTCATGGTGGGGCAATGTTTTTAAAGTTTGCAACGTAACAGAGACGCGAAAAAGTCTCACGCTAAAACTTGCGGGTGGCTCTGAGCACTATGGGACTTAACTTCTGAGGTCATCAGTCCCCTAGAACTTAGAACTAGTTAAACCTAACTAACCTAAGGACATTACACACATCCACGCCCGAGGCAGGATTCGAACCTGCGAACGTAGCGGTCGCGCGGTTCCAGACTGTAGCGCCTAGAACCGCTCGGCCAACTTGCGGGTGGTGTGGCCCTTTTTGTGTTATCGTAAGATCTATACTGTTCTTCTGGAGGGCTCTACCTTTTAACATGGGCTGGGGGGTGGTCCTAATGTAACAGAGACGCGAAAAAGTCTCACGCTAAAACTTGCGGGTGGTGTGGTCCTAGCGGTTAGCTGGCGACGTGGGTGTCCGTCCGTCCCTTATCGTGGGCCTTCTAACTTAACACGGTTCTGCTCTCGGCTTCTTTTCTCGTTTCTCCCATCGGAAATGCGTCTGTCTCACGGTGGGAAAGTATGACATGCATTTAGGCATTCTTGTGTTAGTCTGTGGTATTCCATTTGCTCACTCGTCACTCATATTACTTTGGTTATGTGACATACTACTGGATTTGCTTATCATGTCAGGGTTTTCATGGAAGGTGTTGGATTTGCCTGACACCTTACAAGGGTTTTGGGAAGCGAGAACGAAACTGCTCTGTGTTCTGTCAGATTAACTTAGATTAAAATTTTCAAACAGGAAATACAAACAGGGTAGCTTTTATTACTGCCGAATAACTTCCTAAAGCAATTTTATTATGTATAATAGTGTAGTACAGTCCAGATATTTTGTCTAACTGATGCTACCTACGTCTGATTATTTTCAGTTAAGTTGAGAAACTCAGATCGAAATACTGAGCTGTTCGACTCTTCCTGTAAAAAAATGGCCCTGAGCACTATTGGACTTAACATCTGAGGTCATCAGTCACCTAGAATTTAGAACTGCTTAAACCTAACTAACCTAAGGACATCACACACATCCATGCCCGAGGCAGTATTCGAACCTGCGACCGTAGCGGTCGCGCTGTTCCAGACTGTAGCGCCTAGAACCCCGGAGCGGTCGCGCTGTTCCAGACTGTAGCGCCTAGAACCCTAAATAACCTAAGGACATCACACACATCCATGCCCGAGGCAGTATTCGAACCTGCGACCGTAGCGGTCGCGCTGTTCCAGACTGTAGCGCCTAGAACCGCTCGGCCGTTCCCGCCGGCCTTCCTGTAAATGTGGAGAAACTTTCATAATTCTTCTAACACCGAATATAAAATTGATATCTCGCAGTAATCATATGTGTTCGTGACCTCCCTCTTGTAATTCAAGTAGTTACTTGTGATAGTCCAAAACAGACGTTATTAAGGAGCTACAACGCGGAAAATGCGGAAGTTAAAATAAAAGCAGAACTTTCTATTTGGACCGGGATAAACACAATGAGAATCTGGGAACAGCATCCGCCTCCGCTATTGTTATATAATCTCGCCTTGTGCATTCAGACTTCCGAAATTTCTCATTTCCTCCATCTCCGGTTTCTGGAAAGGCCACTGCGAGAGCCGCGCCCTCGGAGAGCAAGACGCAGCGGCGAGGTCTGCCGTTGTGCAAACTGTTAGCCGGGAAGGAGGTAGGAAGGATGTAGCCATCGTTTTATCAAACACTTAGCGCTCGCCGCGTCTTATTACGGGCAGCGGCAGGCGAGCCGCCTTTCCGCCCACCATTCGCCGGCGCCAGATTAAAAGCGAGCACAAACATTTACATAAGTGCTACGGCCCCGCCTCCCGCATAGTCGGGGCGTCCGCCAAATGCCAAGAGGCTACGCAGGGCGCCGCGGGCCCTTCACCACTTGCCTTAGCGTGATGTCGTTCTGGCTGCCCCTCATTTCCCTACCCCTCTTCTCAGAGCGTCGACTGAACACTTCGCCTGCTCTCTCACATATATAAGCGTTACACAAAATTTAACGACGAAAGTAACTTTTGCATGATCTGTACTGCCAAGTAATATAGCTCGATGAAACGTGGAATATACGTAGGAGGAACGTCTGCACTTACAATGCGCAATATAATAAAAGAAATACGAGGGTTGACTGAAAAGTAATGTCTCCACCTACGTAACTCTTCAACAGTTGGCAGCATTGGTATGCGCAGGTACAGGCTTGTTCCGTAGCCCCTTCTCTACAGCTCCAGTTGGCGAGAAGCCTTAGCATTGAACGATTGTGTTGTTACAGTGTAAGGTATGGAACCCTGCGCAGACGGTCGGTCAATGTGATTTAAGCAATGTGCAGCCACTGGATTCTTGACAGCAGAAGATGTCACCCCTAGGAGATTGATCAGAGAATGAAAGCAGTTTATGGTGATTATGTTGATGTGAGTACTGTGCGTCGTTGGGTGAGTAGGTTTAAAGATGTTGAGGTGGAGCCGGCCGCTGTGGCCGAGCAATTCTAGGCGCTTCAGTCCGGAACCGCGCTGCTGCTACGGTCGCAGGTTCGAATCCTGCCTCAGGAATGTATGTGTGTGATGTCCTTAGGTTAGTCAGGTTTAGGTAGTTCTAAGTCTAGGGGACTGATGACCCCAGATGTGCTTAGAGCCATTTGAACCATTTGATGTTGAGGCGGGAACATCTGACGTGCGCGACAAACAAAGAGTTGGACGTCCTGTGACAGCAACCACCGAGTTTTGCAAGCCAAATATTGACAAATTGATTCTGGACGATCGTCGTATCACTCAGAGAGAAACTGCAAGCACAGTCGGCATTTCACAAGAACGTGTGGATCACATTATTTCTTTGCTTGGGTTTGGTTGGGTTGTTTGCTGGAGGAGACCAGACAGCGAGGTCATCGGTCTCATCGGATTAGAGAAGGACGGGCAAGGAAGTCGGCCGTGCCCTATCAAAGGAACCATCCCGGCATTTGCCTGGAGCGATTTAGGGAAATCACGGAAAACCCAAATCAGGATGGCCAGACGCGGGATTGAACGACAGTTCACAGACCGATCAGCCACAGAAAGACGTTCTTCACAAATGGTTCAAATGGCTCTGAGCACTATGGGACTTAACTGCTGTGGTCATCAGTCCCCTAGAACTTAGAACTACTTAAACCTAACTAACCTAAGGACATCACACACATCCATGCCCGAGGCAGGATTTGAACCTGCGACCGTAGCAGTAGCGCAGTTCCGGACTGAGCGCCTAGAACCGCTAGACCACCGCGGCCGGCGACATTCTTCACAGACTTGACACTGCCGCATACCAATGCTGTCAGCTGTTGAAGAGTTACGAAGGTGGAGGACTTACTTTTTAGTTAACCCTCGTATTTCTTTAATTATATTGTGCACTGTGGGTGCAGAAATTCCGTCTATGTATATTCCACGTTTCATCGAGCTATATTACTTGGCAGTACAGATCATGCAAAAGTTACTTTCGTCCTTAAATTTTGCGTAACGCTACCAAATGCGATGCTCTGCTTGGCTATCGGAAGATCTGTGCACGATGGGCACCCCGGATGACCCGCCTCAACATCTCACCCTCGGGCTCTACGATGCTTCATACAAAAGGTGTCAACACTTGGGAAAAAAAGGCCACAGCTAAGAAGTTTATATGACGTGTTAGGTACGTTAATGATATCACAGTGTCAGCCGGACGGAGTGGCCGAGCGGTTCTAGGTGTTACAGTCTGGAACCGCGCGACCGTTACGGTCGCAGGTTCGAATCCTCCCTCGGGCATGGATGTGTGTGATGTCCTTAGGTTAGTTAGGTTTAAGTAGTTGTAAGTTCTAGTGGACTGATGACCTCAGAAGTTAAGTCCCATAGTGCTCAGAGCCGTATCATAGTGTTACCCTCAGAACAGTTCTGCCCAGTGCCACCGTGGACGCGTCACACTGTCAACAGTTTTTCCCATCCGCTCTTACAAGCATTTCACATCTTATTTGATGCCTCGGCGACGGAGGTCAGAACCGTGACACGCAGAGTTGAAGTTGCGGCGTTTTCTGGTGAACGGCACACGAAAACGTTCCAGACACGCCGCCCCTAAGAATCGGCACAGAAAGGCTGCAGGATGTAGCATAAAGGCGTCAATTAAACCACACCTTTCTCTAGGGCGTCGATTCCAACACATTTCGCGGTCGAAAACGACAGTTCGCAGTCCGACAGGAAGACGTTCGTCACAGCCTTTGACACTGCTGACACCCTCGGGTGTTTCAACCCTTCGCTAAGGACTTTGTAGTGGTGGTTCACCATTGGACGTCATCGTGCCCGTCTGGGGGCGCAGCGCGACCGCAATTTTGGCTCTCGTGTATAGACTGGAGCAACTGGGGAGCCATTCGAAACCATTCGACGAAATCTGAAAGTGATCCAAAGCAGCTTATGGTGCCTATGTTTCTTCAGCGATTATATTTTGAGTCGTCCTGTGGCGTGATCGCAGGGGGATGCGACATTGACACATGCGTCAATAAAATGGCAAAGGGTCCTTTCAAGACCACCCCTCTCACCCTCACATCGCACCCTCATCGGTTCGGCAAAACTTTTGATGTCACCTGCCTAGCTTTACTGTAAATTTTAAAAATGTGCCTGTACAAACAGAACCCGTGACGATGTCCTAGGCGCTTGCAAACCAGCAACATCTTTGACACACTCTGTTTCCGGATGCCATACGGTCAGGCGCAGAAACAGCAGTATCAGGGGTTCTGCCTGTACAGATACATTTTTTAAATTCTCAATAAAGGTGGGTGAGTGCCACTGACGATTTTGCCGAACTTGTGGGTCTTAGGGGAAAACATTTCCGTTTTGTTCATTCATATGTCAATGTCGCTTCCCCTCCATGATCACTCTACTGGAGGACACAAAATAGGAGCGCTAGAAAAGCGTAAACTCTCTTAGCTGCTTCCGTTCAAATTTAAATTTCGTCAAATATTTTTGAATCGTCCCTAGTGGTTCCAGCCTCTACATAAGAGCAACAACTGCCATCGTTCTGTGGTCCAAACGAGTACGATGACTTTCGATGAGGATGCAGCACTACAACGTCCACAGAGAAGGGCTGAAGCGCCCGATGGTGTTAGTATTGTCAAAGGCTGTGGTGAACTGCTTCCTATTGTTCATCGCACTGTGGACTGTCGCTTCAGACCGTGAAATGTGTGAGAATGAACGCCCCAAGGAAAGGAGTGGTCTCATTGACGCCACCAGCTGCTTTTTAGTGCCGATTCCGGGTGGCTGTGTGTCTGGAATGTTCTCCTCGGCCACTCATAAGAAAACCGCGTAATGTCAACGCTGGGCGTCGTGGTTATTACACTCCTGGAAATGGAAAAAAGAACACATTGACTCCGGTGTGTCAGACCCACCATACTTGCTCCGGACACTGCGAGAGGGCTGTACAAGCAATGATCACACGCACGGCACAGCGGACACACCAGGAACCGCGGTGTTGGCCGTCGAATGGCGCTAGCTGCGCAGCATTTGTGCACCGCCGCCGTCAGTGTCAGCCAGTTTGCCGTGGCATACGGAGCTCCATCGCAGTCTTTAACACTGGTAGCATGCCGCGACAGCGTGGACGTGAACCGTATGTGCAGTTGACGGACTTTGAGCGAGGGCGTATAGTGGGCATGCGGGAGGCCGGGTGGACGTACCGCCGAATTGCTCAACACGTGGGGCGTGAGGTCTCCACAGTACATCGATGTTGTCGCCAGTGGTCGGCGGAAGGTGCACGTGCCCGTCGACCTGGGACCGGACCGCAGCGACGCACCGATGCACGCCAAGACCGTAGGATCCTACGCAGTGCCGTAGGGGACCGCACCGCCACTTCCCAGCAAATTAGGGACACTGTTGCTCCTGGGGTATCGGCGAGGACCATTCGCAACCGTCTCCATGAAGCTGGGCTACGGTCCCGCACACCGTTAGGCCGTCTTCCGCTCACGCCCCAACATCGTGCAGCCCGCCTCCAGTGGTGTCGCGACAGGCGTGAATGGAGGGACGAATGGAGACGTGTCGTCTTCAGCGATGAGAGTCGCTTCTGCCTTGGTGCCAATGATGGTCGTATGCGTGTTTGGCGCCGTGCAGGTGAGCGCCACAATCAGGACTGCATACGACCGAGGCACAAAGGGCCAACACCCGGCATCATGGTGTGGGGAGCGATCTCCTACACTGGCCGTACACCACTGGTGATCGTCGAGGGGACACTGAATAGTGCACGGTACATCCAAACCGTCATCGAACCCATCGTTCTACCATTCCTAGACCGGCAAGGGAACTTGCTGTTCCAACAGGACAATGCACGTCTGCATGTATCCCGTGCCACCCAACGTGCTCTAGAAGGTGTAAGTCAACTACCCTGGCCAGCAAGATCTCCGGATCTGTCCCCCATTGAGCATGTTTGGGACTGGATGAAGCGTCGTCTCACGCGGTCTGCACGTCCAGCACGAACGCTGGTCCAACTGAGGCGCCAGGTGGAAATGGCATGGCAAGCCGTTCCACAGGACTACATCCAGCATCTCTACGATCGTCTCCATGGGAGAATAGCAGCCTGCATTGCTGCGAAAGGTGGATATACACTGTACTAGTGCCGACATTGTGCATGCTCTGTTGCCTGTGTCTATGTGCCTGTGGTTCTGTCAGTGTGATCATGTGATGTATCTGACCCCAGGAATGTGTCAATAAAGTTTCCCCTTCCTGGGACAATGAATTCACGGTGTTCTTATTTCAATTTCCAGGAGTGTATCTCCATCACAGAGGGGTCAAAAGAATTGGTGAAATGTGGGTAAGAGGGGACGTGACGACATTCCGTTCATATGATACGTCCATGATGGCACTGGGCATAGTTATGGTCAAATTTAGTGCCATGTGACCTCATTAACCCACCTCACACGTCACTATTTTTCGCAAATGTCGACACCTCGATCTCTGAAGCTTCACTGAGTCGTAGTGTGATGTAGAAGTACGTCATGCTATTGCACCAGTACAGAGGAAGGTTGGAGGCATCTTTGAGCGTAATTTCAGAACCAAGCGTCGCCTTTAGTGGGAAATATGAGGTTCCGAAAAGTGATCCTCTAATTCTGTTGCGCAGTATAGCACAGAAGCTAGGTCAAAGAAATACGCAATGAGACGAACAGAAATGACACTTTTATTCAAAGTCAATAACTGCACTGAAGACACGTTTGCTGGAGATACCGGTCGCTGATCCTGTGATCCTTGTGAAAGTCAACAGAAATTATTGCTGCGGTCGTTCTGTTGGTGGCGGCGTGTGCAATCACGTCTCCGTATGCGCAGGCAATGTCGAATATGCTCCCGTCAAGCGCTCCACATGTCTGCCATCGGTTAATCGCCTTCATTAATACCGTCTTGATGTTATTTGCGAGGCATTTCGAGGCAGTCTTGTAGTCTGCATTCAACAGCGTTATGGGCCTGAACTCCTCGATGTGTTTCGTGTAGAAGGATTGCCGTCCCTTCCAGAAAGGAGGCTGGTATTGCTGTCCCATTTAGGATTTCGTTTACCATTTCTGTGCGGTGTCCGCCTACTAGGTCCCAGAGATGGCTGTGGAATTCCTTGGCGATGCTGTCTGCGCCTGGTGCTCTGCCGTTTGCGCTGTCTTTGATTTGAACCCAGGTCTTCTTGCTTACTAGGCAGGAATGCTAACCATTACACCACTGCAGCACTATGGTTAACATTGCTGCAAGGACTACATATGTCTAATGCCCTCCCCAACACAAACTACCCTATTTTTCTCTCCTTAGATCGGAGAGCTTCGGCTCTAATGACTATCTACGAAGGAGAAAATAAGCTGAAATATGAACTGGAGT
Source organism: Schistocerca nitens (assembly GCF_023898315.1). Lineage (NCBI taxonomy): Eukaryota > Metazoa > Arthropoda > Insecta > Orthoptera > Acrididae > Schistocerca > Schistocerca nitens. The sequence goes on along the minus strand of NC_064614.1, from coordinate 1,085,206,486 downwards.
TTGCGTCGGATTTAGGAAATCCATGCATCAAAATAAACCATAGTGCTGCAGTGATGTAATGGTTAGTATTCTTGTCTAGAAAGCAAGGTGATCTGGATTGAAGTCCTGGCTGTGACACAGATTTTAATTCGTTTCTTCAGATTCTATTGTACTCATACATGAAGATGAGACTCAAATGTCTCGAGGAAAATGTAATTATAAGACCTATACATCTACATCTAAGCTACAGGATATCCCCATTACGTCTAGCGCTGGGGTGCCATTTCGTTGCCAGACAGCCTCTGCAATAGTGGCGATATAATAAGGGAAAATATAATGGAGATATGAAGTTTCTGTTGGGAACGTCATTTGAGTTACGCAGTCTGTGCAGCAATGTTAACAATAGTGCTGCAGTAGTGTAATGGTTAGCATTCCTGTCTGGTTAACAAAGAGAGTTGGGTTGAAGTCCCGGCTATGTCACAAATTTTAATTCATTTCTTCAGATTCCATCATTTCCAAGAAGACGTTGAAGAATGAGCACTGATCGGTGATACGGATGGGCTTTGTTAGCTGGTCTGCACCTCATATTAGCTGAAAAAAAGTACTTCCAGTGCCAACTTCCTGGGTGGTCAAGCGGTGAGCTGTCTCCTGCTGGGCCAGAGAAGTCGCCGTTACCATTTTGCACCAAAGATTTGCTAACCTGGTGCAGTCTCGGCCCCTGGGACGGCAGGCTTTTCTGTGTTCTTGTGCGCCTCAAGACGAAAAGGACGCTCCGTTTGAACTTGAATTTTTTTACTGCTGTCACCATATTGAACACTTCATGATCTCCTCTCAAAATGACAGCAGCCGAAATCTGTTCGCATATTTCTGGATCTTTGTATGGATGGAAATATTATTACAAGATTTCTTTCATTTATACACTCCTGGAAATTGAAATAAGAACACCGTGAATTCATTGTCCCAGGAAGGGGAAACTTTATTGACACATTCCTGGGGTCAGATACATCACATGATCACACTGACAGAACCACAGGCACATAGACACAGGCAACAGAGCATGCACAATGTCGGCACTAGTACAGTGTATATCCACCTTTCGCAGCAATGCAGGCTGCTGTTCTCCCATGGAGACGATCGTAGAGATGCTGGATGTAGTCCTGTGGAACGGCTTGCCATGCCATTTCCACCTGGCGCCTCAGTTGGACCAGCGTTCGTGCTGGACGTGCAGACCGCGTGAGACGACGCTTCATCCAGTCCCAAACATGCTCAATGGGGGACAGATCCGGAGATCTTGCTGGCCAGGGTAGTTGACTTACACCTTCTAGAGCACGTTGGGTGGCACGGGATACATGCGGACGTGCATTGTCCTGTTGGAACAGCAAGTTCCCTTGCCGGTCTAGGAATGGTAGAACGATGTGTTCGATGACGGTTTGGATGTACCGTGCACTATTCAGTGTCCCCTCGACGATCACCAGTGGTGTACGGCCAGTGTAGGAGATCGCTCCCCACACCATGATGCCGGGTGTTGGCCCTGTGTGCCTCGGTCGTATGCAGTCCTGATTGTGGCGCTCACCTGCACGGCGCCAAACACGCATACGACCATCATTGGCACCAAGGCAGAAGCGACTCTCATCGCTGAAGACGACACGTCTCCATTCGTCCCTCCATTCACGCCTGTCGCGACACCACTGGAGGCGGGCTGCACGATGTTGGGGCGTGACCGGAAGACGGCCTAACGGTGTTCGGGACCGTAGCCCAGCTTCATGGAGACGGTTGCGAATGGTCCTCGCCGATACCCCAGGAGCAACAGTGTCCCTAATTTGCTGGGAAGTGGCGGTGCGGTCCCCTACGGCACTGCGTAGGATCCTACGGTCTTGGCGTGCATCCGTGCGTCGCTGCGGTCCGGTCCCAGGTCGACGGGCACGTGCACCTTCCGCCGACCACTGGCGACAACATCGATGTACTGTGGAGACCTCACGCCCCACGTGTTGAGCAATTCGGCGGTACGTCCACCCGGCCTCCCGCATGCCCACTATACGCCCTCGCTCAAAGTCCGTCAACTGCACATACGGTTCACGTCCACGCTGTCGCGGCATGCTACCAGTGTTAAAGACTGCGATGGAGCTCCGTATGCCACGGCAAACTGGCTGACACTGACGGCGGCGGTGCACAAATGCTGCGCAGCTAGCGCCATTCGACGGCCAACACCGCGGTTCCTGGTGTGTCCGCTGTGCCGTGCGTGTGATCATTGCTTGTACAGCCCTCTCGCAGTGTCCGGAGCAAGTATGGTGGGTCTGACACACCGGTGTCAATGTGTTCTTTTTTCCATTTCCAGGAGTGTATAATCATTTAGGTGCATTAATTCACGGCTGAATCTTCAGATACTTCAAAGTAAAATTGATATTCAAGTTATGCATAGAGCAGCTGTTTGTCTCTAATCATAAAGTGCCGAATGTCTCCGCTGACTTCGTACTCATTAATGGCTTTCCGAGTCATCCTCTGTTTACGGCCATGCGTGGCTACCCGGCACTAGTCACTAAAGATAGCCTTCTTGAGAGGGTTCGTAAGATGATGTGTTATACTTTCACCATCTTCAGCTTTAATCTAGAGAGCAACCACATATGAAGAACGTCCGCCAGTGTGTAACTGTATCTTCGACTTCATTGCTTTTAGCAATAATTGCTACCCACTTAATTATATTACGTAGCCCCGTTATCGCACTTCAGAAGTTCGAGATTGCTCTATGAGATATGATGGTGAATGGTGTTTCTCGGCGACATGTGGATGGGATCATGAGAGCACATGTTAAAGCAGCTTCACTGTGCAGATCATTTATTATAATGTAGAACAAATCCCATTTGGAGTGGTTTTTCGTGATTCGTTTAAGATATACCGAATTTAACAACTTCTGTGTAAAATCTGTGATTCTGGCTCTACGACTTCTCCCCCTCTCCCAAGTAACTTCACTGGCTATAGAGCATGTTGTTTTACGTGTATGTTGAGTTTCCTGGGTGTTCAGTAGGTAATTTGATGCAAGATTCTCTTCACTTTTACGTAACTTTCAGTTCTCGCCCTATGTGTTGGATATTCGCTTGTAATTTGAGTGTGCCACCTAAAGTCATTATTAGCAACAGACTTGTTCTAAATTATTGTGTATAGATAATTTGAGCTAAATTTGTACCCATAATATATGGTCAGTCTCATATAATAATTAAACCTTGTATCATGTTTTTCCTCCTCCGAGATCATCCCCATCAAAAGATTACTTACAAGGGACCCTCCTCATTGCACCCCCCTCATATTTAGTTATAAGTTGGCACAGTGGATAGGCCTTGAAAAACTGAACACAGATCAGTCGAGAAAATAGGAAGAAGTTGTGTGGAACTATGAAAAATAAGCAAAATATACAAACTGAGTAGTCCATGCGTAAGATATGCAATGTCAAGGATAGTGTAAGCTCAGGAGCGCCGTGGTCCCGTGGTTAGCGTGAGCAGGTGCGGAAGGAGAGGTACTTGGGTCAAGTCTTCCTTCGAGTGAGAAGTTTTTTATTTTCAGTTTATGTGACAAACTCTTTATGTTTTCATCACTTTTTGGGAGTGATTATCACATCCACAAGAAAACCGAAATCGGGCAAGGTAGAAGAATGTTTTTACCCATTCGCCAAGTGTACAGGTTAGGTGGGTCGAAACATATTCATGTCATGTGACGCACATGCCGTCACCAGTGTCGTATAGAATATATCACACATGTTTTCCTTTGGAGGAATTGGTTGACCTATGACCTGGCGATCAAATGTTTTCGGTTCCCATTGGATAGGTACGTCCTTTCGTCTACTAATCGCACCGTTTTGCGCTGCGGTCGCAAAACACGGACACTAAACTTATTACAGTGAACAGAGACGTCAATGAACGAACGGACAGATCATAACTTTGCGAAAATAAATAAACTCTTCACTCGAGGGAAGACTTGAACCGAGGACTTCTCATTCCACAGCTGCTCACGCTGACCACGGGACCATGGCGTTCCTGAGCTGACACTATCCTTGATGTTGCCTATCTTGCACATGGACTACTCAGTTTGTATATTTTGCTTATTTTTTCATAGTTCCACACAACTACTTCCTGTTCTCTCGATTAATCTGTGTTCAGTTTTTCAAGGCCAACTTATAACTAAATCTGAGGGGGGTGCGATGGGGAGGTTCCCTCGTTAGAAGGCTTACTAGCAGCAACATGTAAAACAATAATGTCTTATGCTCATGCAACGCATGTCATGTCTACGTCTAGTCAGACCGAATCATAGGTAGCGTTGCCGTGGCGATATTTCGATAGCAGGGTGTCTTATAAATCAGTTCCGATCAGCCGACCTTGGACACGTACGTGGCATGACCGTCACTAAAGTGACGCTGTTCGCTAGTTCATAAATAGACCAGAAAGTAGACTCAGGATGTCGCCAAGTGGCACTGAGCTGACCCACTGCAGATAACAATAGTAGAGAAGTAAAATAACGTTGCTTGAGGTACGAGGCCTGTTCAAAATATTCCGGAACATTCGTAATTTCGCGCCAATCGTGTGTTCGAGCGAAATGCGATTGACGTCCCCGCACACGCCTGTGTTTAATGTGCAACTTCTGGAAGTTTCATTGGTATATGTCTGTTATTTATGGTTCAGTGCTGTATTGAGTAGAACGTTGTATCACACAGTTTGCGAATTTCGAAGTGGCAGCGTTAAAGGAGCAACGGGGTTGTATTACATTTTGCGCGAAGCTAGAGAAAACATTTACAGAGACACACCAAATGATGCAGGAAGCCTGCGGTGATTAGTGCTTAAGCCGTACTCGGTGCTATGAATGGCTCAGACGGTTTAAAAACGGCCGGACGGAAGTTGAAGATGACCCTCGTCCAGGACGTCCTACCGACGACTCTCATGAACGCCAACGAAATTGTGCGCGCCAATCGAGGACTGGCCGTCCGAAGACTGGCAAAGAATATAGCATTTCAGTTCGATCGTGTCATGAAATACTGTGAGAAGGAAACGGTCAGAAATGCGGCGAGACAATTCATGAGCCTTGAATCATGATAATGCACCCGTAATTCATCCCTGTTGGTGCCTGCCCATTACACAAAAAACCAATTCTCTGTGCTTCCTCATCCTGCGTACTCTCCAGACCTGGCCCCTGCAGCTTTTTTTTTTTTATTTCAAAAGTTGAAAATCGCGTTGAAAGGACGAAGATTGGCAACGATAAACGGGATAAAAGAAAATTTGTCGACGGCGCTTCACACAATTCAGAAAGAGGCGTTCCAAGAATGCTTCCGGAAGTGGAAATGGCGTTGCGAGCAGTGCATCAATTGTTGAGGAGAGTATTTCGAAGGAGACCATGCACAATAAGCAAAAGGTAAGCGCAGAAAAATGTTATATACAAAGTTCAGGTAGTTACTAAACAGACCTCGTAAGCATACCTCTCCTCAAGCAACAGGGAACCACTGAGTGCAGGCTGCTGGGTATTAATCTCACTGATCATCCAACGTAGCCATCCATATGTAACTTGTAGGAGGAACTTACGGAGGTAACATATTCAAATGCAGTTAAGTATCGTGTCCAGGCCTTGATACGCTCTACTTATGGCCGTTAGTGCACTACACTGATGTGTGAAAATTGATGGAAAAGCGGTATGTACATACACATGTGCCGGTAGTACTGCGTACTCAACCTATGAAACGAGCAGTGCATAGGTGGTGTTGTCATTCGTATTCGTGTGATTTGTGTGGAAATGTTTCCGACGTGTTTGTGGCCACACAGCAGGAATTCCATTCAGGAATCGTTTCGGAATTCAGTTTTCCGATGTCTACAAGGTCAGGAAGGTGCGGAGAATACCAAATTTCAGATATTACCTCTCACCACGGACAACGCAGTGGCCGACGGCGTTCAATTAACCAACCTCAGCAGCGGCGTTTGCGTTGACTTGTCAGTGCTAGCAGACAAGCAACACTACGTGAAATAACCGCACAAATGAATGTGACACTACGACGAACGTAGGTGAATTTGGCGTTAATAGGCTACAGCAGCAAAGGATCGACGAGAATTCTAATAACACGACAGTGCCTCCTGCGCTGCTTCTGGGCTCATACCCGTATCGGTTGGACCCTAGACGACTGGAAAACAGTGGCCTGGTCAAATGGGTCCCGATTTCAATTGGTAAGAGCTGATGGTAGGGGTCGAGTGTGGCGCACACCCCACGAAACCATGGACCTAATCTGTCAACAAGGCACTGTGCATGCTGGTGGTGGTTTCCATAATGGTGTGGGCTGTGTTTTTATGGAATGGACTGGGTCCTCTGATGCAAGTGTTCGACTGTTGACTGGAAATAGTTATGCTCCTCTACTTGGAGATCATTTAGAGCCATTCATGTTTCCAAAAAACTTTGGATTTTTATGTATGACGATGTGCTGTAGCACAGGGCCACAGTTGTTGGCGACTGTTTGGCCAACCAGATCACCCGATACAAATATCATCGAAAATTTATGGGACGTAATCGAGGAGATTATTTCGTGCACAAAATCCTGCACAGGCAACGCTTTCGCAGTTATGAAGGGCTATAGAGGCAGCGGGGTCTAATATTTCTGTAGGGGACATACACTCCTGGAAATGGAAAATAGAACACATTGACACCGGTGTGTCAGACCCACCATACTTGCTCCGGACACTGCGAGAGGGCTGTACAAGCAATGATCACACGCACGGCACAGCGGACACACCGGGAACCGCGGTGTTGGCCGTCGAATGGCGCTAGCTGCGCAGCATTTGTGCACCGCCGCCGTCAGTGTCAGCCAGTTTGCCGTGGCATACGGAGCTCCATCGCAGTCTTTAACACTGGTAGCATGCCGCGACAGCGTGGACGTGAACCGTATGTGCAGTTGACGGACTTTGAGCGAGGGCGTATAGTGGGCATGCGGGAGGCCGGGTGGACGTACCGCCGAATTGCTCAGCACGTGGGGCGTGAGGTCTCCACAGTACATCGATGTTGTCGCCAGTGGTCGGCGGAAGGTGCACGTGCCCGTCGACCTGGGACCGGACCGCAGCGACGCACGGATGCACGCCAAGACCGTAGGATCCTACGCAGTGCCGTAGGGGACCGCACCGCCACTTCCCAGCAAATTAGGGACACTGTTGCTCCTGGGGTATCGGCGAGGACCATTCGCAACCGTCTCCATGAAGCTGGGCTACGGTCCCGCACACCGTTAGGCCGTCTTCCGCTCACGCCCCAACATCGTGCAGCCCGCCTCCAGTGGTGTTGCGACAGGCGTGAATGGAGGGACGAATGGAGACGTGTCGTCTTCAGCGATGAGAGTCGCTTCTGCCTTGGTGCCAATGATGGTCGTATGCGTGTTTGGCGCCGTGCAGGTGAGCGCCACAATCAGGACTGCATACGACCGAGGCACACAGGGCCAACACCCGGCATCATGGTGTGGGGAGCGATCTCCTACACTGGCCGTACAGCACTGGTGATCGTCGAGGGGACACTGAATAGTGCACGGTACATCCAAACCGTCATCGAACCCATCGTTCTACCATTCCTAGACCGGCAAGGGAACTTGCTGTTCCAACAGGACAATGCACGTCCGCATGTATCCCGTGCCACCCAACGTGCTCTAGAAGGTGTAAGTCAACTACCCTGGCCAGCAAGATCTCCGGATCTGTCCCCCATTGAGCATGTTTGGGACTGGATGAAGCGTCGTCTCACGCGGTCTGCACGTCCAGCACGAACGCTGGTCCAACTGAGGCGCCAGGTGGAAATGGCATGGCAAGCCGTTCCACAGGACTACATCCAGCATCTCTACGATCGTCACCATGGGAGAATAGCAGCCTGCATTGCTGCGAAAGGTGGATATACACTGTACTAGTGCCGACATTGTGCATGCTCTGTTGCCTGTGTCTTTGTGCCTGTGGTTCTGTCAGTGTGATCATGTGATGTATCTGACCCCAGGAAAGTGTCAATAAAGTTTCCCCTTCCTGGGACAATGAATTCACGGTGTTCTTATTTCCATTTCCAGGAGTGTATAACGACTTGGCGACTCCATGCAACGTTGAGTTGCCTTGCGAAAGGACGTCCTATCACTTTTGTCACTTCAGTGTATAATAGTAATCTGCCCAACTGGACTGGTGGCGTAGGAAAATTTACCATAGAGATCGGGGTGACGAGAGCCGGTGAGCCAGCGATACCTGCGCTTTTCTCCGATACGCTCCAGGAAGGCCGCGTCCCGTGTCGCGTTATCGCGCGCAGGAAGGTGGCCCACAATGCAGCGCGGCCTAATTGAAAGCGCGCCATTGTGCGGGCGGCTCATTACCGGCTTTCTTGGGCCGGCGCTCAATGGCTCGGCCACATTTGATTAATGGGCGGCGGCACGCGGCTGCCGACAGCTAATTTCCCCCCGCTGATTGGCTGTTGGGCGCAGAGCGTCCGTATTGCCCGCGACTCCCGGACGCCTGCCGACCCTGGCTGGTTCTGCATGCGAGCCCAGCCACGTGACTCGCCGGTCCGTGCGCACAACCGAGGTGCGAATCGTAGAACGTAGGCCTTTTGACGGCAGGTGTTCCCTGCCTCGGTGACATTAGTTTTACGGTCATTATGCCTCTGTACAAGGCGTATTCCTATGTCTAGCGTTTCCTCACCCAATGCTGAAGACAGCATCAGAGGCTGTAAAGACTAGGACAGCAGGTTGAAACTTAGACTAGTTCAGCAAGCCGATCTGTTTATCCGTACAAACTTTGATTCATAACATCATCAGCTGGCTGGCTAAGATCGCAGAGGCATAGATTTTGGTTGCCGATTTTTCTACTTGTTTGTGCAATATTTGGAGATATTCTGGCCCCAGGTCCCAGGGTTTTATAGCCTCCTACCTCCAATATCAATGGACAAAAACTTTTTTTTCCCCAGTCGTTGGCTTATATCCTGCCCTGCATAATAGGAATGTCGTATGTGAACAGTATCTGCCTTGTAAAGGACACTGCTTTGCAGGACAGACTACACGTCAGGAGCAAGAAACTGTTTTCCAGCCACTTACACAAAGGCAGCCCTTCTTGAGAGGCAGATTGTGGGTATCACATCGGCCTGCTTTATTGAACTGTACTGTAAGGGCATCAAGTGCTGATGAGCTTGGCTGGTTAAAGTTTGAGATGGACAGAGGTGGTAATGGGCAGAGAGAGGGGGAGGACGAAATGGATAGAGAGAGGGGAGGAGGGAGAGATGCATGAGGCAGGTGGAAGGCGTAGACGTTTAGTGGACAAGTAGGAAAGGAAGAGGTGGGAGATCGAGATATAAAGAGAGAGGGGGGAAATAATGTGGAGGGAGGGAGGGGTGGCATGATATCATCAGAGAGAGTGGGTGCAGGAAATGTACAAAGAGTCCATTGTTGAACCCATATGTGTGCAAAGCAGTTGGGAAAATACTTGCTTTCTACATGCATAACTGGTCTGACAGAGAGCGTGAGCAGCTATCTGCGGCTGTCCACAGGTGTTCCTGTAGTATATGGGAAGGTTTCGTCTTTCAGTGACTGTGGGAGAATACAAGATGACTTGGAAAAAATTTCTAGTTGGTGTGTTGAGTGGCAGCTTGCTGTAAATGTAGGAAACTGTAAGTCACTGCACACGAGTAGGAAAAACCGTCCCATAGCGTTCGAATATAGGATGAGTAGCGTGCTGCTTGACACACTCGCATTCATCAAATATCTACATGTAACACTGCAAAGTGATATGAAACGAAATGAGTATATACGGACAGTAGTTAGGAAGTGAAATGGTCGAATTTGGTTTATTGGTAGAATTATGGGTAAATGCTGGTAAGGTAAGGTAGATGAGCATCTATAAAGAAGACAGCATATAGATCACTAGTGCGACGCAATCTTGAGTACACTTCGGGCGTGTGGTATCCCTGCCAGGTCGGATCAAAGGAAGACATCGAAGCAATTGAAAGAGCTACTGCTAGAATTCATACCGGTAGGTTCAGTCAGCACGAAAGTATTATTGAGATGCTTGGTGAACTCCAGTGGGAAACCTTGGAGGAAAGACGACGCTGTTTCCGCGAGGCAGTACTGAGAAAATGTAGAGAAGCGGCATTTGAGGCTGACCACAGAACTATACTACTGTCGCCAACCCACATTTCATGTGATGACCACGGAGATAAGACGCGAAAAAATTAGGGGTCGTACGGAGGTATGTAAGTGTATGTACAGGGTGGTTATAATTAAACTATCGTTATTTGAGAGGGGCTCGATAACAAACGAATGACCGTAAGAAACGGAACTTCGCGGAGAGATTTTTAAGGACATGCAGAAAGGAAATAATGAATAAACCACTGAAAGAAGCAAGTTTTAATTTCCACATGGGAGGGTAACATAAGTTAACTCGTACCATGCATACGTTCCAACTAATAAAAGTTGCTCAATGAAACCACAATGTGTACCCACGACAACTTGGAAGCGCGCGCTAGAGACTGGCTTACAGAAACTCGAAACATCTCATCTGAGATTCTGGACCATGAAATGTTCAGCAGTCGTGACACAGCTCCTGCACTGCTTGTAGGTCGCATTTTGCGTCCGGCATTTTCGGTAGTGGTAGCAGCATCTTCTTCAACAATTTGAGGTAGAATTGTCCGTCGGCCTCTCACAAGAGTAATTCCCAATCGCCATTACATTGTAACTTCCGAATCTTATTCTTTAACCCCGGTGCGGAAAGAGGACCTCTCCGTATTTGTTTAATGAGTCGATATTCTGGACGAGCAGCAACACAATCGCTATTGTTTCGAGAAAATAGCTTTACGAGTAGGGTCCTGCTCGGCTTGTACAGACTCATGCTGCCTGTCTGCAACAGTAACGCACACTGATGCTCGTGTTTCAACCCTACGTCGCCGTACCAGTACAGGTGCCTAACAACATGTCATGACACTAACACTAATATCAACGTAGGCCATGGAGTATTCAGTCCGAAGATCATTCCTATAGAGTTGGGTACCCAAGCGGGAAATATTTTTCCGTCTACATTGACTCAAGAAACGAAAGTTTAATTATAGGCACCCCGTAGTCCTCCTCAGCTGAATGGTCAATGTGGCTGTCTGCCATGCAGTGGGCCCTGGTTCGATTCCTGGCCGAGTTGGAGATATTCTCCGGTTGGGGACTGGGTGTTGTGTTGTCCTCCTCAGCATTTCATCATCATCGACACACAAGTGGCCCAATGTGGGATAAGCTGAAAAGACTTGCAACTCGGTGGCTGAACTTCCCCTGGTAGGGACTCCTGGCCATCAGTGCCACTCGAACATCATCATCAGGATCATCGTAACCTTCCATGTAGATGTCGATGCAGATGAAGTTAAGCAGTGGGTTATTTGGTAAGCGTGATAGCGTTACGGAGATGTTTAGCAAACTGAAGTGGCAGACTCTGCAAGAGAGGCGCTCTATATCGCGGTGTAGCTTGCTGTCCAGGTTTCGAGAGGGCGCATTTCCGGATGAGGTATCGAATATATTGCTTCCCCCTACTTACACCGCCCGAGGAGATCACGAATGGAAGATTGGAGAGATTCGAGCGCGCACGGAGGCTTTCCGGCAGTCGTTCTTCCCGCGAACCATTCGCGACTGGAACAGGAAAGGGAGGTAATGCAGTGGCACGTAGTGCCCTCCGCCACACACCGTTGGGTGGCTTGCGGAGCATAAATGTAGATGTAGAAGGACTGTGTTTCGATCGCCACCTGAAAAGTTCCAGCAATGTAAAACACACCCAGCAGCAATCATGTATTCGCATCTTCTCACCTCTTGGAGTTTCTTTTCTTTCTGTACCGAACATAGTAAATATAAACCCACATACGGATGAAATCTTAATCGCACAGGCGCGGAAATACAGGATTGTCAGGTTTTGTACTACTCGGTAACGGTGGGTATGGCATAACAGTTTCAGAATCCGCGAGTTTAGCATATCATGTTTTATTTGTGCATTGTGTTCGGACATAGACGTTAGCGTAGTTACCTGTAATTATGTTCTGTAATGTGATTCGTATTCAGCTGGATTAACTATGTGTTTGGAACAGTAGACATTTTGTTTGTTTTCTCTCTGATAACAGCATATGTATGATAATGTATAATGTATATATGTACATTTGAAAATAACTGTTAGGTTCAAACTGGACAACAGTGATAAATAAAGAATATTAGTCATATATCATACAGCGGCAGTATAAGCACGTAATATTCAGTTAGTTCTACATTTTAGAAATGATCCAGGATTAATGACGAAGCTAATTGATTAATCTAGATTCTGTGTGTTCAACGTGTTAGGTTTGATACGAGACTCCAAGGAAAGTTCAACGCGCAGCTCGCCAATAACCGGACGCCCTGCGTTAAGGAGAAGCTACGAACGAAAACTTGGGTAGGAGTTCAGTTTCTGGCTCAACTACCAACTTTCTTCAGTGTTAAATCCTATTTAAATTATTCGAGAACTGTGATCAAACTTCCACGTAACTTAAGAGACGACGCTCGCTCTACATCTTAAGCTCTAAATTCATTTGAAATTTCTTGCTTAATGAGGATGCTTGTAATTCTCAACACAGCGAGAAAGTGTATATAGCGAGGGGATGATTAAATTCCTCGAACGTCGACAAGTTTTCTCCTTCTTCGGCGTTTGTCAACGCGGGAGGCAAAATTAATTTATCGTGCCGAATGCGGCCCTCGCCTCATTCTACTATTGTCACATTCTTGTCTTTTCTTATATAGTTAAAGGTATTTCTACGAGATGGCTCGTCTCGAAAACATTCTGTTACAAAGATATGCATTTACAGAGAAGCAACGATGGAAATCTTTTTGAAGAGTAGGCGTCTCTCTACACAATGTTTGTCGATAGAAATTCGTGAGCTACTTAAAGACATTACCCATATTTAATACGCGGATGTAGTTAAACAACAGTAGTACAGACGTTGAACATACAGGCGCTGAATACTGTACTCGCTATGGAGATATGGCGATTCAGATCCAAGCCCAGCCATTCAGATTTACATTTCCCGAAGTGTTGTAAGAGGTATGCGATGTATGCGCTGCCTGCAACAGGCAAGACTTAGGAGAGTCTCTGACCAGAGAGCAGTATGTAGTTAGTTGTTGCTTGTCGCTAGTCGGCATCAGTCTGCAGTAGTCGGCAGTAGTCGACGGTAGTCGGCGCGTGTCTGCGCTTGTGTGCAGTCTGCTCTGGTCCGGACTCTGGAGGATGAGTATTATTGTAGAAGGTAAAGAAGCAGCCTGGCGCATATATAATAATGTATGTCAACTGTCATTCAATTTCTTTTAAAAATTCCCCAATAATAATTTTTATAATATAAAGTAATTTTTTAAAAAAAGCATTAATTTCAATTTAAAGATTTTATTCAATGGGTTATCTTTCCTTTCATGAATCACAAAGCATAGGCCAGCACTGCACGGAGCTGTGCCGAAAATTTTTTATGTAAGAGCAGATATATTTGAGGTTTTTATTGAGGTAAGAATTTTTGCTTTTTTTTTATTCAGAATACAGGGCCGTGGCGCAGCGCTGCTGTCGTCATAAAATTTACCAGGTTACTGAATTTTTTTTATTATTTTCGTGTTTAGGAATTTTTCTGCTTCGAACTTAATATTAAATGAGAAAAGAATTTTGTGGTTACATTAAATGTGAATGCATTTCTGCACGGAGATTATAAATGGGAACCAATTTTGTTCAGAAGTAATAATATTTAAAAATTCATTTTTTATTATTATTTCCATGGGGAGTTTACATCTGGTTCATTTATTTTTTAATATTTTTGTGTGGAGGTTACACTTGGTTCATTTATTTTTTAAATATTTTTGTGTGGAGGTTATCTTGGCGACCCTGCCAGGATGTCGCCAAGTGTAAACTCCCCCCAATATTTAAAAATAAATGAACCAAGTGTAAAGTCCCCACGGAAATAATAATAAAAAATGAATTTTTAAATATTGTTACTTCTGAACAAAATTGGTTCCCATTTATAATCGCCATGCAGAAATGCATTCACATTTAATGTACCCACAAAATTCTTGTCTCATTTAATGTTAAGTTCGAAACAGAAAAATTCCTAAACACCAAAATAATAAAAAAAATCAGTAACCTGCTCAATTTTATGACGACAGCAGCGCTACGCCACAGCCCTGTATTCTGAATTTAAAAAAAAAAAAGCAAAAATTCTTACCTCAATAAAAACTGCAAATATATCTGCTCTTACATAAAAACATTTCGGCACAGCTCCGTGCACTGCTGGCCTACGCTTTGTGATTCATGAAAGGAAAGATAATCCATTGAATAAAATCTTTAAATTGAAATTAATGCTTTTTCTAAAAAAATTACTTTATATTATAAAAATTATTATTGGGGCATTTTTTAAAAGAAATTGAATGACAGTTGACATACATTATTAGATATGCGCTAGGCTGCTTCTTTACCTTCTACAATAATACTCATCCTCCAGAGTTCGGCCCAGAGCAGACTGCACACAAGCGCAGACACGCGCCGACTACCGCCGACTACTGCAGACTGATGCCGACTAGCGACAAGCAACAACTAACAACATACTGCTCTCTGGTCAGAGACTCTCCTAAGTCTTGCCTGTTGCAGGCAGCGCATACATCGCATACCTCTTACAGTGTCCATAAATCGCTCAAGGTAAACGTCGAAGCAATTCCTTTGAAAAATACACGACCAAACCAAATTCTTGCCCCATCCTAACCCAGTCATGTTCGGTTTTTAATGACCAAGCTCACAAAGGATCACATTTAAACTAAATCTAAATTAAACTCCTCCCGCACAGGCCATGAAGGACCAAAGGCACCGACTGGCCGCCGTGACATCCTCAGCCCACAGGGACATGGAGGGACGTGTGGTCAGCACACCGCTCTCACGGCCGTATGTCAGTTTCCGAGACCGGAGCCGCTACTTCTCAATCAAGTAGCTCCTCGGTTTGCCTCACAAGGGCAGAGTGCAGCCCGCTTGCCTACAGTGCTCGGCAGACTTGAAGGTCGCCCATCCAAGTGCTAGCCCAGCCCGACAGCGCTTAACTTCGGTAATCTGACGGGAACTGGAGTTACCAGTGCGGCAAGGCCATTGCCAGGAGCACATTTAGCACGTTCTAGAATAATTAAGGTTCAGTCGAATTTAGTTCCAAAGGATTGTATGTCATCTGGTTCAGCCGGCCGCGGTGGTCTAGCGGTTCTAGGCGCTCAGTCCGGAACCGCGCGACTGCTACGGTCGCAGGTTCGAATCCTGCCTCGGGCATGGATGTGTGTGATGTCCTTAGGTTAGTTAGGTTTAAGTAGTTCTAAGTTCTAGGGGACTGATGACCACAGACGTTAAGTCCCATAGTGCTCAGAACCGTTTTTTTTCCATCTGGTTTCTGACAGTAGGCTCTATAAATATGAGAGGCGCGGTTACATAGTGTGTACAAACTCTTTCCATACTAGAACTATGTGAAGTACTAAGCATGTCACAGTGCTCTGTCTAAATGGCACTACATTCCCTTATCATGGGATTTCGTTCTATTGATCAATACAGGCAAGCAACAACAACTGCTACACTTCTTCCATCAGTAGCCCCAGGCAGGCCAAGAATTGGAGCCTAAATCTGCCTAAAAGCGGACAGGAGAGTAGTAACGTCCACAGTTACAACACTAAACAAACAGCGCATCGCTACTCATTATCAACGCAGTGTGCAGCTTAGAAGGGAACTGAACGTGCAGCCAGTGTGGTATATGCATACGAGTCCAAGTCTACTGACGGCGCTGTTAGCGCCTGCTGAGTACCCAGAAGCAAACGACAAGACCTATACAAGCTGGATCCACATACCATTATTATAACTTGTGGTGTCACCGCCAGACACCACACTTTCTAGGTGGTAGCCTTTAAATCGGCCGCGGTCCGTTAGTATACGTCGGACCCGCGTGTCGCCACTATCAGTAATTGCACACCGAGCGCCGCCACACGGCAGGTCTAGAGAGACTCCCTAGCACTCGCCCTAGTTGTACAGTGGACTTTGCTGCCCATGGTTCACTGACTGCATACGCTCTCATTTGCGGAGGCGACAGTTTGGCATAGCCTTCAGCTACGTCATTTGCTACGACCTACCAAGGCGCCATATTCAGTTACTATGAATGCATTCTGAACAGATAATATTGTGAATCATGTACCGTCAACAGCGACGTTCCTCATTAATGGATTGAAGTTAATTATCAAACTAGTTATGTCCGCTTTCTGAATTCTCATTCCTTGTCATGTTCCAGACCTCACGTCAGTATAGTTCTTCCCTCCTCACGCCAGCCTGCGTGAGCTGAAACGCGTGCATTTCGGCCTCCAGTTGTAGCACGGTGTTGGCTCTTCTGCCAACACAACATGACTGTCGGTATGATTTCCATTCTGGAAGCTCTGCTGTTCGCACAGACGACCACAGCAGACACAAGAATCACCATCTCTGATACTACATCATTCCTACAGTTGATTAGCGACCATCGTAACTGTTTTGCTAACCCCGTAGTTCCAGCAATTATCGGCGCTGTGTTTCGGGTGCAGAGGAAATATTTCAACAAAATGATGGAATGAACGAGAAGCCTCTCTGGGATTCTGGAAATAAACAAGTTGACGTCTTAACAAAGCAGTCATCTCTACATGGAGCTATTAAGTATAGTAAACTCCCTCTCACACATATGACACCCATGCTCAGAAAGCTGTTGCCTTCGGAATGGCGAAACGAATGGTCGTGGGTATCTAAAATCAAACGCATTCACTACGTCGAAGTTTATACCACGATTTCATGAGTGCGGTGGTACAATAAGACACAAACATCAAGGAGCTGCACGACAGTTATACTACGGCTGAAATTGAATCATTGGAAGCTCAATCAGCACCTCTATCGGCTCAGGTTCCACCCCTTTGTGTGTTTGCGGAGCAGAAGAAGATGCAAACAATAACTACATTCCTACAGTGTCCTCGGAACACGTCATATAAATGCATTTCCAAGTAATCTTCGGGTTCTTGGTCGTCAATTCTAAAGCAGCCTCCAAACATTGTTGGCATCTAACGATATAGCATCATATAAAGTACAGTCTGAGTTCTTCAACAGTGCCAAAATACCGATATGCTCTCTGCACTGCTAATGTAATGCTCTTGATAATTAGAGTGCAAGGGGAAGAAGGAAGGACAATTAATGGAGTGTATTCCCACGTGCTACTAACAAGGGAACCTCCCCATCGCACACCCCTCAGATTTAGTTATAAGTTGGCACAGTGGATAGGCCTTGAAAAACTGAACACAGATCAATCGAGAAAACAGGAAGAAGTTGTGTGGAACTATGAAAAAAATAAGCAAAATATACAAACTGAGTAGTCCATGTGCAAGATAGGCAACATCAAGGATAGAGTAAGCTCCGAAGCGCCGTTGTCCCGTGGGTAGCGTGAGCAGTGAGCAGTTGCGGAACGAGAGGTCCTTGGTTCAAGTCTTCCCTCGAGTGAAAAGTTTACTTTATTTATTTTCGCAAAGTTATGATCTGTCCGTTCGTTCATTGACGTCTCTGTTCACTGTAATAAGTTTAGTGTCTGTGTTTTGCGACCGCACCGCAAAACCGTGCGATTAGTAGACGAAAGGACTTGCCTCTCCAATGGGAACCGAAAACATTTGATCGCAAGGTAATAGGTCAACCGATACCTCCACAGGAAAACACGTCTGATATATTCTATACGACACTGGTGACGGCATGTGCGTCACATGACAGGAATATGTTGTCGACCCACCTATCTTGTACACATGGCGAATGGGTAAAAACATTCTTCTACTTTGCCCGATTTAGGTTTTCTTGTGGATGTCAGTTACCTCGTATCGGACGGACTGACTGATAATAACTGTCTGAAAATAAAAAAAATTAAAATTTTCACTCGAGGTAAGACTTGAACCAAGGACCTTTCATTGCGCAGCTGCGCACGCTAACCCTGACACCACGGCGCTCATTCATTCTCTTTCCTTTGTGTTGCATATCTTACGCATGGACTATTCAGTTTGTATATTTTGCTTATTTTTTTCATAGTTCCATACAACTTCCTCCTGTTTTCTCGATTGATCTGTGTTCAGTTTTTCAAGGCCTATCCACTGTGCCTACTTATAACTAAATCTGAGGGGGGTGCGATGGGGAGGTTCCCTTGTAAGCAGCAAATTGAATGCTCAGCCTGTTTAATGTATGTCACTATGTGTCATATATATATATATATATATATATATATATATATATATATATATATATATATATACTCCTGGAAATGGAAAAAAGAACACATTGACACCGGTGTGTCTGACCCACCATACTTGCTCCGGACACTGCGAGAGGGCTGTACAAGCAATGATCACACGCACGGCACAGCGGACACACCAGGAACCGCGGTGTTGGCCGTCGAATGGCGCTAGCTGCGCAGCATTTGTGCACCGCCGCCGTCAGTGTCAGCCAGTTTGCCGTGGCATACGGAGCTCCATCGCAGTCTTTAACACTGGTAGCATGCCGCGACAGCGTGGACGTGAACCGTATGTGCAGTTGACGGACTTTGAGCGAGGGCGTATAGTGGGCATGCGGGAGGCCGGGTGGACGTACCGCCGAATTGCTCAACACGTGGGGCGTGAGGTCTCCACAGTACATCGATGTTGTCGCCAGTGGTCGGCAGAAGGTGCACGTGCCCGTCGACCTGGGACCGGGCCGCAGCGACGCACGGATGCACGCCAAGACCGTAGGATCCTACGCAGTGCCGTAGGGGACCGCACCGCCACTTCCCAGCAAATTATGGACACTGTTGCTCCTGGGGTATCGGCGAGGACCATTCGCAACCGTCTCCATGAAGCTGGGCTACGGTCCCGCACACCGTTAGGCCGTCTTCCGCTCACGCCCCAACATCGTGCAGCCCGCTTCCAGTGGTGTCGCGACAGGCGTGAATGGAGGGACGAATGGAGACGTGTCGTCTTCAGCGATGAGAGTCGCTTCTGCCTTGGTGCCAATGATGGTCGTATGCGTGTTTGGCGCCGTGCAGGTGAGCGCCACAATCAGGACTGCATACGACCGAGGCACACAGGGCCAACACCCGGCATCATGGTGTGGGGAGCGATCTCCTACACTGGCCGTACACCACTGGTGATCGTCGAGGGGACACTGAATAGTGCACGGTACATCCAAACCGTCATCGAACCCATCATTCTACCATTCCTAGACCGGCAAGGGAACTTGCTGTTCCAACAGGACAATGCACGTCCGCATGTATCCCGTGCCACCCAACGTGCTCTAGAAGGTGTAAGTCAACTACCCTGGCCAGCAAGATCTCCGGATCTGTCCCCCATTGAGCATGTTTGGGACTGGATGAAGCGTCGTCTCACGCGGTCTGCACGTCCAGCACGATCGCTGGTCCAACTGAGGCGCCAGGTGGAAATGGCATGGCAAGCCGTACCACAGGACTACATCCAGCATCTCTACGATCGTCTCCATGGGAGAATAGCAGCCTGCATTGCTGCGAAAGGTGGATATACACTGTATTAGTGCCGACATTGTGCATGCTCTGTTGCCTGTGTCTATGTGCCCGTGGTTCTGTCAGTGTGATCATGTGATGTATCTGACCCCAGGAATGTGTCAATAAAGTTTCCCCTTCCTGGGACAATGAATTCACGGTGTTCTTATTTCAATTTCCAGGAGTATATATATATATATATATATATATATATATATATATATATATATATATATATATGTGTGTGTGTGTGTGTGTGTGTGTGTGTGTGTATTCTGGTGAATTTATACGTACGGCTGTAATATCCAAATGCGTTTCTTGTACAGAGTTGTCAAGTTCTGTCTAGATTATACTTACAGACCGCCACAAATATTTAGTCTTCCATTTGAGGGTTTTAGAACAACTCTTGCAAGTCATGCAGAAGGACACTATATTACTGACTGAAGCTTAGCGAAGCAAATTTTAAATATAATCTTAAATAATTTCGTCTCAACATCTCTTTATATTCTAGAGATGAACATTCAATTAAACTCTCTCGTTGCTAGTGTTCATCCCATCGTACGGAGTCTGCTGCTTTTTTTTTTTATTTCTCTGCGTGACTGGACTGCATTGTTATCTCTGCTGGGCAGTTAATTAATCCAAGGAAGGGATGCCGTGCACGCAGTGCCTGTCTCTGAACAGCGTAAATTCTACTCTGTGTGTTATCGTAATTTAACTGTGGAAAACGATGACGCTTATGTCCCACTTTCGAGTAGCAATATTTTCAATAATTACTTTACAGACACTACGAAAGTAATGTCTGCATGAAGCCGAATGCACAGTACACATTTACGTCCACTGACGAACGTAACTGCAGTACGCTACCCGCAGCGCACCTCATCTCACTGGCTCTGATGGTGCCACATGGCCAACCGCCTCTGCTACCCAGCTTGGGAACCTACTGCTCGTTCCTTACTCCATATGAACTGCAGTGCTGATACATTACCTCCACGTATGTGAAATAGCAAAAGAATGCTTCCAATGGCTCTGAGCACTATGGGATTTAACATTTGAGGTCATCAGACCGCTAGAACTTAGAACCACTTAAACCTAACTAACCTAAGGACATCACACACATCCATGCCCGAGGCAGGATTCGAACCTGCGACCGGCTGTGAAACAACTAAACTGAAAATAAAGTAAAATGGGCTCTTATCTGCAAATAAGCGGTACTTTACACACTGCATTTGTTCACATACCGCCGGTATTTCATCATTAATCTGCGTGCAGTTTACACATGCTGACTTCAAGGACGGTATTCTCACGTGTAATTCATCGTCTGAAAGCGAAGGGTCCAGGTTGGAGGAGGGAGTGTTACGCTGTGGGAAATGGTTTTGTATCACTCCCTGGGTATTCTTGTCATTGAGGAAGGCACAGTGGATCAACACAAGCATGCATCTGTCCTTGGGGACTTCGTTCACCTCTACGAGCAGTTCGTTTCTTCTCAGCACGGTGGCGACTCCCAGCAGGACAGTGCAACATGTCACACAGCTCGCAGTCTACGTGTGTGGTTCGAAGAGCACCAGGATGACTTTACGGTACTCCCCTAGCCGCCAAAGTCCCAGGATTAGAAGCCAATCGGGAATGTGTGGAACCACCTCGATCGGGTTGTTCGCATCATGGGTCCTCAACCGAGATACCTAGCGCAGCTGGGAACGGCATTGGATTCGGCATGGCTCCAAATCTGTGTCAGTGCCTTCCAGAAACTCACTGACCCTCCTCCAGCACGTCTCGCAGCGGTCCGCTATGCAAAATATGGTTATTCAGGCTCTTGACGGGGGTCTATAAGTTTACCAATGGTACAAGGACGTCCCATCACGTCCAATGCTGGGGTGCTTGCTAATATCGGAGAGCTCTGGCAGTAGTGGCAATATGTAAGGGAAAAATGAATTGAAGTTTGTGTTGGGGAGGGCACTCAACTTAGGTAGTACGTGCAGCAATGTTGACCATAGTGCTGTGATGGTGTAATGGTTAGCATTTCTGCCTAACGAGCAAAAACAGCCGGGTTCGAGTCCACCGGCACGGTAGCTCAGCGTGTTCGGTCAGAGGGTTAGGTGCCCTCTGTAATAAAAAAAACTGAGTTAACCGATCAACAAAAAACATAAACGGATGTCTTACGAAGTCCGCCCCGAGCAGAATCAACGATCAAAAGCGAACAAAATGTGATTTTTAAAAAAAAAAGTCCTGGCCGCAGCACAAATTTTAATGCATTTCATCTGCTTCGATCATTATCGTAGATAACAACACGTTAGTTAATGATATATTTCAATGAGAAAATTTAAGTTTCCAGAAAAAAATAGGGTGAATTATTCTAACACATTGGGCAACGGCCTTGCCGCAGTTGATACACCGGTTCCCGTGAGATCACCGAAGTTAAGCGCTGTCGGGCGTGGCCGGCACTTGGATGGGTGACCATCCGGACCACCATGCGCTGTTGCCATTTTTCGGGGTGCACTCAGCCTCGTGATGCCAATTGAGGAGCTACTCGACCGAATAGTAGCGGCTCCGGTCAAAGAAAACCATCTTAACGACCGGGAGAGCGGTGTGCTGACCACACGGCCCTCCTATCCGCATCCTCATCTGAGGATGACACGGCGGTCGGATGGTCCCGATGGGCCACTTGTGGCCCAAAGTCGAAGTGCCTGCCAGTGCCATTCTAACACATTGGGATACACATGTACACCAGAAGCTTTCACGTCAGCGTGCAGCGCGCAGCGTGCAATGCAACTGTTTGAACGTTGCGGCTGGCAGAGTTGAAAACGTGACGTTATAGCCACGAAGAAAATGGTTCAAATGGCTTTGAGCACTATGGGACTTAACTTCTGAGGTCATCAGTCCCCTGGATCTTGAACTACTTAAAACTAACTAACCTAAGCACACTACACACATCCATGCCCGAGGCAAGATTCGAACCTGAGACTGTAGCGGTCGCGCGGTTCCAGACTGAAGTACCTAGAGCCGCTCGGCCAAACCGGCCGGCTGTGAAATACCAAAACTGAAAATAAAGTAAAATGGGCTCTTATCTGCAAATAAGTGGTACCTTACACACTGCATTTGGTCACATACCGCCGGTATTTCATCATTAATCTGCGTGCAGTTTACACATGCTGACTTCAAGGACGGTACTCCCACGTGTAATTCGTCGTCTGAAAGCGAAGGATCCAGGCTGGAGGACGGAGTGTTACGCTATGGGAAATGGTTTTGTAGCACTACCTGGGTATTCTCGTCATTGAGGAAGGCACAGTGGGACAACACAAGTATGCATCTATCCTTGGGGACTTCGTCCACCTCTACGAGCAGTTTGTTTCTTATCGGCACGGTGGCGACTACCAATCCCCTAGCCGCCAAAGTCCCAGGATTAGAAGCCAATCGGGAATGTGTGGAACCACTTCGATCGGGTTGTTCGCATCATGGGTCCTCAACCGAGATACCTAGCGCAGCTGGGAACGGCACTGGATTCGGCATGGCTCCACATCTGTGTCGGTGCCTTCCAGAAACTCACTGTTCCTCTTCCAGCACGTCTCTCAGCTGTCCGCTATGCAAAATATGGTTATTCAGGCTCTTGACAGGATTCTATAAGATCACTAATGGTACAAGGACGTCCCATCACGTCCAATGCTGGCTGGGGTGCTTGCCAATATCGGAGAGCCCTGGCAGTAGTGACAATACGTAAGGGAAAAATGAATTGAAGTTTGTGTTGGGGAGGGCACTTAGCTCAGGTAGTTCGTGCAGCAACCTTCACCGTCGTGCTGCCGTGGTATAATGGTTAGCATTTCTCGCTTCTGGCTGATTTCAGTAATCACGGATGTAAACTTTGTCAATCAATGCTAAACAGTAATGATCCATACATACGGAAGCTACCAGCAAACAAGAAGACCTGGGTTAGAGTTCCGACCACAGCACAATTTTAATTCATTTCGTCTGCTTCGATCATTATGTTGGATAATAACAGGTTAGTTAATGAAATATTTCAATGAGAAAATTTAAGTTTCCAGACCAAAAATTTGGTGAACTACTCTAACACATAGGGAAAGATACACGTGTACACCAAAAACTTTCGCGTCACCGTGCAGCTGCGATGCAACTGCTTGAACTTTGTGGCTGGCAGAGTTGGAAGCGTGACGTCTTAGTCACGAAGACTAACTTGTGCCGATATGTGCAGAGGAGCATCAGAGAGTAAAGTGACACAGCTATGGGGATAGACAGTAGCACCTGTTGTTTGTATTAAATTATGTTTTTTTTATATTTTTTGATTACAAGACATTATATTTTAGAAACCCAAATTTCAAAACAGTACTTGGTAAAAAATATTTCTCATTCTACGTTTTATCAAAAGTTTTCAAAAATCATAACTTATGACTTTAATGGCTGGGGAAGGGGGTGCACCATATGGTTCAAAAGGTGCGTTGCCACAGCAAAAATGTTAGGAAGTAAGCACTGACATTATTTGTGTCATAAATGACACACAAACAGAAGTCAGTCCATCAATGGCTGGACAGTCCTAGAATGGCCTTCATCTCGCTTCTGGCTGATTTCAGTAATCACGGCTGTGAACTTTGCCAATCCATGCTAAACAGTAATGTTCCAGACGTAAGGCAGTTACCAGTACGTCAAAAGCGGGCTTTAATTGTAACTGTACGGAAACTCAAAAGCATCGCCACGTCACCATCTTTAACCCTAATAGGTGTCAATAACTCATATACATTATCGCATCAAAAGTATACGCGAACTTGTTAGTGGACATTATTATGGCGTATGAGCAGGCTTCGTTGTAATGACAGCTTGAACTCGGCTGAGGATTCTTTCAGTGAGGTGTCTGAATATTTGAGGATGAATGGCAGTCCTTTCTTAGACCATGTAGTGTGGAGCGAAGTTGTTGTTTTAACTCATCCCACAGGTGTTCCATTTGGATTCACGTCGGGACTCTGCGCAGGCCAGTCAATATCAGGAATGTTTTGTACACAAAAAAAAAAAAAAAAAAAAAAATATGTGTGAAATCGTGTGGGACTTAACTGCTAAGGTCATCAGTCCCTAAGCTTACACACTACTTAACCTAAATTATCCTAAGGACAAAAACATACACCCATGCCCGAGGGAGGACTCGAACCTCCGCCGGGACCAGCCGCACAGTCCATGACTGCAGCGCCCTAGACCGCCCGGCTAATCCCGCGCGGCTGTGCACAAACCATTGCCTCAAAGACGCTGCTTGATGACACGGTACATTTTGATGCCGATGTAAACAATCATAGTCTGCGAGTTGTTCGTCTAAAGTAAGCAGTCACAATGCTTTAAAATGTATTCTTATCTGTTTTCTTAAGTGCAATAAAAGGATCACACCCTGACTACCAGAAACACCCTCATACTGTAAAACCAGACAGTCCCTACTTCACCGTTCGCGCTACAATGGTGACGTGTGATGTTTCCCAGGCATTCACCAAACTTAAAACCTTCCATAGGATTTCCTATCACTCCAAATCACTCGTAGCCAATCATCCACTGTTCAGTGTCATGCGTCGCTTAACATTGCCTACAGAAATGTATGGCGAATGTGGAGTTGCTCGACCTTTGCACCCCAAGCTGTTCAACTCCCTACGCATAGTCAGTGTGCCAACAGGACAGCTGGCATCACTTTGGTACTCGTTAGTTATTGATTTCTCTGGTTTCGTACGATCTTTTTTCCAAGAACCAACGGCAATATTCGACGGTCCCTCTGCGTCAGTACATGAGCTTTGCCTGATCTTGACTTAACTGTAGTTGTTCCTTTACTTTTCCGCTTCACAATCACTTTACCAACAGTCAACCTGGGCAAGCTTCAGAACTGTTGAAATGTCCCTCAAGGATCTGTTACTCAGGTGACATTCAATGACTAGTTTACGTTCGAAATTAGTTTATCCTGGCTGACCCATTCTGCTGCTAATGGTTCTCTACCGACAACACAGAGTTCGTCACCTCCTTTTATAGTGACGAGTACGCATATCGTGAGACTGGTGATCAGTTCCACATTACGTAGGTGTGCCAGATACTTTCGATCAAATAGTGTGCCATCCCCAAAATACTGAGAATTCTAGCCAGTACAATGGTATTCGGTTCCGAATAGGTAATAATAATGACTTCAACAATAGATATTGCATATCGATAACCTTAATGCAAAAATAGACGTAAATAGTGGTGTTGATATCGCTCTTAACCTTTTAATCACGAAATAAACGTCTCTGCGAATAGCTGCAGATTCCCTGGCATAGTTGCATATCAGTGTCGGTTCAAATGGCTCTGAGTACTATGGGACTTAACATCTGAGGTCATCAGTCCCCTAGAACTCAGAACTACTTAAACCTAACTTACCTAAGGACAACACACACATCCATGCCCGAGGCAGGATTCGAACCTGCGACCGTAGCGGTCGCGCGGTTCCTGACTGTAGCGCCTAGAACCGCTCGGCCACCCCGGCCGGCTATCAGTGTCGGATTTTATCCGCTAAGTGAATATTACTGCAGATTTCCGTATCCTCACAGGGCTCTATATATAGTTTCATCATTTCTAGGAAGCCTCGGAAGGGTGGAAAAAATTTGGTATAGAACCACCTATTAAGTTGTAAACCGCTTGTTAATCGTCGTATGTTAGAGGTATTTACCCCGGTCCTGCTCCAAGTTGGTTAACGAAACGTACGGGCCTTACTTGCTTCAGAATGTCAGTATCGTTCTCTCCCTCTCGAAACGAGAGCAGCAGTGCGAAGCACAGGGTGAAATTTCAAAACAGCAACTTGCCGGCAGAGTTAGGTAGGATGTGTTGGGACCACCTGTCAAGAGGGGCTCGCCGAGTGTTTCTGGAACGGGGGAGAGCCCCATCGTCCTCGTCAGAGTGGTTTCGTAGTACGCAGCCGCCGCACCAGGGGCGCGCGCAAACTTTTATGTGCCACAGTGGCTGACGCGCGGGCGGAGTTGGCCGTATTACGTCGGCGGCCACTCGTAACTCCTTTCGACAAGGCAGGTGTGTGCGGCGGCCGCGCGCGCTGTTAAACATTTCAAGCCTCTCCCGCCCGGCCGCGGACCGACCGCACCGCACGGCTTACCCGCTGCAGGTGTTTAATGGAAAGCCGCCGGCCAGTGGCCGTGCGCCATAAAGCCGACACCGAAACACCATTAGCATAACTGCGCTGGCCCCATTCAACCGGCTCGGCCGTTTTTACACGGCACCACGGTCTGCCTGCGTTCCTACATACCCCGCACTCGTCTGGCAGCGCTGCCTGCACGGAACCGTGCTGTAGGTCCTCATTTTGGATGGGCGTGGCCATTGTCGCACGTGGGAACAGGCATGTGCTCGCGATATACCATTGTCGCCTCGTCGACACGGTTACATCCTTAATTTTGGTCATTAGGGTTAAGCTTCCGGTCCTGCGTCCAGTCGCAATCGAAGTGGAAAGTTTCGCAATATCGCCGCCCTCCCCCCACCCACACATACACACACACACACACAAACACACACACACAGGTCAGTAGTTTTCAATGAACGTAGTGAAGTGTCATCAGTTCTTATCGCTGCAATCGGTACTCAGTTTGCGACATCCTAACGGTGTCGAAACATTCCATTGTTTCAGTAATTGTAACCCTGTACTGCTATCGCAGCGACTGTTAACAGGACCAAATTCTGCAACAGCTGCGGCAATTTTCAAATATTCACTGGTACAGTTCTTTTTCAGACTCTGTGAATACTGCTGTGGGCAGCTGAGTACAAACACGAGGAAATGATGATATACAAGACGGATTTATGAACATTTATGTAAAAAAAAAATGATCAAAATAAAAATTTCATTTCGTTTAGTCTGCATCCATTTTTAATCTTTATTTCCTTTCATTCCCGTTTCGGAGTGAGCTGTCAGGAGCTAAATACCTTCTCTTCATACGCTGAGGTGACAAAGATCATGGAGCAGCGATGTGCGGATAATACAGATGACAGGAGAATCGAGTACACAAGGTATAGCAGGGCAATGTACCGGCGTATCTGCCATTTGTACTCGGATGATTAGTGTGAAAATGTGTCCTACGTGACTATGGCCGTAAGACGGGAATTAACAGACTTTCAACGCGGAATGATTAGTTGGAGCCAGACACATGGGACATTCCATTTCGGAAATCTTAAGGGAATTCAATATTCCAAGATCCACAGTGTCAAGAGTGTGCTGAGAGTACTAAATTTCAGGCACTACCTCTCACCAGGCACAGTGCAATGGCCGACGTCCTTCACGTAACGACCGACAGCAGTTGCGTTTCCGTAGAGTTGTCAGTACTAACCAGACAAGCAACAACACTGCTCGAAGTAAAGCGGAAATCACATTGGGACATACGACGAATGTATCCGTTAGCGAAGTGCTGTGAAATTTGGCATTAACTGGCTATGGAAGCAGACGACTGACGGGAGTGCCTTTGCTAACAGTACGACATCGCCTGCAGTGACTCTCCTGTGTTCGTTAACCATATCGGATGGACCCTAGACGAATGTAAAGTCGTGGCCTCATCATGTGAGATCTGTTTCAATTGGTAGGAACTGATATAGTGTTAGAGCGTGTCGCAGGCTTCACGGAGCCATGGATCCAAGGCGTCTACAATGCACAGTCAAACTGGTGATGCCACCATAATGGTGTGACCTGTGTTTGCATGGAATGGAGGGGTCCTCTGGTCCAGCTGAGCCGATCACTGACTGGAAATGTTTATGTTCGGTTAGTTGGAGACCGTTTGTGGCCATTCATTGACTTCATGTTCCAAACAATGATGTCAGGTCACCGGGCCACAGATGTCCAGAATTTAACTGTAGAACATTCTGGACAATTCGACAGAATTATTTGGCCTTCCAGACCGCCAGACATGAATCCCATCGAAATTTGTGGAATATAATAGAGACATCAGTTAGTGCATAACATTCTGCACCAGCAACACCTACGCAATTACGGACGCCTATAAAGCCTGAAGAGTCGGCATGGGTCAATACTTCTGCAGGGGCCTCCAACAACTTCTTAAGTGCATGCGTCGTCGAGTTGCTGCATTAGGCCAGGGAAAAGGAGATCGAACACTATGTTAGGAGGTGTCCCATGAGTTGTATTACTCCAGTGTACAGGTTTAGAATACGATATATTTGAAAATAATTAAATACAATGTGATGTTTTCCTCAGCAAAATGGCTGATATTGACGTGGCCAAGGACGACTATGTTGATTATGAAGTGGGAACTGTAGTATTAATGGGGCTGTAGATATTGGAGTTACTGCGGCTAGATGACTAGTTTCAGCTAAATATGGGCTACAGGGGGAGACCTTATGTAGCTTCCTGAACCATTAGATAGACAAGATTGTCACTTCAAATTCGCATAGTTGGTAATATGGAGAACAGCTGACGCCTTTACTCTACTTTTGAGGTCCGTGCGATGTGACCTATCAATGGGCAATGTGTAAAATTTCGTTGTTTACTATCCTTCATGGTACTGCACTTTTAACAGCTGTCGATAGAGTTACTCATGAATGCGAACTTGTCCAGGAGTGTACAACATAGAGGAACTATATCGACAGCTGTTGAAAGTTCAGTACCACGAAGGATGATACACAGCGGAATTTTAGTGACTGCACATTGAAAGCTGACATCGTAAAGACCTCAAAGGTAGAATACAGCCATCGGATGTTTTACAGATTACCAACCATCCGTATCTGAAGTCATAGTCTTTTCTACCTATTAGTCCCCCCAGACGATCACGCTAGATGTGGATGATGAATGTCGTCTGGCAATATTCGTTCTGCTCGTAATTTACATTCCATGGATACGTCCATCGTGATGCTGTGTGCCGAACACTGCCAGTGTTGCCGACTGGCGCACGGCTGACAGCACGTCTGCTGTGTCAAGTGATACCGCAAGAACTGCCACAGTGCATCCAATCCGAAGTTCTTCAGATGTCGTCGGAAGCCCGTGTGGATATTTGTCTTGCTGAAAAACGTGCTGTTGTTCTGACTCACAGTATATGACGTGGCTCTAAAGCAGGGCTTAACAACTGGCAGGTTTTGAGCGCGAGTACTCGCGTCTGCTCAGGCATGTGCTCGCGAGCACGTGCAAGGTCGCGGAGTAGGGAGGGAGGGGAAATGCGCGCGCACGTTTGAATGTGATCTCGCGTTCTTAGCAGATTTAACTAGCCATCTGAATGCTTTGAACATTTTACTACAAGGTAAAGATCTGCTAATTACTCATTTCATAGATCGAATACGAGCTTTTAAAATGAAATTGACACTTTGAGTGAGTCAGCTGGAAACAGGAAACCTAGCTCATTTTCCTAAATTATCATCCATGCAAGATGTTCACAAAGACTGTGAACGTTATTCACATAGTTTAGTTGATCAGCGCTTTCAAGATCTGACAGCACTAGACAGTGATTTTGGTCTGTTCTCCCCGTATTCAGCGAATATTTAAGAGATTCGTCCTGAGCTGCAGCAAGAAATTATTGACCTGCAGTGTGACAGAGAATACAGAGACAAATTTCAAAACAAGAAAAACATTTTAGAATTCTACAGACACTTCCCTCAGGATAGACTTCCTCGTTTGCACAAACTGGCGGCTACAATAATATCAATGCTCGGTTCCACGTATATTTGTGAACAACTGTTCTCTGCAATGAAATGTAACAAGACGCGCCTGAGAAACGCATTGTCTGATCGAAATTAAACTGCAGCTGCGCCTAAAATGCACAAGAACAATTACTCCGAACATAGACGCAATTATAAATGGCAAAAAGTACAAGATAACAGAGAATCTCACACTTCAGTGACACCTTTTATTGTGTAACAGTTCACAAATTAATGCGAATGTAGAGGCATACACTAAGCTAGTAAAATTATGTGGCACCTGTACATTCTCCTTTATTTGTTTCATTTGTCGCAGTAATAATTCGTGAGTGATATCCCTGCAGGTGGCCGCGGATTTACATTGACTGGCGGCAGCTGTCGTGTGCCCCACGTGACTCTCCCCACTCTCTTCTCTGGTCCGGTAGTGGGGGTAGCGTGCTCGCGCTGCTCCGTGCTCGCGCCTTGCTGCTCACAGCTTGCTCCGCGAGCACGTATGTTGTGAAGCCCTGCTCTAAAGTGACCGAGTTAGCAGCACGTGCATCTTCTCGGCGCTAGTCGCACGAGGCCATGGCGATAAGCATGGCCATGAATGTGGCGTTCCTGAACCCACGAGTTCCATATTCGTATGACAGTCGTGGCATCCGAATCAATGCAAGCAGTAGCATCGCGATCACAGTTTAGATAGTCCACTACTCTGCCACTGTGGAGTCCTGACAAATCCTGATAGACATATCTCATTACACTGTTTTTTTTTTATCGTGGCTATAGGTCTTCACTCTCAAAGAAATGCTTGACAGCTCGTCAGTGACTCTTGACACCACTGTCGCAGGTCAGTGGCACGGCTGTCTGCTCTGCCGGTGACAGTAGACGCCTACACAGACTCGTTGCAATGACCCAGTGCGGCTACCACCTCAGTGCTCTCGAAAACAGTCCGTCGTGTGTTCAGATGGAGACTGCGTACTATGGCCCACGATGCCGGTTGTCGTGAAGACTAGGCTCTGGTCATCCAACAGGTATCGACCAAGACTGCAGCAGATTCCAGGTGGCAACATGGACACGCCTAGCCTGGTCAGTGAGAAGACTGAAGCTTGCTTGCGATGATCCAGTAGAGAAGGAGGGCTGGCTCCTCACCATTTCTCTCATTCGCGATGTCCCAGTAGACAGCAATGGCAGACCACTGCTGCGGTATGTATGAGGTTCACTGCCTGTCGGTGTTGAAGTCAGCAAACAAGTTGCAGGCTGACCATCATCGATAAATGAGTCGTAGTTTCAGTGAATCTCAACAGACTTCATAGTCTCTAGTTCTAGCGAGACAGATGGCAGCATGACAAAACGAGTTCTTGAGGTCAAAAAGCCTCTCTATTTAACACGCCAAGCCTGCATCAATGTCGTAGTGGCTCTGGTGGTATGAGCGCATTTCTCCCCATTTATCAGACCATCAGCGCTCCTTTCTTCCCTGCGACAATGTCAATAGTGATTCTGGGTCGTTTAATCCGCTTCTTTCTGTCTACGTTTGACTTTGTAGCATCGCTCGGTCGGTGAAGCTACATGGTGTTACCTCACAGCGCCTTGTTAAGTAGCACAGCGGTGTCTGCATATCTGTCTGCCCTGTTCCGAGGTCTGTTGGATCGGCGGTACGCTGTGTTAACATACCGACTGGCACACCAGCACAGCGCTAACATACTCTGATCCGAGCTCGCCAGTTAGAACTGCCCAATATAATTATTCTCCTTTGTAACAGAATGAAAGACAAATGACACACAGAAAACATTAATCGAAACAGAAATACTCTGGATCAAGGGCACCAGCTGGATTCTAGATGCTGGGTTGGACAGCAATATTGTGACTCTGATCGACTTCTGAGCTGCATGATTTGGGTAGCGGGGGTAAAACTGTTAGCTAGGATCACCCATTCCGTTACTTTGACTGGGATGCAAAGCTTTAATGATAAAAATGCCCGCAAAAACCTGATGACGATGAGAGAAATCAAAGGAACCAGGCTTTTGCTATGTAAGGAGAGTTTACCTGTACACCGCAATTTGGTCTCTTGTGGCGATAAGAAAATCAGCGCCACGTGGACCCATCGTCGGAAGCAGAAGCTAATTCTTCGCACACTGTTCGTCTACAGGTGATCTTGTCCCATTCCGAAAACTGTTGGCCTTTCTTCAATGGTTGGCTTCAGAGAGTCTGCTATACTGTCTTCCACCAGATTCACCCCAAAGTTGGTCCTATAGGTACGTTCCCCTCACAGAGAAGACAGAAGAATTTGTGAATGCTAAGTCTCCAGGGAAAGTCGATTTGCAAGAGGCCTCAGAGTGACATTACCTCTTCGTCTCCTCCAAGTTTGAACACAACGAACCTACTCTCGCTTCCTGTTCTCATAAGTGAAGATTGTACAACATTCCTGCAACACACAACTAAGAGCCATGTGTCACTAATAAGCTCGTTGGGCAAAAAAGTTGGTCACCACTAGGTAATCGTTACAAGCATCATTTAGTAGCGAGTAATTTCAGTTCTGGATTTGATAACTGCCTGATTCGGTTAGGAAGTGAGTCCACAAGGTTGCGCAGGTACATCGCACAAAAGGTTGAGTCACTCGCTGCGGATCTCATCGTGCAACTCCAACAAATTGCGAGGATGGTGATGCCAGCATTTTATCCGCTGTTCCAGCATGTCCAACAGGTTTTCAATGTGGTTCAAAGTCAGGTGGTTTTGCAGTCCAATCGAGATGTAACGGGATGCGCGAGTATTCAGAAAACTAGTCACACATTCTTCTAGCACACTGAACTTTGTTGTATTTTGGCCTGTTTGAGCAGTGGCCATTTGCGAGGTGACCGACTCCAAAAGTTGACTGCATGCAGTATCTGTTGCAATGCTCTCTCCCTAGCAGGTTGGGATGGACCCTCGTTCACTGCCTGCAGCAATTATTGTCGGGTTTGAAGCGATTTTGATTCACAAACCATGACATGCGTCTCCAGTCCCTCTCAGTCATCATCTTCTTCCGACCACAAGTCTGACGTTGTGTTTCGTAGCCACGTCTGTTGCATCACTGCTTCCAGACACGTTGAAGAGTCCGCCACGGAACACCGGCAGATCCAGCAACTTCACACACTGTATTGCCATGGGCACAGTCAAACAGGATTTTCCCTTAAACTTACTGGCAGATTAAAACTGTGTGCCGGACCGAGACTCGAACTCGGCACCTTTACCTTTTGTGGACAAGTGCGCTACCAACAGAGCTACCCAGGCACGACCTCCGCCCCGTCCTCACAACTTTACTTCTGTCAGTACCTCGTCTCCTACCTCCCAAACAGAAGCTCTCCTGCGACCTCTTGCAGAACTAGCACTCCTGAAAGAAAGGATATTGCGAACACACGGCGTAGCCACAGCCGGGTGGATATTTCCAGAATGTGATTTTTACTCTGCAGCAGAGTGTGCACTGATATGAAACTTCCTGGCAGATTACAACTGTGTGCCGGACCGAGACTCGAAGTCGTGCTTGTGTAGCCCAGCTGGAAGCCGGCACAGTAGCTCAGCTTGTTCAGTCAGAGAGCTGGTTGACCTCTGTAGTAAAAAAACTGAATGGGAGGATCAACAAACGAACTGTAACGGATGTCAAGTGACGTCAGCAACGACCAAACACAACGATCAACAACGAACAAAATGGAAAAAAAAGTTGGTAGAGCACTTGCCCGCGAAAGTCAAAGGTCCCGAATTCGAGGCTCGGTCCGGCACATAGTTTTAATCTGCCAGGAAGTTTCACATCAGCGCACAATCCACTGAAAAGTGAAAATGTCATTCTGGAAACATCCCCCAGGCTGTGGCTAAGCCATGTCTCCGCGATATCCTTTCTTTAAGGGGTGCTAGTTCTGCAAGGGTCGCAGGAGAGCTTCTGTAAAGTTTGGAAGGTAGGAGACGAGGTACTGGCAGAAGTAAAGCTGTGAGGACGGGGCGTGAGTCGTGCTTGGGTAGCTCAGTTGGTAGAGCACTTGCCCGCGAAAGGCAAAGGTCCCGAGTTCGAGTCTCGGTCCGGCACACAGTTTTAATCTGCCAGGAAGTTTCATAACAGCGCACACTCCACCGCAGAGTGAAAATGTCATTCAGGATTCTCCCTTTTTACCACTCTGACACGACCTCACATTTACCCATGTGTACTTACAATGTCCACTTGGAAGATAATTTTCCGACTTACCTTTATGCTCATAGAGGGGCAGTGCGCACATGGTTTAGCTCGTGACATATCTATAGATACATAACGATTCATCTGTGTGTGAGCATTGGGGTGACTGTTTCTTTGTCCGGTGAGCTTATATGCCAAGCCGTTCCTCCGGATTTTCCCGAATTCACGTTACTGACAGTTTAAAAAAAAAGTTATAAATAACTAACACTGCTTCAGCGTTACATGTCCAGCTTAATGAGGACGCTTCAGAATATTCCTATCACTACATGTTATACAACTGGGTATAACAGTCCTGGATAAAATTTTGCTCTTCCTCGCTGAATTGCGGGCAATAATCAGAGATACAGGTGCTTTTATGCGAAAGTACCGTGATATCACCAGAGTGTGGCTAACAACTTTTCTGGAGTGCCTACATCATCATTGTACTCCAGCAGCTATTTGTCCGGAGTTAACACGTCATGTAAGTCAGTGATCAGTATGCATAACAGAACTGGAACCAAGAATCAGATCTGTGGCAGTTGTCGAATAATCTCTAAATGCAGCAACCCCTCAGATTACATTAGCGCAGTGGACCTGCCACTGATTTTGTTCGCTTTATCTTTCTGAGCCGGCCGCGGTGGTCTAGCGGTTCTAGGCGCTCAGTCAGGAACCGCGCGACTGCTACGGTCGCAGGTTCGAATCCTGCCTCGGGCATGGATGTGTGTGATGTCCTTAGGTTAGTTAGGTTTAAGTAGTTCTAAGTTCTAGGGGACTGATGACGTCAGAAGTTAAGTCCCATAGTGCTCAGAGCCATTTGAACCATTTTTTTATCATTCTGACTAATCCACGTAACCTCCCTCTATCCACATGTCGTACATGACACACAGAACTAGCAACTTTTTCTGCGTACAGAACCCATGTAGCGCCAGAGATACAGGTGCCAATTGATTTCTCGCTTTCCAAAAGCGCTCTGAGCGGTCAGTTATTGAAGTCAGCCGTTATTTACCTAACGTCTGCAGTGGAAGAAGAACAAAACGATGTCGAGATTCTGTGAGTGGGTGTTTTTATTCATTTATTCACGTCCTAACCGCCCTTGTACCTGTGCTGTTTTATTGTCAACAGACTGTGAATGGACTTTTAGCTCATTGTATCATTAAGATACACTTTTCAATAATCTGTTGTGTATGTCCACGTGCCTGTCGTTTATGGTGAGTGGATTTATATCTCGTCATATAGTTTGTTTATTTGTAAATATTCTGCTGTAATTTGTTAGCAGATCTGGCACGTTTCGCTACTGTCGAACAGTAATAAGTGGAGCAGCTATAATAATAATAAGTGCTAATAACAGCAATAGTAATACGAGGGGCGTTCAGAAAGTAAGCTCCGATCGGTCGCGAAATGGAAACGACTATGAAAATCCGATAAAGCTTTGCACAGATGTGTTGGGTAGTGTCTCTAGTATAACCCCAGTTAGCATCACGTCGCTCTTCTCATTTCTGAGCTCGCAGTGAGTGCGTAAAGATGTCTAGAAAATAGTGTCTGCCGCCAAGTACGAGGGCCTGGTGAGAAATTTCGCCTGAAGCTATGCAGCTAACATTACATAACTGTCGTGCTGTTTCTTCTTCAAGACAATTCTCAGCCGCATTCTGCAGGGGCAATGAAGATGCTCCTGCATCGTTTTCAAATGGAAATGTGAGATTACCCACAATACAGTCCGCAATTGTCTCCCCCTGAGTTTCATCTCTGGTCACATGAACCACTGTCTTTGAAGACAACATTTTGACACAGACAACGAGGTGTAGGCCAGCGTGGAGAATTGGCGGAAAGCACTGGCGGCTGCCTTCTATGATGAGGCTATTGAAAAGTTGGTACAACGCTATGACAAAAGTCTAAGTCAGAACGGCGACTACGTAGAGAAGTAGCTGAAAGGTGTAGCTAATTGTTACAAGTAAAACATTTCTGATGTTCACTGTGGTTTCAATTTGGCAATCAATCGGAGCTTACTTTCTGAACAGGCCTCGTAATAAAAGAACAATTACTCAATAGAAGCTAAAATAAGTAAAAAACATTCCTGGCTGCCAGAAGAGGAGATACGTTATGAGCTAGGAAGTCCTTCTACTTTGATGGAAATTTATCACAACTTGATTAAATGTCAAGTAATGATGAGGGTGATGACAGTTCTTTGCCTCACCTACTGACATAGAGTCATCTGAAGACGAGGCAAACGTGACGGCTCCATAATTACTTGTGCTACAACCACGAACCAGTCTTCCTTGGCGACATACAGATGTGTTTCAGCCCTTGCCACCTTATCAAGCTTTTGAAGAAGCAACTCTGAAAGGACAATCACACCACCACTTCACAAAATACATCCCGGCATATACGAGGTGCGAAAATAATCTAATGAGACTGATTTTCTTTGCGAGATGTGGCAACCCTGTAGGCTTGCGTAGGCACAATATCTTTGACCTTGGTCTATAAGCTACTCTTCGATGCAGCGGCTCAGTCATTGAGTTGTGCTGTAATACGTTAACACGTGTTTGCGTCTCTCGTTACGGAAATGGAACCGCATAATATTGCACAACGGTATGCAATTTCTTTTTGCGTTAAATTGGGTGTAAACGTGACGACAACTTTCAGTAATCTTCAGGAGGCTTTTGGAGAGGATGTTATGTCAAGATCTCAAGTTTTTCGTTGGCATAAAATGTTTAATGAAGGCAAAACGAATGTTGAAGATGAAAACCACAGTGGACGACCATGCATGCTTGTGTGCTTCTTTGATTCCAAGAGAATTTTTCATAAAGAGTGGGTGCCTCCTGGACAATCAGTTAAATAATATTACTACAAAGAAATTTTACAAAAACTTCTTAAAAGAGTTCTTCGTGTCCATGCCAACATTGCTGATAATTGGAATCTGCATCACGATAATGCACCATCCCATACTGCTCTGTCAGTACAGCAATTTTCAGCCTCAAAACAAATTTCAATGCTATCACAACCACCTTATTCACCAGATATCGCTCTGTGCGACTTTTTTCTATTTCCAAGAGTCAAAACGGCGGTCAAGGGACACCATTTTCAAACAACACAAGATGTCCAAAAAGCTGTGACGAGGGTCTTGGAGGATATTACAGATGATGAGTTCCACATATGTTGCCATCAATGGCAGAAGCGCTGGAAAAAGGTGTGTGCAATCAGAAGGGAACTACTTTGAAGGCGACAACACTAAACTTGACTAAAACGGTAAGCAACTTTTTTTTTTCACATCAGTCTCATTACTTTATTGTCGCACCTCCTATTTTGGAACACATCTCCACATGTACAAATCACATGTCTTTTATACATACGGGCATGTTACTAAACACAAAGAAATAAATTTTTTTAAGAGCAACTCTTAAGATGTCTTATATTGGCTATCTTTCAGTGCACACGGCGTCCTCTGAATGGAAATATATCTATATTTCCATGTACCACCGAATAATTAAATGATTTACATCTGCTGGTTTTCTTCTCATTGCAATTTTTCAAAGTTTAAAATCAGTCATCACGCAAATCCAGTTTCATAATTTTCTCTTGAATGACAGCATGTCGAAAACGACATAATGTAGACTATCTTTTAAAACATACACTCCTGGAAATTGAAATAAGAACTCCGTGAATTCATTGTCCCAGGAAGGGGAAACTTTATTGACACATTCCTGGGGTCAGATACATCACATGATCACACTGACAGAACCACAGGCACATAGACACAGGCAACAGAGCATGCACAATGTCGGCACTAGTACAGTGTATATCCACCTTTCGCAGCAATGCAGGCTGCTATTCTCCCATGGAGACGATCGTAGAGATGCTGGATGTAGTCCTGTGGAACGGCTTGCCATGCCATTTCCACCTGGCGCCTCAGTTGGACCAGCGTTCGTGCTGGACGTGCAGACCGCGTGAGACGACGCTTCATCCAGTCCCAAATATGCTCAATGGGGGACAGATCCGGAGATCTTGCTGGCCAGGGTAGTTGACTTACACCTTCTAGAGCACGTTGGGTGGCACGGGATACATGCGGACGTGCATTGTCCTGTTGGAACAGCAAGTTCCCTTGCCGGTCTAGGAATGGTAGAACGATGGGTTCGATGACGGTTTGGATGTACCGTGCACTATTCAGTGTCCCCTCGACGATCACCAGTGGTGTACGGCCAGTGTAGGAGATCGCTCCCCACACCATGATGCCGGGTGTTGGCCCTGTGTGCCTCGATCGTATGCAGTCCTGATTGTGGCGCCCACCTGCACGGCGCCAAACACGCATACGACCATCATTGGCACCAAGGCAGAAGCGACTCTCATCGCTGAAGACGACACGTCTCCATTCGTCCCTCCATTCACGCCTGTCGCGACACCACTGGAGGCGGGCTGCACGATGTTGGGGCGTGAGCGGAAGACGGCCTAACGGTGTGCGGGACCGTAGCCCAGCTTCATGGAGACGGTTGCGAATGGTCCTCGCCGATACCCCAGGAGCAACAGTGTCCCTAATTTGCTGGGAAGTGGCGGTGCGGTCCCCTACGGCACTGCGTAGGATCCTACGGTCTTGGCGTGCATCCGTGCGTCGCTGCGGTCCGGTCCCAGGTCGACGGGCACGTGCACCTTCCGCCGACCACTGGCGACAACATCGATGTACTGTGGAGACCTCACGCCCCACGTGTTGAGCAATTCGGCGGTACGTCCACCCGGCCTCCCGCATGCCCACTATTCGCCCTCGCTCAAAGTCCGTCAACTGCACATACGGTTCACGTCCACGCTGTCGCGGCATGCTACCAGTGTTAAAGACTGCGATGGAGCTCCGTATGCCACGGCAAACTGGCTGACACTGACGGCGGCGGTGCACAAATGCTGCGCAGCTAGCGCCATTCGACGGCCAACACCGCGGTTCCTGGTGTGTCCGCTGTGCCGTGCGTGTGATCATTGCTTGTACAGCCCTCTCGCAGTGTCCGGAGCAAGTATGGTGGGTCTGACACACCGGTGTCAATGTGTTTTTTTTTTTTCCATTTCCAGGAGTGTATTTTCTTAACCCTGTTGGTCACGTGATTAAATGTAATAGAAATGTAAGTGGAGAAACATTTTTTTGCTAGGGGATCTGAAGAGCGTAAGCACACTCAAACACACACACACAGGCGCACGCCAGGAGGAGACCACGATTCGGGCCACGTGGAGCGGCCATCTGGCGCAGGCCGACGTAGTTTGCAGATGGACCTCGGCCCGCCCGGAATTTTGTTAGGCGCGCGCAGCGGGTCTGCTCCCGGCCGATGCTGTCTAAATAAATTACGGGGTCGCCCCGTGCTTGCGGTACGTGACGTCCGACCCCTGCGTTATCCGGTAACCGTGCCGGCAGAGAAGGCAACCCGGAAGCCCACTCCGCCTCGCCCTGAAAGATGGGTCGGGATTCTGCACGCGGCTGGGTGACTTTTTTATGTCAGTGCTTCTATCAGGTAAGCGCATTTGGAAGCTAGAAGGTTTATTTTCGGTTTTACGACCGTGTTACCAGTCCTGTTGTTATGCTGTTTTCTGCGCGCGTTATCATGCAACAGCCGGCCGGTGTGGCCGTGCGGTTCTAGGCGCTTCAGTCTGGAACCGTGTGACCGCTACGGTCGCAGGTTCGAATCCTGCCTCGGGCATGGATGTGTGTGATGTCCTTAGGTTAGTTAGGTTTAAGTAGTTCTAAGTTCTAGGGGACTTATGACCACAGATGTTAAGTCCCATAGTGCTCAGAGCCATTTGAACCATTTTTATCATACAACACAACGGGATGATCTACTTAAAATTTATGTAGTGTTAATTGACAGTGTAATTGGCGACCTAATCTCATTATGTTACACTAAATGACTTGAAGTGTGTTCTTCAAGAACACTAGTGCAATTCAGAGGTAAAAAATTGAATCAGATTTAGTGTCAAACTCAAAATCAATACAACTGCACTCACGTACACTCTCTGATCAAAGGCACCTAGACACATTATCAGTGGACACTAATATGAAGTGTCCAGAATGAGATATTTACTCTGCAGCAGGAGAGCTTCTGTAAAGTTTGGAAGGTAGGAGACGAGATACTGGCAGAAGTAAAGCTGTGAGGACGGGGCGTGAGTCGTGCTTGGGTAGCTCAGATGTTAGAGCACTTGCCCGCGAAAGGCAAAGATCCCGAGTTCGAGTCTCGGTCCGGCACACAATTTTAATCTGCCAGGAAGTTTCAATATGAAGTGTGTTCATTTTTCCAATTCGCGACAGCCTGAACTTTGCTGCGGATGTTTTATATGAGGTGTCTGAATATCTATGGAGAAATGGCAGTCCATTCTTCCTCAAGAACCGAAACCAGAGAACTTAGTGATGGTGGACGGTGGGTCTGGAGAGACATCGACGTCCTAACTCATCACAGCGGTGTTTAGTTGGGTTCGTGTCGGGATTTGGACACAACAGACCATTTCAGGAAGTTAGTGCCCACAAGCCATTGCCTTAGGGATGCTGCTGCATCACACGGTGGATTTTTATGCTCATATAATCCTTGCCTCCCAGCCGTTCCTGTACTGTACGCAATACACAATGATGTGAAATGTATTCGTATCCTTCGGCATTTAGCACAATAATGGGACCTTAACCAAAGAAAACAATTACACGCCGTAACATCGCCTCCTCCATAGTTGACTCTAGGGATGATAGTTGCCGATGAAACAACTGATTTTCGGTTACTCCGGTTCTTTCAGTCTCCAGTTTAACTTTACTCTTAAAACCACTCAAATTAACCGATTTCTGAAATAAACGAATTTCGGATTCTTTGCTTTGATCTCCAGTAATAAACACAGACTTCGTGTGGTATCGATAGCTACGATGCCACAGTGTAGGTACAAGTTCTTAGGTTGGCACTACGACACCGACACCGACGACTGCGCCCTCTAGCCGGCACTGTGCAGTTCTACGAGCGCCGCTCCAGATTCTGCGCCATTTAATCAAGAACAGACGACCAAGCAACTTAGCTTCTACTTCATAGCGGACTAGCCATTACAGACTTTACCTTTGTTACTTCAGTGATAGTTTTTCCAACTACTAGCAGCTGTAAGCGTTGATACCTGTACGGCTTCGCACTTACGTGCTCATCTCAGCCTAAGTTAAGTAGCCATTATGTAATCGTAATTTTGACTATAGTAAATTCCGCCTCGCCTTCCGTATCCGCCTCCTGTCCCCCACGCGGATCCTCTATGATCTCATTCCTTTCCCCCATCTGCTCCTATTCCTCGAACATATCCGCATCCTCTACACCTCCTGCCGTCTTGAACCCCCTCACCCCCTGGTTGCTCCTCTCCTCTCCCATCCCCGCCCCCTGCCACGTCTTCACCGTTGTGTCCCCCCTACCCTCCATCTCTACACCCTCCATCTCCTTTCCCAAGGTGGCTTCCGTCAACTTCCCCTCCCGGATGATGCCCTCTCTCCCTCCATTTATCCTTCCTATCAACTCTGATCCTCACTCCCCCTCCTTTCCTCTGTCCTTTCCCTGGGCTCCCTCTTCCCCCCCCCCTTCCGTCCTGTTTTCTCCCCACTAAACCTCTCCCTACCTCCCTTCTCCCCCCCAGTCCTTTTGTATTCCCCTCCTCTGCCTACCCCACTCCCTGTCGCGTCTGCCCCCCACCCCTCTTCTGGGTCGTCATCCTCCATCAGCTCCTTTCCCGGTTCCCCCCTTCGCTTTTACTCTCCTTTCCCCCCTTTTTTTTGTTTTCCCATCTTCTCTCCAGTTTCCCCCCACCTGCTCTCGACTGTGGTGTCACATTTGCCAACTTTTTAGTGCAGTGTTCCAGTGGCTATTCAGTGTTGTTCGTCTTTCTCGTGTTGCGAACAGAAACCATGCTGTCGCTAGGTGTGAATTTTATGTCTTTTGCGAACAGAATCCCGACTGTCGCCGTGTTTTTTAATTGTCTATTGTTTTCCCTGTCTGCTTCGTATGTATTTTTATTAGCATCATCATCCCTCTGTTGTTGTTTTAAGTTCCACGATTTCTTTCCGCCTTGTTACTCTCTAAGTCTCCGATTTTATCGCCTGTTTTGTTATTATTTGTTCTCTTGATCTTTGTCACAAAATCTGTCGGCTGAAGAGCGACATACTAAGCTGCTGCCAGCCCGCCCCCTTCGGGGGGAATTGAAATTCAATAAAGGAAAAAAAAAAAAGTATAGTAAATTTGTGAAATCTACCAGCAGTACCGAAGTACTTCACCGTTTCCTGCTCCTACTCCCTGTCTACATTCGGCCTACCTTTCAGTTTACAGGAGTAAAAGCACGCTCCGCCTTTCCAGGCGGGATACAATACTTCGAACAAAGATTGAAAATTTATAATGAAGG
The DNA here is from genome assembly GCF_023898315.1 of Schistocerca nitens. Taxonomy (NCBI): domain Eukaryota; kingdom Metazoa; phylum Arthropoda; class Insecta; order Orthoptera; family Acrididae; genus Schistocerca; species Schistocerca nitens. The sequence goes on along the minus strand of NC_064614.1, from coordinate 1,085,163,816 downwards.
CAAAGGAGTAGGAGATCGCGATCGACAAGGGGATTGAGGCTACGGCAGAAATCTGCCTTATTGTCTCCAGCAGAGATTACGAAGGTGAATAAGACGGGCGTGGTGACAGCCAGTCCGAAAGGACACAAGTTGATCACTTCGCAGGACCGTCACCTTTGGACGGTATCAATTTTTCACCCTGAAGTAATCACAATATTAAGGGTTCAGTTAGTACCCAAAGTTTATAGCTTGTTATTAATATTAAATCATTCAAAGTTACCTTGTCTTCCAAGGAACATTGTGGGTGTTTTCTCCTTTTGTGATTTCAAATGGTTCAAATGGCTCTAAGCACTATGGGGCTTAACATCTCAAGTCATCAGTCCCCTAGAACTTAGAACTACTTAAACCTAACTAACCTAAGGACAACACACACATCCATGCCCGAGGCAGGATTCGAACCTACGACCGTAGCAGCAGCGCGGTTCCGGACTGAAGCGCCTAGAACCGCTTGGCCACAGTAGGCGGCTTTTGTGATTTCCCAAGTTTGTTTTGCGTCCTCCCGTTTTTAATCTTTAAAGCAAATGGAGCTCTGTAGTTCACTGCTATCGTACTTCGTGAAGTACTTCCACAAACGAGGGACGGTACCGTTCTGTAACATTACTGATGCCCGAAGACGACAGAGAGGAACTAAACGTATCTTTCACCAGGTGATGGCAAGTCTTGCACAATGAACGAACACGAGCACCCTCTCAGTTTCTATAACACTCCAGTATTTCAAACCAATGGAAATTTTACGAATAAGCAATAATCATTTATGGAAAAAAGTTTTATTTAAAAACCAAAGGTTTCAGTTCAGCTGCCATGGCAAATTTCTATGCCTGTTTTGTACCTGGTTATTAGTAAAATATTGGAAAACCTATTATATGGAGACCAATCAAATACCGAAAACAAGCTGAAATACCGGCATCGGTCCTAACCAATCGGTTTTTCTCATCCCTGGTTCAGTCTTTATAATACTCGTGATGGTAGCTATAGTTCCCCAGTCATTTGCCACAGGCTATAGAGTGGTTCATCACTCCAAATAACTCTTTTTCTAGTCATCGGTGTTTAATGGCGCCGCTCCATAGACCACTTCAAGGGTCGCTTAGCGCTGACTACAGAAATGCATGCTACATGTGGAACTGTTAGATTACTGCAGCCCATTCTTTGTAATTCCCTAAGAACAAGCTATTGTTCTAGGTGATCTGCTGGTAGCGCGTTAGAAATCACGAGGCATTCCTTCCGCCGATTTGATTCGATTTTCTACAACCACTAACAGAGAATCAATATTTCGTGTGTTGAAAGAATTTTTCATGGGAAAAGCAATCTGCTTATCGAGTATCATTAAGTGGCAGTTGATGCATCAGTTGTCATGTTTGGGCGTCATCGTGGATTTGTAAGCCATTCAAAACAAAATGTGCCCGGGATGTTTGCAGTACGAGGTGTGGCTAGAAAAAAACCGGACTAGTACTGGTGAAACAATAAAACGAATGCAATAAGGCTGAAAGTCGCGTGGCCTGTCACGTGACTCCCGCTCCGCCTACTGCTCGAGTTTCATCTGCCTCCTGCACTCAGTCTGCCCGTGGCGTCTGTTTTAAGTAGTTGACGTTTTGTCTGTGCGTCGGAAAATGTTGAGTGTACAGAAAGAACAGCGTGTTAACATCAAATTTTGTTTCAAACTAGGAAAATCTGCAAGTGAAACGTTTGTAATGTTACAACAAGTGTACGGCGATGATTGTTTATCGCGAACACAAGTGTTTGAGTGGTTTAAACGATTTAAAGATGGCCGCGAAGACACCAGTGATGACAATCGCACTGGCAGACCATTGTCAGCAAAAACTCATGCAAACATTGTAAAAATCGGTAAAACTTGTTCGACAAGATCGCCGTTTAACAATCAGAGCAGTGTCTGAGTTAACAGGAGTTGACAAGGAAAGTGTTAGGCAGATTCTTCATGAATGTTTCAACATGAACAAAGTGTGTTCAAAAATGGTTCCAAAGTGTCTCACAATTGAACAGAAGGAACGCCGAAGAACGATTTGTTCTGACATCCTGGAAAACATTGAAAGTGATCCCACCTTCTTACAAAATGTTATTACTTGCGATGAATCGTGGTTTTTTACTTACGATCCCGAAACTAAACGCCAATCGATGCATTGGAAAACTCCTGGTTCTCCACGACAAAAAAAGCACGAATGTCAAAATCGAAATTCAAGGCAATGATGATTGTTTTTTTTTTTGACATCAAAGGGATTGTGCTCATTGATTGGGTACCAGAGGGACAAACAGTGAATCAGCATTACTACATTAGCGTCCTGGCTACCCTACGTGAGCGAGTACGGAGAAAACGGAACGATTTGTGGAGAAAAAAGTCATGGATCCTTCACCAAGACAATGCCCCAGCTCACAGTGCGTTGTCAGTGAAGACGTTTTTGGCAAAACACAACATTCCCATCTTAGATCATCCACCCTACTCACCTGATTTGGCCCCCTGTGACTTTTTTCTTTTCCCTAAAGTCAAGTCAGCTTTGAAAGGAACTAGATTTGAGACTGTTGAAGCAGTAAAAGAAAAAGCGACGGAAGTAATGTATGGACTTACCGAAAATGATCTGCAGCATTGCTATGAACAGTGGAAAATTCGTATGGAGCGGTGTAGAGACCGAGGAGGAGAGTACATTGAAGGAGATAACATGAAATTGTAAATAATTGTAAATAAATGTTTTTTCCAGCATCAGTCCGGTTTTTTTCTAGCCGCACCTCGTATACTGCGTCATCGACCGATAACAATTACTTGCTAAAAATTCAAGCGGTACATAGCATCAACCTCTTCAGTTTCTCATTAACGCAATAAACAAAAGTCTTAGATGTGGAGTACTAGGTTATTTCCACATTTAAGTGAAGAAAATGACTTGGTCGATTACGCCTTCACAAGGAAGTACGCTTGTTGTCTAAGGGCTCATATTTGACAAGATTTTTATCACTTTTAAAAGTTGTTTTAGAGTTATGGATGCTAAATACTCAGTTTCAAAAAAGAATTTAACCAAGTGGAGGAGGAGGAGATTAGGGTTTAACGTCCCATGACAACGAGACCATTAGAGACGGAGCAGAATCTCGGATTAGGGGAGGATTGGGAAGGAAATCGGCCGTGCCCTCTCAAAAGAGCCATCCCGGCATTTGCCCGAAACGATCTAGAGAAATCACGGAAAACCTAAAGCACGATGGCCGGACGCGGGTTTGAACCGTCGTCCTTCCGAATGCGAGCCCAGTGTGCTAACCACGGCGCCACCTCGCTCGGTGAATTTAACCAAGTGGAAAAAAAATGCTTTATTTAACACACTATTTTACTGATCTTAATGAGGATAGCTTGTAGTTATAAGGTGAGAGTCTAAATTTGAAAGGAGCAAAGCTCATGAATTCAGCTTTCCTTGCCAGAATTAAATTAGCTGGCTCGAGTTATCCCAGATTGCCAACGTGTAGCAGACTAACTGCCAGGATGATGGCTTCCTAACTCACGCATTTTAATGTCTTTCACACATACTCTGAAACTGTGTTTGAGCTTGTTTTGGATGACAGTAGATTATGAATCCATACAGCGATATTGAAGAAATGAGTGTCAAATTACAAGAAGAACTGATCGGACAAGCACTAACGAAGAATTGAAGGTACCGTTTAGAAACGGATATGACAAGTTCTGGCTTCAGAGAGACATACATATGTATTCATTTTACTAGATCTGCTTTTTGCGTCGTTTAAAGTAACTTAAAACTTAATTTTGTTTGAGTACGTCACTCTACTACAATTAAACCTATCAAGGTGAGTAGCACTGTATCATCTGTGAAAATCACATTTGCAGTTGAAGAAATTGTAAAAAACTCAGTATATGAAGGGTAATGGGGCTGTCGGAAACTGAAAAAATTGACATTTGGACTACTCAGTGCTGAGTTACCGCGGTGCCTTACCTTTAATTTACTGAATCGTCAGAGGGATAAAAATGCTTCATTTTATTTACATTAAGTGACAGAAAAATCATACATGAATTAAATTACTAGCAAAATCAGGTAACGATATTAAATTCTGTTTTTATTTGGTGCATTTGTGGCTGGTATACCGGAGTTCTTTTTATGTGTCATGCCAGCTAGTCTCACACCCTTTTGGAAACGAGACTAGAATATCGACCTGCACAATATTATTGAAATCATTTCACATGTGAATATTAAGAGACACCGAAATATAAGTCAATAATAGTCACACACGGTCAGATATTAAAATACTTTCCGAGAAAGTACTGCTTTCATTCATGTCAAGTGATGTCAGAAAGCCGTTTGTTCACTTCCGTATTCAGTGTTGAAGAGCTTAAGAGAAAGTGTGGAATTCTATTACCGTTTCAGAGCCGAAATGAATCTTGAGATTACTCAGAGCATTTCCACAGAATCTATAAGAAAATAAATGTCCAACGTTCTACTGCCACTGATAAACTCAGTTAACTGCATCTCATTATCCACCAGTGAATGTGAGAGGAGATTATCACAAATGAACCTTGTTTTAACTCTTTTAAGAGAGTCACTGCACCTGCAGTGTGTTGCCAACTTGATGGTCATCAAACTAATACGACTTCTTCATTTTTAACATACCTCCACGAATAGTATGACTTCATTTACAACTGTTGAACTATCTACGAGGAGATCTAATTCCAGACAGGATGAAATTTGCTACAGACAGCAAAAGTAAGAAGCAGAAGCAGTAGAAATATGATTAAGGTGTTCTGATGCTGATTTGTAACCTACTTTGAACAACCACATTCTTCTATAAGGTAACTCTTTTAACCATTTTTTTGAATATTGTATGTAAATCTAAATTAATCTTACTTTAAAGTACGCGCCGAAAGTATATCATAATTCTCACAGCGATGTTTTGTAAACTTAGACATTGGCAACAAGTTATTCAAAGTGCTGCGACCCAACATCCCAAAAATGTTCAGTCTCACATGCGGTTCCCCTTCGTCGAAATGTCTTGGCTCATACTCGTCTTGGGTTTGAACCGCACGTGTCGCATTGCACGCCCTAAATTAGACACTTGTGACCATTTGGTTAAATTGTCTGGCTGATGGCAAGTTTGGGAAATTGTATGAACATACAACGTTAATATAATATCGGGAGCTAAAAGATGTAGGCCACACAATTGCGAGTTAGTTAGAATAATGTTTATTCATAAAACAAACCAACAACGAAAGTGGTCGTATTTAGAATTACTATTACACTCGAATCTATATCCATTTGACACAGTTCGATCATTCACAATCTCCACACGAAAACCTAGAGATCACACCAAGCTTGATGCTGCTCACCGCTCAGAGACTAAGTCCCGCGATACCACACAACGCGGAATTTTCTAAGTCGTTTCACTTCCTAGCTACCTAAAGACCGACAGTCCGCTTTCGTGTCTCCATCAGCACTGTCCCTCTGTCCGTCCCTGGCCGCGTTTCCCGCGCCTGAACATTCTCGCTCAACTGACAAGCGCAGTTCCCTTTGCTGAAACCGTGCATCTGATTGGCTACAGCTTATTCTACATTATTTTGCATTTTAACATATTTAAATCAAAGCATGACCACTTTCACGTTCTAAAGAAAGTAAAAATAATATCCATTTCACAATAAACATTAAATTCTTTTATATAAAACCAATACAATTTCCTTCTTAGCTTTGATTGCCACGGCCAGTATCCTTGCACAAATGTGCTTTCTGATAAATAAAGAAAAAAGTAACTATTATGCACTAAACTTTATAAACAAATATTCTATTGCCTAATGATTCAATGAGGTGTCATGCTGTCATTGTTCAATGTGTTTTGTGTAGAGGAAATGATGATCTGATGCTTAACTGAAAATACTGATAATTTAAGTTCACTATATCTTGTAAATATAAAGTTACAGAGTTGATATTTACAACACTTGTCACTTTAATGATGTTCTTCCATACGAAATGTCGATTGTTAAGACCGACCAAAGCGTACAGGTTTTAGCATTCAGATCTTTATTACAAAACTTGTTAATTTCACTTTAACAGTAAATCCTAAACTATTATAGACATGATAAATATTCAAATTTTATTGGGATCACCACGAGAAGTTATGAAGGATGGTAGATAAAAATTACTGTGGGTTCATTCCTTGTATTACTACAGAATTAAATAGTTTTCATAAATGTTTCCCTTTATGGCCGATCTTAGGTCCGTCATATTTAACACTGCTGTCTCACTCGCCTTCTATAGCACTTAGGCCTGATTCAGCACAATAGACTCCTGTGCGTTTCCCTTCTCGTGGCGAATCTGCGCTCTTTGTGGCATACGGTCCTGGACGACACGGTGCATTTCACAATTCCTGTAGGCTGACTCTTTCGGCCATATACTTAAATGAGAGCGAAATGCTCGTTAACTCACAGTGCCACTTAACATTTTCTCAGAAAATCGGCTCTACGTCTAAGAGACAAAAATTTTCGCGGAACTTCTGGCCCAGCTTTAGCTAGACTTGCTCTACATTCCACAAATGGCTCAAAATGTTTAAGCCCAATATTTGGCATTTGATACTGTACTTGGGACTGTTGTTATGGTGTGTTTCCCACTGGCACATTTTTTTATCTGCTGAGACGTTGTAGTAACGATTGTTGCGGTCTTCCGAGTCATTTGATATGGCTCTCCACGCTCGCCTGTCCTGCTCAAGTCTCTTTATCTAGGCATAACTACCGTCAAGACTTGGTTTCTCGTTGTAATTTTTACCTTCCATAGTTCCCTCCACTAGCTAATTTGCAATATCTTGATGCCAGAGGGTGCATCTTGTCAACTGGTCCCTTCTTTTAGTCAAATTGTACCACATATTCCTTTTCTTCCAAACTGGACACAGTCCCTCTTCATTAGTTATCCAGTCTGCCCGCCTCATCCTCAGCAGTCTACTGTAACTCCACAAATCAAAAGCTTCCATTTGTTTCTTTTCCGAACTGTTTGAAATCCACGTTTTACTTCCGTACAGGGATAAATTATAAACAGATATCTTCCTTTCTAGCTTCCTGGCACTTAAATTTACATTAGATTTTCTGCTATTGCTGGGCAGCATATTATCCTATCCACTTCAACCATCATCAGTTATTTTGCTACTCAAATAGCAATAATCGTCTGCCGTTTTTTTAGTTTGTCTAATTTCTTTAGTGTCACCTAATTTAATTCTACTACATACAGTTACCTTTCTTTTGCTGATGATGACATTCATCTTCATTTCAAAGCAATATCCATTACGTTCAAATTATCTTACAGGTCCTTTTCCGTCTCTGACAAATTTACGTCATCGCCAAACTGCAACGTTTTATTTTCTTCTCTTTGCACTTTTAATTCCGTTTCCAAAATTCTCCTTTTTTTCCTTTAATGCTTGCTCAGTATACTGGTTGAATAGCGTCCAGGATAGGCTACGACACTGTCTTAGTTTTCTCTTAACTAATGATTTCTTCCCATGTACTTCGATCTCCACAAATGCAATTTTTTATGGATAATCTTTCACTTCTTGTATTTTCTTCCCGCTTCCTGCAGAATTTCAAAGAATGTGTTCAAGTCAACACTGTCAAAAGTTTTCTCTAAATCAACAGTGGAATAAACGTAGACATGCCTTTCTTCAGGCCGCCTCTTAAGGTAAACTGTAGACTCAGTATGGGCACACATCTTGGTACATTTCTCTAGTACCCAAACTGATCTTCCCTGAGGTGGACTTCTCCCGGTGTTTCCATTCGACTGTAAATAATTCGTATTAGTACTTTGCAGTCATAACTTAGTTAAACTGATGGTTCTGTAATATTTACAACTGTTAGCATCTCTCTTATTTGGAATTTGAATTCTTACCGTAATTATGTCTAATTAAATGGAACGAGATACTGCTTTTCAGCAACGTGTGGCAAGTACTGTGGTGTAGCGTATATGTACGTTCTCAAATGAATGGTTTGTAGTTTTGTCAGCGAGTTAGAGGACTCTTTCTTTATCGGATTTCCTACCTATGTTTGAGAAACTTTTGTTGGTAACAACGGTGCATACTACATCGCAGAACTTAAGCTCTCCCGTGTTTCCGAGTCCATTTAAAAAGGGGCATACTTCCAGCCAAATATGTCATACTTCCTCCAATGAATCAGCAGATAAAACTGCTAGGAATGTTAGCCGTTCAGGAAAACACATCTATGTTCTATCATTTGCTGGAGACCTTGGTATTTGGAACATTATGGAACTACCTTCTAGAGTCCGTAATACGTGGGATCAACTGCACAAGCATAATACGATAAAGGAGGACAGTTACTCTGAAACTGTACATTACTGATGGTATATTATGACGACAGAGTACAACTTTCAGTAAATACTTTTAAAGCTCAGAGTGACGTACATAAAATTTCAGTTTCGTCTTGTATTACAAATCCATTCTATATTGATTTCTTGAAATATGAAACACTACGTAGGTTAAACGGTCACGAACAGGAAAACAACTGTAAATGGACTTAATTCGAGTATCTATAGAAAACAATCAAAAGTAGTATTGTGGGTAGATAGAAATATAAAATCTGCTACGCTTGAATACACATACGTATTTTTAATATTTGTAGCCATTCTACCTTAGTAGCTACGTCTATTGTAATCATCATACAGACAGAACTTAATATTATCCATTTTCTTTTGCAGTTGAATTTTTATTTTACTTTCGACTAAACATGCTTCACATATTTGTATTATGTATCATCAGTAATCTATAAAATAAAATATAACAGTTTAACCTTACACACATTGTAATGACACATGTAGTGTTTCCTAAATAAAATATATTGCCAAAGAACGTTACATACTTCTTATTAAAATATGTATTTCCTGAATGAAATGTGCTTCCAGGAGACGGTACGTGTCTCATAAGAAGATATGTGTACATTAACAACTATCTTTTATTTCACAAACAACTGACAATGTTTAATATGAGTAGGTGAAACATGTTTTGTTGAAAACAAATGAACATTCAGTTGCAAAAGATGTGCAATATTTATTCTTACCTAACAACAGATATAGTACAGGACAAGTATGTTTACCATTGTACAATATCGCTCAGTGGAAAAGGAGAAATAGGAACTTGGATATAGTAACGTAAATGAGTGAGTGATAGAGACTGGATGAGAGAGACTCTATTAGTGGGTCACAAAGAAGGATGCAGAGACAGAAAGAAGGAGAGTGTGATGGAAAGCGTTGGAGGAAAGGATGAGGCTAAAAAAGGGAGAGGTGAATAGAGTGCGGCAGTGAGAATGATGCTGGAGACATGAGACAGATTGACCGAAAGAGAATGAGGCGTACTAGGCGAGAGACTTTCGCCTCTAGTCAGACCTGTAATAGACGATTTATATAGTTTCTTAAACCATTTCGAAACGAAAGTATTCACTTTATATGTGGTGCAGTCTTTTTCTGAAATTGCAAAAATTACTCTGGAAAAGCAAAGGTTTTACAAAAGTGAAAAATTTTTACAGGGCACAACATAGTAATGTACCTTGGAGAAAATTTTCTGTACAAATATAAAAATGTTACAATCGAGAAAATATTTTCAATACTGTACTTAATAGTCTGTGTGTTATATCATTAATCTATTAAATACCGTTAATCAGTAAATGACAAAATAATTATGAATAACTACAATTAAAAATCAGTAACACTTTAAAAACTTTTTGAAATATAAAATGCAGGGAACTAACAAAAACTTCCATTTTCAAGAAAGGTTAAATTGTTATAAGACATTACAGAAATTCAGTTCATTTGCAAATATCATGTGTTCCATGGTAGGAGACCTTCTTATGCTTCAAGGTACGAGATGGTGCACAACGGAAGAAGTCTGGCTCAACCCTCCATACGTTGTAAGTTTTAGAAACATAGGGTGATGTGCCCCAGTTTTGAACAGAAAACGAAATCTAAGTATATGGATGATTAATAACTAGCGAAAGCTCTCCAAAAATGAGTGATGTATATAATACATAATTGTTTGTAGTTAGACGTAACGTTTTATAGCGAAAGTCTACAGATCATACTCGCATTTCACAATTTATGTCAACAGACTTGTGCATTTTGGTGACTGTACTAATGGTGCGCAATTTTGGATCGTGTCGTTCCAAATTTCTGATAGAATTTACTCATCACAAAAATTCATGATTGTATATGTATAGGAATATTGTTTTTTAAGTAATATTTACATAATCCCAATTTGCTTATAATAAAATTAATGATCTGCAAAAATACAGTATTAGTCATATCAGCCCTATTGCACTCAAAATTTCAAATTATCTTAGCCACATTGTTTATTGATTGGAACAGCCTTACGTGTTTTGATTGAACATCATTTTCAAACTTGTACAGATTACAGCCTCGATATTAAAGACACTACATATACTGAGCATATTGGTATATGGTACATAATCATCTGTTATGATCAACAGTCAAATGCATCCATCTGTTGTTCGTAACAGATGGGTAGGTACCGTGTACCAACACGCCCAGTATATGTAGTGTTTTTAATATGAAGGCCTTTGAAAATGATGTGTAATCGAATTCATACGGTAGTTCCAGTCAGTGAACAGTGTGGCTAAGACAATTTGAAATTTTGAATAATGATATATGTGCAGCTACATTGAGGCCATCATTTGCAATTTTTAAATTTTTACGTTTTGTAAGAACGTCTTTCAGTCCCTGCAATGGCCTCCCCTGTCTTCTTCATATTCCCTTCACCGAATACTTGCGTATCTTTCCAGCCATCTCATGGAAAGAAATAAAAATCTAGGTCGTTAAAGGGGACCAATTTTCATATGGCCGAAATTAGGCACCCTAACAGTATACGAAATTAGGCACTTGTACCACTTGAAAAACATGGCTGGAATATCGAAATATGTAACAAATTACTGCATTTAAAAGCTACTGAGAACTTCAATTAAATGTGATATTTCACTACCAGGCAACTGTGAAACTGGCATGTTGTCTACAAAATATCGCATTCTAATGAAAGGTATCAAGGAAAAATCAACTGTCAGCACAGAACGCCACTGATACACTTGACGGTTAGTAGAACACTAAATTGGGGGAAGCACAAAGAGTTCAGATATTTTACGCATCGACAGCTTTGTCTAGGGAGCAAATAACCATATATCCAGAACTAGGGGCACCATCCAAACATAAGAAACCTTACCCTATTGAATTTTACTCACTATAAAACTCTGTAATTGAAGAACTAACAATATTCTCCAGACAGTCTTAATATATTAAGCAACACTTAAATATGTAGAAATCGTTAATATTTACAAATACTGCACGAAATACAACCTCATGTTTCTCAACAACAAAAACAGTACAAAATGTCACGAACTGCTTATATTGATTTCCATTCTTTCATGTGATTCTGAAATTTGTGACTAGATTGAAGCACCAACCAGGAAACAATACATGTTCCCAGGTTCAATATCCTCCAGGTAGAACACTTCCCCTCTAACAGAGAGGCTGCTAGACAGTGAGGTGGTGAAGCAGAGAGATTTGGAGGCAGAGAATGATACTGATGAATGATGATGTTTAGGAAAGATGTGAATATGAGAAGGTGGGACAGAGAAGATTGGAGGAAGTGAGAGGATGAAATGTATCAAGAATGCAGCAAACAGAAGGTGAAGGAGACAGAAGATGATGGGGACAGGAGATGGAGGAGACAGGAGATGGAGGAGACAGGAGATGGAGGAGACAGGAGATGGAGGAGACAGGAGATGACGGCGACAGGAGATGGAGGAGATGGAGGAGACTGGAGATAACGGCGACAGGAGATGACGGGGGCAGGAGATGACGGGGGCAGGAGATGACGGGGGCAGGAGATGACGGGGGCAGGAGATGGAGGAGACAGGAGATGGAGGAGACAGGAGATGGAGGAGACAGGAGATGGAGGAGACAGGAGATGGAGGAGACAGGAGATGGAGGAGACAGGAGATGGAGGAGACAGGAGATGGAGGAGACAGGAGATGGAGGAGACAGGAGATGGAGGAGACAGGAGATGGAGGAGACAGGAGATGGAGGAGACAGGAGATGGAGGAGACAGGAGATGGAGGAGACAGGAGATGGAGGAGACAGGAGATGGAGGAGACAGGAGATGGAGGAGACAGGAGATGGAGGAGACAGGAGATGGAGGAGACAGGAGATGGAGGAGACAGGAGATGGAGGAGACAGGAGATGGAGGAGACAGGAGATGGAGGAGACAGGAGATGGAGGAGACAGGAGATGGAGGAGACAGGAGATGGAGGAGACAGGAGATGGAGGAGACAGGAGATGGAGGAGACAGGAGATGACGGCGACAGGAGATGGAGGAGATGGAGGAGACTGGAGATAACGGCGACAGGAGATGACGGGGGCAGGAGATGACGGGGGCAGGAGATGACGGGGGCAGGAGATGACGGGGGCAGGAGATGGAGGAGACAGGAGATGGAGGAGACAGGAGATGGAGGAGACAGGAGATGGAGGAGACAGGAGATGGAGGAGACAGGAGATGGAGGAGACAGGAGATGACGGGGGCAGGAGATGGAGGAGACAGGAGATGGAGGAGACAGGAGATGGAGGAGACAGGAGATGGAGGAGACAGGAGATGGAGGAGACAGGAGATGGAGGAGACAGGAGATGGAGGAGACAGGAGATGGAGGAGACAGGAGATGACGGCGACAGGAGATGGAGGAGACTGGAGATAACGGCGACAGGAGATGACGGGGGCAGGAGATGACGGGGGCAGGAGATGACGGGGGCAGGAGATGGAGGAGACAGGAGATGGAGGAGACAGGAGATGGAGGAGACAGGAGATGGAGGAGACAGGAGATGGAGGAGACAGGAGATGGAGGAGACAGGAGATGGAGGAGACAGGAGATGGAGGAGACAGGAGATGGAGGAGACAGGAGATGGAGGAGACAGGAGATGGAGGAGACAGGAGATGGAGGAGACAGGAGATGGAGGAGACAGGAGATGGAGGAGACAGGAGATGGAGGAGACAGGAGATGGAGGAGACAGGAGATGGAGGAGACAGGAGATGGAGGAGACAGGAGATGGAGGAGACAGGAGATGACGGCGACAGGAGATGGAGGAGATGGAGGAGACTGGAGATAACGGCGACAGGAGATGACGGGGGCAGGAGATGACGGGGGCAGGAGATGACGGGGGCAGGAGATGGAGGAGACAGGAGATGGAGGAGACAGGAGATGGAGGAGACAGGAGATGGAGGAGACAGGAGATGGAGGAGACAGGAGATGGAGGAGACAGGAGATGGAGGAGACAGGAGATGGAGGAGACAGGAGATGGAGGAGACAGGAGATGGAGGAGACAGGAGATGGAGGAGACAGGAGATGGAGGAGACAGGAGATGGAGGAGACAGGAGATGGAGGAGACAGGAGATGGAGGAGACAGGAGATGGAGGAGACAGGAGATGGAGGAGACAGGAGATGACGGCGACAGGAGATGGAGGAGACTGGAGATAACGGCGACAGGAGATGACGGGGGCAGGAGATGACGGGGGCAGGAGATGACGGGGGCAGGAGATGGAGGAGACAGGAGATGGAGGAGACAGGAGATGGAGGAGACAGGAGATGGAGGAGACAGGAGATGGAGGAGACAGGAGATGGAGGAGACAGGAGATGGAGGAGACAGGAGATGGAGGAGACAGGAGATGGAGGAGACAGGAGATGGAGGAGACAGGAGATGGAGGAGACAGGAGATGGAGGAGACAGGAGATGGAGGAGACAGGAGATGGAGGAGACAGGAGATGGAGGAGACAGGAGATGGAGGAGACAGGAGATGGAGGAGACAGGAGATGGAGGAGACAGGAGATGGAGGAGACAGGAGATGGAGGAGACAGGAGATGGAGGAGACAGGAGATGGAGGACACAGGAGATGACGGCGACAGGAGATGGAGGAGATGGAGGAGACTGGAGATAACGGCGACAGGAGATGACGGGGGCAGGAGATGACGGGGGCAGGAGATGACGGGGGCAGGAGATGACGGGGGCAGGAGATGGAGGAGACAGGAGATGGAGGAGACAGGAGATGGAGGAGACAGGAGATGGAGGAGACAGGAGATGGAGGAGACAGGAGATGGAGGAGACAGGAGATGGAGGAGACAGGAGATGGAGGAGACAGGAGATGGAGGAGACAGGAGATGGAGGAGACAGGAGATGGAGGAGACAGGAGATGGAGGAGACAGGAGATGGAGGAGACAGGAGATGGAGGAGACAGGAGATGACGGCGACAGGAGATGGAGGAGATGGAGGAGACTGGAGATAACGGCGACAGGAGATGACGGGGGCAGGAGATGACGGGGGCAGGAGATGACGGGGGCAGGAGATGACGGGGGCAGGAGATGGAGGAGACAGGAGATGGAGGAGACAGGAGATGGAGGAGACAGGAGATGGAGGAGACAGGAGATGGAGGAGACAGGAGATGACGGCGACAGGAGATGGAGGAGATGGAGGAGACTGGAGATAACGGCGACAGGAGATGACGGGGGCAGGAGATGACGGGGGCAGGAGATGACGGGGGCAGGAGATGACGGGGGCAGGAGATGGAGGAGACAGGAGATGGAGGAGACAGGAGATGGAGGAGACAGGAGATGGAGGAGACAGGAGATGGAGGAGACAGGAGATGGAGGAGACAGGAGATGGAGGAGACAGGAGATGGAGGAGACAGGAGATGGAGGAGACAGGAGATGGAGGAGACAGGAGATGGAGGAGACAGGAGATGGAGGAGACAGGAGATGGAGGAGACAGGAGATGGAGGAGACAGGAGATGGAGGAGACAGGAGATGGAGGAGACAGGAGATGGAGGAGACAGGAGATGGAGGAGACAGGAGATGACGGCGACAGGAGATGGAGGAGATGGAGGAGACTGGAGATAACGGCGACAGGAGATGACGGGGGCAGGAGATGACGGGGGCAGGAGATGACGGGGGCAGGAGATGACGGGGGCAGGAGATGGAGGAGACAGGAGATGGAGGAGACAGGAGATGGAGGAGACAGGAGATGGAGGAGACAGGAGATGGAGGAGACAGGAGATGGAGGATACAGGAGATGGAGGAGACAGGAGATGGAGGAGACAGGAGATGGAGGAGACAGGAGATGGAGGAGACAGGAGATGGAGGAGACAGGAGATGGAGGAGACAGGAGATGGAGGAGACAGGAGATGGAGGAGACAGGAGATGGAGGAGACAGGAGATGGAGGAGACAGGAGATGGAGGAGACAGGAGATGGAGGAGACAGGAGATGGAGGAGACAGGAGATGGAGGAGACAGGAGATGGAGGAGACAGGAGATGGAGGAGACAGGAGATGGAGGAGACAGGAGATGGAGGAGACAGGAGATGGAGGAGACAGGAGATGGAGGAGACAGGAGATGGAGGAGACAGGAGATGGAGGAGACAGGAGATGGAGGAGACAGGAGATGGAGGAGACAGGAGATGGAGGAGACAGGAGATGGAGGAGACAGGAGATGGAGGAGACAGGAGATGGAGGAGACAGGAGATGGAGGAGACAGGAGATGGAGGAGACAGGAGATGGAGGAGACAGGAGATGACGGCGACAGGAGATGGAGGAGATGGAGGAGACTGGAGATAACGGCGACAGGAGATGACGGGGGCAGGAGATGACGGGGGCAGGAGATGACGGGGGCAGGAGATGACGGGGGCAGGAGATGGAGGAGACAGGAGATGGAGGAGACAGGAGATGGAGGAGACAGGAGATGGAGGAGACAGGAGATGGAGGAGACAGGAGATGGAGGAGACAGGAGATGACGGGGGCAGGAGATGGAGGAGACAGGAGATGGAGGAGACAGGAGATGGAGGAGACAGGAGATGGAGGAGACAGGAGATGGAGGAGACAGGAGATGGAGGAGACAGGAGATGGAGGAGACAGGAGATGGAGGAGACAGGAGATGACGGCGACAGGAGATGGAGGAGACTGGAGATAACGGCGACAGGAGATGACGGGGGCAGGAGATGACGGGGGCAGGAGATGACGGGGGCAGGAGATGGAGGAGACAGGAGATGACGGCGACAGGAGATGGAGGAGATGGAGGAGACTGGAGATAACGGCGATAGGAGATGACGGGGGCAGGAGATGACGGGGGCAGGAGATGACGGGGGCAGGAGATGATGGGGGCAGGAGATGGAGGAGACAGGAGATGGAGGAGACAGGAGATGGAGGAGACAGGAGATGGAGGAGACAGGAGATGGAGGAGACAGGAGATGGAGGAGACAGGAGATGGAGGAGACAGGAGATGGAGGAGACAGGAGATGGAGGAGACAGGAGATGGAGGAGACAGGAGATGGAGGAGACAGGAGATGGAGGAGACAGGAGATGGAGGAGACAGGAGATGGAGGAGACAGGAGATGGAGGAGACAGGAGATGGAGGAGACAGGAGATGGAGGAGACAGGAGATGGAGGAGACAGGAGATGGAGGAGACAGGAGATGGAGGAGACAGGAGATGGAGGAGACAGGAGATGGAGGAGACAGGAGATGGAGGAGACAGCAGATGGAGGAGACAGGAGATGGAGGAGACAGGAGATGGAGGAGACAGGAGATGGAGGAGACAGGAGATGGAGGAGACAGGAGATGACGGCGACAGGAGATGGAGGAGATGGAGGAGACTGGAGATAACGGCGACAGGAGATGACGGGGGCAGGAGATGACGGGGGCAGGAGATGACGGGGGCAGGAGATGACGGGGGCAGGAGATGGAGGAGACAGGAGATGGAGGAGACAGGAGATGGAGGAGACAGGAGATGGAGGAGACAGGAGATGGAGGAGACAGGAGATGGAGGAGACAGGAGATGGAGGAGACAGGAGATGACGGCGACAGGAGATGGAGGAGATGGAGGAGACTGGAGATAACGGCGACAGGAGATGACGGGGGCAGGAGATGACGGGGGCAGGAGATGACGGGGGCAGGAGATGACGGGGGCAGGAGATGGAGGAGACAGGAGATGGAGGAGACAGGAGATGACGGGGGCAGGAGATGGAATAGACAGGAGATGGAGGAGACAGGAGATGGAGGAGACAGGAGATGGAGGAGACAGGAGATGGAGGAGACAGGAGATGGAGGAGACAGGAGATGGAGGAGACAGGAGATGGAGGAGACAGGAGATGGAGGAGTCAGGAGATGGAGGAGACAGGAGATGGAGGAGACAGGAGATGGAGGAGACAGGAGATGGAGGAGACAGGAGATGGAGGAGACAGGAGATGGAGGATACAGGAGATGGAGGAGACAGGAGATGGAGGAGACAGGAGATGGAGGAGACAGGAGATGGAGGTGACAGGAGATGGAGGAGACAGGAGATGGAGGAGACAGGAGATGGAGGAGACAGGAGATGGAGGAGACAGGAGATGGAGGAGACAGGAGATGGAGGAGACAGGAGATGACGGCGACAGGAGATGGAGGAGATGGAGGAGACTGGAGATAACGGCGACAGGAGATGACGGGGGCAGGAGATGACGGGGGCAGGAGATGACAGGGGCAGGAGATGACGGGGGCAGGAGATGGAGGAGACAGGAGATGGAGGAGACAGGAGATGACGGGGGCAGGAGATGGAGGAGACAGGAGATGGAGGAGACAGGAGATGGAGGAGACAGGAGATGGAGGAGACAGGAGATGGAGGAGACAGGAGATGGAGGAGACAGGAGATGGAGGAGACAGGAGATGGAGGAGACAGGAGATGGAGGAGACAGGAGATGGAGGAGACAGGAGATGGAGGAGACAGGAGATGGAGGAGACAGGAGATGGAGGAGACAGGAGATGGAGGAGACAGGAGATGGAGGAGACAGGAGATGGAGGAGACAGGAGATGGAGGAGACAGGAGATGGAGGAGACAGGAGATGACGGCGACAGGAGATGGAGGAGATGGAGGAGACTGGAGATAACGGCGACAGGAGATGACGGGGGCAGGAGATGACGGGGGCAGGAGATGACGGGGGCAGGAGATGACGGGGGCAGGAGATGGAGGAGACAGGAGATGGAGGAGACAGGAGATGGAGGAGACAGGAGATGGAGGAGACAGGAGATGGAGGAGACAGGAGATGGAGGAGACAGGAGATGGAGGAGACAGGAGATGGAGGAGACAGGAGATGACGGCGACAGGAGATGGAGGAGATGGAGGAGACTGGAGATAACGGCGACAGGAGATGACGGGGGCAGGAGATGACGGGGGCAGGAGATGACGGGGGCAGGAGATGGAGGAGACAGGAGATGGAGGAGACAGGAGATGACGGGGGCAGGAGATGGAATAGACAGGAGATGGAGGAGACAGGAGATGGAGGACACAGGAGATGGAGGAGACAGGAGATGGAGGAGACAGGAGATGGAGGAGACAGGAGATGGAGGAGACAGGAGATGGAGGAGACAGGAGATGGAGGAGTCAGGAGATGGAGGAGACAGGAGATGGAGGAGACAGGAGATGGAGGAGACAGGAGATGGAGGAGACAGGAGATGGAGGAGACAGGAGATGGAGGAGACAGGAGATGGAGGATACAGGAGATGGAGGAGACAGGAGATGGAGGAGACAGGAGATGGAGGAGACAGGAGATGGAGGAGACAGGAGATGGAGGAGACAGGAGATGGAGGAGACAGGAGATGACGGCGACAGGAGATGGAGGAGATGGAGGAGACTGGAGATAACGGCGACAGGAGATGACGGGGGCAGGAGATGACGGGGGCAGGAGATGACGGGGGCAGGAGATGACGGGGGCAGGAGATGGAGGAGACAGGAGATGGAGGAGACAGGAGATGGAGGAGACAGGAGATGGAGGAGACAGGAGATGGAGGAGACAGGAGATGGAGGAGACAGGAGATGGAGGAGACAGGAGATGGAGGAGACAGGAGATGGAGGAGACAGGAGATGGAGGAGACAGGAGATGCAGGAGACAGGAGATGGAGGAGACAGGAGATGGAGGAGACAGGAGATGGAGGAGACAGGAGATGGAGGAGACAGGAGATGGAGGAGAGAGGAGATGGAGGAGACAGGAGATGGAGGAGACAGGAGATGGAGGAGACAGGAGATGGAGGAGACAGGAGATGGAGGAGACAGGAGATGGAGGAGACAGGAGATGGAGGAGACAGGAGATGGAGGAGACAGGAGATGGAGGAGACAGGAGATGGAGGAGACAGGAGATGGAGGAGACAGGAGATGGAGGAGACAGGAGATGGAGGAGACAGGAGATGGAGGAGACAGGAGATGGAGGAGACAGGAGATGGAGGAGACAGCAGATGGAGGAGACAGGAGATGGAGGAGACAGGAGATGGAGGAGACAGGAGATGGAGGAGACAGGAGATGGAGGAGACAGGAGATGGAGGAGACAGGAGATGACGGCGACAGGAGATGGAGGAGATGGAGGAGACTGGAGATAACGGCGACAGGAGATGACGGGGGCACGAGATGACGGGGGCAGGAGATGACGGGGGCAGGAGATGACGGGGGCAGGAGATGGAGGAGACAGGAGATGGAGGAGACAGGAGATGGAGGAGACAGGAGATGGAGGAGACAGGAGATGGAGGAGACAGGAGATGGAGGAGACAGGAGATGGAGGAGACAGGAGATGGAGGAGACAGGAGATGGAGGAGACAGGAGATGACGGCGACAGGAGATGGAGGAGATGGAGGAGACTGGAGATAACGGCGACAGGAGATGACGGGGGCAGGAGATGACGGGGGCAGGAGATGACGGGGGCAGGAGATGACGGGGGCAGGAGATGGAGGAGACAGGAGATGGAGGAGACAGGAGATGACGGGGGCAGGAGATGGAGGAGACAGGAGATGGAGGAGACAGGAGATGGAGGAGACAGGAGATGGAGGAGACAGGAGATGGAGGAGACAGGAGATGGAGGAGACAGGAGATGGAGGAGACAGGAGATGGAGGAGACAGGAGATGGAGGAGACAGGAGATGGAGGAGACAGGAGATGGAGGAGACAGGAGATGGAGGAGACAGGAGATGGAGGAGACAGGAGATGGAGGAGACAGGAGATGGAGGAGACAGGAGATGGAGGAGACAGGAGATGGAGGAGACAGGAGATGGAGGAGACAGGAGATGGAGGAGACAGGAGATGGAGGAGACAGGAGATGGAGGAGACAGGAGATGGAGGAGACAGGAGATGGAGGAGACAGGAGATGGAGGAGACAGGAGATGGAGGAGACAGGAGATGGAGGAGACAGGAGATGGAGGAGACAGGAGATGGAGGAGACAGGAGATGACGGCGACAGGAGATGGAGGAGATGGAGGAGACTGGAGATAACGGCGACAGGAGATGACGGGGGCAGGAGATGACGGGGGCAGGAGATGACGGGGGCAGGAGATGACTGGGGCAGGAGATGGAGGAGACAGGAGATGGAGGAGACAGGAGATGGAGGAGACAGGAGATGGAGGAGACAGGAGATGGAGGAGACAGGAGATGGAGGAGACAGGAGATGGAAGAGACAGGAGATGGAGGAGACAGGAGATGGAGGAGACAGGAGAT
This sequence comes from Schistocerca nitens, assembly GCF_023898315.1. Taxonomy (NCBI): domain Eukaryota; kingdom Metazoa; phylum Arthropoda; class Insecta; order Orthoptera; family Acrididae; genus Schistocerca; species Schistocerca nitens. The sequence goes on along the minus strand of NC_064614.1, from coordinate 1,085,143,257 downwards.
GGAGGAGACAGGAGATGGAGGAGACAGGAGATGGAGGAGACAGGAGATGGAGGAGACAGGAGATGGAGGAGACAGGAGATGGAGGAGACAGGAGATGGAGGAGACAGGAGATGGAGGAGACAGGAGATGGAGGAGACAGGAGATGGAGGAGACAGGAGATGGAGGAGACAGGAGATGGAAGAGACAGGAGATGGAGGAGACAGGAGATGGAGGAGACAGGAGATGGAGGAGACAGGAGATGGAGGAGACAGGAGATGGAGGAGACAGGAGATGGAGGAGACAGGAGATGGAGGAGACAGGAGATGGAGGAGACAGGAGATGGAGGAGACAGGAGATGGAGGAGACAGGAGATGGAGGAGACAGGAGATGGAGGAGACAGGAGATGGAGGAGACAGGAGATGGAGGAGACAGGAGATGGAGGAGACAGGAGATGGAGGAGACAGGAGATGGAGGAGACAGGAGATGGAGGAGACAGGAGATGGAGGAGACAGGAGATGGAGGAGACAGGAGATGGAGGAGACAGGAGATGGAGGAGACAGGAGATGGAGGAGACAGGAGATGGAGGAGACAGGAGATGGAGGAGACAGGAGATGGAGGAGACAGGAGATGGAGGAGACAGGAGATGGAGGAGACAGGAGATGGAGGAGACAGGAGATGGAGGAGACAGGAGATGGAGGAGACAGGAGATGGAGGAGACAGGAGATGGAGGAGACAGGAGATGGAGGAGACAGGAGATGGAGGAGACAGGAGATGGAGGAGACAGGAGATGGAGGAGACAGGAGATGGAGGAGACAGGAGATGGAGGAGACAGGAGATGGAGGAGACAGGAGATGGAGGAGACAGGAGATGGAGGAGACAGGAGATGGAGGAGACAGGAGATGGAGGAGACAGGAGATGACGGCGACAGGAGATGGAGGAGATGGAGGAGACTGGAGATGACGGCGACAGGAGATGACGGGGGCAGGAGATGACGGGGGCAGGAGATGACGGGGGCAGGAGATGACGGGGGCAGGAGATGGAGGAGACAGGAGATGACGGGGGCAGGAGATGGAGGAGACAGGAGATGGAGGAGACAGGAGATGGAGGAGACAGGAGATGGAGGAGACAGGAGATGGAGGAGACAGGAGATGGAGGAGACAGGAGATGGAGGAGACAGGAGATGGAGGAGACAGGAGATGGAGGAGACAGGAGATGGAGGAGACAGGAGATGGAGGAGACAGGAGATGGAGGAGACAGGAGATGGAGGAGACAGGAGATGGAGGAGACAGGAGATGGAGGAGACAGGAGATGGAGGAGACAGGAGATGGAGGAGACAGGAGATGGAGGAGACAGGAGATGGAGGAGACAGGAGATGGAGGAGACAGGAGATGGAGGAGACAGGAGATGGAGGAGACAGGAGATGGAGGAGACAGGAGATGGAGGATACAGGAGATGGAGGAGACAGGAGATGGAGGAGACAGGAGATGGAGGAGACAGGAGATGGAGGAGACAGGAGATGGAGGAGACAGGAGATGGAGGAGACAGGAGATGGAGGAGACAGGAGATGGAGGAGACAGGAGATGGAGGAGACAGGAGATGGAGGAGACAGGAGATGGAGGAGACAGGAGATGGAGGAGACAGGAGATGACGGCGACAGGAGATGGAGGAGATGGAGGAGACTGGAGATAACGGCGACAGGAGATGACGGGGGCAGGAGATGACGGGGGCAGGAGATGACGGGGGCAGGAGATGACGGGGGCAGGAGATGGAGGAGACAGGAGATGGAGGAGACAGGAGATGGAGGAGACAGGAGATGGAGGAGACAGGAGATGGAGGAGACAGGAGATGGAGGAGACAGGAGATGGAGGAGACAGGAGATGACGGCGACAGGAGATGGAGGAGATGGAAGAGACTGGAGATAACGGCGACAGGAGATGACGGGGGCAGGAGATGACGGGGGCAGGAGATGACGGGGGCAGGAGATGACGGGGGCAGGAGATGGAGGAGACAGGAGATGGAGGAGACAGGAGATGGAGGAGACAGGAGATGACGGCGACAGGAGATGGAGGAGATGGAGGAGACTGGAGATAACGGCGACTGGAGATGACGGGGGCAGGAGATGACGGGGGCAGGAGATGACGGGGGCAGGAGATGACTGGGGCAGGAGATGGAGGAGACAGGAGATGGAGGAGACAGGAGATGGAGGAGACAGGAGATGGAGGAGACAGGAGATGGAGGAGACAGGAGATGGAGGAGACAGGAGATGGAAGAGACAGGAGATGGAGGAGACAGGAGATGGAGGAGACAGGAGATGGAGGAGACAGGAGATGGAGGAGACAGGAGATGGAGGAGACAGGAGATGGAGGAGACAGGAGATGGAGGAGACAGGAGATGGAGGAGACAGGAGATGGAGGAGACAGGAGATGGAGGAGACAGGAGATGGAGGAGACAGGAGATGGAGGAGACAGGAGATGGAGGAGACAGGAGATGGAGGAGACAGGAGATGGAGGAGACAGGAGATGGAGGAGACAGGAGATGGAGGAGACAGGAGATGGAGGAGACAGGAGATGGAGGAGACAGGAGATGGAGGAGACAGGAGATGGAGGAGACAGGAGATGGAGGAGACAGGAAATGACGGCGACAGGAGATGGAGGAGATGGAGGAGACTGGAGATAACGGCGACAGGAGATGACGGGGGCAGGAGATGACGGGGGCAGGAGATGACGGGGGCAGGAGATGACTGGGGCAGGAGATGGAGGAGACAGGAGATGGAGGAGACAGGAGATGGAGGAGACAGGAGATGGAGGAGACAGGAGATGGAGGAGACAGGAGATGGAGGAGACAGGAGATGGAGGAGACAGGAGATGGAGGAGACAGGAGATGGAGGAGACAGGAGATGGAGGAGACAGGAGATGGAGGAGACAGGAGATGGAGGAGACAGGAGATGGAGGAGACAGGAGATGGAGGAGACAGGAGATGGAGGAGACAGGAGATGGAGGAGACAGGAGATGGAGGAGACAGGAGATGGAGGAGACAGGAGATGGAGGAGACAGGAGATGGAGGAGACAGGAGATGGAGGAGACAGGAGATGGAGGAGACAGGAGATGGAGGAGACAGGAGATGGAGGAGACAGGAGATGGAGGAGACAGGAGATGGAGGAGACAGGAGATGGAGGAGACAGGAGATGGAGGAGACAGGAGATGGAGGAGACAGGAGATGGAGGAGACAGGAGATGGAGGAGACAGGAGATTGGGGAGACAGGAGATGGAGGAGACAGGAGATGGAGGAGACAGGAGATGGAGGAGACAGGAGATGGAGGAGACAGGAGATGGAGGAGACAGGAGATGGAGGAGACAGGAGATGGAGGAGACAGGAGATGGAGGAGACAGGAGATGGAGGAGACAGGAGATGGAGGAGACAGGAGATGGAGGAGACAGGAGATGTAGGAGACAGGAGATGGAGGAGACAGGAGATGTAGGAGACAGGAGATGGAGGAGACAGGAGATGGAGGAGACAGGAGATGGAGGAGACAGGAGATGGAGGAGACAGGAGATGGAGGAGACAGGAGATGGAGGAGACAGGAGATGGAGGAGACAGGAGATGGAGGAGACAGGAGATGGAGGAGACAGGAGATGGAGGAGACAGGAGATGGAGGAGACAGGAGATGGAGGAGACAGGAGATGGAGGAGACAGGAGATGACGGCGACAGGAGATGGAGGAGATGGAGGAGACTGGAGATAACGGCGACAGGAGATGACGGGGGCAGGAGATGACGGGGGCAGGAGATGACGTGGGCAGGAGATGACGGGGGCAGGAGATGGAGGAGACAGGAGATGGAGGAGACAGGAGATGGAGGAGACAGGAGATGGAGGAGACAGGAGATGGAGGAGACAGGAGATGGAGGAGACAGGAGATGGAGGAGACAGGAGATGGAGGAGACAGGAGATGGAGGAGACAGGAGATGGAGGAGACAGGAGATGGAGGAGACAGGAGATGGAGGAGACAGGAGATGGAGGAGACAGGAGATGGAGGAGACAGGAGATGGAGGAGACAGGAGATGGAGGAGACAGGAGATGGAGGAGACAGGAGATGGAGGAGACAGGAGATGGAGGAGACAGGAGATGGAGGAGACAGGAGATGGAGGAGACAGGAGATGGAGGAGACAGGAGATGGAGGAGACAGGAGATGGAGGAGACAGGAGATGGAGGAGACAGGAGATGGAGGAGACAGGAGATGGAGGAGACAGGAGATGGAGGAGACAGGAGATGGAGGAGACAGGAGATGGAGGAGACAGGAGATGGAGGAGACAGGAGATGGAGGAGACAGGAGATGGAGGAGACAGGAGATGGAGGAGACAGGAGATGGAGGAGACAGGAGATGGAGGAGACAGGAGATGGAGGAGACAGGAGATGGAGGAGACAGGAGATGGAGGAGACAGGAGATGGAGGAGACAGGAGATGGAGGAGACAGGAGATGGAGGAGACAGGAGATGGAGGAGACAGGAGATGGAGGAGACAGGAGATGGAGGAGACAGGAGATGGAGGAGACAGGAGATGACGGCGACAGGAGATGGAGGAGATGGAGGAGACTGGAGATAACGGCGACAGGAGATGACGGGGGCAGGAGATGACGGGGGCAGGAGATGACGGGGGCAGGAGATGACGGGGGCAGGAGATGGAGGAGACAGGAGATGGAGGAGACAGGAGATGGAGGAGACAGGAGATGGAGGAGACAGGAGATGGAGGAGACAGGAGATGGAGGAGACAGGAGATGGAGGAGACAGGAGATGGAGGAGACAGGAGATGGAGGAGACAGGAGATGGAGGAGACAGGAGATGGAGGAGACAGGAGATGGAGGAGACAGGAGATGGAGGAGACAGGAGATGGAGGAGACAGGAGATGGAGGAGACAGGAGATGGAGGAGACAGGAGATGGAGGAGACAGGAGATGGAGGAGACAGGAGATGGAGGAGACAGGAGATGGAGGAGACAGGAGATGGAGGAGACAGGAGATGGAGGTGACAGGAGATGGAGGAGACAGGAGATGGAGGAGATGGAGGAGACTGGAGATGGAGGAGACAGGAGATGGAGGAGACAGGAGATGGAGGAGACAGGAGATGGAGGATACAGGAGATGGAGGAGACAGGAGATGGAGGAGACAGGAGATGGAGGAGACAGGAGATGGAGGAGACAGGAGATGGAGGAGACAAGAGATGGAGGAGACAGGAGATGGAGGAGACAGGAGATGGAGGAGACAGGAGATGGAGGAGACAGGAGATGGAGGAGACAGGAGATGGAGGAGACAGGAGATGGAGGAGACAGGAGATGGAGGAGACAGGAGATGGAGGAGACAGGAGATGGAGGAGACAGGAGATGGAGGAGACAGGAGATGGAGGAGACAGGAGATGGAGGAGACAGGAGATGACGGCGACAGGAGATGGAGGAGATAGAGGAGACTGGAGATAACGGCGACAGGAGATGACGGGGGCAGGAGATGACGGGGGCAGGAGATGACGGGGGCAGGAGATGACGGGGGCAGGAGATGGAGGAGACAGGAGATGGAGGAGACAGGAGATGGAGGAGACAGGAGATGGAGGAGACAGGAGATGGAGGAGACAGGAGATGGAGGAGACAGAAGATGGAGGAGACAGGAGATGGAGGAGACAGGAGATGGAGGAGACAGGAGATGGAGGAGACAGGAGATGGAGGAGACAGGAGATGGAGGAGACAGGAGATGGAGGAGACAGGAGATGGAGGAGACAGGAGATGGAGGAGACAGGAGATGGAGGAGACAGGAGATGGAGGAGACAGGAGATGGAGGAGACAGGAGATGGAGGAGACAGGAGATGGAGGAGACATGAGATGGAGGAGACAGGAGATGGAGGAGACAGGAGATGGAGGAGACAGGAGATGGAGGAGACAGGAGATGGAGGAGACAGGAGATGGAGGAGACAGGAGATGGAGGAGACAGGAGATGGAGGAGACAGGAGATGGAGGAGACAGGAGATGGAGGAGACAGGAGATGGAGGAGACAGGAGATGGAGGAGACAGGAGATGGAGGAGACAGGAGATGGAGGAGACAGGAGATGGAGGAGACAGGAGATGGAGGAGACAGGAGATGGAGGAGACAGGAGATGGAGGAGACAGGAGATGGAGGAGACAGGAGATGGAGGAGACAGGAGATGGAGGAGACAGGAGATGGAGGAGACAGGAGATGGAGGAGACAGGAGATGGAGGAGACAGGAGATGGAGGAGACAGGAGATGGAGGAGACAGGAGATGGAGGAGACAGGAGATGGAGGAGACAGGAGATGGAGGAGACAGGAGATGGAGGAGACAGGAGATGGAGGAGACAGGAGATGGAGGAGACAGGCGATGGAGGAGACAGGAGATGGAGGAGACAGGAGATGGAGGAGACAGGAGATGGAGGAGACAGGAGATGGAGGAGACAGGAGATGGAGGAGACAGGAGATGGAGGAGACGGGAGATGGAGGAGACGGGAGATGGAGGAGACGGGAGATGGAGGAGACGGGAGATGGAGGAGACGGGAGATGGAGGAGACGGGAGATGGAGGAGACGGGAGATGGAGGAGACAGGAGATGGAGGAGACAGGAGATGGAGGAGACAGGAGATGGAGGAGACAGGAGATGGAGGAGACAGGAGATGGAGGAGACAGGAGATGGAGGAGACAGGAGATGGAGGAGACAGGAGATGGAGGAGACAGGAGATGGAGGAGACAGGAGATGGAGGAGACAGGAGATGGAGGAGACAGGAGATGGAGGAGACAGGAGATGGAGGAGACAGGAGATGGAGGAGACAGGAGATGGAGGAGACAGGAGATGGAGGAGGCAGGAGATGGAGGAGACAGGAGATGGAGGAGACAGGAGATGGAGGAGACAGGAGATGGAGGAGACAGGAGATGGAGGAGGCAGGAGATGGAGGAGACAGGAGATGGAGGAGACAGGAGATGGAGGAGACAGGAGATGGAGGAGACAGGAGATGGAGGAGACAGGAGATGGAGGAGACAGGAGATGGAGGAGACAGGAGATGGAGGAGACAGGAGATGGAGGAGACAGGAGATGGAGGAGACAGGAGATGGAGGAGACAGGAGATGGAGGAGACAGGAGATGGAGGAGACAGGAGATGGAGGAGACAGGAGATGGAGGAGACAGGAGATGGAGGAGACAGGAGATGGAGGAGACAGGAGATGGAGGAGACAGGAGATGGAGGAGACAGGAGATGGAGGAGACAGGAGATGGAGGAGACAGGAGATGGAGGAGACAGGAGATGGAGGAGACAGGAGATGGAGGAGACAGGAGATGGAGGAGACAGGAGATGGAGGAGACAGGAGATGGAGGAGACAGGAGATGGAGGAGACAGGAGATGGAGGAGACAGGAGATGGAGGAGACAGGAGATGGAGGAGACAGGAGATGGAGGAGACAGGAGATGGAGGAGACAGGAGATGGAGGAGACAGGAGATGGAGGAGACAGGAGATGGAGGAGACAGGAGATGGAGGAGACAGGAGATGGAGGAGACAGGAGATGGAGGAGACAGGAGATGGAGGAGACAGGAGATGGAGGAGACAGGAGATGGAGGAGACAGGAGATGGAGGAGACAGGAGATGGAGGAGACAGGAGATGGAGGAGACAGGAGATGGAGGAGACAGGAGATGGAGGAGACAGGAGATGGAGGAGACAGGAGATGGAGGAGACAGGAGATGGAGGAGACAGGAGATGGAGGAGACAGGAGATGGAGGAGACAGGAGATGGAGGAGACAGGAGATGGAGGAGACAGGAGATGGAGGAGACAGGAGATGGAGGAGACAGGAGATGGAGGAGACAGGAGATGGAGGAGACAGAGGAGACAGAATATGAAGGAGACAGAATATGAAAGAGACAGAATATGAAAGAGACAGAAGATGGAGAAAGAAGATGAAGGAGACAGCAGATGAAGGAGACAGCAGATGAAGGAGACAGCAGATGAAGGAGACAGGACGGAAAGTGAAGATGAGGAAGAGATGATGATGAGGCAATGAGAGGAAGTATAGAAGAAGTGCACAGAGAGAGTGGGACAGAGGTAGGATAGGTTGTGAGAGAATGTGGCAGAGAGAGGACAGGGAAGGAAGTGGAAGAGAATAGAAGAGAAAGACAGACGTGAGGTATAAGGAGGATAAGTTACGAAGGATGAACCAGAGAGAGGGCAATGCAGATACAGGGTGAACCAGATACAGGATGGTTAACGTATAGACAGACTGCGACAGAGAGGGAGAGTGAGAGTGGCGGGGAGGGGATTTAGTAAGACAGAGTTTAGTTTTAGTTTGAAGCTGGAGCTTTAAAGTATGTCGTCTGTTGTTAACACCAGTTACGTAAGCCAACTAATTGGCTGGAGGAAAATGAGTAAAATCATTCCATCTTCCCTACAATAACGTGTCGTCGAAAGTGCAGATGAAAGATGTCGGGGAGTAAGTCATTCCTGTGCCCTTTTGCAGTGCTTATAGCGGGCAGTGGTTTTAATTTTGGTCTGCCCCATAGAAAGGCAATGAAAGGCTGTCCACAAAGGCCGGCTGGCTTAAATGTTTCGGCGGCGACGCTGTGCTGGGCGCGCAGAGACGGCGAGGCGAGGCGAGGCGAGGCGAGGCGAGTGCTAATCAAAGCGGAGCGTCTGCGTCTGCGGCTGCGGCTGCGGGCTCCGCCCTTTGAAGTTCACGAGTGTTTGCTGTGCGGATGACATTGTTAGTGGAGTGGTCTTCAACTCGCGCTTTATGCATACAGGCGGGCCGGCCGGTGCCCCGCGCCGCGGTTGTTGTGTATAGGCGGGGCGGGGCGCCACTCGGCGACCAAGTTTCAAATGACGCGCCTCCCACCCCCGTGCGTCCGCCGCGCTCGCCGGCTAATTACCGGTTATGAGCGCTGCTTACGGCCGGTCGGGCCGGATGGTATTTACGCTCATCTCAATAAATGGAATTCCCGCCCCTGTGTTCTGCAGCCTGCGACCTCGCTCATCACCGCACTGCTCCATATTGTCTTTCGAACGTTGGCCTCCTGCAGATGCACGCTCTGGTATCTATAGATTTGATTCAAAATCGGGTAGGTTTATACAGTTGTCATTATTTTATATAAACTACTAGCTGAGTTTTCCGCGTTACTCGGATATATATTTATTTCAATCTTCTGTTAGTCCGTCTCCTCCTTACCCCACTCTGTGGGCCGGCCGGAGTGGCCAAGTGGCTCTACGCGCTTCAGTCTGGAACCGCGCGGCCGCTACGGTTGCAGGTTCGAATCCTGCCTCGGGCATGGATGTGTGTGGTGTCCTTAGGTTAGTTAGGTTTAAGTAGGGGAAGGTGGAGCAAGATGGGGAAGCTAAGAAAAGGGACAAAAATAAACAAATTCAGGTAGGTTTGATTATCATTTGTTTACTTAACCATTGAATTACAACAGCATGCAAAGAAACCTGCAAACCTGTTACACTTAGTTAGAAATATCTCGATTTGAAACATAAACTACCAATTCCCCGTCTTGTCCCATTTGCGGGGTAAGATGCGGAACTAACATGAATTCATCTCTAAAGCTTAAATAAGGACTGGAATAACGAAATCACGTGACGATAAGGTTTCGAAACATGGTTGTGCGAATTGTAGAATCAGGTACTACGTTTTATTTATGCCTCTTACATTCACATGGTACACAAGTGTGGGCAGCCTCGTCATTATCACTTTCTGTCCCTGCACATGTATCGTGCGCACCCCGACGCTGAAACCCATATTTCTGTGGTACTTTGAACTGTCGAGCAGCCCTGAAAGAACCCATATGACCTTCTATAACAGCATTTACAGCGCCTTCCATTGACTCCAATGACAAATCTTGCCTAGACGTTTTTCGCCGATACTTGCGAACCATCTGAAATAAAACACGTGGAACGTACTATTGAGTCAGATAATTTCTGGTAATCTATATTATATAGTAAATACCATATTTCCAATAGTCAGTCGTTAAAGCATAGCAAGAATACTGACTTTGCACTGTTTGTGTATTTTTTTCACCATATAGCCTAAGGCATAGGCCTACTTTGTAATTAATTAGGAAACGTTGGAATAACGAATACCATTCTATTTACAATTGTATGCAAGGTATAATGTACGTGTTCAAAACCCGCAGCGAGACGATAAGAACGTAATGGTTGGACAAATAGTAGGGGCAACACGGGGAAGCTCCTCATCTTGCCCCACCCCGTCTTGCCCCCTACTATGCTGTTAGATTATATTATGCCCACATGAACACTATGTAGTGAACATTGACTACTGACACAGCAGTTTACTGTTAATAAGACGTACTATTCAGTGCTATTTATGCAGTCTGGACAAATGTTCACCAAACACATGTTTTAGGACCTCGAAATGTGTAAAACATTGCAAATCAGTATAACAATTGTACGTACCTTGCAAAGCTCACAGAAACCGCCGCGAAACTAAGGTTCAGCAATGTCAACACACTGGGACCTGTGTACTGATGATGTTGACGTAGCTATCCACAGATGGCAGCACTCTAACTGTAGCTTATAGCCCTTCCCCGTCTTACCCCACCTCCCCGTCTTGCCCCGCCTTCCCCTGGTTCTAAGTTCTAGGGGACTGATGACCTCAGATGTTAAGTCCCATAGTGCTCAGAGCCATTTGAACCATTTGAACCACTCTCTGGCCATCGCCACCTGCGTCCCCCCCCCCTCCCTCGCTGATTCTCTTCTCCTCTCCCTCTCTCTGTCTGCCTGCTCCTTTTGTAAGACGTGTATATTTCTATTGTCTATTGCCAAACCACAATTTATGAAAGATGTTTATATTTTATTAATAGGATTAAGTAGGAACAATTAATATTTGTCATTTTGGAAATAACTGTGGTATCAGGGAATGTCTGCACCAAGGTATTGTTGGCGGGTGAGATCGCAAAAATGGCTCTGAGCACTATGGGACTTAACCTCTGAGGTCATCAGTCCCCTAGAACTTAGAACTACTTAAACCTAACTAACCTAAGGACACCACACACATCCATGCCCGAGGCAGGATTCGAACCTGCAACCGTAGCGGTCGCGCGGTTCCAGACTGTAGCGCCTAGAACCGCTCGGCCACTCCGGCCGGCAGATCGCACATTGATATAATTTTAAAAAGGGCGGGAGACACCGCGTATGGATACGTTTTAAGAAAAGAACGGGAAAGACCGCGTATTGATACATTTTGTAATGGTAGCAGGGATTGTCTGCACCAGAAAGCACTGTTGGCAGGAGAGACCGCACTTTAGCGTTCGTAGGAAGTCAGTAGTAAGCGAGATGTGAAGCGAGTCGGTAGCAGGTCTGAAGCGAGAGGTTGAGAGGAGCGGTGTGCCTGCCAGCCACCAGCTATGATTTACAAGAGATTATAAACGGATGTACAGAGAATTAGCTAACTATTATCGTAAGAGGAACTAATATTATTGAATTTTTTTTTTGTCGAGAAACTCAAGACTACTGAAGGTATGTTTGCGCAAACCTAGTTGTAAGATTATTGTAAAAAGTAAGTCCCATTTGAACGTTTGTAAAATCATTTCATTACCAACAGTAAATATTTGAAGAATCGTTTTCAGAATATAATTAATTTTTGCGAGCAATATTGCATTACTGATTATAATCCATCCCAAAAAACTATCAACGTAAAACTTTGCAAAATTTTATTGTTGTCAAGAAAAAGTTTGACTATGAATTACGTAACTTCAGTCAAATTAATTAAAGAATAACGTCAGCTTGGCTATTAAAGAATAACGTCAGCTTTGGTAATAAATACAGCCACTTATTATGACAGCCCACCAGCAGCTAATAGAGTATAGTAAAACAGAGTAAGTATATCCATGTCGCAGTTCGATGTAGCAGTCAGATGGCGATCCAGTAACAGTAAAAAAGGTAAGGAACAGTTTTGGGTTATTGCAGGTAACGACTGAGGGCCACGACGACGACACATTCTATGTTTCGTCGAAATAATCAGCAGATCACTTTTAATAAGCAACATTTAAATTTGTATGCGAAGAGTGCACTTATTATTATTGAGAAAGAGAATTAATTTCAAAGGGAAGATTTAATTTGTTATTATTAAGCAAGAGATAGAAATCTGAAGGTAAGGTTTCATAGGTTATTGTAAAAGGGAAGGTTGCGTGACATAGAGGAGACGGGAAGGTTTCACTTTCTCCGCTCTTCGCTCTTTCTGCTCCTTCCCTTCTGCCCATCTACTCCTCCTCCCTCTAAGTCAGTCTCTTGCTCCCTATCTCTCTATTCATCTGGTCCTTCCCCCTGCATTCATCTGCTCCTCCCCCCGCCCCCTGAATCCACCTGCTTCTTCCCCTCTGTCCATCTCCTCTCACCATCTCTAAGTCAATCTCCTCCTGCACTTTATCTCCTCCATACTCCCTCTAAGTCTCTCTACTACTCTCACCTCTCTTCATCTATCTCCTCCCTCTTCCTGTCCATCTACTCGTCCCCCCTCCCAATGTGACCATCTCCTCCTTCTCCCTCTCTGTTTGTCTGTCCATGTCCTCTTACGCCCTTCTCTTCCCACCTTATGACCCCCACCCCAATAGGAGTTACTGGTTCTTACCGCAACAGCATTTCTTTCCAGATAGTAATTAGTATAAATATACCAACTTTGATTGAAATTGATCCAGGGATTAAGGATGATATGATGTGTCCCTTGTTTTGCTGGATATTTATTATACCAAACCTTACATTTATTGAAAGTCGCCGCATACCAACGCCAGATCGTGCCTTAAGCAGTGCTACAGAAGCAGGAACCACGCCATATGGATCGATGATGAAACACGCGAGTTGAGAGGGGAATGCGCGCCTGGAGAACAGATCTTACTCGACAGTTAAGGTGTAGGGGAACCGTGTTGTAGCACGAAGTGCCGTTTTTACTTTATTGAATATTAATATTAGAACCATCTTTTGCATAACTGGTACTGTGAGGAGCAAACGGATCGTCATATATTCACTAAAATAATAACACACTGCAGTAAATCCATCGTACGATGGAAGCGAGAGATTTTGGCTCCGCGTTAACCTGTCCGGACGGATATAGGAAGTACTCTGAGCCGGTACGTGTGTGTGAGTCGGTGATAGAACGTAATCAGATACTGTTCATTTATAATATTAGGCTTTACCATGGTCTCTGAACTAATTCACTTTGTGGAAGAAATCGTTTTGTAATACTAAACTGTCACTGTTTTATGGTGTTGGCAAGTGAACAAATTATAATGGCATCCCGAAACTTATTTCATAGAAAGTAGCCAACCTCATCACTAATTAGAAGCATAGGTCACCTACTTGCACCTTCTGAAGAACCCAGTGCCATATCAGATATGCTTTTGAAGACATCATCTACGAGAGTTCCACAGAGCAAACGCCGGAGCAAAACCTAAGCGCCGATTCACTAAGATACGAGGGGCGTTCAGAAAGTAAGCTCCGATCGGTCGCGAAATGGAAACGACTATGAAAATCCGATAAAGCTTTGCACAGATGTGTTGGGTAGTGTCTCTAGTATAACCCCAGTTAGTATCACGTCGCTCTTCTCATTTCTGAGCTCGCAGTGAGTGCGTAAAGATGTCTAGAAAATAGTGTCTGCCGCCAAGTACGAGGGCCTGGTGAGAAATTTCGCCTGAAGCTATGCAGCTAACATTACATAACTGTCGTGCTGTTTCTTCTTCAAGACAATTCTCAGCCGCATTCTGCAGGGGCAATGAAGATGCTCCTGCATCGTTTTCAAATGGAAATGTGAGATTACCCACAATACAGTCCGCAATTGTCTCCCCCTGAGTTTCATCTCTGGTCACATGAACCGCTGTCTTTGAAGACAACATTTTGACACAGACAACGAGGTGTAGGCCAGCGTGGAGAATTGGCGGAAAGCACTGGCGGCTGCCGTCTATGATGAGGCTATTGAAAAGTTGGTACAACGCTATGACAAAAGTCTAAGTCAGAACGGCGACTACGTAGAGAAGTAGCTGAAAGGTGTAGCTAATTGTTACAAGTAAAACATTTCTGATGTTCACTGTGGTTTCAATTTTGCAATCAATCGGAGCTTACTTTCTGAACAGGCCTCGTAATCCAGGAAAGGATAATCTTAACTTCTCCGTTGCGAAGGCTTGACCAACACGCTGTACGTCACTACACCAGTTCCTACCAATTTGCGAGTGAATTTAGCTGTCTACCCGTGGCTTTGACCACGTACAGACGTATTGTGTATATTTCACATGTATTTAACGTACTTCACGGGTATTTGTACACAAAAGTCATATGCATATGTAGCGAATTTCTCCCTGCAGTCTCTCTTTCACGCAGCTCGATGCTAATGAAATCAAATCTCCTGATACAATTTTGTAGGTGCATTCAGCAGCATGTATGAATAGTTTGCGAAATGTGTTGCGAATATAGTAGCAAAGAAGTAATAAATTTAAAAGTCATATATGATGCAACAGCTTTTCAAGCATCTCAGTGTTTGGCTCAAAAATGGCTCTGACCACTATGGGACTTAACATCTGAGGTCATCAGTCCCTAGAACTTAGAACTACTTAAACCTAACTAACCTAAGGACATCACACACATCCATTCCCGAGGCAGGATTCGAACCTGCGACCGAAGCGGTCGCGCGGTTCCAGACTGAAGCGCCTAGAACCGCTCGGCCACTGCGGCCGGCATCTCAGTGTTTATGATGTCGTTTCTCCTGAACTAAATGTCTTACAATGATATAATTTTTGAAGTATATGTATATGTGATTACTGCTTGAATAGTATATTGCGAATTCATTTAGTGGTACACAAGTAATCAATTAAAACGTCGTACCTGATGCAGCAGTTTTACTGCACGAACTGCAAAAATATAGTAAGTAATTTTGTGGGAGTTTTCACTGAGAAAACATTTCGTAAAGGTCTGAAACTATGTCTTAAGTTTGTTACAAGTCACAAATAGCTTTCATTCTCAAACACTCGCTGAATAAGATTTGAGTATTAGCAAGTCGTTGGCTACACTACTTTTACACCCCCCACCCTCATCACTTAGATAGGCAGGTGATTCTTGCTCCACAATGCTTCTTTCCGGACAGTAAGTATAATAATACGAGTACGAAGCTTAGTTGAAATCGGTCCAGTGGTTCAGGAGGAGATGTGAAACATACTTAAATTTTTTTAATATGTGTGGATGAACGAATTCAGTGATTTTTAGGTCGTGTGGTGCTCCAAGAACTAAATTTGACGGGACGTATACCAAACTTATTCCACAACGAATGTTCAGCAACAATCACCACAAAATTGTTTTGAAGTTAGGTTTTGTAAAAGGTAAGCATATTTTCTCAGTACAGGAAAAGTGGACCTTTTTATTTTGTTAGTACGAATACAGATAACATCTTTTTGGAATGACGATCTTGAACTATCCACTCGCATGAATAAACGCAGTGTATACAACCGAGGACTATCTGCTGATGTGACTGTAGAAAAAATGGGGGTTCATTTGGAAGACCCATTGGGTCCTTTATAACAGATCTTTGGAAGACTTTCGACAAAATTATGCAGAAGGTATATACAACACCCCATCGGTGTTTTTAATATAATTGGGAAAAGTTGCAACCAAACAACTTTTCAAGTTTATGTGTGGCATCTATGAGTCTCGAATCACGCCATGAGACTTCAGGACAATATGGTCCATACAGTCCCGAAGTTAGCAAGAACATATGAGTCCTATAACTGTCACACAATCAGTATAACAGCCCGTGCGTCCAAGTTGGTGAAAAGAGTAATATACAGAAGAATGGAACAGTGTGATAGATGACGATCAGTTTTGCTGTAAGAAATGCAAAGGCACCAAAGAGGCAGTTATGCACAGTTGTGCTAAATGGGGGGAAATCTTAAGGAAAATCAAGATGCTCACATATCAGTTAACGACCTGCAAAAAGAATACCAAATTCATTGTGATAATTACTAGTGTGAAGATATTAAACAGCCAAATAAGTCAGTTTCCCAGGACGGAACCCGTGCACCCCAACTGTCACTGTCTAAGAGTCAGTCTCATGTGCAAGTGTGACAATCTTTTCTAAATGCTTGCACAGCGTGATGTGTGTACCAGCCCAGTATTCACCTAGTGGGATGTGAGAAACAGCCTGAAAACCATACCTTGGCTAGCTGGCTCGCCAGCCCTCGTTCTTAATCCGTGAGGCGGTTTCGACCCATGCTCTAGGCTCTCCTCCCCACGTTATCTACAGCTACCTTTTTATCTACGTCTGCACCTACATACGTACTTCACAAGCCACCGCATGGTGCCTGACGTAGGGTACCCTGTACCAGTACTAATCATTTCATTTGCTGTTCCACTCGCAAATAGAGCGAGGGAAAAACGACTGTTGTTAGTGTGACACCTAATTTTTCGTATCTCATCTTCGTGGTCTTTAAGCGCATGTTGGCGGCAGCAGGATCGTTCTGCAGTCAGCTTCAAATCCTGGTTCTCTAAATTTTCTCGGTATTGTTCTTCGTAAAGATCGTCGCCTTCCCTCCAGAGTTTCCTATTTGAGTTTCTCTAAACATCTCCGTAATACCTGCGCATTGCAGGAACGTACTGGTAACAAACCTAACAGACTGCCTCTGGACTGCTTCGCTGTCTTCTTTCAACCCGATCTGGTGTGGACCTCAAATACTCGGGCAGTACTTACAGGGTGTTTCAAAAATGACCGGTATATTTGAAACGGCAATAAAAACTAAACGAGCAGCGATAGAAATACACCGTTTGTTGCAATATGCTTGGGACAACAGTACATTTTCAGGCAGACAAACTTTCGAAATTACAGTAGTTGCAATTTTCAACAACAGATGGCGCTGCGGTCTGGGAAACTCTATAGTACGATATTTTCCAAATATCCACCATGCGTAGCAATAATATGGCGTAGTCTCTGAATGAAATTACCCGAAACCTGTGACAACGTGTCTGGCGGAATGGCTTCACATGCAGATGAGATGTACTCCTTCAGCTGTTCAATTGTTTCTGGATTCTGGCGGTACACCTGGTCTTTCAAGTGTCCCCACAGAAAGAAGTCACAGGGGTTCATGTCTGGCGAATAGGGAGGCCAATCCACGCCGCCTCCTGTATGTTTCGGATAGCCCAAAGCAATCACACGATCATCGAAATGTTCATTCAGGAAATTAAAGATGTCGGCCGTGCGATGTGGCCGGGCACCATCTTGCATAAACCACGAGGTGTTCGCAGTGTCGTCTAAGGCAGTTTGTACCGCCACAAATTCACGAAGAATGTCCAGATAGCGTGATGCAGTAATCGTTTCGGATCTGAAAAATGGGCCAATGATTCCTTTGGAAGAAATGGCGGCCCAGACCAGTACTTTTTGAGGATGCAGGGACGATGGGACTGCAACATGGGGCTTTTCGGTTCCCCATATGCACCAGTTCTGTTTATTGACGAAGCCGTCCAGGTAAAAATAAGCTTCGTCAGTAAACCAAATGCTCCCCACACGCATATCGCCGTCATCAATCCTGTGCACTATATCGTTAGCGAATGTCTCTCGTGCGGCAATGGTAGCGGCGCTGAGGGGTTGCCGCGTTTGAATTTTGTATGGATAGAGGTGTAATCTCTGGCGCATGAGACGATACGTGGACGTTGGCGTCATTTGGACCGCAGCTGCAACACGGCGAACGGAAACCCGTGGCCGCTGTTGGATCACCTGCTGCACTAGCTGCGCGTTGCCCTCTGTGGTTGCCGTACGCGGTCGCCCTACCTTTCCAGCACGTTCATCCGTCACGTTCCCAGTCCGTTGAAATTTTTCAAACAGATCCTTTATTGTATCGCTTTTCGGTCCTTTGGTTACATTAAACCTCCGTTGAAAACTTCGTCTTGTTGCAACAACACTGTGTTCTAGGCGGTGGAATTCCAACACCAGAAAAATCCTCTGTTCTAAGGAATAAACCATGTTGTCTACAGCACACTTGCACGTTGTGAACAGCACACGCTTACAACAGAAAGACGACGTACAGAATGGCGCACCCACAGACTGCGTTGTCTTCTATATCTTTCACATCACTTGCAGCGCCATCTGTTGTTGAAAATTGTAACTACTGTAATTTCGAAAGTTTGTCTGCCTGAAAATGTACTGTTGTCCCAAGCATATTGCAACAAACGGTGTATTTCTATCGCTGCTCGTTTAGTTTTTATTGCCGTTTCAAATATACCGGTCATTTTTGAAACACCCTGTAAGAATGAATCGCACTAGCGTCCTAAATATGGCCTCCTTCGCAGATGAACCAAACTTCCCCGAAATTATCCCAAAAAACTGAAGTGCGCCATTCGCCTTCCCTTCCACAGTCCTCACTTGCCCGTTCCAGTTCATACCTCTTTGCAACGTTTTGCCAAGATATTTGAACGACGAAGTTATGTCAACTAGGAGACTACTAATGCTGTATTCGAACGTTACGGGTTTCGTTTTCCTACCAATCTGCATTAACTTATATTTCTCTACATTTAGTCTTAGCAGCCATTCATCACATCCACTACAAATTTTGTCTAAGTCATCTTCTATCCTCCCATAGTCACTCAACTACCACCCAAACTTCCTGTACAGCACAGTGTCATCAGCAAGTAATCGCAGATTGCTGCCCTCCGTCTAATCCCTCTAAGCTAGATCATTTATGTATACACAAAAAATAGTAGCGGTTCTGTCACACTTCACTGGGGCTCTCCTCACGATATCCTGGTCTCTGATGCGTCTTTTGAAACAGTTCTGTTGATACCATTTCACAAATCTTTAGGGAACTTACCTCCGTAAGACACAAGCGGTGTCTCTTTCTCTGACATTTTATATTTCTTTTCACTCTTCCGCAGTTATACGGACCATTTGGAGAACCGAAGAGCAATTATTGTTCATATGTGGGTGAATTCCTAAGGGACCATGCTGCTGAGGTAAACGGTCCCTAGTCTTACACACTACTTACACTAAATTTGTCCTAAGAACAACACGTACTTCAGTCCGGAACAGCGCTGCTGCTGCTGCAGTCGCAGGTTCGAATCCTGCCTCGGGCATGGATGTGTGTGGTGTCATTAGGTTAGTTAGGCTTAAGTCTGGGGGACTGTTGACCTCAGATGTTAAGTCCCATAGTGCTTAGAGCCATTTGAACCATTTGAACAACACATACACCCATGCCTCAGGATGGACTCGAATCTCCGGCGGGAGGGGCGGGCAGTTGGCGCCTCAAACCGCGCGGCCACTCCGCGCGGCAGCAATTACTGTTGTTTGTTTGCATCCTCACAGCCCACTTTGTACCAGGTTTTCTTGTATGTGCCTGTGTGTGATTCACTGCGTGCATGACGATGTTTGAAGTTGATTCCACATGATTAGAGTTCGTAATGTACGAGCTCTGCATTACCAGACAGAAGCAAATCATAGACTCCAAAGGGTTTTTTGGAACGGAGATATAATGACAATTGGGACTAAACATCCCCCAAAACGTAGTACGTGCTCCGCTTCCCTCAGTAATGAAAAGTTTCGCACTCGGCCGGTCTCTGGTGGATGGTCGGAGGTGACCGGTGAAGTGGACCCTCAGTACTGGACTCTAGGATTGTCACACGCTCCTATAGACCACTAGTAGAGAGGAACAATCGTATTTAAATTCCTTAAGTTGATCCTAGAGGATCGCTAATCCTTTTCTTTCAGCTACGATGATAGGGCAAAAGTTCTACGCTTTTAGACTTATTCACCATCTGGGATGGTCAGGTTAGTGTGCAGGGACAATCAAAGTGCACAAGGTGGTCGCCTGCTGGAGATACTTTGGAAATACGAGTTCGAGTCCTGGAGTCACACATTTTCTCATGTGTGACGAATAGGTAGTAATATCTATAATACCTATACCTAAGACAGCTGATTCAGAGAATTCGCAATCAGCGAGTATATTTCGAACTGTTTCGCACAGCTGTGGAACATAAACAACATCTGTCCTCTCAGACATGCAAGTAAGCACTACAAACCTGACAGGCACGTTACAATAACAACATTTGTCTCAATTCCTCATAGCCTCATCCTGACGTAGGAATGCAATTAATAATGTGGGCAAGCATTAGATGAAGACTACAGTGGAATATGGGACAAAAGTGTAGACAATGTGATGTATGGAGGTTTGGGTAGGTCCGGGAAGCATACATGGATATTTGTTAAGGGGAAAACTTGCGACTACTGGGGACCACGGATTCGAGTCCCAGACCGGCACAAATAGGTAGTGCATCTAATAGGTAGTAAACAAGGTGGTCAATTGATCGTGACCGGGCCAAATATCTCACGAAATAAGCGTCAAACGAAAAAACTACAAAGTACGAAACTTGTCTAGCCTGAAGGGGACACCAGATGGCGCTATGGTTGGCCCGATAGGTGGCGCTGCCATAAGTCAAACGGATACCAACAGCTTTTTTTTTAAATAGGAACCCCCATTTTTTTATTACATATTCGTGTAGTACGTAAAGAAATATGAATGTTTCGCTTTGTGATAGATGGCGCTAATCACGAACATTCTGTCAGTGCGGACGGTATTTGCTTCGTGATACATTACCCGTGTTAAATAGAGACAGAGACACTCGAAAGCGCTTTACCAAGGTGAAGGTTCTAATTACGTTCACAAGATAGTTTCACCAGCAGTAGTTTCGGTGCAGCGCTAACACACGTTTCGGTTCGGCTATCTCAATAATCGTGCTTAACACGGTCTGGGCCCACCGCGCTGGGACGCGCGGCGCTGCAGACGCTCGCAGAGGGGCCGTCTGCTGCTGCTGCCGACGGCGGCGGAAGCAATCAAGGCGCGGCCGGCGGTGGGGGGTGTCGGTGGCAGAGGAGGGGGAGGGGGGGCGGAACGGCGCCCCGGGGAAGTCCCGCGGAAAAATCGGCCAATAAAGGCCGCATTCCCCGCCTTTATGTCCCGCGGCGCCCGCTCCGCCGACAATGGCTCGGTCCAAAATATTGTCAGAAATAGCTGGCGGAAATAACCGGCAAACAATTCTTGTCCCGCGGTCTCGGCCGCGCCAGGAGCCTACTAGATCCCCGGATTTTTCTAATACCCCGCCGCGGGCAGGAAGCACGGCGCGCGAACCTCTGGGGTGATGCGTCCGCGAGCAGAAAGCCCCGCAAGGCCCAGCCAACGCTGCGGGGGCTTTCCCCAAACAATGGGTCACTCCACCGCGCGCTGGGCTTTCTGGGGTGAGAAATTTAGCGGAATGTGCTTACAGTAAATGACATTAAGAACCGCGAATAATACTCCGGGCCTCGCGGAATAAGACGTGAATCCCTTGTGGGCCCTATGGAGCTTAGTAAACGTACCAGCACGATTTTTAAAATACTCTCGTTCAAAAAAGCTTTCTTTCTTATGCGAGAACGAAGCCAGAAACTTATTGTTCGTCCTGCTATAAAATATATCGATTAAATCGAATTTACTTTTTCCCTGCTGGCAGGAAGTCACACAAGGTATAGTTTTATGGCAAAACCGTAAGAAAGGGAGCGTACTGAAAAATGGGCGGATTTTATCAAACATCGGGTAATCTTACTGAACCATGGTAATGTTGACAGGTATGAATTAGGAACTCTTTTCTTGAAAACTTCAAATGGATTTCGCAAGCAGCTATTGGTAGCCTTGTAATTTTGTCAGTATGAGGTGTGGGACAGCTCACTGAGTAAAATTTCACGTTACGATCAATGATCTGAAGAGATTGGGACATATAGGACACCCCACTCCAACACCGACAGCGATACCAGTTTTACATTATTTGTATTTTATTCAGAGACCGATTAGGAAGCGTTGTTTATGATCATTATTTGCTGCGACATCTTAGCTATTACAGAGGAGGAGTCACAAACAACTGTAGTACCCTTGCCCCATTTCTTCTCTTACAATTTTGTTTGCTAGGATCATCAACAGTTCGCATTAATTTTTATCTTTACGCACAGTTTTTCGTTGTATATGCTCTTCTGCATACATATGTTAGAAGTAAGCACATAGCACTTCCACAAGCACTGAAAGTACTCAGTATTTGTGTTGTGAAGAAGCACCGTCATAAAGCCATTTCATGCGTTTTGTTTTTCTGTTGTGGGACGCATGTTTGGTTTGTTTTGGAAATGTTGGGAGAGTGAGCTGTGTGTGTGTGTGTGTGTGTGTGTGTGTGTGTGTGTGTGTGGGTGGGTGGGTGGGTGTCTATACCTTTTTGTAGGTATGGTTGTCCTTGTTTCAGTTTGCGTGTATGTCTATAAAAGGAGCGAACTTGTCCTAATTACTGTGTGTGTAAATTTCTGTTTGTATGTGTACTTGTAAGGGGAGCGAATATGTCCTAATTACTGTGTGTGGAAATATCGCTTTACTGTGGTCCTGGGCTGGGGACATTGTCTAATTTGTGATATTATTTTGTGGTGTCTAGGGAGGTTGTCCTTTACTTATAATATGTTTCATTAATGTAAATAATATCTCGTTGCTGATGTTTTTATGGTCGTTTGTTATGTGTTTCTTTCTAATTATTACTTCTGGAATTTGGAAATTCTCTTATAGTCACAGGAGATCTTTCTTGTTACTGAATCTGCCCATTTTTGTGTCCCTTCCTATTGTGGTAGTGTGGTGGTTTTCCTGCCAGAAAAGTTCTTCAGATGTTGAATGGCTGGTGCCATATTTACATGCTCTTTTGTATTCCTTCTATCTTATTTCAAAAGTTCTGGCTGTCAACTCTAACTTTGCAGCGTCACAGCTGTTACACTGCAGACGCTAAGTGGCATGTTTGCTACATAGGTTTGCAAGATCGTAGTCATGGTGACTGATGTCATTTGACGTCCATCCTACCTCTCTCACTTGGTTCGAGCCTCATTCACGAGTCAGAGTGTTAGAGTTGGTATGGAATGTTGGAAGTTGTATAGATTGAGTGAGCCACAACGTACCAGACTGTGCTGGGAGCAAAATCCGTTCCACCCACATTTGATCGTGTAATCGTCGACGCGTTTTCTTTAATGTGATGTAGTACAGCATGTTCATTTCGCGTGCGAGGCGTCCCCTAGGAGCGCCACAGTCGCACCTGCTGACCGTTAAGGTTCCCCACTCTAAGAGCCGCTGTGTAATTGTGGGGAAGTGGTATACGATGGAGTCGGATGTTGTGCATAACGATCGTGATAAAGGCGACGAGTAGTTCTTCCATTACAGTGAGCTTCGGCACACAGAAGGATCAGGTTGAGGTATTCTGAAAACGTGTAATCAACCATGTTGCCCTAACACTCTCAGACACGTGAATGAACCTTGAACAGGTCAAAGACGTAGGACAGAAATTAAATACCATCAGCCAATTCGACGTATGCACCCCCAACCAAGATTACACTGTTGCAAACCTACCTAGCAAATATGTTTTCAATCGGCTGTAACATGGAAATGGTACGTTTCCAGACATGGGTTCCAATTCAAAATATATAGTATTCACACCCGTCTACAAGCCCTAGAAGTTTGTAACGGGAGTTTCGGAACACCCTGTATATATTGTCATACGATAAATAAAAATAAATATTAAATTTCGTGGACATGACTGTGACGTTGTCTTGCATTCGAGGTGGATGTGACAAAATAGCCTCCAAACCATTCTCAGTTCCTTGCTCAAACAGTCCTTATCGAACTTCTGAGAGGGGCCATTCCAACACGCTGGCGTGCTAATTCCTGCGCCTAATCCCAAAATAAATTTAACTTGGCTGCAGCATATCTGCCCAACGCGCGTCCCAAATTCCCATAAGCACATCTCCTCCCCCTGCTGCAGAACTTCACAACAACATAGCAGTAGTTTACCATTTGAATATGATCGGAAGAGAGCTCAGACCACATTCAGTCTTCCGATCTCAGAGAGACTGTAGTGAGCTCTAAAGGTTACAGTCTTTGCTATCTGACACTGGGTTCATCTACACCTAATCTGTGGACCCTAATACATCAACAGAAATGAGAAAATACAGTTCCCTATTCTACAGGAGAGGAAAAAATCGTGAAAATTCCACATCGGAACTATATGTACTCCAAGAACTGGGACTTTCTCAAATTCCATGGGGTGTAACGCAATTAAACACGCAATTATAGAATTACGTAATCAGCAGCCTGGAAGGCGCAGCTGCCTTGTAATGTGTCACACCGGGAGGATTGGGGACAGGATTGTATGGGCAGGGTGGGGGGAGGGGGGGGGGAGACGAGGCTCATCTTAGTTCAGTCCTTGGCTGCTCAAGTCGATTTTAGAGGGCCATATGTGATTCCTTCGGGAGGTTTATCACATTCATCTGTAACGTTGGTTCAGGTTACACTTTATCCAAACTTCCCAAAAAATGTGGTTTTCAAAATGCATGTTTTTAAAATAGAACCATGTCAGTCAACTTTGGCTCTTCCAGGCACAACAATACGAAAAATATAAAATTTTAAATTTTTCACAAAATTAACCGTCTTTATGACAGTAAGAAATGAATACAACAAGAAATTGCCCTAAAGTAAACAATTAATCGTTTTAAGGAAATTATCCACTCTGGATCCACTGGGACATACAGTTTTTAGACTCCCGTCGTTCATGTGATACATCTGAAAGCAATTTCGCATTTTTCGTTGACACAGTCCCATATCTCTAAGTTCCCATTAACTCACAATGCTTAAAACAAATTTCAGTCCTGAATAACAAGCAAAAGTGGGCCGAAAATTTAACCAATTCATATTGAAAATACATAATGTCCCAATGCTTTCATTTCGAAACCACTCATAAAAGCGTTAGTACAAACTCAACTTTCATCCTGTTTAAATAGAGCTCCCGAAACCGGATTTCGTAAACCGATTTTCCAATATCGCTTCTGGGTGGTCGTGTTAACACTTCAAAATCGATTATGGAAATCCACTTCTTGTTGCCGCTTTTGCAATTCCGCAATCGATTTTCGCTCCCATGTAAAAGAAACCTGTTTTTAAATGTGTATGGGCTGTCAGGTTTCGTTCCGTCTTTAAGAATTTGTGCCTAATATGGATGGCGAAGCTTTTTGTACAGTGAAGGATAAGTAGAAAAATTACACTGACGCTGTTTACGTCTCGTCTAATTGAAGAGAAATAGCAATTTTGCCGATTAAATCATAAACCCTAACAGCTGCTTTCCAGGCGCCATTCACATATAAACGTAGTGTTTATGTTACGATAACGTACTATCAGTGAATTCCCCAACATGGTCACTACACACAAAAATTATGCTAAAATCACGTTATACAGTCTGCGAGCCCACTGTTGTTTGAAGGTTGTAAAATACTGCTACAAATACAATGCACCTCAGTGCACCACAAAATGTCTCTGTCTTGCAATAGTATCTGTGGTTTAATGCGAAAGGCATTGCTACTCCAAAAAGAAATTAATAAAACGGTAGTTTGAGGCAGAAACCACTGTTGTCAAAGGATTAAAAAGAGGAGGCATGAAAGTAATCGAATAAACCTATTAATACTATCGGATGTGTTTTGCTAAGCGAATGTGCTGCGTTAGCATTTTTAACGTTTATTTCCTGCTTCTTTGAGGAATAGCGGAGAGTGTTGTAATTTGGCAGACTTTTCAGATGTCGAGCTCTAGCCGTTCCTCGTATACAGTAGTTTAATATATTTTCTTATTCCATTTTTTAAAGGTGCCGCAGTCTTTTTCTGAAATTACAAGGAATAATCTGGAAAATTACGGTTTTTTCTAATGTGAAAACATGTTCCAAAGTGCAAAACGATCACGTGACAAGGAAATTTAAAACGTTGCAGCAAAGAAGAAAGTATTTGTATTGTACTGAATGGTTTATCCATTACGTTATTACCGCACTACACACCAATGATGAGTAAGTGAAATTAGATTAAGCGGAAGTATTACCATAAACCAGTTACAAGTTAATTACACTTTAAATAAAGGCTGTTGGAAACGAAGGCAGATTCCGTTCTCAAAACACACAAAATAGATTAGACAGTTAAGAAACTCAGTTGATTCGCAGGTGTGATTCACAACGGCGAAGTATAGCTTAAGTGCCCACATGTTATATAAGTAGTTCTAAAAGTATATAGCATTTAACTCACAGAAAATTCTGTACCTGAAGAATTAACAATATATTCCAAACAGCTTTAATATACACTCCTGGAAATTGA
Source organism: Schistocerca nitens (assembly GCF_023898315.1). Taxonomy (NCBI): domain Eukaryota; kingdom Metazoa; phylum Arthropoda; class Insecta; order Orthoptera; family Acrididae; genus Schistocerca; species Schistocerca nitens. Next base: position 1,085,117,118 of record NC_064614.1, on the reverse strand, counting down.
AATAAGAACACCGTGAATTCATTGTCCCAGGAAGGGGAAACTTTATTGACACATTCCTGGGGTCAGATACATCACATGATCACACTGACAGAACCACAGGCACATAGACACAGGCAACAGAGCATGCACAATGTCGGCACTAGTACAGTGTATATCCACCTTTCGCAGCAATGCAGGCTGCTATTCTCCCATGGAGACGATCGTAGAGATGCTGGATGTAGTCCTGTGGAACGGCTTGCTATGCCATTTCCAGCTGGCGCCTCAGTTGGACCAGCGTTCGTGCTGGACGTGCAGACCGCGTGAGACGACGCTTCATCCAGTCCCAAACATGCTCAATGGGGGACAGATCCGGAGATCTTGCTGGCCAGGGTAGTTGACTTACACCTTCTAGAGCACGTTGGGTGGCACGGGATACATGCGGATGTGCATTGTCCTGTTGGAACAGCAAGTTCCCTTGCCGGTCTAGGAATGGTAGAACGATGGGTTCGATGACGGTTTGGATGTACCGTGCACTATTCAGTGTCCCCTCGACGATCACCAGTGGTGTACGGCCAGTGTAGGAGATCGCTCCCCACACCATGATGCCGGGTGTTGGCCCTGTGTGCCTCGGTCGTATGCAGTCCTGATTGTGGCGCTCACCTGCACGGCGCCAAACACGCATACGACCATCATTGGCACCAAGGCAGAAGCGACTCTCATCGCTGAAGACGACACGTCTCCATTCGTCCCTCCATTCACGCCTGTCGCGACACCACTGGAGGTGGGCTGCACGATGTTGGGGCGTGAGCGGAAGACGGCCTAACGGTGTGCGGGACCGTAGCCCAGCTTCATGGAGACGGTTGCGAATGGTCCTCGCCGATACCCCAGGAGCAACAGTGTCCCTAATTTGCTGGGAAGTGGCGGTGCGGTCCCCTACGGCACTGCGTAGGATCCTACGGTCTTGGCGTGCATCCGTGCGTCGCTGCGGTCCGGTCCCAGGTCGACGGGCACGTGCACCTTCCGCCGACCACTGGCGACAACATCGGTGTACTGTGGAGACCTCACGCCCCACGTGTTGAGCAATTTGGCGGTACGTCCACCCGGCCTCCCGCATGCCCACTATACGCCCTCGCTCAAAGTCCGTCAACTGCACATACGGTTCACGTCCACGCTGTCGCGGCATGCTACCAGTGTTAAAGACTGCGATGGAGCTCCGTATGCCACGGCAAACTGGCTGACACTGACGGCGGCGGTGCACAAATGCTGCGCAGCTAGCGCCATTCGACGGCCAACACCGCGGTTCCTGGTGTGTCCGCTGTGCCGTGCGTGTGATCATTGCTTGTACAGCCCTCTCGCAGTGTCCGGAGCAAGTATGGTGGGTCTGACACACCGGTGCCAATGTGTTCTTTTTTCTATTTCCAGGAGTGTATAATACAGCACTTAAACGTTTCGTCCATACAGTCCCGATTTGGAACCATCCGATTTTAATTTTTCCGACACTTAAACTCACCTTCGAGGACATCACGTTGATAGTATTGAAGCGGTGTAAGTAGAGCTGATGTGGCTTCTTCAACGACGTCAAACATTCTATCGTGACGATATCAACAAACTGTTCTCTCATTGGGATTAAGGTATTCGTAGCTAGGGTGGGAATGTTAGGAAATAAATATGTAGACATAAGATGTAGAATGTTAATAGCGGTTTTTTTTATTTAAAAAGCTTTTAGAGTGTCCTTATAGAGAGCTCGGAGGCATGACTTTTCAGTACGTCCTCGTAACTAGGCTGAAGTACCGACAAAACGTATCATGCGATCCAAGGTGCAACACCCCCTCCTATTAATGAGATTTCTACTGATTAATTAATAACCGACAGGAATTTCGCAAGTTTTCCCATATCCAAAATGGCAATTTTACTATCTTGTCCCCTGTTGCATTAATTTTTGTGGGCACCCATGACGATAATCGACAAATATTTTTTCCGGAAAAATATTTATCTAGAATCTCTAATTCTGTTTAGTAGTACCTGCAGTAAAAATATGGAGCAGTATCCCTTACGCTCCTCTGTGGATAGAAAAAATGCCACCTTGTGAAAGGAGGTCAATTGATCGAGCAACAAACGTTTCCTTCCCCCGTCCTGTTCCAGCTAATTAATGATCCATTTGTAATAACCTCGTAATGGACTGAACGTTGAACTCTAGCTCCGCCCCCCCCCCACCCCCCGCCACCTCCCATTTCACACTACTCTAACCAGTCGGATCACGAGTTCAGGAAAAACATCTGCTGACATTTCGAAAGGCCTCAGCTATTTGCGCCGTTTCGTTCGCGAGTGCGCCGCCACGTTTATATAAAGGAAATTATGGGGTCACTTTGATGTTCAAGTTGTAACAAAGCGTACAAGTCCTGGGAGACTGCACCTTCTTGCTGTGTGCGACTTTTATTTCTGCGCAACCGCCGATGGAATATTCATAGACTATGGACTGCGGGAGCTCATCGGCCGCTCGCCGCGGGAATTTCAGTTTATGTCAACGTGGTCCAAAGAGGAAGCCATCGTGGGCTCGGCTTTGTGTTTTGGACACTCTCTGGTGCTAAGTTCTCTGACGGATGACGCATATCGACATTTTCAGCAAGCTCTTCTATTCCTTTGAGTGAAGTTCCTTAGTGCTTTTGGTTTAATTTACTCATTTCGCATGTGTCACTTTCTTCTTTTGCTGATAGTATTCATTTTGAGGCACGTTTATATAAAGGAAATTATGGGGTCACTTTCATGTTCAAGTTGTAACAAAAATCTGTATACCTTTGTCATCAGTTCGAAATAATGTGCCAGAGTAGAGGGCAACATCCAGTTACGATTAGCACGTCTGTTAACATCACTGGAATTCAAACTCTCACTGAACTAAAAGTCAGAAGCCCGCTGTCATTGTGTTGTTGTATGGTCTTGTTAAATTCCGACGCTACTGATGATTGCTATACCGTATTTGAGCCAAATTTTAACCACCCAAAGGGGGGATGGAGGGGGGGGGGGGAAGGCACGTCTTATAAAGAATCTTTCTGAACATTCGAATATCTTTCTTGCACAGTATGCGTTCATGTTTCTTTTACATAGAAAGGTTGCTTTGTTTGAACTTACAACCACATTTCATACAGATATTTTTATATGTGGAACCTTAATATGTACACACAGAAGTGTGATGGCTGTTTTTCCTCTGTGTCTAACAGTCTTCTGACAGACACTGCACATAATTTACTAGCTGATGTTTTCCGCACAATCATAACTGCGCCAGTAAGTGGACTACCCCTGTCAGAATAGACTTTCCCTTATGGTTCCACCTGTCCACACTACAACACCTGACGTGCTAATCAGGGGAAAATGGCACTAACGGCTTCCTCCTGCCACATGCTGGTTCAAATGGCTCTAAGCACTATGGGACTTAACATCTGAGGTCATCAGTCCCCTAGACTTATAACTACTTAAACCTAACTAACCTAAGGGCATCACACACATCCATGCCCGAGGCAGGATTCGAACCTGCTATCGTAGCAGCAGAGCGGTTCCGGACTGAAGGGCCTAGAACCGCTCGGCCACAGCGGCCGGCCCTGCCACATGTACTTGGAGGTACTTCCCAACCTAAAAACTTACGACTTTAACAGCAATAATCATTAGTATGCAAATGACATCAATACTGGGTTAATGTTGTTCAGTACGCCGTCCTCAGTCACCAATAGAAATATCTGCACATATACCCGTTGCAACCTACATGTTGGTACGAATTCTGGGTTTCCTCAGGGCAAGCGGTCACCTTGAGCTGTTGTGCTTCAATACGACAAGCACCTGCTTTACTTACACACTCATCTGCTGTCTTTCGAAACATTTACGGCTGCAAAGTAAGTCGACGTGATGCAGTTTGCAGATTCACGCAGGTCGGAGCAAGTACGTCGTCAGATAAGTCTCTTCAACAACAAATTTCAAAATAGCTTTTTAGCATTTGGAAGTTCTTGTAATGAGTGTTTAGTTTCAGAATGTGCGGATGGCAAATATGATCAACAGACAAAAAATTATTCACTCCTACGGAAATCGTTAGAAGCAAGATTTAATACCGTGTAATTCCACTCCTGGTCTTGGTAACCGCTGGATTAGGGTAGGAAGTGAGTCCACAAGGTTGTGCAAGTAGATAGCATTGATAGCGCGACTCCACCAAACTGCGGGGTTACGACACCGGCGTTTCACAGACTGTTCCAACATGTCCCACAGATTTGCTGTGGGGTTCAAGTCAGGCCAATCGAGATGTAAAAGTTCGGGAGACTGCAGAAAACCAGTCACGTTTCCCTCCAGCCCGATGAATTTTGGTGTTGCTGTCATTATGTGCTCTTACGAGATTCAAAAATGGCTCTCAGCACTATGGGACTTAACTTCTGAGGTCATCAGTCCCCTAGAACTTAGAACTACTTAAACCTAACTAACCTAAGTACATCACACAAATCCATGCCCGAGGCAGGATTCGAACCTGCGGTCGCGCGGTTCGAGACTGTAGTGCCTAGAACCGCTCAGTCACTCCGGCCGGCGCTATTACGACGTGACCAACTCCAAATATTCATCGCATGCAGTTCCCGTCGGAATGATATCTCGCCAACAGGTTCCAATGGGTCTTCTTTCACTGCCTACAGCAATTCCTGTTGGGCTCTGAAGAGATTTTGATTCACAAGCAGCAAATGTGTCTCTGGTCCATCCGAGTCAGAATCTCTCGTCGATCACAATTCTTAGAACCTGTTTCGTGGCTACTTGTGTTACAGCTCTGCTTGTAGACTCACTGAACAGTCCGACGCGAGACACCAACAAATCCAGCAACTTCAGATATCGTATGGCCATGGACAAGGCCAAACATGGTTCCTCCTTTTCACCACTCTGACGCATGCCTGCGTTTACCCATGCTTACGTACAATACCCGCTTGAAATGTAACTGTCATACTGATCACTACATCCTTGTTTTAGTCGTTTCAAAATATTAAATGAACATAATCACAGCTTTTGAAAACGACAGCAGGCTTTTAAATTTTCACTGCCTCTTAACAGACGACCCTGGCCGCACTATTTCTCACTGGAACTCCGTACACAGCCCATGGGCTGTTAGCCACGCCCGGTGGCAGCCCAGTACGCACGGCAGGCCCCACTGGGGACGGCCGCAGAGCGTCCATAATGCACGCTGCCCAAATTGCAGTGCGCCACCAAGGTCGGAAACGCAATTCCGCGCAATTAATTCTCCAGCGGTCGCCGCCGCCCGCACCTCTGACCCAGTAGCACGTGGGCTGCTACACCACGTGACACCATCAGCAAGTCCCTCTCAACTGGAACGACGTTTCTCCGATCGTTCTCAGAGGAATATCTATCTAGAGGCAGAACGGGCTTGTCCGGTCAGTTACCAGAGAAGGAAATTTTGCTAATTCACAGTGACATCGTGTCTCCTCGTGTGCGAAACTGTTTCTGCGAGACCTGGTCGTCTACATCACGGTCACATATTCTGTTTCTTCCCTTCTTCAAACAACATCTGCGCTACGCAGACGGTCTGTGATCAAAAGTATCCAGACACCCCCAAAAACATACGTATTTCATATTAGGTGCATTGTGCTGCCGTCTACTGCCAGGTACCCCATATCAGCGTACTCAGTAGTCAGACATCGTGAGAGAGCAGAATGGTGCGCTCCGCGGAACTCACGGACTTCGAACGTGGTCAGGTGCCTGGTGTCACTTGTGTCATACGTCTGTACGCGAGATTTGAACACTCCTAAAAATCTCTAGGTCCACTGTTCACGAAGTGATAGTGAAGTGGAAACGTGAAGGGACACGAACAACACAAAAGCATACACCAGACCTCGTCTGTACACTGACAGAGACCGCCTATAGTTGAAGAGGGTCGTAATGTGTAATAGGAAGACATCTATCCAGACCATCACACAGGAATTCCAAACTGCATCAGGATCCACTGAGAGGACAATGACAGTAGGATTTCATGGTCGAGCGGCTGCTCACAAGCCACACATCTCGCCGGCAAATGCGAAACGACGCCTCGCTTGGTGTAAGGAGCGTAAACATTGGCCGACCGAACAGCGGAAAAATGTTGTGTGGAGTGGTGAATCACGGTACACAATGTGGCGATCTTACTACAGGGTGTGGGTATGGCGGATGCTCGGTGAGCGTCGTCTGCCAGCGTGTGTAGTGCCAACAGTAAAATTCGGAGGCGGTGGTGTTATGGTGTGGTCGTGCTTGCACCTCTTGTTGTTTTGCGTGGCACTGTCACAGCACAGGCCTACACTAATGTTTTAAGCACCTTCTTGCTTCCCACTGTTCAAGAGCAATTCGGGGATGGCGATTGCATCTTCCAACACGATCGAGCACCTGTTAATAATGCACGGCCTGTGGCGGAGTGGTTAGAAGACAATAACATTCCTCTAATGGACTGGCCTGCACAGAGTCCTGACCTGAATCCTAAACAACACCTTTGGGATGTTCTGGAACTACGACTTCGCGCCAGGCCTCACCAACTGAGCTCGATACCTCTCCTCAGTGCAGAACTCCGTGATGAATGGGCTGCCCGTCCCCAAGAAACCTTTCAGCACCTGACTGAACATAGCCTGCGAGAGTAGAAGCTGTCATTAAGGCAAAGTATGGGTCAACACCATACTGAATTCCAGCATTGTCGATGGAGAGCGTGACGAACTTGTAAGTCATTTCCAGCCAGGTGGCCGGATACTTTTGATCATATAATGTGTTTTCTCTGCTAGCACGGAGAGGAGAGATTGTGGCGTGAAGTTTCTGGTCTCCAGTCTCTGTGCCAATGTCCAGGAATAAATTTCAAACCTCTCCGCAGCGTCTCATCAAATGAGGGCGTACGACACTGCTGATAGTGGTCCATCCGTGGGATTGGAATTTTGAGCTGGCCGGCCGGAGTGGTCGTGCGGTTCTAGGCGCTACAGTCTGGAACCGAGTGACCGCTACGGTCGCAGGTTCGAATCCTGCCTCGGGCATGGATGTGTGTGATGTCCTTAGGTTAGTTAGGTTTAATTAGTTCTAAGTTCTAGGCGACTGATGACCTCAGAAGTTAAGTCGCATAGTGCTCAGAGCCATTTTTGAATTCTGAGCTGAGCGTTGGTATTTGTGAATACGGGGCTAAGTCCGGACACCAGGTTTCATCCTCTTCCACCTCTCCTTCTCATCATATAACACACACATTACACAACAGTGTACACTATACACTTACCTACACTCCACAAATACAGATATGATACACGTATCACATATTTGCAAGCAAAGAGGCCACTGTGCGCAGAGGAAGAACACTCTTTCAGAAAGAATGCTGAACGCATCGCGTGGGATATAGCAATCAACAGTACCATACGACGTTTAATCTGGTTTTCCCAAATATTTGATCGCCCTACTTCGATGCATCATTTTACAGGAGTCGACAAAGCGGCGTACAGCATAGATGTAGGGTTGCCATATGGCACGGATTTCACGAACAGTCCGCGATTTTAGGGTAAATGAAAACGTCCGGGCCTAAAAGGCAAATGTCCGCGATATTTGCTGGATTTGAAGTCAACTTCCGATAATTTCAAAAATTGCTGTCAAAGAAGCATCAATATGTTATCTCTTTGCCTTCACATTATATAAAATCCAAACAGAACAGAACAGCTTTCGAGATATGGAAACAATGGGCAGTCAGGCTCAGGCGTACGGTACATCCTCTTCGATTTGCGAGATTGCGAGTTGTCCATACAGTGGGCGGTCAGTCATCTCTGGCAATGAAGAGTATTATCCTCTTTGATTAGCTTGTTGAATGTTCGCATGGTTTGTTGTGCTTGCGATTTCGTTGTGTTATATTGTATTAAATAGTTGTTATTATTTGCCTGGTAGTTTAATAATGTCGGCTAGACGGAAGGTTAAGTACAGGGAGGAATATACTGAAGAGTTTCCAGGTATAAAGCGAGGAAGAACTGAATATGAAGCTTTCTGCAAAATTTGCGGGTGAGTAACATTACGATTATATACAGACCCATTGAAATCGTCGTTTTCCTAGAAAAATTATTCTATTATACGTTTTTGCTCTTCACAGTTCCTACATTTCAATCAGTAATGGAGGTAGACGTGATATTAACGACCACGTCCAATTTCCCTTAGCTAATGGGCATGAGGACTCCTTATTCCTCTTATTTCCTTCGATCGGATACGGTGACCGTTAAGTTTTGTCCTGGTTTTGGATTCCGAGATTATGGCAACCCTACATAGATGACAAGGGATACAAATTCTCTGCAGAGGTAGCAGAAAATGTTTCAACGCTCAGTGATGCTGTGGAATATCTTGACCAGAACTTTCTTTCCATGTACACCGAGATATTTTTATTCAAGAAATACGTCGCGAAAGACTTCGTAGCCATACTTAACTTCGGTGTCACTAACAGCCTTTACACACGACCAGAATTTCTCTGGGTTTTGTGAAAGATCTTTCAACAGTGCTCTGTATCCCCTAACACTTGGCTTAACTGAACATACAACCATATATGATCATTGTCAATGCTGAGTTTAGAAGCATAGGCATTGTTAAAATAGTCTCATTAAACTCGTACAGTCAAGGAATTATTTCTCTATAAAGTCCTATCATATCCATCTGCAGTCAGGAATGTGTAATTAATAACACTTTCCTAAACTTCACGTATTTGTTTATAATATTCTTGTTACAGATTTTATCACTTTAGCTTCTATAGCAGATAGTATCTTCTTAAGCTGCTTCACACTGGAACAAGTGGAAGCGAACACCAGCGAATCTGCGAATAATTGTCTAGTATTCACTACCATTCGCCTATCTCTGAATTTGCGTTTATACTAGAGGGGACGGAAAAGGACTGGAGTAATGAACAAAGCCCATGATCTTTGCGTTTCATCTCCTGGCACTAATTAGCTAATCGGCACACTCGATACAACACTATATAGTTAGAACCTCGATACAAAAGTTTTGATGCTCAGAGGATTATTCTCCATGACAAGAACTCTCTTATTGGCGAAGTAAGCAAAATTCCGTAGCAAAGAAAGAATTTAGATGTCTCAATTTGTACGCAAACGTGTAATGCCTTAAGGTAGTGAACCTAACACCGAATTGCCGCTGCAACATTCCTTAACATTAGTTCAAACTTTTGCATACTTGTCGGTTGAGGCTTTACGTCGACTTCTCATTACAGATGAGGAGTAAATTTGTACTGACGATCGACTTAACCTGAAGATAGCCACCAAGCATTTACACTCTAGTTATCAGTAACCGGAAACATTTACGTTAGTCGTGTTTCACACTGCAGTAGTTGCCATGTATCAGATAATTTCTGCTGTATTCTTTTTCTGGTGTCTTTGCCCCGCATCGAAGCGACACAGTCACGGTTAGTAACGGATTCGGCATGGTTACTTTAAGGGATGAGATGCTGCTCTTCTATGAAATACATTTCTTTTCTTTCTGCATTTGCCCTGTCTATCCCTTGGATATACATTCTTCTATCGGCAGCATTACATTCTCTTCAAAATACTCCATCGATCACGCAATTCATGTCAAAAACAACAAAAGTAGACAAGATAGCAGACGGGAAGCTTTCTATACTGCCAAAGCCTAAGCGAAGAGGGCACGAACTTCCTTTGCCGGTTTGCTATAAGGTGACAACCAGCGGAACACGAGCGAACACAACCGAATACTAATGCGAAAGGAACACGCCCGAATGCCATTTGTTCATACAGTCCTAGCGTTTAACCTGAGAGAGTTCTCGTTTCCTGTTTCAGGTTCGCCTACGTTCTCTTCGTTGTAAATCGGGCTTCACATAAAAGCAGAAACACACAACTTTGATATGACATTAAGAGACTGAAGGTACTTTCCTCGTACACTATCGATATGCGCTGAAAAATAATAATGCGTAATTATTCTTTGAGCAATTAACGTTACGCACCTTCAGTCGACGAACTGTCGTGGCTCACGGATGCAGAAGAAGTCCTCTGACGATCTGAACGTCTCGAGCATAACTGCAACTTCAGCCGCTCGTAGCGCTGCGGCCTCTCCGTTGCTGTGCAACGTATCGTTGGCTATTACGGTTTCTCCTTATTGTCGAGGGTTTGCTTTTATCTTTTCGTCTATCAGAGTCGAAGGACGCCCTAAAATTCATTAACAAATGTAATTACTCCTCGTCAATTCTAGTGTCCGATTCCAATCGTCGGCACTGAGTAATGACGTCATACCTAAGGCAGAGACCCTACATATGGGCAACCTTTGAAAGCAACTGATCAGATTCATAAACAAAAGAATGTAGCATACAGTAAAATTACAATCACTGGTCACATGATAAATTTTGTCAAAAAGAACTGAAGGTAATGAAAATTAAGAAGAATAGAAAAATAGAAATATACGTGTCTGAACTAAATTATTATCGTAAATTATGCAAATAAGAAAACCACAGAGAACCTTCAAACCCATTACAGTTTGGCGCACGATGGCGTCATAATGTTGTGAAATACTGTTAATTTTTAATAATTATTATTGAATCTAATGGAAGTAGAACACAAGAAATGAAACTTCACAGAATGTAGGGTGTAACAAATGTTGTAATCGGTAACTGGAATTAAGCTATATAGGTCAGTTCTAGTTACCGATTTCAACCATTCCATGGTGCATTATGTAGATCGTTTTTTCCAGCAGGTGTGTGCACTGAAGTGTAATAGGATTACTCCATCCGAAGTTGCTCTCTGAACTTCTCTGAAAAAGTAACTAATTTTGGAATCGGTAACTAGAATTAACGTATGTAGGTCAATCTAGTTATCGACTCCAGTATTTCGTGAATTTTCGTTATTTGTGTACTGGCGTTTTTCAGAATTTCTGTGTCGGTTTCTCCACATTTCATGCTACTTTTTCATCTCGGTGATCCCGTTAAATTCAATCAATGCTGTTTTATAGTATTACGAGTTCACCATGCACTATACTGTAGTGGAATCTAAAGATTTTCTGTGATTTTCTTTCTCGCATAAATCACGAGAATAATTTATTTCGCACATGGATGTTTCTCTTATTTTGTTCTTGTTTATTCAAGTTATCTTCAGTTCGTTTCGACATACAGGCTAATTCGTGACTAAATAAATAACCGCATTAATTGTGACTGTAGCTTTATCGTATGCTACGTTCCTTTGTTTACAAATATCATAGACTGCTTTCAAAGATTGCCTCTATGTATCGTCGTTGCCACTGGTATGAGGCCATTGCTCAAGCCCGATGAGTGGAATCGGACATTATAATTTATCCATTACTCCTATAGTAATTCGTGTTTTACGATTTGTGTAGTACATCGTCTTGCTATGAGATAAAGATGTCCTCAGCCTTACGGATGAAATGGATCACAGTACTGTACATGGTGTTATTGGGGATAGTTTCCTCTGGTCTCCATCAGTGTTTGAACTGATTTACAAAGACATTTAAACGAAGACCTATCTACAGTTTAATTTAAGAAAAGAAGCAACGTGGACTTGTTCAACAACAACATGCATAGTTTTGTACATTGCGAAGCCTTTAGTGCAACCACATAGCTGGTCCGTTACCCCGTAAGATTGGATTTATTTTTTCCATAGGAGACACTGTGTACCTTATATTTCCTCGCAACTCCAAAGAACATGGCATCAAGTTGATCGTCACTATTGATAGCCCTCTGAAAGCGATTATTCGTGCCACGTGCTTCAGCTCGGCTCGACGAATCACCCTGAAGTATGAAATCGCATTACACGGTGGAAAGAATATGAGTAAAATATCTGCTTCGTTTTAATATAATCTGCGCCCCACACATACGAATTGAAAATAAGATATATTATAACGTGTTGTATCGTGCTTGGGATACAACCACAGAAGGAGATTTTACTCCTTGCCACGCTCAACTACACTCCTGGAAATGGAAAAAAGAACACTTTGACACCGGTGTGTCAGACCCACCACACTTGCTCCGGACACTGCGAGAGGCCTGTACAAGCAATGATCACACGCACGGCACAGCGGACACACCAGGAACCGCGGTGTTGGCCGTCGAATGGCGCTAGCTGCGCAGCATTTGTGCACCGCCGCCGTCAGTGTCAGCCAGTTTGCCGTGGCATACGGAGCTCCATCGCAGTCTTTAACACTGGTAGCATGCCGCGACAGCGTGGACGTGAACCGTATGTGCAGTTGACGGACTTTGAGCGAGGGCGTATAGTGGGCATGCGGGAGGCCGTGTGGACGTACCGCCGAATTGCTCAACACGTGGGGCGTGAGGTCTCCACAGTACATCGATGTTGTCGCCAGTGGTCGGCGGAAGGTGCACGTGCCCGTCGACCTGGGACCGGACCGCAGCGACGCACGGATGCACGCCAAGACCGTAGGATCCTACGCAGTGCCGTAGGGGACCGCACCGCCACTTCCCAGCAAATTAGGGACACTGTTGCTCCTGGGGTATCGGCGAGGACCATTCGCAACCGTCTCCATGAAGCTGGGCTACGGTCCCGCACACCGTTAGGCCGTCTTCCGCTCACGCCCCAACATCGTGCAGCCCGCCTCCAGTGGTGTCGCGACAGGCGTGAATGGAGGGACGAATGGAGACGTGTCGTCTTCAGCGATGAGAGTCGCTTCTGCCTTGGTGCCAATGATGGTCGTATGCGTGTTTGGCGCCGTGCAGGTGAGCGCCACAATCAGGACTGCATACGACCGAGGCACACAGGGCCAACACCCGGCATCATGGTGTGGGGAGCGATCTCCTACACTGGCCGTACACCACTGGTGATCGTCGAGGGGACACTGAATAGTGCACGGTACATCCAAACCGTCATCGAACCCATCGTTCTACCATTCCTAGACCGGCAAGGGAACTTGCTGTTCCAACAGGACAATGCACGTCCGCATGTATCCCGTACCACCCAACGTGCTCTAGAAGGTGTAAGTCAACTACCCTGGCCAGCAAGATCTCCGGATCTGTCGCCCATTGAGCATTTCTGGGACTGGATGAAGCGTCGTCTCACGCGGTCTGCACGTCCAGCACGAACGCTGGTCCAACTGAGGCGCCAGGTGGAAATGGCATGGCAAGCCGTTCCACAGGACTACATCCAGCATCTCTACGATCGTCTCCATGGGAGAATAGCAGCCTGCATTGCTGCGAAAGGTGGATATACACTGTACTAGTGCCAACATTGTGCATGCTCTGTTGCCTGTGTCTATGTGCCTGTGGTTCTGTCAGTGTGATCATGTGATGTATCTGACCCCAGGAATGTGTCAATAAAGTTTCCCCTTCCTGGGACAATGAATTCACGGTGTTCTTATTTCAATTTCCAGGAGTGTATTTTTAGTGCGCTGAGGGAAACACTATAAGAGGGGAACGAGGAGAACACTGAAACACTGATTAGTGACAAGAATACACACATTTATTGTCGAATACTCAACTTTGTACAAATGGGCTCAGTCAGCAGATCGTGAAGTTCAGCTACTATTCCCGAAGGTAAGGCTGGATAGTAAATAATGGTCACTGAAGATGGGATGGTGTGGACTAGCTAGAACCAGACGATGCGGCGCGAAGTGCACAAGTACAGGGTGGGCCAAATAAAGGCGGCCCGGAGAACAGAGTTCCAGTGTATAAAGAAATACAGCAGAGGAAAGGAAATGTGGTACTAACCTGACTACAGCACATGTTGAAAGTGACCACCGTTTATCTTTTGACACTTTTGGGTCAGGGTAAGCAAGTTGCTGAAGACGAATCGAGGTTCGACTGCTGGAACTGTTGCAATCTCATCCGAAATGTTCTGCGCAGTTGTTGAGGGATACGAGGCTTGTTGCGATACACCTTAGACTTGAGGGCTTCCCACACTAAGTAATCGCACACTGAAAGACCAGGTGACCTCGGTGGTCAGCTTGGACCAAAACCAGACTGGCCTCTGCTAACAACTCTACCAGTTGTGAAGATTGTGTAAATGTGCTCCAACGTTCTGCCGGCAGTTGCTCCAACCCGTTGGAAGATGGTGCTGGTGTAACTATACGCATTCATTCACGTCCAATTCTATCCACTCGTTCGGCCCACTTTTATTTGGCGCAGACAGTAGAAGGCGGTCTTCTAGGTAGTCGAGTTGACTTGGAACTGCGTGCTTTGCTGTAGCGCCACCGCTACGACTTCTTGGCACAGCAGTCGCTGAGCTATACGTCATCTCTGGAGTGGGTTGGCGACCTATCGACGCCTGCGGTGCTGCCCGGTGGTGTATGCTGTGCTTACGACACCACGAAACGTTTCTGCAGTTCCTAGCAGCTAGCGGTATTAGGCACAGGTTCTCAACTGAGAGATTTGAACCATACGGGGCTCGTGGGCTGTGTAGGAGTGTGGCAAGTGAGCTACATTTGCGTGATGAATGGAGTCGTTGGGCTGTTGGTTACTCTGGAGCATAGCAAACACAGGCTTTACAAAGCTACTCGGTGTTCTGCTTCAAGTTCTTCGTAGGTCGTGAAACAAGCAAGCGCAGAACGCTGAGGAGAGTTACAGCACACGCTAGCCACGTGCAGCAGCGGATATTACCACCCGAAACGAAACAGTCGTAGGATTGGTTGAGCTGCAGTTGTGATATGCTGTGCATATCTTTCTGAATTGTAAGAATATTTGCCCGCGTGTTATATTTTCTTCATGTTCAAATTGATACATTCTATCAAACAGTTATACCGGACTTTAAAGTAGCATACTGATTTTTCAGTACAGTTAAAATGGGTATATATTGTGAAAGATGGCAGTGTTGCTAGGAATGTTTGTCATATGTGCAACTTTGGATACTCGTACACGTGACTGATATGTTAGTCTTTGGTTCCATGAAGTTGTATTAGCAGTAGAAGAGAGACAGAGAGAGAGAGAGAGAGAGAGAGATAGAGAGAGAGAGAGAGAGAGAGATAGAGAGAGAGGGGAGGAGGAGGGAGGGGTGGGATCTGCTTTGAGTGTGTGCACTGAGCCATCGATGAGTGACCTGTTGAATAGGGAATGAATTTAATTTGAGATGCTCCCTGGTGTAACTGAGGATAGAGAATCATTTTGACATCAAGCTTCTTTCACTGCAGTACACGATATATGATGCATTCACAGATGAATGTTTGCATCGTCAACAGTTTCCTTGTGGGTGTCTTTCATATATTCTTTATATGTGGGTCCTACATTCGGTTTATAGCAGGTCTTGGACGTTCATTTTATAGATATGACATAGTGTATGCCCTCATCTGTGTACGCATAAGCATTTTATACTTTGACACGACACATAGGTCATGTTCCTTCTTTTTACTTCTTTGTGAGGTATTGTTTCCTTCAATTCATCACCTTTTACAGTTATTTTGTCTTACAGTAAGTTATTTCAGGGTTGTGCAGATAATGTATGTCCCACTGTCAAATAAAAATCATGAATAGTGTTTAAAGAAGTTTTCATAGATAGTATAATTGTACAATGTATTGAGTGGAAATTCGTGCTGGTACATTTTAGATATGTGACAATGGATGTATCTGTTCTTTCCGTCAAATGTTTGGTGTAAATTCATTTGTGGAGTCTTGCCATTGTTCTCATTTTGTTTCAATCTGTTTCTATGTAACTTGATTAATGAGTTGATAGTGTTTTATGCGTACAGGCCTGAAGATGACGCAATGAGGCGTTGAAACTGGTAGCGACAAAATAAAATAAAATCTTAAGGACGGCTGTAAGTGTTTTTATTTTTTGTCATTCTGACATGATTTGATAGAGAGACGACAAGTCTGGAAAATATAACATGGCTATAGTTCTTATTTGCTGCAAGCCTTAACTGCGAAGTACTGCAGTTGTAGAGATTGTGTTCTGACCAACAATATCTGCATTTTGTATCCGGGATGAATTATCGGTCATGTGTTCGGCTTCTTCATTATTGTTCGTCACCCTCAACTTTTCGTTAAAGCAGTTTATAGAAAAAGTAAAGAGTAAATTTTTAACTGTAGTTTGCCTGTATGTTTTCATTATGTATGACAATGCACGAAAGATCATAGTGTCATTTTAATGCGAGTCACTTCTGTATTATTAAAAGAAACTTAATATAATTTCAATCTAATCTTTCATTAATTTGTAAACATTCACTTGCTGAGGTGCTATTCCAGAACAAGGAGAGCCTCCGCAACTCTGTTCGTGTGTAAGTGGGGATTTGAAGTAGGCTGGGGAGGCAGTGAGAATTTGGACAGAGGAGGGAGGGGTGCCAGGGTAATCCGTGCGGTTGCGCAAACCGCTGTGCCCAAGTGCCTTAGTGGCTAAAGAACCTGTCTAGTATGCAGGAAACCCGGATTAAATTCCCGGCCTTGGTATAAATTATCACTCGCCGTTTCAGTCTATATACATAAAATCATAGCTCTTTGGGACAAGTAAAGTCTATGGAATGGTGTCACCACACGTCACTAAGTTTATAGTCTGAGTTTAAATAAAAATCATGACATCAATGCACTGTCACACCTTGCACTATTATCTGCACATTTGGAAAGTTTCGGCAAAGCAGCATAAAGACCTGTCAAGGCAATTAGCCTTGCAGTGATTTGTTTCCAGATTATGCAGTGCAGCACTTCATGTTCTTATTTATCTGTTAGACAGAGTAGAGCTGAGTTATCCGTTGCAGGCAAAACACAATTTTAGGACCTAAACGATCTTTATGCGTTGGAATTGGGAGGCAACATCCATTTCTAAAATTTTCATGTAATTCAATAGACGCATTTTTTAACAGGGCACAGTTTTCAATACGTGAAAATTAGCCAGGGTGTTGTGACTGTTTGATGCTGAAGCCATTAAGTGTACTGATAGGAATTCTTTGTATCTTTTCATTAACAGATAGATGCAGTTTAGAGTAATTGGCACAACATGCATTGGGGATAATTTACACATTTCATGTTCGTGTTCAAACGTAGGGCAGCAGAAATTATTCTAGATCAAAGTGCACGGGCGTCAGGGTAAGGGAATCTGAAAGTCACACTGTTTTCCAATACACGTTTTGTAGATAAAAGGTTATAAGCTGATTATTTTCATCCATTATTGATTAGTTTCACCGTTAATGAAGAGATCATTCTTCAGAAAGGACAACATCGTTGGGTGGACTTTGTTCAAATACAATTATTCACTGTGACTGCACTTTCAGCCTGTGATGCCATTCTGAAGTAATAGCTCACTAGAATGTGTGTCGGTACACGTTGTTCCTTTTCATCCTTTCACTGTCAACTATTTAGGGCCTGGTGGTGTAGTGGTAAGGAGCGCGTCTGTAACCGAGGATTGCGCGATAGAAAATTTTTCAGTCTTCCGTTAACGTAGTCTTCACCTCTCAGTGCTGTCAATATCCACAAAGAACGGCATGTGCTTCGGAGTGCACGTTCAGCTGAAGATCTCCTTTGCTTGGTACGATTACTGTAGCACGTTAGGGACAGGGAAGTCGCCGAGGTGGCGTCCTGTTGAAAGAAATGCATCACACCGTTCAGCTGCATAGAATTACAATTACCTCCAATTCTTTTCCGGAGTGAAAGACATGTATGGTTATTTTAACTAATGTCGTAGTTAGAAGTAGCAGTACTTCTCGCCCTTTTGTCTTCCGATGCCCAGAGGGGTGAGACGAGTAGGGTTATTCACATGTACCTCCAGGGTTTTGAGAAGACAACTGTGTAAAAACAGAAAACACACACGTCAGAGGAAAGAGCGTCTGTCCAAGTTTTCAACTCACACTTCAAGTGCTCAGTACGAGCACCGTTCAGCACATGGCAGAAGTCAATAGGTGAGTGCAGTTCTATAACTCGAATTGTCTGGGAAGGCGCGGCAACAGTTCGCTTTGCAAACCTGTCCACTTTGTCGCCTATCTGCAGGTGCGAACTAATTTGACGCGACAATACAGAGCGGAGGGTTAACAACGATACGTGAAGACAGTAGTTATAAGGCATGCTGCAGATTCCTGCATGTACTTTGGTAACGTATCATGGGATATATAATCCCGCTAGTGGCGAAACGGTTAAGAGCTCACTGATCTACTATAAACCATGTGTACATATTCTGTATGCATAATAAGACGGGAGGCTTTCTTCATTTATATAAATGACTGTAGCACATTATGCAATAATTACAATCGAATCCACGTCGTCTATGCACATAATTACACTGTGCGTGCACCAGTTGTGACATTTGACAGAAGGACTCTGCTGACGCACTTGAGACTGGTGTAATATAAACTACTTCTTATATCTGTCACTACTATTATTATTATTATTATTATTATTGTCGTTT
Source organism: Schistocerca nitens (assembly GCF_023898315.1). Taxonomy (NCBI): domain Eukaryota; kingdom Metazoa; phylum Arthropoda; class Insecta; order Orthoptera; family Acrididae; genus Schistocerca; species Schistocerca nitens. Next base: position 1,085,098,840 of record NC_064614.1, on the reverse strand, counting down.
TTTAATTTTATCATTATTAGCAGCAGCTCTAATAGAAGTACTGGCTGCATTAACTTTATTATTTCTTACTCAGTAATACTTACTTACTTTTTCTTTATAGACACTCAAAACATATTAAAACTATTATTATTTAGGTGAGAAGTGTACTGTATGTGTGAAACCCTGAACCGATGTAAGAGAAGGTCTGATGACCATGATCACGTTGAATAAATAAATAGGCAAATAAATTAAATAAATCGATAATAGGCCAGAACGGCGATCTTGGTGAACAAATACGAAAGATCAAACTGAAAATGTCGTCCTTTCTAAAATACCAATACATCTTCCCCTCCTCCCACTCGATTCTTTAGAGAAACAAACTTCCACATAATGAGCAGCTTCAAACATTTGATTACTTAAAAAGTTATTAATGTGTTAAATATTTGACGTTAGGGATGTAAGAGAGGAAGAGCTGAAAAAAAGGTTTGGAAAAATGTTTGAAGTTTGTTGGAGTCGCTGAGACTTTTCACTATCTAATTCGGGGTGACTATATTGTCGATAATTTGAGCGCCTTGAGTTATGGATTGGGTTGTTTGGGGAAGAGACCAGACAGCGTGTTTATCACTCTCATCGGATTAGGGAAGGACGGGGAAGGAAATCGGTCGTGCCCTTTCAAAGGAACCATCCCGGCATTAGCCTGGAGCGATTTAGGGAAATCACGGAAAACCTAAGTCAGGATGGCCGGACGCGGGATTTAACCGCTGTCCTTCCGAATGCGAGTCCAGTGTGTTAGCCACTGCGCCACTTCGCTCGGTTGAGTTATGTTACCTTATGACATTTACACGGTTTGTAACTGGAATACTTGTCTTGCTGCTTTAAATCAAGTAACGTAAGACATTCCTCTTAATGATTAGATTACGACGGCATTTTAATGTTTTAAATTCCGTCAGAAATTATATGAACTCTTGAAATTTAAATTTTTGTTGCCCTGGAAGCCGTTATATAGGGTACCTACAACTGAGACTGTGCACCACTAACCGCGTTGCCGTTTACTAACATAGATTACAAGAGGCAAGTAAACAGGAAATAACTTTCTTCATTCTTATGTTTCTTTTTTTCATCGCCTGCCCCTCTTTCTGAACGTTTTGATAATGCTTAGCATTAGCCGCTGCTCGACGTAGAAAGCAGGTACTTTTAAAATTCCGATTACAGTATCTGATCTAGAATCACCTTTGCTGCTCTCCTTTTAAATATGAACATGACTATGCAAATTACTTTTGATGTGTGTGATACCAGTTAATCTAAAATGTATCTGAATGTCTGTAAATGAATGTGAATAATGATTGTCAATAACGGTGAGAATGACTTTCTCATGAAACAATCATACACAATGGCTAACTGATGCGTAACAAAAACTGTCATGCCATCATAATCGAAACACGAGGTCACTCTTATTTGGTATCCTAACTGTGCCCACTCACAAAACAAAAACTTTTGCAAACTCCTTCTCAGTTGCCGCTGTCCGCCTCTGGAACAGACTGCCCCTTACCTTGCGCAAAATTCAACCCCCTGCTGCTTTTAAGAAGAAGTTGAAGCATTTCCTACTATCATCCTCATAACGTTCTCCACAAAATTAATGTACAAGGCCAATCCTCTCATCTGTCAAATAGCAAAGCAAGCGTCTCCTATCTTGCTCCTGAGATGCCTTCCTCTTCATCTATCTCTATTAGCCACGCAATTTTCTTTTCCTTTATATTTCCTTAACTATGTTTCACCATGTCCCTATTCTTCTCCTCCATTCACCATCAGTCTCCCACATACTCCCTGCTGCTAGCACTCCTATCTAAAATCTGTCTCTTCAGTAATGTCTAATTATAACAGTACTTATGATCTACGAATATAAACTCTATGTGTATGTATTTTTCCAAGTGTGCCTTTGTAATCGTTTATTTCACTTTTTGTACTAGATGTAGTTAACATGCCTACTAAAACATATCAATGTAAAATAAGTAGAATGCCTGGTTAGATGTAAGAGAGGGCCTGATGGCCCTAATCTTGCCAGGTTAAATAAATCAATAAATAACAAAAACCATGGTCTGTTATAAAACGCTCTGTTGAATTTACATGGAATTATGGTAAATGAAACCTGTTTTTAACATTCTCTGAAAGGTTCGTTTAACCCTACAGTTTATCCTTACCATGGGAGCGGATAGCTCGCCTTTGCTCTGTCTGCGCCGCAAAGCTAATGAGCTGAAATAAATTACTGCGCGCTTTAATTCATTTACCACACTGCAATAGCAAACTGAACTTTTTTGTTCTTGTTTTCAAAAATGATAACCACCGTTCCCGAAATGATAGTGCAAAATTTTTACCCCACACATTTTTCATTTAAACAATGAGGATAAGCTTCAGTCAAATGTTCCGATAATAAATAAGAGGATAGTTTGTAATTACACTGAAAACCTTTAATAATGGAGAAAAAACTGTAACTAACATAACCTATTTCTCTTTCTCACAACCGTCATGTAGCATACTGAATTCTTTTAACTTACACTTTTTTAAAAGATGTGAAATTTACGCTTGTTAGATTCCTAATGAAATATATTTAAGTCAATCTTCGTGGGATAAACTAACAAGAATCTGAACACATGACTGATAATTCGCTGCATACCCACAAGTAGACATTTTTAAACACAATGAAGTTAGTACAGTATAGTTAGTCGCCTTGCACTTGCAGCAAAATAAACTCAATGAAATTATCTTTTTCCAAATGAGCTGTCTATCTATACAATCATACCAAATCATCCTCTATCATCAATCACATCTGGGAGCATCTCAGTTCTCTGTGTGGTAGGTCTGCCATGTAGAGAACTTTAGTATAACGTTAAACACCAAACGGGAAGTAAACAAAAACAGCCTGAAGAAGGTCACTTGCAACAGTGACCGAAACGTCGGTAGTTTTATATATTGGCAATCCGGTCAAACCCAGAAAAATTTTATTGATTATTTTATTGATTATTGGCCGCGGAGGCCTACATTTCTATTCGAAGTAGATTCTTGGAATTTTTAAAGTTTGCTTCCTCAACAGACAAGAGCCGTCCCTTGGAGTAACAGTCACGTATAATTTTACCGAGACAGGTGGCGCAGTGGTTAGCGTACTGGACTCGCATTCGGGAGAACGACGGTTCAAACACGCGTCAGGCCATACTAATTTAGGTTTTCCGTGATTTCCCTAAATCACATAAGGCAAATGCCTTCTCGATTCTTCCGAAAGGGCACGGCCGATTTCCGTGCCTAATCCGATGGGACCGATGACGTCGCTGTTTGGTCCCCTCCCCCAAATCAACCATTCACTTCAACCACTTATGATTTTCAGCATATCTCGAAAGATGAATTGTGTGACACAAAGGGGTCCATTCCCACGGATACAGGGAGTGCCACCGCCCCCTCCCCTTCCCTGCCGTCTACCCTAACTCTCAGCGAAAGGAAAAATTATCGTGTAGACAGGTGTTTTTCTTTCAAGAAAATGATTTAAATGTGGGTATTACGCAAGTCTTTTTATAGCTACTTATAAGTCTCCATTCGTCTACCAAAATATTAAAAATACACCACACCCTCAGTTCTAGAGCCGTCCGCTGTGACCGAGCGGTTCTAGGCGCTTCAGCCTGGAACCGCGCTGCTGCTACGGTCGCAGGTTCGAATCCTGCCATGGGCATGGATGTGTGTGATGTCCTTAGGTTAGTTAGGTTTAAGTAGTTCTAAGTCTCGGGGACAGATGGCCTCAGATGTTAAGTCCCATAGTGCTTAGAGCCATTTGAACCAATCAGTTCTAGACCCCACCACAAACAATCGTATGGGTGCCCTTGGTGTGACAAACTATGTCATGATATTTTGAAATGTTCACTACTAGCACAAAACAGGGTTTAAGCATCCTATAAGATTTTTTGGTTTACAAGACTTTCCATCTATGGAGTTGTTCTGAGAACCAATTGTTGTACAATATTGTCATTATTATTATAACAGTTTTGTATATACTAATCGTAATATCACATTAAAAATATAAATAGCATACTATCTTACTCAAAAATTTAAAACAAGAAATGCATATCCAAACACACTAAACTGAAACAATTCAATTAGTAAATCGTAATGTCCGCGTGCTTCACAAGGACTTCTTCCTAACGGGAAAGCAGATGTCGAACATGTGAAAAAAATAAAAATAAAAATAAAAAAAGTTATAAGAAATATCATCGAACCAAAATGCATAAACGATCATTTCAGGCTTGGAAATAAATTAAAAAATCAAACAATAAGAACATATTCACAGTGTAATTAGAAAATAGAGATTAGAATTGTACAGACAAACCAGCAGAATGAAACCAAATAGAATTACAAGACAAGTAAGTGAATTTTGTAAGACTAGGAGTAAAGCAAGAGCAGAGACTATACAATGGATCGGTGAAGTAAAACGTGATCTAAAATTGGTAGCAGTCTTGCAAGGTGATTTCCAGAACAAATAACTTTTACGATGTAAAACTTAACAGCCACAAGTTCATTACGGAAAAAACAAAAAAGGAAACAATAGCAAAATAATTAAATAGGAGCACAAACGAACGTTTCTAAGCACTTTTCACAGTCCCAAACTAACTCATTCACATAGAAAGGGCTTTACGTTAGGTCTACGTGATATTCGTTTTCAGCTCATCTTAGTGCAACAATACGTTCAGCATCATGAAAACATTTTAAACTCTTTTCTTTGCACTTTCTTCGCTGAAATAACTAAAGACTTGTTCCATGTGTTTCAGACGTCTACATTTGTGTAATTATGAAGATTGTTCTATAAATTGGAAATTAAAAGTATATTACAGATATCAGAAATTTCACACCTATCATGACCACTTCTATTAGGCTCACAGAAATGAATATAAAATCTAAGAACTCTAGGTTTCTTTGTGAATTGTGTACATGGTGATTTGGTTCTCTAACGTGTTTAGATAAACGAGAATCTCTTCGCTATGGACCTATGGAACGAATAGTGTGTTCTCTCTCTTAGCCTAATTTAGTAAGTATCCCTAATATCCTGCAGGTATCCTAACTGTTCTAAAAATTACCGTCGTTTTGTTTCTTTGATGCTGATAAACAGCAGTTTTACACTAGCCTATCAGCGATGCAAAGCTTGTCAGTTGTGTTTCCATAATACACAGGGGGAAACCGAAAGATAATTTCTGTATACATCCAGATAACGTTGTACTTTCTTCTTTTCAAGAAACTCGCGTAAGAGATTATACACACAGCGGAAACGTTTTCTAAAAATGTCGAATGTGTAATTTTTTTGTTGACAGCTCCCGGTATTTAATCTAAGCGTTAGAAGAATAAAGAAGTACATTTAGGATTCGTGTGCTAAATACATCAATTCACGAGGACGAGTTAAGTGATGGTTAATTTATTATACACTCATTTCGGTTTCTTTTCGTGCATTTGCCAGAAGTTTCTTTATGTAGTATTCTCTGGGCAGTGTATCGATACGCGGCTGCATTCCAGCTCTTTAAAGTAAATCGTTTTTAGTGCAGTACCTTAACGTAAAGGCTGTCACGAAAAGAGCTCAACATCGCATTCTCTGCGTGACGTCTTTCGGCGCGAAGGGCTTTTGCTTGTCTGCCTCACAGCAGCAATAAAAGTGGCAGTGCCAGCTGTACGTTCACCGAGTTCCCGTGTGCTATTGTGTGTTCATGTATTTTTTCTGTATTCCGTGGAAAAGTGCATCGATTTGCGTTTTGGAGTGATTGGAATGCAGGAGCGAGAGCCGACGCGTAGGTGTACGTAAACGAAGACAATGCTTTCGAAAACTAACAAACTGTTGTACGGAACGTACTGAAGCTTTTCTACTGATCTGTCCAACAGTGAAGAAGCCAGGAATAATATAAATTTTGAATAAATTCATAAACTGACAGTTATATTTCCGAATCGATTGTATGCCGTACTAATAGTGCAGTAATATCGTGAGAACCGAGAGATATGAGCACAAATTTTGATTCTCCAAGGAAGGGATATAAACATGCACGGAAATCTACAGACTCTGATGATTTTAACAAGACGTTAGTGCATATAACTGTACTTGGCTACAATGTCAAAGGACAGTATCCGATTTCTAGGAAAGTACAGAGTGATCTCTGTCAAAAAACTAGCTATTCTAATTCACAGATTTCTGTTTTTCCTCTTCTCCGCTTAATTGGTTTTCAGTTCAGAAAGTGAATGGCGGACAAAAAATTTTTGATGGATTGCATAGACATTGCAGCAGTAAGAGCAAAGTAGTTGTGTATAACACACTGCTTGTTGAGGACAACAGGTTTGTAGTAAACTTATGTAAAACTTGGTTTCACAAAACTATACGAACATCGACTTCAACAGAAATACTGGCCTGAAAGTACCTACTGTTACTTTTTCACGGCGTATATCGGTGTTTTGGGTGATAGGTGCAGCAAATAAAACTTCTCAGACGGCAGGACTATTCGTCGTCCTTTTAAGCACTTAGGTGCATCCACACTGCTCGCGTGACTCGTGTACTTGTGAGACTTGAGAGCCTTACGAGCAATGTGGTGGAAGATAGGCTCCGAGGGCGAGCCTCCCGAGCATACGAGGTGCGGCTAGAAAAAAACTGGACTGATGCTGGAAAAAACATTTATTTACAATTATTTACAATTTCATGTTATCTCCTTCAATGTACTCTCCTCCTCGGTCTCTACACCGCTCCATACGAATTTTCCACTGTTCATAGCAATGCTGCATATCATTTTCGGTAAGTCCATACATTACTTCCGTCGCTTTTTCTTTTACTGCTTCAACACTCTCAAATCTAGTTCCTTTCAAAGCTGACTTGACTGTAGGGAAAAGAAAAAATTCAAAGGGGCCAAATCAGGTGAGTAGGGTGGATGAGCTTAGATGGGAATGTTGTGTTTTGCCAAAAACGTCTTCACTGACAACGCGCTGTGAGCTGGGGCATTGTCTTGGTGAAGGATCCATGACTTTTTTCTCCACAAATCGTTCCGTTTTCTCCGTACTCGCTCACGTAGGGTAGCCAGGACGCTAATGTAGTAATGCTGATTCACTGTTTGCCCCTCTGGTACCCAATCAATGTGCACAATCCCTTTGATGTCAAAAAAAAAAAAAAAACAATCATCATTGCCTTGAATTTCGATTTTGACATTCGTGCTTTTTTTTGTCGTGGAGAACCAGGAGTTTTCCAATGCATCGATTGGCGTTTAGTTTCGGGATCCTAAGTAAAAAACCACGATTCATCGCAAGTAATAACATTTTGTAAGAAGGTGGGATCACTTTCAATGTTTTCCAGGATGTCAGAACAAATCATTCTTCGGCGTTCCTTCTGTTCAATTGTGAGACACTTTGGAACCATTTTTGAACACACTTTGTTCATGTTGAAACCTTCATGAAGAATCTGCCTAACACTTTCCTTGTCAACTCCTGTTAACTCGGACACTGCCCTGATTGTTAAACGGCGATCTTGTCGAACAAGTTTACCGATTTTTTCAATGTTTGCATGAGTTTTTGCTGACAATGGTCTGCCAGTGCGAGTGTCATCACTGGTGTCTTCGCGGCCATCTTTAAATCGTTTAAACCACTCAAACACTTGTATTCGCGATAAACAATCATCGCCGTACACTTGTTGTAACATTACAAACGTTTCACTTGCAGATTTTCCTAGTTTGAAACAAAATTTGATGTTAACCCGCTGTTCTTTCTGTACACTCAACATTTTCCGACGCACAGACAAAACGTCAACTACTTAAAACAGACGCCACAGGCAGACTGAGTGCAGGAGGCAGATGAAACTCGAGCAGTAGGCGGAGCGAGAGTCACGTGACAGGCCACGCGACTTTCAGCCTTATTGCATTCGTTTTATTGTTTCACCAGTACTAGTCCGGTTTTTTCTAGCCACACCTCGTATGGCTTGTCTGGCTCCAGCTGTTGTCGGTACATCAAAGGGACGCGCAGCGAGCTGCGCGAATGGTTTGGACGGCAACAAGCATTGACCTGTGGACGGTAAGAAGCATTGACCTGTGAGCTCTCTGCGCTCGTTCAGTTTGGTCTATGGTATTATACTTTTTCTATGTTGTGGACATCGGTTTTTCTTTAAAAATGGAGTGGACCTACGATTTTGCCATTAAATTCATAAATACTTATGAACAACATCCTGTGCTGTGGAATGCAACAAACTCCCAATATAAAACAAAATTAAAAACAAGTGAAGTGTGGGATTCCATCGCGACAGAACTCCGCGTGGATGTGGTCGAATTAAAAAAACAAATCACCAGCTTATTAGCCACTTGCGTTAAGTCCGAGAAGAAAAATGAGCCTGGGAAGTCTGGCAGTGGGGTTGAGAAAGTGAACGCTCCAAACTGGTTCGCATTCAAGGAGTTTGAATTTCTGCCCTGCAGATATCAGCTGCGGAAGACAACCAACACAGATGTAAGTAAAAAATATTTATTTTTGGAAATATACAAAAAACCTATTAACAAACTTAATGGGGTTTCTTTCTCAGTTTGCATTTCTTATTTTTTAATTTTTTGGTGTTATTCCGTTATAAACTATCTTCAGATGCTTTTTTCATACTTATTTTAGTTTACTATCAGTTCTATAAGGAATATACCTAGTAATTGCTTACAGTTTTCAAATTAAAAAATTAAAAAATTTATAATTGTGATAAAAAAATTAAGATTATGGCAAAATGATCTCTGAACGTCACAGCATTGAAGGAGGAAATGGACTAACAGGATTGGAACACATACCAGGGCAATGCTGGGTACTCAGCTAGTAATAAATAAATAATGAACAACATTTATTTTTCTAAGATAATATATTTAACCACATGTACACTTAGATGAATTTCATTTGTGTATTATAGAAGTATTAAAATAGGAATTAATGAAGGTAAAGCTTCACATATATAGGTAGTTGAAATGTGTGCAGTCAGGCAGTTACGTAGGTAGCTAGTAGCTGAAAAAAACTCTTTAATAAATTATTTGTAATCATCTTCCCATGGCACTCTTCCCTCGCCGGAAATGAAATAAGCAGCGAATTCATCTCTAATGTCTTGGGCAGTCTCCATTGAACGTCGTGGAATGTTTGCTAATCGTGTAAGCGTTGAAGCAGGAGTGATCTCATTTCTCCAAGCTTCTGGCTTTAAATGCCCGTTCTCCTCATGAACCATGGACCTTGCCGTTGGTGGGGAGGCTTGCGTGCCTCAGCGATACAGATGGCCGTACCGTAGGTGCAACCACAACGGAGGGGTATCTGTTGAGAGGCCAGACAAACATGTGGTTCCTGAAGAGGGGCAGCAGCCTTTTCAGTAGTTGCAGGGGCAACAGTCTGGATGATTGACTGATCTGGCCTTGTAACATTAACCAAAACGGCCTTGCTGTGCTGGTACTGCGAACGGCTGAAAGCAAGGGGAAACTACAGCCGTAATTTTTCCCGAGGACATGCAGCTTTACTGTATGATTAAATGATGATGACGTCCTCTTGGGTAAAATATTCTGGAGGTAAAATAGTCCCCCATTCGGATCTCCGGGCGGGGACTACTCAAGAGGACGTCGTTATCAGGAGAAAGAAAACTGGCGTTCTACGGATCGGAGCGTGGAATGTCAGATCTCTTAATCGGGCAGGTAGGTTAGAAAATTTAAAAAGGGAAATGGATAGGTTAAAGTTAGATATAGTGGGAATTAGTGAAGTTCGGTGGCAGGAGGAACAAGACTTTTGGTCAGGTGAATACAGGGTTATAAATACAAAATCAAATAGGGGTAATGCAGGAGTAGGTTTAATAATGAATAAAAAAATAGGAGTGCGGGTTAGCTACTACAAACAGCATAGTGAACGCATTATTGTGGCCAAGATAGACACAAAGCCCATGCCTACTACAGTAGTACAAGTTTATATGCCAACTAGCTCTGCAGATGATGAAGAAATAGATGAAATGTATGACGAGATAAAAGAAATTATTCAGGTAGTGAAGGGAGACGAAAATTTTATAGTCATGGGTGACTGGAATTCGTCTGTAGGAAAAGGGAGAGAAGGAAACATAGTAGGTGAATATGGATTGGGGGGAAGAAATGAAAGAGGAAGCCGCCTTGTAGAATTTTGCGCAGAGCATGACTTAATCATAGCTAACACTTGGTTCAAGAATCATAAAACAAGGTTGTATACCTGGAAGAATCCTGGAGATACTAAAAGGTATCAGATAGATTATATAATGGTAAGACAGAGATTTAGGAACCAGGTTTTAAATTGTAAGACATTTCCAGGGGCAGATGTGGACTCTGACCACAATCTATTGGTTATAAACTGCAGATTGAATCTGAAGAAATTGCAAAAAGGTGGGAATTTAAGGAGATGGGACCTGGATAAACTGAAAGAACCAGAGGTTGTAGAGAGTTTCAGGGAGAGCATAAAGGAACAATTGACAGGAATGGGGGAAAGAAATACAGTAGAAGAAGAATGGGTAGCTCTGAGGGATGAAGTAGTGAAGGCAGCAGAGGATCAAGTAGGTAAAAAGACGAGGGCTAGTAGAAATCCTTGGGTAACAGAAGAAATATTGAATTTAATTGATGAAAGGAGAAAATATAAAAATGCAGTAAATGAAGCAGGCAAAAAGGAATACAAACGTCTCAAAAATGAGATTGACAGGAAGTGCAAAATGGCTAAGCAGGGATGGCTAGAGGACAAATGTAAGGATGTAGAGGCTTGTCTCACTAGGGGTAAGATGGATACTGCCTACAGGAAAATTAAAGAGACCTTTGGAGAGAAGAGAACCACTTGTATGAATATCAAGAGCTCAGATGGCAACCCAGTTCTAAGCAAAGAAGGGAAGGCAGAAAGGTGGAAGGAGTATATAGAGGGTTTATACAAGGGCGATGTACTTGAGGACAATATTATGGAAAGGGAAGAGGATGTAGATGAAGACGAAATGGGAGATAAGATACTGCGTGAAGAGTTTGACAGAGCACTGAAAGACCTGAGTCGAAACAAGGCCCCCAGAGTAGACAACATTCCATTAGAACTACTGATGGCCTTGGGAGAGCCAGTCATGACAAAACCCTACCATCTAGTGAGCAAGATGTATGAGACAGGCGAAATACCCACAGACTTCAAGAAGAATATAATAATTCCAATCCCAAAGAAAGCAGGTGTTGACAGATGTGAAAATTACCGAACTATCAGTTTAATAAGTCATGGCTGCAAAATACTAACGCGAATTCTTTACAGACGAATGGAAAAACTGGTAGAAGCGGACCTCGGGGAAGATCAGTTTGGATTCCTTAGAAATGTTGGAACACGTGAGGCAATACTAACCTTACGACTTATCTTAGAAGAAAGATTAATAAAAGGCAAACCTATGTTTCTAGCATTTGTAGACTTAGAGAAAGCTTTTGACAATGTTAACTGGAATATTCTCTTTCAAATTCTGAAGGTGGCAGGGGTAAAATACAGGGAGCGAAAGGCTATTTACAATTTGTACAGAAACCAGGTGGCAGTTATAAGAGTCGAGGGACATGAAAGAGAAGCAGTGGTTGGGAAAGGAGTGAGACAGGGTTGTAGCCTCTCCCCGATGTTATTCAATCTGTATATTGAGCAAGCAGTAAAGGAAACAAAAGAAAAATTTGGAGTAGGTATTAAAATTCATGGAGAAGAAGTAAAAACTTTGATGTTCGCCGATGACATTGTAATTCTGTCAGAGACAGCAAAAGACTTGGAAGAGCAGTTGAACAGAATGGACAGTGTCTTGAAAGGAGGATTTAAGATGAACATCAACAAAAGCAAAACGAGGATAATGGAATGTAGTCAAATTAAATCGGGTGATGCTGAGGGAATTAAATTAGGAAATGAGACACTTAAAGTAGTAAAGGAGTTTTGCTATTTAGGGAGTAAAATAACTGATGATGGTCGAAGTAGAGAGGATATAAAATGTAGACTGGCAATGGCAAGGAAATCGTTTCTGAAGAAGAGAAATTTGTTAACGTCGAGTATAGATTTAAGTGTCAGGAAGTCGTTTCTGAAAGTATTTGTATGGAGTGTAGCCATGTATGGAAGTGAAACATGGACGATAACTAGTTTGGACAAGAAGAGAATAGAAGCTTTCGAAATGTGGTGCTACAGAAGAATGCTGAAGATAAGGTGGGTAGATCACGTAACTAATGAGGAGGTATTGAATAGGATTGGGGAGAAGAGAAGTTTGTGGCACAACTTGACTAGAAGAAGGGATCGGTTGGTAGGACATGTTTTGAGGCATCAAGGGATCACAAATTTAGCATTGGAGGGCAGCGTGGAGGGTAAAAATCGTAGAGGGAGACCAAGAGATGAATACACTAAGCAGATTCAGAAGGATGTAGGTTGCAGTAGGTACTGGGAGATGAAGAAGCTTGCACAGGATAGAGTAGCATGGAGAGCTGCATCAAACCAGTCTCAGGACTGAAGACCACGACAACAACAACTCCTCATGATCCACTACTCCTACAGGGGCATAAATTGGTCAGTAAGCAGAATTTTTTCGCAAGAAATTATAGAGGTATGTACAAGTCATAATAACACTATGGGCTTTCTCAGGCTGCAGTAATATAGGCTTTCTTAGTATCCGGAATACGGAAGGAAGTATTCCGAACGCATTTTCCACAATCCGCCGTTCTCTTGAAACTCTGTAGTTAAAAATTCTTTTCTTCACCTCCGAGGTGGTTGTCCACTATACGGCTTCAAGATATGATTGTTGAGGGGAAACGCGTCGCTGCGACAATAACATAGGGTACTTTTTTCTGTCTACGTGGGAGGGTACGATCGTCCAGAAAAACGTTGGTACCATTACTCATATTCTTAAAAAAAGATGTATTTCGAAAAACACCACCGTCTGAAATTCGACCTTGGCAGCCGACATCAGCATACAAAAAACTATAGTCTTCCAGAATTAACTGGGCTTTTGACTGCGCAGTGTTTGCCATCCATTGCACCAAGGCAATGAGAAAATTTCTATTTTCTCTCATATTCCTCTGCTACAAGCAACCACTCTTGTTGTGACTGGCACCTGCAAAAAAGTAAATAGAAACTAATAATTCTTAATAATACAAATAATTATTAATAGCATTGACAATAAAGGACATTCTAATAATTATGAACATTAATGATAATAAGCATCAATAATATTGCGTAATAATAGGTAAGTAATCATTATAACGAATATTCTGCATTCCACTAATCAGCGTGACATTGCTCCCAATTTTTTACGATTATTGTCATATATCCCCTTATTCCTACATCCATTCTTTTATTTTTTTTATTTTACTTGCTTTGTTATTGTTTATATCATTCTATTGTCGTCGCTTTGTTTCAGGAGGATTTTAAGGAGGATTTGGAAGAATAGAGGGTTGCAGGCATGGATACAGACGAAGGTACAGCGAGAACTTCCGAAGAAATCAGTAGTCAAGATGTGGATCATCAAACAACGCAAGGCAACAAACTACCACCCACACCAAACGAACGCACGAAGGTATTTGCTTTACCTAGGAAAAATCAGGGAAAAAGGATCGAAGATCCTCGTATAGGAGAGGCATATAATGCACTACAAACTGCTTTATGTAAAACTAGAGACGAGTTTGACGCCTATGGAGAGTATATAGCGAACGTTCTACGATCCATGGACAAAACAGCACGTGCTTTTGTTAAAAAAAGAATTTTCCGACACGATTTTCAGAGCAGAAAACGGCTGTTACGAACATTCTAGACCAAGTTCAACCAAGAGCGACTGCAGTTGCTCGTCGCATTTACCGATTCCTTCAACTCAACATGTTCATGACCATGAGCAGATGCAAAGCAACTACCAACTGACATCTACTTCTACTTTTACTTCTGACAACACCGAACAAGACTCTGCACATTTTCTGGAACTGCTTGATTTATAGTAACTAAAAGTAATAATATTTACGTTTCTCAATCTTTAAATCTAAATGTTTGTATTTCTTTTGCTTATTAATTGATGCATAAAAGTGCATCAATACCAAAATTTGTACAGTTTATCAACTTACCTTTACCAACTTCTTCAAGCTGCCTGTAGGAGCTGCACATACCTCAGGAACAATCACTTGCATGCAGACGTTAAATCAAAAACTGAGGCTCGTGTAGGAATCACGAGTTGCTAGGTATCTGAGCGTAAGTGCCAACCGCTCAGCAACTGGTATAGCTTTCCGAAATTTGCTGTCAGCCATTGATAGTTTTGGTCCAACCAAATTTATCAGATACTAAAAATCCGATGCGGACACACGGCAAAAAGTGTTGAAATGTATGTTTTCAATATCCAAGTCATCCATCAAATCACTCTCACTATATCTTTTTCTGCTTCTGAAAACTGTGGTCATCCACCACCTGCGTTTTCTTGGGTCCCGTCTACTTCTATTTTCTTCCTCAGCTAAAAGGCGCATCACAAGGAAGCTGGCACTTGCTATAACCACTTCGTCCATTTTTTTAAATTAGGAAACTGGCTCTGGTCACGACTGCGAGTACGGTGCGGATCCTCACGAGCCAAAGTCTGGCAGGCAAGTGGAGTAGTGTGGACGAAGATAGAAACAGCACGAGCGCGAGTCAGACAAGTTTGACAAGTCTCCTGAGAGACGAGTATGACGACCACAAGTCTAGAGAGCACGAGTAGTGTGAACGCACCTTTAAGACCAGCCTGTACTCGCACTGACGATCACAGACTTTGTCGCAAATAGAATGTGTGCGTGGGTGACACGATACAATAAAGATGTCTCAGATGTTACCAAAATTAATTTTACAGTTTCCTTCATTCTGACGATCGAAGTTTCTACGAGGGCCAACAGAACGTAAATTCGTCGCTGACGTCTTTCGCTACATAGACGGAACAGTCTCGGACCTCTTACTCTGTTTTACTTTTTTATCTCTAATTACTTCTATGTTTTCAAGACAAGATATGTATGGCTTGCATATACAAACGTTGAGAATGTTCATACTTTATCAGTCCAAACATGTTAGTGGTTCTGTTTTTTTTTTGTTTTCACTGGTTGAAGTCAAAAGTTATTTTTCTTGAAAATTTCTTGTAATTTGTCATAACGACTCGTAAGAATTTACATTTGGAATTACTGCATCATTATCTATACTAAAAATAGAGTTGCCAAATATATGTTTAGAATTTTTACTCACATACGAAATTATTACTAAGGGGCAATGCTGTTAGACGGTGAGATGGCCTTGATTTGCCTAGTTCGGTGACAACAGCTATTGAGAACAATATCCAAACAGGTAGTATTCGTTTGCCTTCTACAATAAATTTCTGTGTAGCTGCTGTATAATGAATGTAACGTAGCTGCCTTAAACCTGCACATGATTCAAAATAAAGTTGTAAGAATAAATTTCCAACAAAATATATTCTTCCGATACGGCACATCGCCACGTGATATGCACGAATTTCGCCTCGCGCTCTGGTTTCCACGCGGTGCCAGAAACGACCTGTGGCGCTGTTAGTACAGAGGCGCATCCAAAGATGGCACTGCGATGCGTCGAGACGGAAGACGCAGTCTAATATGGAAGTACGATTGCCAGAAGAAAGCGCATCCTTTCTCGGAAGCATAAAGGTTTATATACCGGAATGTGTTATTGTATTTCTGCATTTCACCAAAAAGCCAGACAAAATACTCGTATTACAGAACCACAAAAGAGGAAACACCAGACCACTGTCGGTATTGTTACTCAAATCAAGAATACTTTTCCCCCCCCAGATGAAATGGGTTGATTATATTTTACGGGTAGTGCAGGGACATGAAAACCTTATCTGAATACGAACACTCCTGTTCAAGAAACAGAGTAATTTACAAGCTGAAATGATAAAGTATTTTTCTGAAACTGTAAGTCTTTCTGTACATCTGTACAGAAATACTCTCACTATAATCATAACAACGATTCACTGAATCATTTTCAGCGAGAAACTTAACAAGTTTGCTTCTCAATCGAAAGAAGGTGTTCTTACTATTTGTGCGATTGTTTTTATGATGAACGTAGTGGTACCAGATACACGGGATAGGAGACGTTGTACAGCGAAGTGGACGACGATCGACGTAGGTAACATCTTACATGTATACACAAATGTTATTACAATATCTATCATTAAAGCATTTATTCACTGCATTAATTACTTTGCTTCTAGCGTACGGAAACGCTGCCTATTCTTTCGGACATATGCCTTCGGGATCCGTATGTATCTGTTATTTCTTCTTTGCGTCTTGATTCATAAAGGGTGCGGCATCAAAATGTGTGTACTCTTTCGGAGTTGCCGGAGAACAGACGCCACATATAAAATGAAGGTGAGCACGACCAGTTAATCACCTCTGTGCAAATGCACACCACGCTCGAACTCTTGCGGGAATCTGTGAAATGCCTCGAGTAATGAGGATAATGGGCAAGGGGCACTACATCAGTAGTGCGTGCTATAAGTTGGGAATCTTGGTGTGATGAGAAGCGTGCTAAGGTAGCGCGTGCAGTGGCGACGACAACTGTGTCCGGATGGAGCTGTGGCCAGCGCATCTACCAAGTAAGCGGGGGACCTGGCTTCGAATCCCAGTCCGGCACAAATTTTTCAGCTTTCCCCATTCACTTACATCATTAGCAGCTAAATGTCAGTCACTTCCATATGTCTTGATTCGGAATGAGTGCGGAATCAAAATGTGTCTGTTATTACGGACGTGTCCCAAAGAACAGGTATCAGTTGAGGACGACCCTGTTTAGTTAAGGGGCTCCGGAAAGGCTCAAAATCATGAAAAGTTCAATTTTTACTTTTTTGCGTTTTCTGAATCTGCAGACTATTACCTTTTAATAGATATATAATTTATTCAATTCCGAAGACTACAACTATTTTTAAATTTTTTTTTGAAATGGGCGTGACCCACTGTGGCGCTGTTAAACTGCTGTCAAATGGTGTTGTTATTAACGTCCGTGTTCATCAGGTACATTTTAGTGATGTGAGATAAAGTATGTGTTGTGGCTAACCTGCGATGGTTCAATATATATCGCTGGTGTGATTGTCGATTGTTTCATGTTTATTTACTCTGTCGATATCTCGAAAATATTCGTAATTAATTCTGTTTCTTGAGTCTCTGTTTTGTTGAAGTATAATAATGAGTAAAAGTAAAGTTATTAGAAATCCTCTGAAGGCTTTTAAGAAAAGGAGAAATGTTGGAAAGCCAAAGGTATGTGTTATTACTGTAAACAATAAAGACGATGACGGCCGAAGTGGCCGTGCGGTTAAAGGCGCTGCAGTCTGGAACCGCAGGACCGCTACGGTCGCAGGTTCGAATCCTGCCTCGGGCATGGATGTTTGTGATGTCCTTAGGTTAGTTAGGTTTAACTAGTTCTAAGTTCTAGGGGACTAATGATCTCAGAAGTTGAGTCCCATAGTGCTCAGAGCCATTTGAACCATTTGAGCCAAAGACTATGAAAATCCCCAACATAGCTTGTGTCCCAAAGAAGAAGACAGTTGGTGTAAATATAACAAAGGATTGCTAACTGGTGAAGTGTACACTCATAAGCATAGTCTGCCTCATGCAATAATGGAGGTGATAAAACCTATTTTCAGAGACTTAGCAGCACCTGAACTGTTGAAAAAGTGTATTCACGGAAAAACTCAAAACCCCAATGAAAGTGTAAATAGCGTTATATGGTCGAGAATCCCCAAGACTGTATTTGTTGGAATAGAAACACTTCACTTTGGTGTGTATGATGCTGTTGCGACTTTCAATGATGGCAACATTGTAAGGTGCAAGGTATTTAGAAATATGGGAATGAAGATAGGTTCTAACATGGTACGAGCGATGCTTGCTTTAGACAAGGAACGCCTTCGGGCTGCAGACAGGGCTGTAAAGAATCTAGAAATACAAGCAAGAGTAAACAGGAGGAGGAACAAGAGGAAGTTGGAGGAGGAGTTTGCAGAGGATGAAGATAATCCATCCTATGGACCTGGAATGCACTAAAAAGTTAATCCAATCTTTGTCGCTCGATTCCCAAAACTTTTATTTTCTCATACTAATTACATGTTTTCTAAGGATCTTCCAAACATATTTGTTTAAAACTTTCAGTAAATGTTACACAGTACCTTCTGCATAATTTAACACAGCCTTTTTCCAAAAAACTGTATATTTTTGAATATATAAATAAAAAATTGCAAAAAACTGTTGTGAATTTTCATTACAATTGAAAAAAATCATCTTTAATAACTGAACTAAAATTTTGTAAAATCCCCGTGTTAAGTTGTAGCCCATATTCCAATAAATAATCTGTAAAAAGTTCAACTTCCTACCTCAAATACTTTGTGAGGAAAGATGCAATTTATAAGCGTTATTTTAACATTGCAAGTATAGGGCGTTCTGGAGCCCCTTAAGTGCAGGAGCACACCATTCTCGAACTCTTACGGGAATCGGCGAAATGTCTGAAGTGATGAGGATAGTGGGCTAGGGGTAGTTTGTGGATAAGCTGAAAATTTGGGTTTGACAGGAGCCGTGCTAGGGCAGTACGAGCAGTTGTGGTGATCACCGTGTATATCACTCTAATATCCTAGCTTGCTATGCATAGCATTCAGAAATCAGTATTCTTTCAAAATAGCACTCAACGACTTACTTTACTCCGTCTTAAATCTAAATCAATACAGAGAAACAGTGTATTGATAGCTTATGGTTTGCTGTTCTAAAATGTAATTAAATTTATTGTACTGTTCGTGCCATCTCAGAGCGTGTACTTACGAAGACGGAAGAAAATATGTATAATACCCGTAGGGCAGCGTGGCAGGATGCAGCTGCCTTATGAAACATAATAAATGAAGTAACTCGGTTGGGACGAAATAATTCAGAAGTATCCCTACAGGTGTGTGTGTGTGTGTGTGTGTGTGTGTGTGTGTGTGTGGTGGAAGCAAGCGCGCGCACTGGCGCGTCATATCCACTGCTAAGCGACAGGATCGATTTAAACCAGACTTGGTGCACGCATACCTTACTGTTAGGCAACAATCGTTAAGGGATAAGAAGCATCTACCTATCATAGTTAAGGACACATGACTTCAGAAACAATGAGATGTGTGAAAAGCAGGCAGTATTCACATATGCCGATGAACGCACGTACAAAGTTATATCATTGTATGACATTTTTTTCAGTTTATTGGCTTTCAGGCCATGCCCATTCAGCCATCTCAATAGTACCCGTAATGCACAATACGAAAATGACGACAACAAAACATGTAGCCCCCGAGCGGAGAAAATCCCCACATATCGTCATGAACAACGAAATGCGTGAGGAATTGCCGTGTCATGCATGACGCTTAATTTATTACTTCTTTGCTACTAATGTATTCGCAACATACTTCGCAGACAGCATCCACATATACTTACACAAATATGTCATTGTACGACTGTCCGCCCCTGGTAGCTGAGTGATCAGCGCGACGGAATGTCACACCTAACGGCCCGGGTTCGATTCCCGGCTGGGTAGGAGAATTTCTCCGCTCAGGGACTGGGTGTTGTGTTATCCTTACCATCATCATTTGATCTCCATCGACATGCAAGTCACCGAAGTGGCGTCAACTCGAAAGACTTGCACCCGGCGAACTGTCTACCAGAGGGGAGGCACTAGCCACACGGCATTGTACGACTCATAGTTCAAGAGATATAGCATCATAAACACTGAGATGCGTGTTAAATGCCGCATAATTTATTCTTCACTACTAAGACCTTCCTAAATTCGAGTCAACTTATGGAAATGCTTGACACCTGGCAACGCGTTTGACATCTTTAGCTTCAACTGCAATGTACAAACGGCTGTGGACGGAAACAATAGTCGCCTAAAGAGCTATGAAGAGAGTTGCCATTGAGACGTTTACGAAAGCGCGTTGCGGACTTGCGAAGCAGCTGTACTTAGACATTTCAACAGTATGCATATTTCTCTGTACGACTGTTTCATAGTTTCGAAAGAGTTTTCACGAACGGGCTTACATAGCAATGGCATTTTTTGGGTAATAATCTATAAACAATTTTTTTTTTGTTTTCGTTTCTGATAGAAAATTAGCAAAATGAGTACCCGGCCATTGTTGAGTTTGGCAGCTAGTACTTTCTTCGTTTCGTTTCGGCCTACTAGTGACCATGGGGCTCGTTTTAACTCTCAGCTAGGGTCTTCTGATTTTTATTGGCCCAGTATGCCTTCATCTTCTGTCTGTGAGCCTGCTTCCTCTCATCCGTCGTCTTAGGTCTGGTGGTGCCTGTACACTTCTTGCTTGTCAGGGACAGACGGAAGACTCCCTGCAGGATGGCCTGCCCGTATTGAGTTCGGTTCTCGGTTGTCTTTAACGGGATCTGCAGTCCCTCTAAGTCTGATTTAACACGTGTGATCCACTTGGCGTTTGACGCCTTTCCCATACTTAACACTGCGAGGATTCTATTGGTGAGCCTGGAGTGCCTCAGGCTGGTCATGTGCCCATGGAAGGTCAGTCGTCTTTCCCTCATACATGTGACTATGTCTTCCTGATGTTCGCAGAGCTCGTTATTGTGCCTGATTCTGTGGATGTCGTCCTCCTCTCTTATGAGTCCTAGTATTCTCCTTAGGATCTTCCTCTCTTTAAGCTCTAGTGTCCTGAGTTGGGCCTTTCGATTTATCAAGAGGCACCCAGAGGCATAGAGTGCAGACGGTTTTACTACCAATTTGTAGTGGTTCAGCTTTATGTCCGTGGATAAGTAGTTGGAGGTACAGATGTTCTTATAGGAATGATAGGCCCTCTCTAACTTGGTGCACCTGGCGTCTGTGGTCAAGGTTTCGCTCTCGCTTGCTGAGATCCATTCTCCCAAGTACTTGGCTGCAGGAACTCTACACATTGTATCGTTTCCTAGTGGGATTGTAGAAGAAGCCTGCTTGATATTAGCAATGAACTCAGCCTTCTGAATGTTGACCCTCAAGCCGGTTTTTGCCGCGATACTGTAGAGGCCCTGTATTTGGCTAGTAAACTCCTCCATGCTGTTGGACAATAGGGTGAGATCATCAGCAAGGACTTGTACCCAGGCTCCATTCCTGCTTCTGGTGACAATGTGGAAGTCCATTCTCTATCGGTTCTAGGCGCTTCAGTCTGGAACTGCGCGACCGCTACGGTCGCAGGTTCGAATCCTGCCTCGGGCATGGATGTGTGTGATGTCCTTAGTTAGTTAGGTTTAATCCCCGCTGGGGGCTCCCGTCTTGGGAGTGTGTGGGTGGCAACCACACGGGCCCTTAGCTAAGACTGGCATTACTTCCACTTACTTGTGTCAGGCTTCTCCTGTTTCCTTTCCTATCCGGCCTCCCTTGGCCAACTCTTGGTTTCTTCGACCCCAACGGTATTAGGTTTCCGAGGCCCAAGGGTGTCTTTCACTTTCCTCTCTAGTATCTGTTATCTACCCTTCGACCCAACGCGATGCGAGCGGAAGAAGATCTTATATCCCAGGTTCTCAACGATCGTGGAGGTGGAAGAGGTCATGCCAGACGAACTGTCTATAAAGGCGCCGCTCAGCCATAATTGAGCTCGCGGCAGTTCGTTGCAGTTCTGGTACCTGAAGTCACATGTCACATACATTTGTGCCGTGATGAATTGTTCCAGAATCATAGCGTGTGGGTCACTTCCTCGCAAGCTGTAATCCACCTTAAACAAATTCACGCAAATGGCAATTTCTCCTGTCATTTTCTCTAAAGACCAATGGCGATGGGATAAGGACTGGAAGTCTGGACCTGCGCATTGGCGGCAGGTGTGTGATGGTCGCCTTCCTGAGAACCCGTGTGACTACTCGGGAATCCGGTCCTGCATCTGTGACTGGGCAGGCCTAATTAGGATGACCGCTGCCCACCCTGAATGGGGAAGGGCCTAGAAAATGTGGGCTAAACATCGGAAGTCACACTTCAACCGGGCTGGGAATCCGCAGTAGGTCACTCCTTATACTGCGGACGTAAACAAAAGAAGAATGAAATGATTATGACAATAGGGACATGGAATGTCAGGATCCTCCTGGACGTGAACAATTACAGGCAAGAGAGAAGAACCGCTGTTATCACCCAAGAACTAGCCAGGCTAGATATAGACATAGCTGCCTTGAGTGAGACAAGACTCTCAGGTGAGGGACACATTAGTGAGGTACGTTCACGGTACACCATCATCTGGAAGGGAAAGGATGCAGGAGAACCACGCATCCATGGTGCACGATTTGCCGTAAAAACGAAAATAGTCAAAGATCTTCGACTTACACCTGTCTCAATTAATGAAAGACTGATGACTCTTAGAGTACCCATTGGTACAGACAGTTTCATCACCTTCGTCTCCGCATATGCTCCTACTTTAGACAGTGATGAAGACACAAAGAATCAATTCTACCACCAACTGAACAGTACTCTCTCTAAGATACCCATTAAAGATAAATTAATTTTACTTGGTGATTTCAATGCCAGAGTGGGAAGGGACAACCGTTTTTGGAGAGACGTCATGGGTAAACAAGGGGTCGGAAACTGCAATGCAAATGGGTTGTTACTTCTTGGTCTATGTGCTGAGCACGAGCTTTTCATCTCCAATACCCAATCCCGCTTCCCTAACCGCTATAAGACCACATGGATGCACCCACGCTCCAAACATTGGCATCTTATAGACTACGTTATTACTCGACAGCGTGACAAGAAAGACATTCTCATCACAAAAGCAGCACCAAACATCGATGAGTGCTGGACTGACCATAGACTTTCAGTCAGCTGTTTGAGAGTACCAAAGTATC
The DNA here is from genome assembly GCF_023898315.1 of Schistocerca nitens. Classification (NCBI taxonomy): domain Eukaryota; kingdom Metazoa; phylum Arthropoda; class Insecta; order Orthoptera; family Acrididae; genus Schistocerca; species Schistocerca nitens. The sequence goes on along the minus strand of NC_064614.1, from coordinate 1,085,076,044 downwards.
GCAAGCCACGATCCCACTTTTCAAACCCACCGCGCAGAAAATTCAGTATAAGCAACCTGAACAACAAAAACGTTCGCTCACACTTCCAAGACATACTGTCTGAACAACTTAACAAAGCTCCAGCAACCACAGATGATGTCGAACAAGACTGGACCACATTAAAGAACATCATCAAAGAAACTGCTGAGAATGTTGTTGGCTTTAGCGCACGGAAAAGCACGGAAAAGAAGTGACTGGTTTGATGACAACAGTGGAGAAATCCAAGCCATCATCAATGCAAAGCGGAATGCTTACCTATCCCTTGCTCAAGATCCGTCCTGCACAGAAAAGAAAGCACACTTTCAAGAGCTCAAGCAGAAATTTCAAAGTGAAATACGAGCAATCAAGAACAAATGGTGGCAACAAAAAGCCACAGAACTCCAAAATCTTTCCGATGCAAGGAACCTGCGTGGCTTCTACGCTGGTATTAAAGAGCTGTATGGACTTACCCGCTCCTCATCAGGAACACTGAAAGCTGCTGACAACTCCACCATTCTTACTGAAAGTCAGGACATCTTAAATCGTTGGAAAGAGCACTTCAGCTCACTGTTAAACCGCCCTTCTACTGCCGCTGGAGATTTTCTCAAAAATGTTCCACAGCACCCTCCACAACCCTGGATGGCTGATTCTCCAAATTTTCAAGAATTTTGCAAGGCACTCAAGAGTGTGAAACCTGGGAAGGCTCCTGGACCTGACAGCATCCCGATGGAGCTTATTGAGGGTGGCGGATTGCCTCTAAAAACTAGACTCTTCTCACTCATTCTACACTCCTGGAAATTGAAATAAGAACACCGTGAATTCATTGTCCCAGGAAGGGGAAACTTTATTGACACAATCCTGGGGTCAGATACATCACATGATCACACTGACAGAACCACAGGCACATAGACACAGGCAACAGAGCATGCACAATGTCGGCACTAGTACAGTGTATATCCACCTTTCGCAGCAATGCAGGCTGCTATTCTCCCATGGAGACGATCGTAGAGATGCTGGATGTAGTCCTGTGGAACGGCTTGCCATGCCATTTCTACCTGGCGCCTCAGTTGGACCAGCGTTCGTGCTGGACGTGCAGACCGCGTGAGACGACGCTTCATCCAGTCCCAAACATGCTCAATGGGGGACAGATCCGGAGATCTTGCTGGCCAGGGTAGTTGACTTACACCTTCTAGAGCACGTTGGGTGGCACGGGATACATGCGGACGTGCATTGTCCTGTTGGAACAGCAAGTTCCCTTGCCGGTCTAGGAATGGTAGAACGATGGGTTCGATGACGGTTTGGATGTACCGTGCACAATTCAGTGTCCCCTCGACGATCACCAGTGGTGTACGGCCAGTGTAGGAGATCGCTCCCCACACCATGATGCCGGGTGTTGGCCCTGTGTGCCTCGGTCGTATGCAGTCCTAATTGTGGCGCTCACCTGCACGGCGCCAAACACGCATACGACCATCATTGGCACCAAGGCAGAAGCGACTCTCATCGCTGAAGACGACACGTCTCCATTCGTCCCTCCATTCACGCCTGTCGCGACACCACTGGAGGCGGGCTGCACGATGTTGGGGCGTGAGCGGAAGACGGCCTAACGGTGTGCGGGACCGTAGCCCAGCTTCATGGAGACGGTTGCGAATGGTCCTCGCCGATACCCCAGGAGCAACAGTGTCCCTAATTTGCTGGGAAGTGGCGGTGCGGTCCCCTACGGCACTGCGTAGGATCCTACGGTCTTGGCGTGCATCCGTGCGTCGCTGCGGTCCGGTCCCGGGTCGACGGGCACGTGCACCTTCCGCCGACCACTGGCGACAACATCGATGTACTGTGGAGACCTCACGCCCCACGTGTTGAGCAATTCGGCGGTATGTCCACCCGGCCTCCCGCATGCCCACTATACGCCCTCGCTCAAAGTCCGTCAACTGCACATACGGTTCACGTCCACGCTGTCGCGGCATGCTACCAGTGTTAAAGACTGCGATGGAGCTCCGTATGCCACGGCAAACTGGCTGACACTGACGGCGGCGGTGCACAAATGCTGCGCAGCTAGCGCCATTCGACGGCCAACACCGCGGTTCCTGGTGTGTCCGCTGTGCCGTGCGTGTGATCATTGCTTGTACAGCCCTCTCGCAGTGTCCGGAGCAAGTATGGTGGGTCTGACACACCGGTGTCAATGTGTTCTTTTTTCCATTTCCAGGAGTGTATTAATGTGGAAAACCCGCAAGGTACCAGCTGACTTGAAGAACTCCACAATTGTCATCATCTTCAAGAAGGGCGACAGAAGCGTGTGTGGTAACTACCGAGGAATATCTCTACTCTCTGTCGCTGGCAAAATTTTTGCAAGAATCCTTTTAAATCGCCTCCAGACACTTTCAGAGACTTGACTACCTGAGTCTCAAAAACGGCTCTGAGCACTATGCGACTTAACTTCTGAGGTCATCAGTCGCCTAGAACTTAGAACTAATTAAACCTAACTAACCTAAGGACATCACACACATCCATGCCCGAGGCAGGATTCGAACTTGCGACCGTAGCGGTCGCTTGGCTCCAGACTATAACGCCTAGAACCGCATAGCCACTCCGGCCGGCACCTAAGTCTCAATACGGGTTTCGACCTTCAAGAGGGGCAATTGACATCATTTTCTGTGCACAACTACAGGAGAAGTGCAGAGAACAGCAAAAGCCTTTACTACTTGTTTTCTACGATCTAGAAAAGGCCTTTGATACAGTTCCCAGAGAAGCCATGTAGATTGTCTTAAAACGCTTCGGCTGCCCTGAACATTTCCCAATAACAAGTGGGCTTAATCAAGGATGCGTTCTTGCACCAACATTATTTGCATTGTATCTGGCAGCTATGCTTTACGAGACATCCGTAAACAATGCAGGAATTGAGCTAAAGTACAGGTTCGATGGAGGATTATTCAACCAGTCCAGACTCCATTCAAAAAGGTTCACCAGTACCACTCGTGTGACAGAGCTGCAGTATGCTGATGACAATGCTTCTCCAGCTCGTTAACCTGCAGAGTTGCAGCTGTCAGTTGATTCCTTCAGCAGGGCGTACGAACGATTTGGTCTCTCCATCAATATTCCAAAGACAAAGGGGATGGCGCAATGAACTCCTGGCTCCTCCGTTCCTGATTTCAACATATCCATTTATGATACGCCCTTGGAATTAGTGGACCATTTCCTCTACCTAGGAAGCATACTGTCATCTAACTGCTCATCTGGAAAAGATGTGGAGAATAGATTACGTGCTGCCCATGTAGCATTTGGAAATCTTACAAAGCATGTCTACCTGAAGGAAGACCTAACACTGTACACCTAACTGATGGTGTACAAAGCTGTAGTCATTTCCACCCTGCTATATGGTTGAGAAACCTGGACGTTATATTGCTGTGATCCGAAGAAACTAGAACGCTTCAAGCAACAGAAGCTAAGATATATCACGAAACTGAAATGCGATGACTTCATATCCATTACGGCTGTTTCTAAGAAAGCAAAAATGTGTTGCATGGAAGATCTTATCATTGGCATTAACTCAGATGGGTCGGACATGTCCAGCGGATGAAAAATGACAGACTTCCACGCCAAATGCTGTACAGCGAAATGAGCACAGGTAAAAGGACACGAGGTGCCTCTCTCAAACGTTATAATGGTCAGTACAAGAAAAATCTGAAAAACATGAACATCGATCCGAGTAACTGGTCCACAACAGCAGAAGATCGAAGTCGCTGGCGCTCAGTTACCTCAAATGCTCTTGAAAATTTTGAGCTGGAACGTCGAAGAATGGAGAATGACAAACGCCGGAGACGTAAACTCCTCCAGGCTCAGCCACGTACTCCACCTTCCATCAGCTGTAATGTCTGTGGCCGTGTGTTCCACGCTAGGATTGGATTGCTAAGCCATCGACGACACTTTCACGCCTGAACCGTGACAAAGGAAATCTCAGGAGAGAAATGAAAACTCGGATACGAGTATCAGCCAACGACGAGTTAGGTTTAAGTAGTTCTAAGTTCTAGGGGACTGATGAGTTCAGATGTTAAGTCCCATAGTGCTCAGAGACATTTTGAACCATTCTCTGGCGATTTTCCGAGTCTGCTAGTATGTCATAAATATGTACTTATAATGTTCTCAAAAGAATGCAAGTTAGTTAGAGACCGCGTATGGATCCTCAGACTGGCAAACACAAAGGCTAAGATTCAGTTACAGTTGGTGCAGTGTCTGTATTTGACAGTTTCCGTATAATTCTATGCAAATGTCCCTCATGCATGTATGCATATCTGAAGGAACAGAGGGTCTACAGCCGTATTAATTATGAAATGTATTCGCAAATTACGAATACGGTATTATGTTGGCTATATGGTTGACTATGGACACATGATCAGAGACTCGAATTCTTTCCAAAGCAAGGGAAACTGAAGAGAAAAGCACTGTCTCTGTTCCTACGAGGTGATCACACGAAAGGTGTGCGAGCACTGCTCGACATAGACACTGTGACGCATGGTAGATTGGATCGGTACACGAACCATGCACACGGAGTCAAACTGGTTAAGGTGACAGCAGAGGGAAATCCGAGTTCTAGACCCGGTCCGGTACTTGTTTTCAAGTGTGTATAATAAACGGTACAACTGACGTAACATAGTACTGGCATTTCCTAATTTAATGAGGCTGTAGACAGTCGCCGGCCGGGGTGGCCGAGCGGTTCTAGGCGCTACAGTCTGGAACCGCGCGACCGCTACGGTCGCAGGTTCGAATCCTGCCTCGGGCATGGATGTGTGTGATGTCCTTAGGTTAGCTAGGTTTAAGTAGTTCTAAGTTCTAGGGGACTGATGACCTTAGAAATTAAGTCCAATAGTGCTCAGAGCCATTTGAACTTTTTTTTTTTTTTGTGTGTGTGTGTGTGTGTGTAGACAGTCAGCAGTGTCTGTTCCTCCGGACACGCAAGCATGTCTGAGGACATTTGCATGAAACTATTCAGACACTGTCAGTTACAGACATTGAACTTTAGGCTCTGAGCACTATGGGGCTTAACATCTATGGTCATCAGTCCCCTAGAACGTAGAACTGCTTAAACCTAACTAACCTAAGCCCGCATCTCGTGGTTGTGCGGTAGCGTTCTCGCTTCCCACGCCCGGGTTCGATTCCCGGCGGGGTCAGGGATTTTCTCTGCCTTGTGATGGCTGGGTGTTGTGTTATGTCCTTAGGTTAGTTAGGTTTAAGTAGTTCTAAGTTCTAGGGGACTGATGACCATAGATGTTAAGTCCCATAGTGCTCAGAGCCATTTTTAACTAACCTAAGGACATCACACAACACCCAGCCATCACGAGGCAGAGAAAATCCCTGACCCCGCCGGGAATCGAACCCGGGAACCCGGGCGTGGGAAGAGAGAACGCTACCGCACGACCACGAGATCCGGATTGAACTTTAGTACTTCTTGAGAAAGCAAGGGAAACTGACGTGAAGAAACATAATCTCTCTCTATGCGGTAATCATACGAATGGTGTGAGAGCATTACGGGACGTATATGGTATAACACACGGAATTTCAATCGAGGTGGGAGGTGTGTGGTGGATAGACAGCCAAAGTCGACGCCGCCATGGTGGCTCAGCTTGCTCAGTCAGGATCACATGTTCATAGTATACAACTTGGCTGCAGCTCTTCTTCTAGTAGCTAGCGTTGCTGCCTCTAGATCAAGGGGTCCTAGGTTCGATTCCCGGCCGGGTTGGGGATTTTTCTCTGCCCGGGGACTGGGTGTTTGTGTTGTCCTCATTATTTCATCACCATCATTATTCGTGACAGAGAATAGATTGGAATGTGCACAAAAATTGGACTGTGAAACAATTGGGACTTTGTACGGGCGCTGACCACCGCGGAGTTGAACGCCCTACAAACCAAACATCATCATCAGTACACAACTTATGGCAAGGCTACAACGCTGTTATAATGCAGTAGAGAATGATAATATAATCTAGAGCACGACTTATTGTTAAAATAATATTCTACCTTCTAGTAGCTAAATGCGTTTCATTTAACAAAAAGTGAGCAAATTGTTAACTTACATTTCAACGCACGGAAGGATGTCATCGGAAGTATGAATGCGGAGTGATGACAAATTAACTGTGCAGATATTTACAGTACACTTCTGAAGTAGACTATATATTCTCCCAATAGACACCACGGCAAGAAGCTGAAAGGAAATCATTCATTTTCTTCGGCATTGTAAAAATTTCCTGAACAGCTCTCACCGACACCAAACGAAGCCAGAACAGAACAGAACAGAACAGAACAGAACTTGACGAGAATCAATACCGCTACCGTGAATACACATTCGAGGTATAGCACCTCTTGTTTCCAAAAATGGCGAACGATTCCCATTAGCTGGTGGCCTGAAACGACCTCCAAAGATAGGAAATGCGTCATTGGAGACACAGAGATCGCTCAAAAAGCTTATTTCGACTAATCGAAGGCGACTATAGTGGAAACGCAGAAAGCGTTGCATACACAACTCCCGACTGAAAACACACAGAAACATTGGGAGCACAAATGAGACTGCAAACGAAAAGGCAACTTTCGAAGTTGATATCGTATAACTTGGGGATCTATACTGTGTATCTGATAAGCAATTGTCTCTCTCCAGAGTTCAACAACACCGTAGTTGTTTCTCCACAAGTACGTCTAGTTCTCGCAGTAACTGCACGATGTGAACATGGGCCGTCCCAGCCATACAGCCATAATTCTTTACGCAGCACTTCACACTGTAATAACTGCGGTCTGAAGTGTACGGCGTAAAGAGGACACAACGGCGCTATAACACCGCAAGTTTCATGCTCTTTCTTAAGCTAAAGCAGCTTATCTAAGAATCATCGACCTCGCAAATTTCAGACAGTCGGCGTAGAAATGTACAAATTACGAATTGCATTAAACTGTAAAATAGTAATTTCGAAAAATTAGAAGGGAAATCTGTTTATTAAAAAGACAAGATTCTAAGCTTTTATCACATAGGGAGGGTCGTTTAAATTGAAACGTCAAAATTTCTCTAGAAATCCGCATCCTGCATAAGGCCAGTAAAGATGAAACACGCGAGAGTCTTACAAAATGACAGTATCCTCTTAAGATGAACTTATTTAATTTTCTAATTTATTTAATAAAAAAAGTCAATGTTTGGGTGACTTATAATAACCTTAAACTGATTGCATTTGTTGATCTGTCACATAAACACAGTATTATCTTTTCCCGTAAGCATTTGTAACATGTTCAGTCATATTTGCGTGATTTCTTGATAACTTTCTCTTATAAAAACACGATAAGAAGAATTCAAGATAAGCGCACATGACAAAAAAGAGGTCACCACAGGAAGAAGAATGATAGTAGTATACAGGGTGTAATGGACGTAAGTGTGGATATTTTTGCATGTGGTACCTTAATATGTACACAGATGGCTGTTTTTTCTTTGCGTAGAACACTATTCCCACAAACACTTTACAATCTGCTGTACCCCGCACAGTCGTACTGCATCACTAAGTGGACAACGTCCGTTTTGCGTCCAAGCGTCCGCACTTCAACACATGATCTGCAACCCAGGGGAAAATAACATTGACAGCGTGCTTTTGTCTCATGTATTTGGTGATACTAACCAAGCTACAAACATTAGATTCATAATGGCTATAATTATTAGTCTGCAAATGACGTAAATACTGAATAATGTTGTTCAGTACACCGTCCTCAGCCAGGAACAGAAATATCTGCACTAATGCCTGTTATATCTTCTACTATAACACGCCCGTAGTCGTAATGACGGCTTCAGTTCGGCGAGTAAGACAGTCCACGCGGATCTTCATACGGCGAAATGACATTTCTTAATAAACAGGAAAACTGCCCACCATAGATAATTCTGAAAACCGTGTACGAATCAGTTGCTGTCGTAGAAGTAACATCCGGCGTTCCCCAAGGAAGTGTTATAGGCCCTCTGTTGTTCCTGATCTATATTAACGACATAGGAAACAATCTAAGTAGCCGTCTTTGATTGTTTGCAGATGATTCTGTCATTTACCGTCTTGTAAAGTCATCAGACGATCAGAACGACTTGCAAAATGATTCACATAAGATATCTGTATGGTGCGAAAAGTGGCAGTTGACCGTGAATAAGGAAAAATGTGAAGTTACTCACATGAGTACTAAAAGAAATCAGCTAAATTTCGATTACGCGATAAGTCACACAAATATGAAGGCTGTAAATACTTAGGGATTACAATTACAAATAACCTAAATTGGAACGATCACGTAGATAATATTGTGGGTAGAGCAAACCAAAGACTGCGATTCAGTGGCAGAACTCATAGAAGGTGCAACAGGTCTACTAAAGAGACTGCTTACACCACGCTTGTCCGCCCTATTCTGGAGTGTTGCTGTGCGGTGTGGGATCCGCATCAGGTGGGACTGACGGATGACATCGAAAAAGTACAAAGAAGGGCAGTTCGTTTTGTACTATCGAGAAATAGGGGAGATAGTGTCACAGACATGATACGTGAGATGGAGTGGTAATTATTAAAACAAAGGCGTTTTTCGTTGCGACGGGATCTTCTCACGAAATTTCAATCACCAGTTTTCTCCTCCGACTGCGAAAACATTCTGTTGGCACCCACCTACATAGGGAGAAATGATCATCACGATAAAATAAGAGAAATCAGGGCTTGCACAGAAAAATTTCAGTGCTCGTTTTTACCGCGTGTCGTGGGAGAGTGGAACGGTAAAGAGACAGCTTGAAGGTGTTACACTGAACCCTCTGCCAGGCACTTTATTGTGAATAATAGAGTAATCACGTAGATGTAGATAGATGTAGATGCATGTCTGCGAATGCGCATCTCCCGCTTTCTCTGTACAAAGTATTTCGGTATTTCATTACGTTTGAGAGAGTGAGGGGAACATGCGAGTTTAGTAACCAATTGAATGAAACAAAAAGTGGTGCCCACGATGAGATTGTGCGTGTTCATTGTCGAGAGTTAAGCGAAGCACAGTTCGTAGAAAACGTGTACGAGACTGTTTGCACAAGACCTGTAAGAGTGAAAGTATTTTGCCAAAACCTTCAACAAAGCCTGCCGTGCAAAACTTAGTGTTAGACTGGTACGAAACCGACCATGTAGTCAATAAAAACTGTGACAGTACGAAAAGAGTCCGAGCACCAGAAAACATGTATAGAGTGAAGGAAAGCTCGGAACGAAGTCCGACGAAATGCCAACGCACTTTATCCGTGCAAGTGGGAATTACGAAATCATTGTGTCAAAGCATTATCAAAAAGGATTTGCATCTGTATCCTTACAAATTTAATGCTGTACTTGAGTTAAAAGCGTCCAGAAGAACTTCCACGTGTAGAGTTTTACTGGTGGTTTCTGAGTGAAGTGGAATCAGGACTTCCGGATCCTCAGTTTTTCCACGTATGCAGAGGGGGCATGATTAAGACTGTCAGGGTACGTGAACTCAGAGGACCCGCGCCGTTACTAGGTTATCTAGACGTCCTTGTTTCCGTCTCAGTCCCGGTTTCAGATTCAAGAAATCGGTGGCCCGAAGAATGCTTTCGGAACGGCAGTTTGTCCACAATTTCGGATTTCAGAGGAATATTCTCACATTGTCTATTTTTTCTCCAAATTCTTGCGTGAACTGTATTTCAAGTTCATCTTTTAAGTTAAATAATGGAAATTATTATCACAGTTGACTAGAACCTTAAGGAGTATAGTAGTGACGCGCGGTAACGGTATTGAGATTCCATTATTGTCCCTTATCTCACTTCAGTTTAATTCCTGCAGAAACGTGGTCCTCTGTCTGAGGTGTATAGCGTTTAATTTTTTCTTAAAGTGTTTGAGCGATTCAGATGAAACGAAAATGCCAAAGAGGAAGGACTCATTCCTTGAAAAATATTCAGAAAAATGGTTCTTCATAAAACGAAGGAGAATAATTAGGATCTAGGATGTGTAATTTGTGAGTGTTATATTTCCTTTTCACAGGGGGAAGAGAAGCATAAAGCAGAGCAGGTGAAGCATAAGTCAAACATGTATTTTGAAAGCACTTAAAACGACCATTAGTTTGTTTCAAATTCATTTAAACAGGGAAAATTAGAACAGCTTCAAATGGCTCTGAGCACTATGGGACTTAACATCTCAGGTCATCAGTCCCCTAGAACTTAGAACTACTTAAACCTAACTAACCTAAGGACATCACACACAACACCCAGTCATCACGAGCCAGAGAAAATCCCTGACCCCGCCGGGAATCGAACCCGGGAACCCGGGCGTGGGAAGCGAGAACGCTACCGCACAACCACGAGCTGCGGACAAATTAGAACAGCAACAGAATTAGCATTGTGCTATCATACAGTTAATGAAATCAGTGGACTGTACTTTTAGGTCAAGCACCAAACTTCTTAATTATTCAGAAGCAGCAAAAAATGTGAAATTGAACAGAACGAAGTGAAAAACATTTGTAAAATTAGTGTTAGCGCTTGACACTGTCAAACAAATATGCGATGAGCTTCCCAAGGTCCGCTGTTTTGGTACAGCTACAGAACCTAGTGATTATAAATCTGAGGAAATATTTCCATTAAATATTTAGTACTTTACACAGAAAAAAAATGGTGTTCGAGTGAAATCACTTAGATTAACTTCTCTGCCATGTGAAACTGCGTCTGTGATAAGTACGTTTTGCTTCACTGGCTTAGAGAAAAAAACACGACTGATAAAATTAAGTGCAAAGGGTTTTGCAATGACAAAGCTAAATGTACTTCAAAGAAAAATATTTACATTCGAGAAGGCAGATAGTAGTATTATATACTGAAGAGCCAAAAACACTGGTACACCTGCCCAATATCGTCCCCCGCAAGCACGCAGAAGTGCCGCAACACGACATGGCATGGACTCGACTAATGTCTGAAGTAGTGCTGGAGGGAATTGACACCATGAATCCTGCAGGGCTGTCCGCAAGTCCGTAAGGCTACGAGGGAGAGGAGATCTCTACTGAAAGGCGCGTTGCATCCTAGAAATGCTTAATAATGTTCATGTCTGGGGAGTTTGGCGGCCAGCTGAAGTGTTTAAACTGAGAAGAATGTTCTTGGAGCCACTCTGTAGCAATTCTGGACGTGTGGAGTGTCGCACTGTTCTGTTATAATTGCCCATGTCCGTCGGAATGCACTCTGGACATGAATAGAGCCTTCCGTATGTGTCACTATCAGAGGCGTATCTAGATGTATCAGGGGTCCCATATCACTCCAACTGCACACGCCCCACACCATTACAGAGCCTCCACCAGCTTGAACAGTTCCCTGCTGATATGCAGGGTCCATGGATTTCACAATGGTTCAAATGGCTCTGAGCACTATGGGACTTAACATCTGTGGTCATCAGTCCCCTAGAACTTAGAACTACTTAAACCTAACTAACCTAAGGACATCACACACATCCATGCCCGAGGCAGGATTCGAACCTGCGACCGTAGCAGTCGCGCGGTTCCGGACTGAGCGCCTAGAACCGCGAGACAACCGCGGCCGGCTCCATGGATTTATGAGGCTATCTCCATACCCGTCCGTCCGCTCGATACAATTTGAAACGATACTCGCCCTACCAGACAACGTGTTTCCAGCCTTTACCAGTCCAGTGTCGGTACCGACGGACCCAGGCGAAGTATAAAGCTTTATGTCGTGCAGTCATCAAGAGTACACTAGTGAGGCTTCGGCTCCGAAAGCCCATATCGATGATGTTTCGTCGAATGGTCCTCACGCTAACATTGTCGATGGCCCGTCACTGAAATCTGTCAGGTTGAACGATTCTCTTCGGTTCGTCGTTGGTCCCGTTCTTGTAGCATCTTTTTCCGGCCGCAGCGATGTCGGAGATTTGATGTTTCGCCGGATTCCTATTATTCACGGTACACTAGTGAAATTGTAGGGGAAAATGTCTATTTCATCACTATCTTGGAGATGCTGTGACCCATCGCTCGGGCGCCAAATATAACACCACGTTCAAACTCACTTAAATCTTGATCACCTGCCATTATAGCAGCACTGAGCGATCTAACAACAGCACAAGACACTTGTCTCATATAGGCTTCGCCTACTGCAGCGCCGTGTTCTGCCTGTTTACATATCTCTGTATTTGAATATGCATGCCTATACCAAATTCTTCAGTGCTTCAGTGAAGTAGTAGCTGCGATTTTGGGAGATGTAGAAGTGATAGAACGGCATAAAGAGGAAAAATTTGCACCTTTGAAAGTGCAGAAAATAGAGTTTGCATCAGCATCATAAATTTCATTCTAATTTATACATTTTTATGAAACATATGAGGATTATTTGAAAAATGCTCAATGAACTTTAGAGAATTCTGTATTTTCAAGTGAACATTGCTGGCCTCCGAACCTTTGTGGAACGAATTGACAAGGACAGTAGAATTTCTTTCTAATTTTGTTTAATCAGTTTTGTTTCCTCAACCAGATAACTACAACACATGTCAGCACGAACAGTGATAATTAGTCTCGTAAATAGTGTCAGGAGAAATGGACCAATTTCTTTCAACAGTGTGGACGCGAAGAGCAGTACGCGCAATTACTAAAACTGTGCGAATTAATCTGGAGAAAGCATTCTCCCTCATGAATTTCCAGTGACTGAGGAACGAAGCAGATTACTAGTATCAACAGTTGAGACAATAGTAAAATGAGTTTTTAATTACGAAATGAGCTGCTCTGACATTTAGGATTACGTTATTTAACGTCAGGATCTTCTCTGTAAGGCTCAGAAATCCAATAAATACCTAATGTAGGAGAGAGCAGATAACTTAAAATGTAATTTTTTAGTTGTATACTGCCAAAACTCTTCATTTTAACATGCTTAAATATTTAATTTTTTGCCTCATAATGCAAAGATCTTAAAATAGCTAGATGATTTTATCATGTAGTCGCAAGTATTGTGATAATGAAATTCTTCATTTCATTTTATTAAATCAATAATACGTAGGGCTATGTGTCATTTATTTATTTTACGGTATCAGCTGAATGCAGCTTTGGGTCTTTATACGGGAGAATGCGGGCCACATTGCAGTTAGCTGAAGCGATCCTCAGTGCACTAGTTGAAATGAGAGCGTTCAGAAGTGCGCCCGTTGGGCAATGCTTCCGCTCTTCAGCTGACTTGCCAGCTATAAAGCGTACCACATGCTACTCGCATTACACACGACAAAGGAGCTTTGTAATCTAGCGATCACATGTTGCAAAGTCGACCTCTACCGTGTGAGTGGGCCCACTAATATGAACTACGTAGTATGATAGCGCGATATACGAGGGTTGGTACTTTAATAATGGCAACTACTTATTTACAGCTCGTACAAAATAGATACGTGTTTTAAAGTTTTACTGACCTTCAAAGTAGTCACCAACATTGTATAAAACCCGTTGTAGCGATGTGGAAATCGTAGGATACTATTAGCAGTGCCAGTCGTGTTGACAGTTCGAGCGGCGCGGTCTATTGCCCGACGAATTTGTAGCAGTTCTGAAGCGAATGCCGTGAAGCGAGTCCGTCAGTTTAGAAACCGAGCTGAACTCACGAGGACTTAAGTCAGGGAGTGCAGTAGGTGGTATAGCACTTAGCAGCCTCATTAGTCAAACAAATCAGTAACAGCTTGCACTGTACGTGCTTGAGCATTGTCCCGCAAAATGATGATCAGGTCCTGCAGAAAGTGTCATCACTTCTGTCTCCAAGCAGGTCGTAGTTTGTGTTCCAAAAATGAACAGCACAGAGACAGAAATGATGTCACTTTCTGCAGGACCTGAGCATCATTTTGCAGGACAATGCTCAAGCACATACTGTTACTGAGTTGTTTGACTGATGTGGCTGCTGAGTGCTATATCACCTACTGCACTCCCCTGATTTAAGCCCTTGTGAGTGCAACTCGATTTCTAAACCGAAGGAAACACTTCACGACATTCGCTTCAGAACTGCTACAAATTCGTCGGGCAGTAGACCGCGCCGTTCGAACTGTTAACACAACTTGCACTGCTAATAGTATCCTATGATTTCCAGATCGCTGGCAACGGGTTATACACAATGCTAGTGACTACTTTGAAGGTCAGGAAAACTTTGAAACACGTATCTATTTTGTACGAGCTGTAAATAAGTAGTTGCTAATATTAAAGCTCCAACCTTCGTATATATTTCCCGTGTCTCCTAAACAATGGGACCGATTTGAACCAAATTTGGCACACATTTCACTTACAGTTTCGGGGTAAGAACCACCTACTATCAAACGGGCTTGGGTGGAGGTGAAAAAGTAGTATAGATCACGAAGCACGAAATCGCAGACTTTACTCATCCAGTATTCGAGAATGAGAGCACTTTGTGACTTGCAACAAACTTTACTCATAATTTCAAACTTCAACGAAACTTTTTCTCACTAACAACTCCCACATAACTATGATAGTAACAGAAGTTTATCGCTTACTACTTTTTTCGCTGTTCATGCCGTAAAACTGCCACATCAAGCATAATGTATTAGTTTATTACTTCCTTACTACTAACTGTATTCGCGACACATTTTTCAGACAGTATCCACGTGTACCACTGAATGCACATGCGAAATTTTGTCACTGTACGAAACATAGTTCAGAAGAAAGACGCCATAAACACTGAGATGGGTTAAAACCTGCCACATCATGCATGACACTAAATATATAATTCACTGCTGCTAACTCTATAAAAACTTCGCAGACAGTATCCACATATGTCACTGAAAGTACCTACAAATTTATTTAATTCTACGACGCATAATTCTGGAGGAATGCCGTCCTAAGCCCTGAGATGTGTGAAAATAAGCAGCATCAAGCATAAAGTTTTAATTTGTTACAACTTCAGTATTAACTCTATTCACATCATTTTTTTTCAGTCGGTATCAAGTATACCACTAAATGTACCTGCAAACTTACATCATTTTATGACACATTGCTCAGGTTGCGGCCAACATGTTATGCAGGCGCTATTTTGACAAAATAAGTTAAGAACGGTGCTAGTTTCTATACGGGTAAAAACGTCTTTCTGCATGAAAAGGACTTTATTCCACGCGTTGTAAATGTGTTTCTGCGACTTCATACAACGATATCATTTTCGATAGAGCTTTTCCCCAGGAAAGGGCTTTGCTGCTGCAATGGGGATCATCTTCTTTGTATAGTTCAACTGTTGTTATTTCTAAACAGTGTTGTGAGATGTAAAATGGCGCCCAATATTTAGATGGACCGTAGTGAAACTCCCTAGAATCTTTTATTTCTGGAAGTATCCGTGGTTTTTAATTTTGAAAAGGCTTACACTGCAGCAGTGGCTATTAACAGGAACAAAATCCAAGACATAAGAAGTTTACTTGGTAATATTCCGCATGAATATAGGCATTTCTGTGATGATCTGATGAAACAGCCTGTACTTAACAGTGCTGTTGCTGATGATGGTCAGTGAAACCAGTTTGTATTTTTTTTAATTGCAGTTTGAATGGAAATGTCTGGGTAAAAAACGAGACAACTAAAAACAATATTAGAAAGGTAACTTGTGTATGAGAATGAATTATTTTCTCACGGAAAGAAACTTACTTAAAAATCTTGGATTTATTTTTTTCAAAGAGACTGCAAAATTTAGCAACTGGAGTAACGTCAAAACATCCATTTAACAGTGTTGTTTAAAAATGAAAAGCCCATACTACTCCAGTTCATATATGCACCGGAAGAATGTTTTCTATAGTTCCTGAAAACTTAAGATTTAGGAGCAAGATCCTTTAAAAAATTTCTATATCAATTCTTAACTGCGCTTTTAAATAGTTGTAAGCTCTCCATAGTACACGAGAAATTTAAGACCTGTGGTGGGTACCCTTATATTGACACATTCATTTCCTGCAGGTCCTGCACAGAGCCAAGCATTTGCGGTGTATGGTGGGCAAGGCATCTATTGTGACGTCAGAATTCATTATGATGCGGAGTTAAGGATATGTGACATCATACAGATTGAGTTTTGTGATATTCAAACTGCAGGACGAAACTCGCAATAGATACACGTGAAATATGAGAACAAACATGCGTGAAATATGTTAGATTTATGTGAAATATATGCGACATGTGCCTACTGTGGCAAAGCCGTGTGTAAAAAGCTCCTCCAAAACCCCTTGATCAGCTTCAGCCAAACGTGGTAGACATATTACTATCTGGAAATAAATACTGTGGGGGTAAGAACTGGCCACTCCCACTGGGATGGGCACGATGTGGAGAGAAGATGAGAGGAATGGATGAGCAAGAGACGGGGGAAGAGGACATGGACAGACAGAAAGCGAAAACTAGGAGATGGACAGAGACATGATGGAGAAAGTCAGTGAGAGGGGTTGGAAATGGACAGAGGAAGGGAAGATGAGGAGGTGGACAGAGAAGGAGAGGAGGGGATGGATTGAGGAGGGTGGAGGAGGAAATGGGCAGAGAAATGGGGAGGAAGAAATAAGCAGAGAAAGGGAAGAGGAGAAGGACAGACAGAGGAGGCGGAGATTGACTAAGAGAGGGGAACAGGAGATAGATAGAGAGAGGAGAAGTAGTAGATGAACAGAGAGAGGCACAGGTGGTGGCAGACAGCAGAGTGGAGGAGATAGACGTAGAGAGGTGGGAGAAGGAGATTATCATAGAATAGGACGGAGGAGATGGACATAGAGAAGGGGAAGGTGGAGATGGGCTAAAAACTTGGAATAAATACATACCCGGGAAACGCCGTGTACTCAGATAGAATAGAGCCAGGTCTAGATTACATACTAACTGGATAATAGATAACTGACTGCACTGCTTCTAGACAGCCACATTGGAATAGATAAAGTTCTGTGTGTCTGATTAAATAGATGTCTTTTGTTTTTTGGAACATGGAGAAACACACTTAGGCCTTCTAGTTCACCAAGATGCTGTTAAATTTGTGCATCGTGAATTCCAGTAATTCCGAATGCAGTTGACCGACAGAACAATAAATGTGCAAATGTATCTTGGCATAAAATAATTTATTCAGGTTTTCTATGAATCTTTTACAGATTTGGGACAGTAATGTGATGACTCTGGAACTTTCTACTCCTCCTCTTCTTTTTTAATCCAGCCAGAGCCGTAACAGTAGGCTCTTCTTTCCCTAGAACATAGTCTTACTGACTGGAGGGCAGGTGTTATTCTGAGGTGTCAGGACAGAGGACCTGCTTGTGAGAGCCACTTATGTACCCCTATCGTGATTGGCTAGCTGGTGTGGTTCGCAATCTCCCGACTATAAGAGGTAATTTGGTCGCATCTTTAACGTTTCTTTAAGCGTAAGATGAGGGTACCGGTTTCTTCTTCCCAAATTAGTCCCCTTTTAGTCTGTTTAAGAGACATATCCCGCTTCATCAGACGGCAAATATGGGAACCCTGGCCATAATACATCAGAAAATCCCCGTCAGTACTTTGAAGATCCGTTGCATGATCTCAAGATTGATGTTTAATGCACAATGTTTAGTGTCCGCATCGAAACATGATTCTTTTACCAAATTGTTAAAGCTAACAAGGCTGTCTAGAAACTGTTTCGTCCATATGCGAATTAACTCACGGAAGATGAACGACCTTATGGATATTTCCAGAAAGAGAGATCAACAGGAAGCACCATCTTGACAATCATGTCGCGACTTACGAGAGGACGATTAGCAGACGCAGTGCAATAGCCTGGTGATCTAGATTGTCCCTATCATTGTTACCTGCTGGGAAAAGTGATGGGTCTGATATTCTCAAATAACTGTAAGACACAGGAAGACCAATAACAGAATATCGAAAAGACAGTTGCTGCTATGCGGCAGGCCGAGCTCCAGTTCGATAGATGAAGCACAGCGTGCCATTGACGTCCGCGGTGGCCTTTTACAGCATCTTCTATGATGTTAATTATCGAGGGTGAGCCCCTAGTAACTTTTGCTGTAGATATTTTCCGAGTCATTTTGCCCACCATGTATATGTCATACCCGCCGAAGCAGCTAGTTCGGGCTTAGATGCTGTAAAGCTACCAACTTACGGGATGCTGACTGGCAAGTTTCACCCACAGTCCCAATTACAGGATGGGGCAAATAAAAATGGCCCAAACAAGTGGATACGACCAGACGTTAATGTATGCATATAACCACACCACGTAATGAGCACACCACGTTTACGCCCGCCACGTGATCCACACTGGTTCAGAGCGTAGTGCGGGCTGTTTGAATAGGAGTGGAGCAGTGCAGTGAGGACGATGGAACCCGTAGTGGAGCAGCTGATGTTCTTGGTGGGATGTCCTGGAAACTGTGCGGTCGGTGGGTCCCTGCAAAGAGTGCCATTCAACGCTTAGTTCGAAAAATGGCGTCAGACAGCATCTGTTTTGAAGTCAAACAATATTCCTAAACGTGCTCACACGCCAGAAAATACGTGTGAAGTTCACCAGAAAATGCTTCAAAGTCCTGCCAAATCATCACGACGCCTCTCGCAGGAGACAGCCATATCACGTGATCATCTGGAAGAATACTCCAACTTGACCTGCAGTCTGTTCGCGGCCGTAGTTGTCCACCCTGGTCAGCTGATTTCGCAGTGTGCGATTACTTTGCCTGGGGAGCCCTCAGTTCTAAGGTGTATCACAACAACCCTCACAGTCTTCAAGAACTGCAGCAGAGCTTTTCGGATGAGATTTCGGCAATTCCAGCAGCAAATTGCTGACCAGGGCCGAAAGTACCGAGAGATGAACGTTGGTCACTCGCAACATCAGCGATAGTCAGGTTAGTACTGTATTTCCTTTCCTTTGCTATGTTCCTTTCCACCCTGGAACTCTGTTCTCCGGGCCGCTTTCATTTGCCTCACCCAGTAGTTTCAGGCATTATCTGTGCAGTTGAGGTGGGATGATGCAGCGAACCAGCCGAATGCCGATTGTGCCTTAGTGATCGTTAAACCAGGAACGTATGAGTTAGTCCTGAAGCCATGGTTGTAGCCATTTTGGAAGTCGGGAATGTCCGTAGCATACTCATTGTAAAGATGTTGAACAGAGCGCAACCCTTGGCCACTGTGAACACTGAAATAAACATCACGGTTCATGTTGAATATGAATAAGTGGGCGCACGTCATGTTACGGAAAATAACCTAAACATCAAAGACATTCCTCTGGTCTGAACCACACCCTCCACACACATGCGGGTTAAACGCAATATTTGGCTGTCGGTGCATTGACACATTGTATCGTTTCAAAAGAAGCAAAACCACGACTAGTCGGGCCACACCACACGCCTGTAGTCAGCTCTTGTCCAGTCTGTATGTCTTTTGCCCACTGATGACGTGCAATCTTACGTGCTTCCGTGGGCAATGGCCTTTTGCGGGGTACCAGAGCTCAAAAGTCCGCTGCATTCTCAAAGGTCATGGGGAAACTGGTTGAGATTGACCTGCATTCAGTGACAGCACCTCCTGTCAGGATGTCAACTGAGTTACTGACGAGGCGTGAAAACCATCCGCAGTCGCTGTCAGAATATTTTTACGACCATTGCTCTTCAGTAACGTTACAGAGGTGTGACAGGTACACAGTTCTCTGTAGACACGTAAGTCTGTGCTGAGAAACCTACAAATCGGGCTGTCTCTTTCACGTTATGCTCATGGGCGTGTCCAACGCATTAACTCCTTTCTATCATCCTGGCACATTTCTCATCCACCCATCTTATTGCACCGATTCCGTAGAACCGAGAGGCACATACACACCACTTCGCTACCATAACTTAACGACTGCGGTGGAGGCCCAGCTTCTTTTAAGGGAATAACGGATATTTTAAACGGTGAGTTTACGTTCCTACGGAACAACTGACACTTGCTTATGAGCAACTGCCAGTTTCTACGGGACAACTAGCAATTGCTGCGGAATAACCGACCAGTGATAATAAAAGGAAATGCGGAGGGCAGGGCGTGTTAACTGCAGCGCAGCCTATGCGCGAACCCATTGTGTGCATTTGACAGCCAGCTGGAGTGGCCGTGCGGTTCTAGGCGCTACAGTCTGGAACCGAGCGACCGCCACGGTCGCAGGTTCGAATACTGCCTCGGGCATGGATGTGTGTGATGTCATTAGGTTAGTTAGGTTTAATTAGTTCTAAGTTCTAGGCGACTGATGACCTCAGAAGTTAAGTCGCATAGTGCTCAGAGCCATTTGAACCATTTTTTTTGCATTTGACAGTCCATACAGTACGACGTTTGGTTTGGCTCTGAGCACTATGCGACTTAACTTCTGAGGTCATCAGTCGCCTAGACCTTAGAACTAATTAAACCTAACTAAGGACATCACACACATCCATGCCCGAGGCAGGATTCGAACCTGCGACCGTAGCGGTCGCTCGGTTCCAGACTGTGGCGCCTAGAACCGCACGGCCACTCCGGTCGGCAGTACGACGTTTGATTAAGGTCTGCAAGACATCATTTGAGTGCTTGCGATCGTGGACGAGCAGTTGGACGGCTCGGAGCTGATCACAGTGTTACTACCGTGGTCACAGTAATAGGGTGTGCAAATGTGTCATTTCGCGACAAAAAGGCAACTGAAGATGGTTATATTATGTGAAAGCACGCCGGTGGTCGAAGACGGGCCACCACACAGCACGAGGATCGATACTTAGCCCTAATGGCGAAGAGGAATAGACGTATCACTCTTAGTTGGGTTGGGTTGTTTGGAGGAGGAGACCAAACAGCGAGGTCATCAGTCTCATCGGATTAGGGAAGGATGGGGACGGAACTCGGCCGTGCCCTTTCAAAGGAACCATCCCGGCATTTGCCTGGAGCGATTTAGGGAAATCACGGAAAACCTAAATCAGGATGGCCGGACGCGGGATTGAACCGTCGTCCTCCCGAACGCGAGTCCAGTGTGCTGACCACTGCGCCACCTCGCTCGGTGTATCACTCTTAGACAGATCACAGCAGACCCTGCAACCATTGGCAGTACATGCATCTCTGCCAGAACCATTTCGGGGCGATTAAATCGAGCTGGTTTGTATGCTCGGAAGCCTGTTAAATGCTTCCTACTTCAACCATCGTCGAGAAAGAGTTAGTAGGTGTAGAAAACATGTTGGTTGGGGTCAGCAGTAATGGTCCAGAGTGACGTTCTCCGACGAATTCTGCTTCACTTGGCGAGTGATTCTGGCCATAGGTTAGTGTGGACAGAGAGATAGTGGAACACGTCAACACCACACAACGATCGTGAGCCTCATCGGCACGGTCCAGGTGTTATTGTGTAGGCAGACATAATGCACCATGGCCGACCATCGCTGTATATCTTTGCGCGAGGTACGGTTACAGCACAACGCTATTAGAGGGAGATTAATCTGGATCATGCCTGTATGACTAGGGGTGCTGTAGGTCCCGACTTCCTGTTTATTGACGACCGTGTCCGCCCACACAGTACCGCTGAGGTGTCTGACGCACTGTGAAGTGAAGATATTGAACATATGGAATGGTGTGCATACTCTCCGGACCCTACAGAGCATAGCTGACAGACATGCTTTTTAACGAACACCCCCTCCCTGAACCGTGCAAGAAAGGAAAACCGCCTTGAAGAGGAGTGGAAAAATATACCACAAGGACTGCTCAAGAGCTCAGATGGCAGCGTAAATAACAGGTGCGAAATGTGCATTAGTGCCCCCAGGAGGGCATATTCCGTGCTGAGAGTCGGATATCCTCGTTTATGTTGCGAGTTTGACCTGTTGTTGTTGTTGTTGTGGTCTTCAGTCCTGAGACTGGTTTGATGCAGCTCTCCATGCTACTCTATCCTGTGCAAGCTTCTTCATCTCCCAGTACCTACTGAAACCTACATCCTTCTGAATCTGCTTAGTGTATTGATCTCTTGGTCTCCCTCTACGATTTTTACCCTCCACGCTGCCCTCCAATGCTAAATTTCTGATCCCTTGATGCCTCAAAACATGTCCTATCAACCGATCCCTTCTTCTAGTCAAGTTGTGCCACAAACTTCTCTTCTCCCCAATCCTATTCAATACTTCCTCATTAGTTATGTGATCTACCCATCTAATCTTCAGCATTCTTCTGTAGCACCACATTTCGAAAGCTTCTATTCTCTTCTTGTCCAAACTATTTATCGTCCATGTTTCACTTCCATACATGGCTACACTCCATACAAATACTTTCAGAAACGACTTCCTGACCTATGTCAAACATAAACTTCGTTTATGTCTGTTATCCTGTTTTCACATAAGGTGAAATCTGTATCTTTCTTGGTTATAAATATACCAGTCCACTTCTATTAAACTGTGTTTCCTGTCGTACATCAATGCCCGTGATTGTTCCTGTCCAACTATGTCTGTGTTCTTTAGCAGTTGTAGCTGCGCATAAAAATTTGCAAGACATCATTTGAGCGCTTGTGGTCATGGACGAGCAGTAGGACGGCTCGGAGCTGATCACAGTGTTACTACCGTGGTCACAGTAATAGTGTGTGCAAATGTGTCATTTCGCGACAAAAAGGCAACTGAAGGTGGATATATTATGTGGAAGCACGCCGGTGGTCGTAGACGGGCCACCACACAGCTAGAGGATTGCGACGGAAAAGCTTCCATCCTTGAACCAGCACGGTTTTAGAAAGCATCAATCGTGTGAAACTTAGCTTGCCCATTTCTCACGTGATTGTGAACTGTCAAGGATTAAGGGCAGTAGACAGATTCCACATTCCCAGATTTCCGAAAATAATTTGACACGGTGCCCCACTGCAGGCTGTTAAAGAAGGTACGAGCATACGGAATAGTTTCCCCGGTATGTTAGTGGTTCGAAGACTCCTGAAGTAACAAAAACCAGTACGTGTCTTCAACGGCGAGTGTTTATCAGAGACAGGGACATTGTCAGGAGTGCTGCAGGAAGGAAGTGTGACAGGACCACTATTACTTTCTGTATAAACAATTGACCTGTCGGACAGGGTGAGCAGCAAACTATGGCTGCTTGCTGAAGATTCTGTGGTATACAGGTCAGTGCTGTCGTTGAGTGACTGTAGGATACAGGGTGACTTTGAGGAAATTTCTAGTCGTTCTGATAGTAGAAAAATGTAAGTTAATGAGTAGGAAAAAAATTCCAGCAATGTTCGAATACAGCATTAGTAGTGTGGTGCTTGACAAAGTCACGTCCTTTATATACCTAGCGCTATAAATGGAACGAGCATGTAAGGATTGTAGTACGGAAGGCGAATGGTCGACTTCGTTTTACTGCGAGAATTTTAGGAAGGTGTAATTCATGTGTGAAGGACACCGCATATAGGATACTAGTGCAACCCATTCTTGAGTGCAGCTCGAGTGTTTGGGTTCCGTACCAGGTTGCGCTGAAGGAAGCAGAGGTGTACATGTTCCGCTTTTAACCCGCCCATGCTTGCCTGGTGGCCAGGCAGGCAGACCGCAGCGCGTTGTCAACAGAACGGGCAGGCTGCTTCACTCCCAGCCAAGCCAAGCAGAACCCAACCCGGGCAGGCTCCGGGAAACTTGCTTGCCTGCCCATATTACTGCTGAGCTGCGCTACGCAGCCGTTTAGTCTGCGCACTTCATTGTCGTACTATGAACGTTAATTAAAAGTTTTTATTTTACCTGAGCACCAAAAGACAAGCCCTAACATTATATATATATATATATATATATATATATATATATATATATATATATATATATATATATATAAATTTCAGGTCAAAAAATATTGGGTTTTATTTGTACATTCTTCCTTTACGCGTATGTTTCGGGGTTTATTATCTATATAAATAAAAATGAATTGCCAAATGCGTTGATAAGCGTAAAACTCGAGAACGGCTGGACCAATTCGGCAATTTTTTTTTTTTGCTGTGTTCGTAATTCTCAGCACAAGGTTTTTGTGAAATAAAATTTTTCGAAAATCGACCGAAAAATTGGAAAATTTGGAAAAACTGAAAGTGCGTTTTCATTGTGTCCATGTGTTTGTATTGCATACAATCTTGATGAAATTTTGCACACTATACCTTGAAACCAATAGGAAGGTCACAGTATACTTAAAATTTCGTAGGGTGCATGGCAGAGGTTACTGTACCTAACGGAATTCGACAAATTGTACGTTTTTATTCCGATCTTGATGAAATTTGGCATACTTGATATTCAAAGCAGGATGAAGGGTGCTGTCTTCTTAAAATTCTGAATGGTGCATGGCGGAGGGTACTTTACTTACACACTTCTACACCAACCTACAGTTTTATTCCGATCTTGAAGAAATTTTGCACACTTGACCATGAAGAGGAACATTACTGTCTACATAATATTTCGGACAGTGCATGGAATAGAGTACCTTACAAAAGATTTTGACATCGTTTGCGGGTTACCATGAAATCTTTTGTGGCGGCCTTCGTAACGACAAACACCGCCACACTTTTAATAGCGGGCCGACCGGTCCGCTGGAACAGTGAACAGAAAGATGAAAACCCATACACTCGGATTGAATGAAAGTCGGTACTTATCTTTATTATGAAGATACAGAAACACAGCGGTGAACATTGTCTCTACAGAAATCTGGCTAGGTCAGAGTCGGCTGACGACAAACAACAACTCTTGCTGTGATGAACACACACTGACTAGCAGGTACACACTGCGGTGGCGAGTACACAACTGAGCGGCAGAATCCAGAACTGTCCTAGCGCTCGCGACGCCAGCACTTAAGAAGCCAGAAGCCAGCGGTGGCGCGCGCAGACTTGCGGCGATTTCCTGTATCGCTGGCACTGCTCATGCGGACGGCGTCCGTACTTCGATGCTGCCAACCTTTTGGCAGCGGGCTCGGGTGGCATTACTGGCTAGGATATAACAAAATCCTTCTCCCTCTATACTGCTAAATGGTCTCAGGTCCTTAGCACACATTTCGACGCCCTTTTCGGCCACTAATTTTTTTGTCCTCTTTCAAGATATTTCCGGAGTGAGGGAACTGCTTGTCAAATTTGCACACATGTCGTAACATACTCGAGGTTCCTGAATAAGTACTTAGGAGCTTTTTACATAGTTTGCATTGAAACACACCTACCGATTTATTTGAAGCGGCCTCATAAACACAAGGAAACGTTTCCTATGGGGCACTTGTGCTCTGTTTCGTTACCAGCATGTATTCGCCAGTTGTCAATTTTTTTTCAATCTCACTAAAGTCCGACCTATTCATTGTGCTGCCCCCTTGGTTGCGATAAATGAACTGCGGGCTAACTACCTGGCTACTCTAGTCACGGTAGCTTGACAGCGCAACCTGTTGTCAGGCGCAGCAAGCTGAGCGGGTCCCGTGAAGCTTGGCAGGCCTGCGGGAACCCAGGTAGCCCGGGCTTGCGGCAGCCCAAGTCGGTCGCATTACCCACTATGCCTCAGTACATGCGTACTCTTGTGTTTACGTCGCGGCAGGCTGACCGGCATGAATGGTTGCAGAGGAGCTAGGGGCAAGCAGGCTGCAAGGGGAATTTGTACACCTCTAGAAGGAAGGCATCGAAACACTTCGGAGGTTCGAGCAACACTCAGATGTTACGCAGACGCTTCGGGAACTCAAATGGGAATATCTGGAGGGAACGTGACGTTGTTTTCGAAGAACCCTATTCAGAAAATTCAGAGAACCGGCAGTTGAAACTGACTGCAGCGTTCTGCCACCAACGCACAATTCGAGTACGGGAACGAAGATAAGGTAAGAGAAATTAGGGCTCGTACGGAGGTATATGGACAGTCATTTCCCCTCGCTCTATTTGCAAGTGCAACAGGAAAGAAAATGACTATTCGTGGCACAGGCTACCATCCGCTACGCACCATACAGTGGCTTGCGGAATATGTATGTAGATGTAAGATCCAGGGACCTAGGAGGCCAATTTATTGTACCACTTTCCCGATAGAGTGCAGTATTAACTGCAGTCTGTACCTTGAGTACTTTATGTGAGTAATAAGATGTTGGCCGGCCGCTGGTGGCCGAGCGGTTCTGGCGCTGCAGTCTGGAACCGCGCGACCGCTACGGTCGCAGGTTCGAATCCTGCCTCGGGCTTGGATGTGTGTGTTGTCCTTAGGTTAGTTAGGTTTAATTAGTTCTAAGTTTTAGGGGACTTATGACCTCAGCAGTTGAGTCCCATAGTGCTCAGAGCCAATAAGATGTTGATGTCAAGATGTTTGAACCCCATAATTCAACTCTCTTGAAGAAGACCAAATTAAATAACTAACTATTACTGGTTCTCCAGAAAACTTTAACAGTTTTAGACATAAAAAATTTCCACCAAACAATAAATTCCATGTTACCCAATATTATTGCACACCAGACTTAACTGCACATGCACACTGACGTAGGCTATTCACCTCATCATGATTATGAGAAAAATACGTGGCAAAATATATCTGGATATATTCGCAATTGCTCGCGAAGCGTCATTGCCATAAAGCGTTTGATGCATCTTAATGTGAGAGTGATAAAATTCGTGACGCTTAGTTTATGTAAACACAAGTAAATGGCGGCAAAGAGAACAGAAGAAGAATTACGTAAAGCTATCTAATCTAAGTCCTTGCATCCAGTAGGTACACTGGAATGGAACTGGCAATGGAACTGAAAATTAATACATCAGTTACTTTAAAATGGGTTTTCTAAATGTTCTTTTCGCAAACACTCATTCGAATCAGGCCAATGTGCACAGCTCCCGTCATTGTTTAGTGGCACTTGACCGCATTCGTTAATGAAATTCTCATGCAATGAAATGCTAATTGAAATATAATCAGACTTCGTTTCATATGAAAGCAGGTTCTTTGTGAAAAATACGAAAATGTTTGACGATGACGCGCGACTGGCGCGCGGTCGTTTTAACCACCAAAGAATTCAGTCCCAACTTTTTACACGGCCCGTAATATTAAATACACTGAATAGCTATCTTTAATGTATTAAACGAATGAGTTTTTTAAATAACTCTCTTTAACCAAAGTTGAATTAAAAATACTATTATTATTAACATAATGTTCCTTTCGCGACACTTACATCCGAATTGTGAAGCGCCAAGAGACGAATGGAGACTCACCCAGAATAGAAACCAGTGATGCTTGATCAAGAAAAGACAAATAATTTAAAAAGACGATATGGATTAGCAGTTTTTTGCTTGTAATGTTACAGTACTAAGTCTTTGACACCCAGTGGCTTGTCGATACACGTTCTTCACATGTGCTTCTCTTTATGCTCTGTGTTTGACGGAGTCACGGCAAAGAATGAATCACTATTCGTCCAAAACGTATCTGAGGCATTATAACAACAGCAGCTTTAAGATCTCATCTCCCGTAATTTTAAGAGATCTGGCCCTGATGCTGATGGTTGACTACCGGGCTCCAGACAGAGAGATTGACTTCAACCGCGATCGCCGAACAGTATTCGAAGTGACTGATCATTTACTGCAGAATTACGCATAAAACTTGGTATATTTTTCTGAAATAAAAAGATGATCTCTTTGCAAAGAGTAGAAAACACGTCTAACCGTCAATCACAAAAAAAAGGGCCACCGACGGTTCAGAATTCCTATTCCAACGACACAATTCCCTAAATGTGCTATTAAACACTTTATATTTCATCCTGTCACATTTCTGGCTCACAAATGTTTTGTTACCTGCTGACTCTACGGAGGCTACTGCTCTCACACCCTCGCTACTAACGAGCATTGGCGACGCAAGAAGGCAATGCCCTGTCCGCCGGAAAAGGAGGGACACTAAAGAAAGTACTAGAAGCTAAAGCTCACCAGCTACAGCCCGCTGGTAGGTAGCTCGCTGGCGAGTATATCGATCAAGGTGTCTTTAGAAACCTAATACTGGGATCGTACTATTTGCCTTCATTACAGTTCTACTAATTATCGTCTTTACGGGTTGCACGCTACCTGTGGCGGTAATGTCTTTCACCATCTAGTAAATTGAAGAACGCGACCGTTTTCTCCCCTGAAAACCTTCATCGTTAATGGTGATTCCGTCTGTGACGTTTATCAATTGTTCACAATACACTGAGTTCATTTCAGTTTGTTCTTCGAAACAAAACTACATCACACGATGGTAATAAACACACAACAACGTACTCAATGCGCTTTACTAGAATACGTATTTACAAAAATCATTGAATGAACCTTTGTATGTATGTATATACGTTCCACACATCTTCCTAAACCACTGGATCGATTTCAATCAAACTTCGAATGTAAATCGTTTAATATCTCGAAAGGAGCGTTGTAAGGCACGAAACCGCCTATATCCAATAGGGGTGGGGCTGAGGCTGAAAAGGACTGACGTTAAAACGAAACTCAAGGACACGTGGAGAAATTTCAACCAAATTAGGTATACAAATGGTTCGTTATTTGTATACAAAAACTGTGGGATTAAGATACCCGTACTATCCCTAGGGACGGGGATCAGAAAGAGTGATACTTAAAAATGTTCGACACTGGCCTGTTAATACATTCTCAGACAAAGAGCGACGAACGATGAAGAAATTACCCGAGTGGGGCGGAAATCGGTAGGTATGATGTTCATGTACAGGCAAATAAGTGACTACAAAAAATGGTTCAAATGGCTCTAAGCACTATGGGACTTAACATCTGAGGTCATCAGTCCCCTACAACTTAGAACTACTTAAACCTAACTAACCTAAGGACATCACAAACATCCACGCCCGAGGCAGGATACGAACCTGCGACCGTAGCAGTCGCGCGGTTCCGGACTGAAGCGCCTAGAGCCGCTCGGCCACCGCGGCCGGCAAGTGAGTACAATTTCAGAAAAAATGGATGGTTTATTGAAGAGAAAGAGCTTCACAAATAGAGCAAGTCAGTAAGGCGTTGTTCCACCTCTGGCCCTCACGCAAGAATTTATTTGGCTTCGCATTCATTGATAGACTTACTGGATGTCCCCCTCAGCGATATCGTGCCAGACTCTGTCCAGTTGGCGCGTGAGACCGTCTTTTCAAAATCACGAGCTAGTTGGTGGTCCCTGCCCATAATGGGGAGAGATCCGGCGACCCAGCTGGCCAAGTTACGGTTTGTCAAGCAAGAA
Organism: Schistocerca nitens; assembly: GCF_023898315.1. Lineage (NCBI taxonomy): Eukaryota > Metazoa > Arthropoda > Insecta > Orthoptera > Acrididae > Schistocerca > Schistocerca nitens. Next base: position 1,085,046,984 of record NC_064614.1, on the reverse strand, counting down.
GACAAACAAAAGAAACTCTAGACATGTGCGGGCGGGCATTATCTTCCTCAAATGCAAGGTCAAGATGGCTTGACTTGACGGGCAGCAAAACGGGACGTAGAATATTGTCGACGTACCGTTGTACTGTAAGGGCGCTGTGGACGACAACCAAAGGGTCCTGCTCTGGCGCACCTGCTCATCACTCCTGGTTGTCTGGCGCAAGGCTAGCGGCAGGCTGGTTAGCAGCCAACTGCTGTCCTGGGCGTCTTCACATATGTCTTCGTTGGTCACCGTGGCTCAGTTCGAAGCGGGACTCATCACTGAAGACAATTCTACTACAGTAAATGGTCAATGATGCTCCAAGCACGATGTCCCACAGGAGGTCATCCAGCAACACTATCAATCAATGCTGAGTCAGCTAACTGCTTGCATAAGGCCTAGAGGTGGGCCAAAATGTTATTGACGTGCTCAATTTGTGAACCTCTTTCTCTGAAATTGTAATCATGTATCTGGATCATTCCTTCGTGGTGCGCGTATTTTGTTTTCCTTGGTGTATTTCTCCCGTATTTAGTTGTTTTAGCATAGTTTAGGAGTGTGAAGCTCAATGTGTCTCTTATTTGTGTTGTTCAGTGAATCAACCAAGACGCGAGAATGAGCACTGCAGCGAGCCTGTAATTTTATGAGCGTGTTTCGGGACCAAAGATCATTCTACACCACTGACACCAACAGAAACGAAGTGGATTTACAACCGTTCAGTGTTCTCAATCAGATATACGAGGTGTGGCTAGAAAAAAACAGGACTAGTACTGGTGAAACAATAAAACGAATGCAATAAGGCTGAAAGTCGCGTGGCCTGTCACGTGACTCTCGCTCCACCTACTGCTCGAGTTTCATCTGCCTCCTGCACTCAGTCTGCCCGTGGCGTCTGTTTTAAGTAGTTGACGTTTTGTCTGTGCGTCGGGAAATGTTGAGTGTACAGAAAGAACAGCGTGTTAACATCAAATTTTGTTTCAAACTAGGAAAATCTGCAAGTGAAACGTTTGTAATGTTACAACAAGTGTACGGCGATGATTGTTCATCGCGAACACAAGTGTTTGAGTGGTTTAAACGATTTAAAGATGGCCGCGAAGACACCAGTGATGACACTCGCACTGGCAGACCATTGTCAACAAAACCTGATGCAAACATTGAAAAAATCGGTAAACTTGTTCGACAAGATCGCCGTTTAACAATCAGAGCAGTGTCTGAGTTAACAGGAGTTGACAAGGAAAGTGTCGAACAAGTTTACTGTTTTTTTCAATGTTTGCATCAGTTTTTGCTGACAATGGTCTGCCAGTGCGAGTGTCATCACTGGTGTCTTCGCGGCCATCTTTAAATCGTTTAAACCACTCAAACACTTGTGTTCGCGATAAACAATCATCGCCGTACACTTGTTGTAACATTACAAACGTTTCACTTGCAGATTTTCCTAGTTTGAAACAAAATTTGATGTTAACACGCTGTTCTTTCTGTACACTCAACGTTTTCCGACGCACAGACAAAACGTCAACTACTTAAAACAGACGCCACGGGCAGACTGAGTGCAGGAGGCAGATGAAACTCGAGCAGTAGGCGGAGCGAGAGTCACGTGACAGGCCACGCGACTTTCAGCCTTATTGCATTCGTTTTATTGTTTCACCAGTACTAGTCCGGTTTTTTTCTAGCCACACCTCGTATATCAGGGCGGGTTCCCATCTCTCCTTACCAAATAAAAATGCCAAATTTTTAGAAATGTACTTCGTTCGTAATGAATAATTGGAGGTAGATTGTAAATGTGGCTTTGTAGCAGGAGTAAGACATGATGTAGAAATGAACCTTTAAAGAATGTTGCACGAACACGTCGCGCTCATTTATTTCCAGTGTACTGCTTATAAGTTGAAATATACACGGCGTTTAAAAAAAGTGTCACATACTCCTGCAAACTAGATGAAAAGTAATAAGTCGGGAAACCAGTTTCAGTTGGTACATGCACCGCTGGAGATCCGTAGTTCACAGGCAGCATCATTTTATTTACAGATGAGGCTCGACACACAAGGCATGCCGTAGTAAATTACTGAAGTACACACGAATTAACAGATGCAGAGGAGGCAATTAGGATCGATTCAGTATCAGTTTACGCGGTCGATCTGTCGGTGACAGATTCACAAGGCCATACGCTTTTCCAAAGAGATTTAAATATGCTGTATATCACCGGTTTACGCGCAATGAATTACCGTTGCTATTGAAGAACATTACCCTCGCAGGAGAACAGATATTTAGGTTTTCTCCACGTATAGGTACCATCCCATTTTCCATGGATCACGCGTCAGTATCTCACCGAAACGTTTCACTGACGATGGCCTCCCTATTCGTAGGTCCAAAATCCGTTTTTTTTATAGCTATGGGAACATTTGAAAGCAATACTGCGTGTCCAGCACATGAACAATGTACACACGTTACAGTAGGGTGTGACCGATGCGTGTGACGCAATCCGAATAGAGCCAGGTGTGCTTGAACGTGTGCGTGATTCACTGTGATGAATGGTTGAATTCTGTGTCAGGATGCGAGGTAACCACATGCGGAATTGTCTACATTGTCTACTTCTACGATGGGCGTTCAATAAGTAATGCAAAAAATTTGTCTCTGAAAGGAAGTTGTTTATATTCAGGATTCCAATACACAATATCATTTCCCATTCTTTTGACTGCAGAACCCGACTTTTCAACATGGTATCCTTTCAATGCGACAGACCTACCCCACCTTCCTGGGAGGGGCTCTATGCGTGCATTGTACCTCAATACTGGTCGACGTCGGAGACAACATTTTGCTACTCCATAACTTCACCATCACCAATGTACTGAATTCCACAGAGTGCATCCTTCATTGGGCAAAACTGATGGAAGTCTGCTGTTAGGTGGCAAGAAATCCAGCGGGAACACATCATTGAGTACTCCAACTGGTGGACGAGGATGCCTGCACTACCAACAGAGACGTCCAGTTGAGCAGCGAGGTGTTTGGTTCTCATCCACTGATCACCTAGAATGAGAGTGCCCGGACGTTCCACCACTGCACAAGTCACAGTTGTGTGCGGCCGACCAGCACACAAGAGATCGGACAGGGTTGAGCGACCTTGCTGCTATGATAAACGCCTCGCCCGGCGACTCAGCGTTGTTTTTCTCACTACCAGGTCTCCGTAGACTTTCTGCAAGCGTCTACGAATATCTGCGATGCTCTGCTTTTCCACCAAAAGAATCTCACTGACAGCTCTCTGCTTGGAATGCAGCTCCATTGCAGACCCCATTTTGAAGGCTACGTACAATCATGCCACGTATCGGAACTTCATGAAACTATGCAGCTGAAGCGAGAACATTCCACGATGTCCCCATAAAATTCCGCACTTTTTCTGCTGGAACTGATCCAGAAAAAAGGTGTTGCATTACTTATTGAACGTCCCTCGTACGTAACAGACAGATCGGAATGAGAGAACAGAATGGCCGATATCTGGATAGGTTTGGTCCCCGGACTTATCTTTACAGGAACTTTTCTTCCAGTTTTGACCAACACTACATCTTGTGGGAGTATGTGAACTTTTTGAAACTACTTGTGTTTTTGAGAACCCCTCGATCTTCATTTAAATGGTTCAAATGGCTCTGAGCACTATGGGACTTAACTTCTGAGGTCATCGCTCCCCTAGAACTTAGAACTACTTAAACCTAACTAACCTAAGGACATCACACACATCCATGGGCGAGGGAGGATTCGAACCTGCGACCGTAGCGGTCGCGCGGTTCCAGACTGTAGCTCCTAGAACCGCTCGGCCACCCCAGCCGGCCGATCTTAATTTAAACCATAACTCTTACGATAAACAAAATTTAACAACAATTTAAATTTGAGTGAATGCGAATATATGAGATGAAATACTTAACCTATCAGAAATATAAACACGATTTGTCCATTTCATCCTTGTTGAATATCCGAGAATCCGGTACACTTCGTACCAACCTGACATATATTGTGGCTACCTTCTTGATGCGACAGTTTTAATGATCAGCAATGTACAGAGTGATCACGAACACCCATTAGCCCCTATGCATTTCTCAGATGTAAATGAACTGTTGCAAAGCATCGTTGGTGAGTCTACCTACCACCATGGAGAAATGGATCGTAGTGGGCACATGGGCTCACGAACGACTCCATGCTGGAAAATTAATGAGAGATATTCAGCCTGTTTTTACTGTAAGGTTTCGGAAACCTTCTCTACTAAAAGTAATAGTTTTACGATGGGAGGAAAGCCTCTTTACAAATTGCTGCCCAAAAGAGCTCGCAGTCGCAGATTGTACGTACCTGGCACGCCAACATCCAAGGGCTTTTCCGTGGTCATTTCCGATGCGGTTCTCCTCTTTCTACCTGCAACGATCGTTCACTGCAGCATGGGAATCCAGGATACGTTCACCTTCAGGGTTTCACCGGAAATGACCACTTAAAAGCCCCTGGACGTTGGCGCGCCAGGTACATATAACCTGCGGCCGAGAGCTCTACTCCCGCCTACCACCAGCTGTGGAGGGTGGAGCTTTATCAATGTCAGTCACTTATGCACGCAAAACGTCAGAAATATCACCAAAAAAACGTCGGCCGAAGAATCCGAGATTGAAGCCAACAAGCAGTTTGTCAACAAGTGGCCACGAAAGCCACAACAATTTTGTATTTCTGCTTAGTTTGAATAAAACTGAATCTAGGGATACCGGTTGTCATTGAAGCGACCGATTTTCGGTTACACGAGTTATTTTCGTCCCCAATGTAACCTGATCGTTAAAACCGCTCAAATTTTCGAAATAACCCATTTTCGGTGTTTCTTGTCACATAATAAAAGTGGACTCCGAACAAAGACTGCATAATGCTTATGATGGCGAAGGAGCCTGTGTCAAAGTACGGTCTCATCGTCTCCAGCAAGGATGGCAAAAGTGAAGGAGATGGTCGCGGCGACAGGAAGAGCGAAATGTCACAAGGTGATGACATTCTTGTATCCCCACTTTAGAACTGTATCAATTTCTCGTCCTGAAGCAATCAGAAAATTAAGTCGTCTCCTATTACCCAAACTTTGCGGCATGCAAATAAAACTGCATGCAGGAGAGCTTCTGTAAAGTTTGGAAGGTAGGAGACGAGATACTGGCAGAAGTAAAGCTGTGAGTACCGGGCGTGAGTCGTGCTTCGGTAGCTCAGATGGTAGAGCGCTTGCCCGCGAAAGGCAAAGGTCCCGACTTCGAGTCTCGGTCGGGCACACAGTTTTAATCTGCCAGGAAGTTTCAAAACTGTAGGTGTCTCAATCAAAGTTACCTTCTCTTCCACGGGACGTTGCGGATGTTCTATCCTTGTACGAAATCGCAATTTTCTTTATGTCTTCTCTCCTTTTTAATTTAATTTTCTAAAGCAAATGGAGCATTTGCTCCCAATATTTCTGAGACCATTACCCCTAAGGGCAACCAGAAGTTAGCTGTAAACACAACCTCCCCCCCCCCCCGTCATTTTCAACATTACCGTCTAACTCAACTTTAGAATGAAAAGAATTTTCTTTTAAAGCTTTTATTTTTAAAATGACAGAAGATATCTCATACTTAGTTTTTATATGTGTTGTATTAAACCAAGAATTAATGATTTAGTGACACGATTGTTGGTGTTTATTTCTAAGAACATTTTTTGTTAAAGAATGATGGAGCAATTTTCAGTGCACCATGAGTGTTAAGTCTGAAGAGAAAGCTAATTATCGACGTTGAAGATTAACACTGGTTACAAAACATGCTTCCTCTGCAGCACTCTTCGTCCTTGTGACTCTTGCTTGAGCCTCTCTCTGCACTCTCATTTCAAATTAACCGAAGTAAAATATGTGCACCGTTCTTACAAGTTCTGTATGTACATCGCTTGATTGCTCGATTCCTTACTTCTGTACTGGCAGAAATTGGAGGAAATGAAGATGCCATGCTTTGTGACTTACCACTGCCATTATTATTATTATTATTATTATTATTATTATTATTATATTGTTATTACTGTTATTACTGTGTAGCTCCTACAACAGTTTAGTAGCCGTTACATAGTTACTGTTTTGTTGTGCTGTCTATTGGTTCGTTTATTTTTACGAACGAAATAAGAAGCGATTCATGGTTAGTTGTGGGAAGTACCTACAACTCGAAAGAGATATTTTCATTAGATATCTAAGGATATGTGATCTACATGCCTCAGTTTTACTGTCATGGATGTAAGAAACGAAGTATATATGTAGTGGGCGATCTGTGTGAGTAAGGTGTTGTTCATGCTTTGGTTTCACAAGCTGTAACATATACCACACTGTGTCAGACGTTAATGCTGGTATTTGAAAAAAATGCAATTATTTGCAACTTACACAGTCAGTTATACAGTCTAACGAAATAGTGATAGTAGTGATTTTAAAATAAATTACCGTCATGACCAAAACACAATTCAACCCTTTGGTTTTCATCCTCAGAAAATTACATTTTACCTTCAGTGAGTAATTACCCCCAGTTGGGAACCACTGACATAGAACATTCTCCTTCATTGCTTCGTAAAATAATTCCACAACAGTCGCCGCCCCATTGTTCAATACAACTGGTGTAGAAGGACGACAGTAGGAAACTACCGTACAGAAAAGGTGGGGGCAAGACATGGAAACTATACATACACACTTACGGTCTAATAGAGCACTTTACTGAGTAACAGGTACGTCATAGTCTCTGTAATACGACTTCGATTTTGACGTCATTTGTTCGTTGCTAGTTGCTAACTGTCGTTGTTATTAAAATGTCACTCATCGCTTTTCCCAATATTTCGAAACAGTGGCAATTTTGCGAAAGAACATTAATCGTATCTGAAGATAACTTTTATTTAAAAACTAAAAAATTTGGCGCTGCTGCTGTGGTAAATTGATACGCCACTTTCTTATGAGGCTGTTAGTTAAAAATGAAAAAAATATGTTAATACTGAGTCCACATAAACACCATTATATATACCAGCTACTTAGAACTAAAATACCGGTATCGGTTTTAACCGGTCGGATTTTCCCTTTCCTTATTCAACCAGGAGAGGTGAGCAGCCAGAGCGCGAGCATATGAAAGACAGAAAGAGAGAGAGAGAGAGCGGTTAGTGGGAGCGGAGACGCTTTTTCTATTTGAGTACTAAATAAATCTAAACTGCGTTGAAACGCCACCGGAAAGTCTTTCTCTTTATTACAAAGGGGGAATTGCTTCCATTTTCATAGTCACGCGTACTTTTATTCCCGGTGGGATATATTGTATAAGCCGCGCTGTTTACGATTCGCCGGTGGGGTGAACGACCACTGCCGCGACCGGCAGGGCACTGACGCCTCGTGTGTTTGTTGTCATGGTAACAGCTGACAGAAGAGGCGCTGCAGGAGGTCAACTCGTCTGTACAAATAGCGAAAAGAGCGGCACGGCAGGGAAATTACATTAGAAATACTCGCTACCTAAGCATACTCGAAAGCTTCCAGCGCATACAATGCCTGACTCAAGTTCCAAGAATCGAATGAAGTACTTATACAAGCACGTTCAAAACACAAGTGCACCAATATGAGATTTTGCTCAAGTGAATAACACGTTACAGGATAAAGATAAAAGCTTGTAGTTCTGCAACTTTGTTTTACTACCGCGCTAAGTTCGATGGAAAATACTTTTACACTGATTATTCCCGAAGGAGGTGTCGGTGAAGAGACCATAACTGTCACAACATGAATGCGAGACATCGTTTACAAACGTGAGGCAATACTAACCTTACGACTTCTCTTAGAAGAAAGATTAAGAAAAGGCAAACCTACGTTTCTAGCATTTGTAGACTTAGAGAAAGCTTTTGACAACGTTAACTGGAATACTCTCTTTCAAATTCTGAAGGTGGCAGGGGTAAAATACAGGGAGCGAAAGGCTATTTACAATTTGTACAGAAACCAGATGGCAGTTATAAGAGTCGAGGGGCATGAAAGGGAAGCAGTGGTTGGGAAAGGAGTGAGACAGGGTTGTAGACCCTCCCCGATGTTATTCAATCTGTATATTGAGCAAGCAGTAAAGGAAACAAAAGAAAAATTCGGAGTAGGTATTAAAATTCATGGAGAAGAAGTAAAAACTTTGAGGTTCGCCGATGACATTGTAATTCTGTCAGACACAGCAAAGGACTTGGAAGAGCAGTTGAACGGAATGGACAGTGTCTTGAAAGGAGGATATAAGATGAACATCAACAAAAGCAAAACGAGGATAATGGAATGTAGTCAAATTAAATCGGGTGATGCTGAGGGGATTAGATTAGGAAATGAGACACTTAAAGTAGTAAAGGAGTTTTGCTATTTAGGGAGTAAAATAACTGATGATGGTCGAAGTAGAGAGGATATAAAATGTAGACTGGCAATGGCAAGGAAATCGTTTCTGAAGAAGAGAAATTTGTTAACATCGAGTATAGATTTAAGTGTCAGGAAGTCGTTTCTGAAAGTATTCGTATGGAGTGTAGCCATGTATGGAAGTGAAACATGGACGATAACCAGTTTGGACAAGAAGAGAATAGAAGCTTTTGAAATGTGGTGCTACAGAAGAATGCTGAAGATAAGGTGGGTAGATAACGTAACTAATGAGGAGGTATTGAATAGGATTGGGGAGAAGAGAAGTTTGTGGCAAAACTTGACTAGAAGAAGGGATCGGTTGGTAGGACATGTTTTGAGGCATCAAGGGATCACAAATTTAGCATTGGAGGGCAGCGTGGAGGGAGAAAAATCGTAGAGGGAGACCAAGAGATGAATACACTAAGCAGATTCAGAAGGATGTAGGTTGCAGTAGGTACTGGGAGATGAAGAAGCTTGCACAGGATAGAGTAGCATGGATGGCTGCATCAAACCAGTCTCAGGACTGAAGACCACAACAACAACAACATTTAGTTTGGTTCGCTATCTAAGACAATCAATAATCTTCTGGTGTGGTAATTGTTCTATGTTCTTTCAAACTGAAGGAAAACCCCTGCATGAAAAATTGCTACAAGGAGCGTCCAGAAAACACTCACGTAAGTTATTAGGAAAACTGCAGTTGAACAAGATAAACGATTATGACATTTTATTACGTGTTGATGGTCCAGCATTTGATACATTACTGGTAATGGTTACCTCATGCTTATTATTAAAGGTTTAAAAAAATGTGTGGTCCCTCGTAGCTGTAGGGTACATCTTTTTGTATTTATGAGAAGAACTCAAACATCATTCTTGGTTTTCCAGCTTTCATGTTCACCCGCCGTAAGGACGCCGTAATATCGGTTGCTTTCCGTACATTTCGATGAATTCTAATGTAGATGATCTCCCTTCTTCTTTTGAAACCATTTTAGTAGATAAGGAGAACAGCGAACAGAAAGAAGTGAAGAGACTGATTCAAGGAAGGACTTAGGCGACTGGCAAAGATATTATCAAGCGGCACATCATCTCTCATGTTTCGTAATGTACGCTATCGGAAAAAGTTAGTACATCCTTTTAGAGGTTTCCAGTTCATTCAAGATTTATTGTTGCGACAGTGTATATGGGGTGCATGAAATGATTACATTTACAGATCAATAGCACAAGCGGTTCTTAGATACTAGGTATGGATGCACGCTGACACACCCTTATTAGTAAAAAAAATGTTCAAATGTGTGTGAAATCTTATGGGGCTTAACTGCTAAGGTCATCAGTCCCTAAGCTTACACACTACTTAACCTAAATGATCCTAAGGACAAACACACACACCCATGCCCGAGGGAGGACTCGAACCTCAGCCGGGACCAAACGCACAGTCCATGACTGCAGCGCCTTAGACCCTTATTAGTACTCGTACGCGGTGTAGCCTTCACGGGTGACGATTCAGACACTGACTCTGCCGTCCAGTCGATCGTACATATGGTGAATACTGTTCTCGGATACGTTTTGTCACCGCCTGCTCGACCCCTTCCCATAGTTCTGTAAGAGTTGTTGGCTGACGACTCGCATTAGTCACTTCTCATCCCATCGTATCCTACATGTGCTCGGTTGGAAACAAGTCCAGAGACTGTGCTGGCCAGTGAAATTGCTGCACTTCTTGCAGAGCACGTTGGTAAAAGAATGGGGCTAACAACATGTTGCACGTGCCAAGAGTTGGTTAGTGTCCGCTTCAGAAGCACCAAAAGTGAACGAAGGTTGTAGCTTATCTCGCCCCAGACCATAATGCTTGGAGTGCGGCTAGTGTGCCTTTGACGAAGGCACTCTACGAGACAGCACTGGTCGGGTGCAAGTCGTACTCGCAAACGACCACCATTTGCATGCAGGCCGAATCTGCTTTCGTCGAAGAAGGCCAAGGTACGCCTTTCCAAGTGAGCCTCTGAAAGCAACAGTCCAGCTGAGCACGTCGATGATGGGACGCGAATGAAAGACCAGCTAGAGTTATGCGTGCCCATAGTCTCACTGCTAATAACCGCTTCGCAGCAGTTCGCGCTGACACATCTGGTCTCACAAGCCCTCTTACCTGTGCTGTGGTAGCTGTACGATATGACACTGCTGACCTCACAATACGATCATGGCGGCCATCTCTGCAACGTGGACGTCTAGAACGTAGTCTACAGGTTTGAGAATGTTCATGTGACTATCGATACCAGAGGCGTTGCACCATTGACGCTGCCAGGACAGCTTTTGGTGCACTTATCCGAAAGGACCATCCTGGAAAGGACCCCTTTCACACTCGCTCAGTTGGCTGTAGGAAGCACGAGTGCGCCTCTGTGGCATGTTTGCCTGCTTCCTTCACATGTCTCCACTACACTGAGCTTTCTTGCTGTGACCATTCCCTATTAAGAGTTAGACACAGATGGCACTCTGGTAGTTATTTCCCAACGATATCTGTTGGCTGACGACGTTGAAACAGTACATACACTAGTTGCATATGCTGTCTTTCCTGGTGTACCAGCTTTTTACGCCAGTGCATTTCAAAAATTTCAAAGTTAGGTTGAATGATTAATCGAGCACTAGCGTTCAAATATTAATTTTGTTTTAGAACTTACAAAAAAGACATGTTGTTGGATCTTTATTAATAATCACACACACAACACCAAAATAAACAACTAATCATTCGACTTTAAAGGTTACGAATATGTGTACAGTAAGTATCCTTTCAGAACTTTAGTATTAGCAGAAACCTTGATAAAGTCACTACTTTCAGATACAGATACCGCGTTTAGTTCTAATCAAAAGTAAAAGTAAAATACACGACAACATCAGTATGGGGTAGTTCTTTATTGTTTATTAGTTATAGAAAGATTTTTGAGTGTGACCTACTACGACTGTTTTTGTTAGGTAAATACCAAGTGCAGTCCATTCCGAAATAGTCAAATTAACATATCTCAAAATAAATAACGCAGAATATATAAAGGAGATCGACAACCGTCGTGGAAGACTGCTAAAAGTTGATCTCCGCTGAAGAGATGGGTTTCATCAGTGTCAGCATTAGTTCGGCTACTCATTTTACTCGCCAAATTTGAACAGAGTAGCACTGCCTGGAATTCCTGGCCGGCGACGATTTCGGCTGGTCCTCTACAAACGGCATTCTTTACGCTCTCCGCACAAACCTGGATGCTGTATCCAGTACAGAATACGAGTATTTGCGGCATCAGAATCACTTATACGACGGTTCACTGAAATATGTTAATCTCAAGTGAATAGATGCATGTCAGTCATAACAAACGATTCTGTTAGCCATACTGATATGTAACCTAGAACAAGTTGGTACTGCTGTTGTTGATGTTGTTGTGGTCTTCAGCGTGAAGAATAATTTGATGAGCCTCTTCAAATCTACACGTAACCAATATCCATTTCAACCTGCTCTTGCAGAATTTTTAACTCCGTCCCCCCCCCCCCCTCTTATTCTGTTACCAAACTGAAGATCTTTTAATACCTTATGATGTGTCCCATCAACCGATCCCTTCTCTCAGTGGAGCCGTGACATAAATTTCTTTTTTTCCCAATTCAGTTAAGTACCTCCGCACTAGTTGTTTAATCTACCTTTTTAATTTTCAACTTTGTTATCTAGCGCTGTATTTGAAAAGCTTCTATTTTCTTCGTATCTGCATTGTTTACTGTCCGCGTTTCAATTCCGTACAAGGTTACAATATTTACAAATACCTTCTGAAAATACAAGCTAATATTTAAATTTATATTCGACGTTAGCAGATTTCTGTTTCTCAGAAACGGTTTTCGTGCTATGGCCAGTCTGCATTGTATATCTACTTCTACATCTGCAACCACGTCTAAATCTATACTCTGGAAAGTACTGTGAAGTGCATGAGAGAGGATATATTACACTGTATCTGAAATTAGGGTTTTCTATTTCTGTCAGCATCACCAGATTTCATTCGTGTATATTCCATTACCAGCATTTACTTTTGTTGGCGTTTGTGTTACAATCTATTTTCACGACATTAATTGTTTCATTCAAAAGTTGTTCCAAGTTCTTTGCTGTCTCTGACAGAATTCCAATGTCACGGGGAAACCTTCACATTTTTATTTCTTCTCCCTCAACCTTAACTCCCTTTCCAAGTCTTTCCTTGTTTCCATCAATGTGTACATTAAATGTAGTAGGCGACTGGTTGTAAACTTCTACCGAGCGATGTGGCGGAGTGGTTAGCGCACTGGACAGGCATTCGGGAGGGCGACGGTCCAAACCCGCGTCCGGTCATCCTGATTTAGGTTTCCCGTGATTTCCCTGAAGCGCTTCAGGCAAATTCCGGGGTGGTTCCTTTTAAACGGTACGGTCGACTTCCTTCCACTTCCTTTCCTAATCTGACGGGACCAGTGACCTCGCTGTTTTGTTCCCTCCCCCGAATCAACCAACCAACCAACCAACAAACTTGTCTTACTCCCTTAGCAACCACTGTTTCTACTTTGCGCTTTCAACTCTTATATCACGAATCTGGTTTCCGTACAAGTTCCTAAGAATTTTTTGCTCTGTACACTTTATCCTCATTACGTTTAGAATTTCACAGCGAGTGTTCCAGGCAACTTTGTCAAAAGCTTGCTCTAAATCTACAAATGATATAAAAGTAGGTTTCTTTCTTCTACCTACCTTCTAAGAAAACTGGTAGGGTCAATATTGCCTCGCATGTTCCTCCGTTTCTGCGGAATCCAAACTCATCTTCCCTAAGATTGGCTTCTGCCTGTTTTTCCATTCTTCTATAAATAATTCGTACCAATATTTTGCTGCCATGACTTATTAAAATGATAATGGGGTAATATTCACACTTGTCATCACCTGATTTCTTTGGAATATGCACAAACAAATAATTAGCTCAGTGATGGAGTGTGTACTCAGCCTTCAGCGTCCCCTGTCGATCAGAAGCATGGGGGAGGGGGGAGGGGGAGGTTCATCCCTAGTACTTGCTACTCTCTTCCTGTGACGTGCGGTGAACATAGGTGCACCCGTGGAGTTGTCATAACTAACCACTCAGTTCTTGTCGAATACTGAACTGGTGAGTGGGTTGGTACACTTCTGTCCGCATAGTAATCCACGATAATCAACTGCAGCCCTTGTCGATTTTCAGCCCGCAGTGTACTACGGCGTCTGGTCCTTCCCCCATGGATGTTGTCTCGGTGGGACGCGGAAAGTCTCCACCGCCTCGCAAGTAGAGTGTGATATACGTCCTACAATCGAGTGCGCTGACCTTGGACACCTTTTCCATACACCAATCAAATTACAACGTGAAAGATCTCTGTACATTCTGCGACCTCTCATCGCAAAATGTAAGACATTTACGCACGTTTACCATGCAGGGAGGCGTTATTCGCTGGTCTGCTTGTCATGCCACACTTTCCAGAGTTGGCAAGCTATTATCATCAAATCAATATTAGGTTACTTGGAGACTGGCACGTCTTTGAAGCTAATAACGACAGTATTGTAAAAATTAATTTTACTATAATCTGATTCGTCCTTTTCTGTGTGATGCGAGAGCGGACGAGAGATACTGTACAGAAGGTAATGATACCTCGAACTGGGGCTCGACTCATGGTTTAAACTTTGTCCATTCAGTGTATCCGACCTTGGTTTAACATAAGTTTTAACCGTCTGAAAAAAATTTTTCTTCATTTGGATTTCAAGTGCAAAAAACACGTTTTCTGGAAGCGCTCCATTTCTGTACTCTAAACAGGTAAGAATCGGCTTAAACCTTACATTAAGGTACATAAATGGTAGTGAAAATTAATTTTTTTGTATCCAATTATCTCTCCGTTCTCGATATATGATGATTTAAACTCGAAATAAATATAGCACGTAAAATTCAAAATGTCTCTAAGCACTATGGGACTTAACATCTGAGGTCACCAGTCCCCTAGACTTAAACTACGTAAATCCAACTAACATAAGGACATCACTCACATCCATACCCGAGGAAGGATTTGAACCTGCGACCGTAGCAGCAGCGCCTAGAACCGCTCGTCCACAGCGGCCGGCAAGTAAAATTCGTTCGCAAGTGAAGTGAACGCGCGGAACGGTTTAAAGTGAATCGAATAAACAAAAAAATGTATTCTTACAATAAAATTAAAAATTCTCTTTCAAAAATCTAGCTATTTTCAGATTTTACGTGAAAAAACATTTTTGTGGCTTTTTCATACGTGGCACTTCTTTGTTTCAAACTTGTGCGAATCAGTTCAAATTTTGTAATAATGTAGACAGATACATGTAATTATACGTCGAACTGTCGCTTTGTGAAAGAATTATCTGTTCCCTCGGTATAAGTAATATGGTTCGAGAGATAGTGAAAGACCTATGCCGAATCAGTGGTCGCCCGAGCCAATTGGGAACCAGAATGAGAAACGCTCCTATCATAGCACGAAAGAAGCGAATATGTCATTGGCTGAGTTATGGATGCAAAAGAAGAGAATTTGCTTTTCGACTTGTTTTGGAGCTTCAGAGACATTTAAACCAAACATCTTGACATATTCTTGCTTTTTTACAAGTTAACGCTACTTCCCTAGCGCAGTGAGGTCTTTTAAGCCCAACCTCCTTTAGATGTATAGTAACGGTTGTAAGAACAGATAGACACAAATTTATATGCTTGTAGAGAGTGAGGTGTTTCTCTATAGGAAGTATCCCAGAGTGTAGATGTGTACAGCCTAAACTTTAATGACAAGTTGTGTCACATTGCATGACAACAAATGCCATGTTCGATGACATGATGGCACGTGTCATGTTATACGATATCATGAATCATGTTACTTTGCTTGAGGCGATGCATTATATTACTTGACAGGGGTACTATTACTAACAAGTAAAATAGCGCGTATGTGTCAAGATGAATGTCTTTGATGAAGCTACCACATAAGTCGAAAAGCTAGTTCTCTTCTTTTAGATCCCTAATGTTGCCCAGGGTATATTCACCTTTCTTGCTCTAAGATTGGGTCATTTTTCACTCTGGTAGAATACACATATTTTATTGAGTGTGTGGAAAATTCTCATTGAAGTAGAGGCGTGTTATACTCTTCCGTATTAGGTCAAACGTCACAATTGGTCTACAGCACTGAGATTGTGAATACGAGTTCGAATAACAGCTAAAATAGAAGATCAATTCGATGCTTTAATGATGGTTTGGGAGGGGAGTAAGGTAATAGGTGTTCGTTTCCAAGACGGACAGCTGGGAACGAGGCTTCAGCTTTTCACATACTGCGCATACAAACAGATTTCTGTGACTCTGCTTTGCTGAAATTGGCTCTCGCGGCATGTGTGTTTGTAGACCTAATGGCATCCTCGGAAGGAAGATTGGTAACAGCAGATGCTGAAGTTGAAATGCTTTGTTAGTTGAATCACATAAGTTGACGTTACGGAGCTTCTGCCCCAAACAGAGCATTGGAAAGAATTCGTTGCTCGTTTTATTTGGTGCTGCACTTTCGAGCAATTCAAAGTGTGAGCTCCTTCTTGAAAGAGGTCAGCTTATTTTGTATTTGAGTAATAATGAGTTCATTTTCTGTAATTTGAGTAAGATTTACGTATCTCAGATTAGTTCCACTGGGAAAAATAAAAAGGAATGTTAGGAGTTAACGTCCTGTCGAAATCGTGGTCATTACAGACGAAGCCTAAGATCATTATATCTCAAGGACTGAGAGGGAAATCAGCCTTGACCTTTCAAAGGAACCATCCTGGTATTTGCCTGGAGCGATTTAAGGAAATAACGTAAAACCAAAATTATTATGACCTGACGCGAGTTTGAACCGCTGCCCTTCCAGTTGTAAGTCCAATGTGCTAGCCGGGTGGAGGGTCTGAATCAGAGGCTCAGACGGTTTTGCGACCGTGTTGGCTGCAGATTCCTTGACTTGCGCCATAGGGAGGTGGGGTTTCGGGTTCCGCTGAATAGGTCAGGAGTTCACTACACTCAGCTGGCGGCTACACGGGTAGCGGAGGCTGTGTGGCGTGGACTGGGCGGTTTTTTTTAGGTTAGAAGGCCTCGGGAAAGTACGGGGTGGGCTGCAATTTCAAAGGGTGCATGGCAAATACAGGACGTGCTTAGATCAAGGAACAGTCGGAATTGTAGTTGTAAATAAGTTTCCCTTAATTTACGTCTATGGTCACAATCTTTTCTGTTTAACAGATTACCGGTTTCGGTCTTTAATGACCATAATCAGATCTGTCTCGTAAAAACAAAGTCCTAATGCACTAAGTTGTAAATTGTTGTAGTTGTGCTGGGAAAGTCCCTGAGCTTCAAGCGCTAATAGAAAGCACAGAAGCTGAAATCGTTATAGGTACAGAAAGCTGGCTAAAGCCTGAAATAAGTTCTGCAGAAATTTTTACGAAGTCTCCGACGGTGTTCAGGAAAGATAGATTAGGCAGAATTGGTGGTGGAGTGTTTATGTCTGTCAGTAGTGGTTTATCTTGTAGTGAAGTCGAAGTAGATATTCCGTGAGAATTGGTATGGGTGGAGGTTATTCTTAACAGCCGAACTAAGTTAATAATTGGCTCCTTCTACCGACCCCCAGACTCCGATGATATAGTTGCTGAACAGTTCAGAGAACATTTGAGTCTCGTAACAAATAAATACTCCACTCATATGGTTATAGTTGGTGGGGACTTCAACCTTCCCTCGATATGTTGGCAAAAATACTTGTTGAAAACCGGTGGTAGGCAGAAAACATCTTCCGAGATTGTCCTAAATGCTTTCTCCGAAAATTATTTCGAGCAGTTAGTCCACGAACCCACGCGAATTGTAAGTGATTGCGAAAACACACTTGACCTCTTAGCCACAAACAATCCAGAGCTAATAGAGAGCATCATGACTGATACAGGGATTAGTTATCACAAGGCCGTTGTAGCTAGGCTCAATACCGTCTCTTCCAAATCAACCAGAAACAAACGCAAAATAATTTTATTTAAAAAAGCGGATAAAGTGTCACTAGAAGCCTTCCTAAGAGACCATCTTCATTCCTTCCGAACTGACTATGCAAATGTAGCCGAGATGTGGTTCAAATTCAAAGATATAGTAGCAACAGCAATTGAGAGATTCATACCTCATAAATTGGTAAGAGATGGAACTGATCCCCCATGGTACACAAAACAGGTCCGAACGCTGTTGCAGGCGCAACGGAAAAAGCATGCGAAGTTCAGAAGCACGCGAAATCCCGAAGATTGGCTAAAATTTACAGACGCGTGAAATTTGGCACGGACTTCAATGCGAGATGCCGTTAATAGGTTCCACAACGAAACATTGCCTCGAAATTTGGTAGAAAATTCGAAGAAATTCTGGTCGTATGTAAAGTACACAAGCGGCAAGACGCAGTCAATACCTTCGCTGCGCAGTGCCGATGGTACTGTTACCGACGACTGCGACGCTAAAGCGGAGTTATTGAATGTAGTTTTCCGAAATTCCTTCACCAGGGAAGACGAATGAAATATTCCAGAATTTGAAACAAGAACAGCTGCTAGCATGCTTAGAAGTAGATACCTTAAGGGTTGCGAAGCAACTCAAATCGCTCGATACGGGCACGTCTTCAGGTCCAGATTGTATACCGATTGGGTTCCTTTCAGATTACGCTGATACAATAGCTCCCTACTAAGCGATCATGTACAACCACTCGCTTACCGATAGGTCTGTACCTACAGATTGGAAAATTGCGCAGGTCGCACCAGTGTTTAAGAAGGGTAGTAGGAGTAATCCATCGAACTACAGACCTATATCATTGACGTCGGTTTGCAGTAGGTGGTGGTGGTTAGTGTTTAACGTCCTGTCGACAACGAGGTCATTAGAGACGGAGCGCAAGCTCGGGTTAGGGAGGGATTGCGAAGGAAATCGGCCGTGCCCTTTCAAAGGAACCATCCCGGCATTTGCCTGAAACGATTTAGGGAAATCACGGAAAACCTAAATCAGGATGGCCGGAGACGGGATTGAACCGTCGTCCTCCTGAATGCGAGTCCAGTGTGCTAACCACTGCGCCACCTCGCTCGGTTTCGGTTTGCAGTAGGGTTTTGGAGCATATACTGTATTCAAACATTATGAATCACCTCGAAGGGAACGATCTATTGATACGCAATCAGCATGGTTTCAGAAAACATCGTTCTTGTGCAACGCAGCTAGCTCTTTATTCGCACGAAGTAATGGCCGCTATCGACAGGGGATCTCAAGTTGATTCCGTATTTCTGGATTTCCGGAAAGCTTTTGACACCGCTCCTCACAAGCGACTTCTATTCAAGTTGCAGGCCTATGGGGTATCGTCTCAGTTGTGCGACTGGATTCGTGATTTCCTGTCAGGAAGGTCGCAGTTCGTAGTAATAGACGGCAAATCATCGAGTAAAACTGAAGTGATATCAGGTGTTCCCCAGGGAAGCATCCTGGGACCTCTGCTGTTCCTGATCTATATAAATGACCTGGGTGACAATCCGAGCCGTTCTCTTAGGTTGTTCGCAGATGATGCTGTAATTAACCGTCTAGTAAGGTCATCCGAAGACCAGTATCAGTTGCAAAGCGATTTAGAAAAGATTGCTGTATGGTGTGGCAGGTGGCAGTTGACGCTAAATAACGAAAAGTGTGAGGTGATCCATATGAGTTCCAAAAGAAATCCGTTGGAATTCGATTACTCGATAAATAGTCAATTCTCAAGGCTGTCAATTCAACTAAGTACCTGGGTGTTAAAATTACGAACAACTTCAGTTGGAAAGAACACATAGATAATATTGTGGAGAAGGCGAGCCAAAGGTTGCGTTTCATTGGCAGGACACTTAGAAGATGCAACAAGTCCACTAAAGAGACAGCTTACACTACACGTTCGTCCTCTGTTAGAATATTGCTGCGCGGTGTGGGATCCTTACCAGGTTGGAATTAACGGAGGATATCGAAAGGGTGCAAAAAAGGGCAGCTCGTTTTGTATTATCACGTAATAGGGGGGAGAGTGTGGCAGATATGATACGCGAGTTGGGATGGAAGTCATTAAAGCAAAGACGTTTTTCGTCGCGGCGAGATCTATTTACTAAATTTCAGTCACCATCTTTCTCTTCCGAATGCGAAAATATTTTGTTGAGCCCAACCTACATATGTAGGAATGATTATCAAAATAAAGTAAGAGAAATCAGAGCTCGAACAGAAAGGTTTAGGTGTTCGTTTTTCCCGTGCGCTGTCGGCCGCGATGGCCATGCGGTTCTAGGCGGATCAGTCCGGAACCGCGCGACTGCTACGGTCGCAGGTTCGAATCCTGCCTCGGGCATGGATGTGTCTGATGTCCTTAGGTTAGTTAGGTTTAAGTAGTTCTAAGTTCTAGGGGACTGATGGCCACAGATGTTAAGTCCCATAGTGCTCAGAGCCATTTTTTTCCCGCACGCTGTTCGGGAGTAGAGTGGTAGAGAGATAGTATGATTGTGGTTCGATGAACCCTCTGCCGAGCACTTAAATGTGAATTGCCGAGTAGTCATGTAGATGTAGATGTAGCCACTAGGCGACCGACATCGGTAGTGTCATGTATAGACATTTATTCTTCCTTGCATTAGTTTTTCTAATGTACAGTCTCAGGTGACAGATTATGCCAAAGCAGTAAAGTTTGATCTATACATGATGATGATCTGAAACACTCTGAAAAGGTTGTTAGGATGTTGCAGGGTAAATTGTAATGAGATATAATCGTTAGGGAAAAAATTCGATACGATGCGTCGTTTACGAGTTAATTAGCACTGAAGTTATCCAATCAGACAGTTCCGTGGGCAAGTTCAAGCGGTACGCCAGTTACAATTAGGTGTCAATTGTTCTCACAACGTAGATGATAGCGTACAAGACTGCTCAACCTTTGGCTCCGGTTTGATCCACTTTATCGTGCATGTCCAACGTTTGTATCGCTCTTTCCTTCGATTTTAGGAATCCAAACGAAGAACACGTTTGACAACGTCGTCTATGGCAGGCTGCTTGAATTTTCTCGCGCTACTGTCTGTTGGCATGCTTCAGTGGTAACTGACTAGTAAATGGCGCGACGCATCTAATCTTTTAGACTATTATTTCTCATCACAACCTACCTTACAACCCCCTTACAAGCTTTTCGGACTGTTCTTGACCACTGTGGATCTACTGTGACCGACATGCACTTGAATTTATTTTGTGTAGTCAGGCTTCGATCTCTCTCTGCATCTAGAATTTCTATTCCGCCCCTCCCCCGTCCTCCACCCATCAATTCCCTCCGTGAACAAACTGATTCCTTCCTTGATGCGTCGGGATGTGTCCTAACAACTGACATCCTTTTTCAGTGAAGTTATGCCATAAATTTCTTTTCTTCCCAATTAGGCTCAGTACCACCAATCCGATCCATCCCTATAATAAGCAGAAGTCTCAAAATGGCTCTGAGCACTATGGGACTCAACTGCTGAGGTCATTAGTCCCCTAGAACTTAGAACTAGTTAAACCTAACCAACCTAAGGACATCACAAACATCCATGCCCGAGGCAGGATTCGAACCTGCGACCGTAGCGGTCTTGCGGTTCCAGACTGCAGCGCCTTTAACCGCACGGCCACTTCGGCCGGCTGCAGAAGTCTCCTGCGGTACCACATTTAGAAAGCTTCTGTTTTGTTGCTCATCTGAATTGTTTATCGTACACGTTTCACTTCTGTACAAGCCTATGCCCCACACTGTTACATTCAAAAAAGACACTTTATATCCCCGTGTTGAAAACTTTTGGTTTAGAAATGTATTTCTTGCTATTAGATGTCTATATATAAACTGCTATTGGTTAGAAGTAAAGTGAATTGACCATAAAAACCCCACAAAAATTTTGCCTCATAATAATGCTTTGTTTTCTATGAACGTAGAGCTGTAAAAATAGCTACTATTACAACCCCATGGATACTCTTAAACGGGCGAAATACTAAGCGCAATGATTAAATTCGGCATTTACACTGACAGCTTCTCCGAAATATTTGAGTCTCGTATCAAAAGGTTTAACACTTTATGTACCTCATCTTGTACGTAAAAAAGATGCCATGGGTATGATTGGCTCACAACAGTAACGCGGAACAGTTTTCTACAGAGAACGGGATAATATTAATTGTTTGTAGTACACTGCATGGAGCATGGCATGTTAAGTGCTGCTCTGCCGATTTCGATGAAAACTTACCTTCTAGAACTTAAAAGAAATCTACTAAGGATGTGGCAAGAAATTTCATAGTAGTGAAAAGTATGTACGAAGTGAATAGTAGTTCTCCATGAAGTAATGATCGTGCTGGAGGCACAGTATCAGTCAGTTAACATTACTGAACAAGGTTATGGGGACATAGCCTCATGTCGTAAACAAATACAGTAACTTTTATATCACTTGATAACTATTGCAACGCAACAGGTACAATTGCTTGATATGAAATACACGAATTACAAGAACCACATAGCGCCAATGAAGTATCGTGGGACCCATCAGAAATGCAAAGAATTGGGGACGTCGTTACTCAGTTCGGCTAGGAATCAAATATTCCTTAGAGAAGACTGACGTCATGATTTGATACTGCACGTTCCACCTTGTTACCCTTAATGGTTGAACGCATACAAGAACACCTTCTCGAGATATGGCTCACCAAGCGCACAATCACTTCATTTGATCACTGCGAAACCCTACATTTAGGCAGGATAATGCACAACCGCATGTTGCAGGTCCTGTACGGGCCTTTCTGGATACAGAAAATGTTCGACTGCTGCCCTGGCCTGCACATTCTCCAGATCTCTCACCAATTGAAAACGTCTGGTCAATGGCGGCCGAGCAACTGGCTCGTCACAATACGCCAGTCACTACTCTTGATGTACTGTGGTATCGTGTTGAAGCTGCATGGGCAGCTGTACCTGTACAAGGCCATTCAAGCTCTGTTTGACTCAATGGCCAGGCGTATCAAGGCCATTATTACGGCCAGAGGTGGTTGTTCTGGGTACTGATTTCTTCGGATCTATACACCCAAATTGCGTGAAAATGTAATCACATCTAGTTTGTCCAATGAATACCAGTTTATCATCTGCATTTCCTCTTGGTGTAGCAATTTTAATGGCCAGTAGTGTACTTGTTGACCACCGCTCGTTCACAGAGAAACGACTGTTGGAAATTTTCATAATATTATGATAAAAACGAACAAATGCTACAGTTAAACATCACCCTTCTGCCTCTTCAGCACGTTTCAGAGCAGCTACCTTTCTTACCACATCACACACATAACCGAACACCACCAGACCGGGAACAGAATAGGAATCTTTGTTCTTGTACATAACTATAGGCCATGATGTCTCTCTTTTCCGTCTCGATTTCTCCTCAGTGGAGCCACCGCTCTGCTTAAAGAAGTTGGTTAAGAAAAACAATCGATGTGACCCCAGTGGCGACTGCACCGATTATCCACTAGTGGGTACATTGTTCTGTGTAATACACTATGTCGAGATTAAGTGAATGGGAAAGTGGGTAAATTGTTCGTGCCCGCATGGTGGGTGCTTCCTTAATCAAGGGAGTCGAAGTATTTGGTGTTTCAAGAGGCACCACATCGAAGATTTTTACCGAATGCAGGGAAAGCGGTGAAACACCGTCCGCTAAGTGACAACGAGTACGAAAGGGTGTTGAGGGATCGAGGCAGACGATACCCGAAGTGGACTGCGACGAAAAGTAAAGGGGCGACAGCTGTAAAAGTCCCACCAGAACTGAATGTCGCATTCGCGAACCCTGTCAGCGCCTGAACAACACAAAGGGAGCTCCGTGAGAAGGTTACTGCAGAGCGATCTGGAATTCCAAAACCACTCATCACTAATGCAAAATGCCTATAACAGGAAAACATGGACTGGAAGACAGTAATTTGGTCGGGTGAGTTTGTTTCACACTGTTTCCAACTTCTGGCCCAATTTACGTCCCAGGAGTGAAACATTGTGAGGATCTGATAATGACTTGGGCAGCCATATCGTGGTACTCCATGGGCTCCATGGTTACTCTGCAAGGTTGCATTACTGCAAAGAATTATGTGCCCATTTAGGCTGATCAGGCCCGTCTCGTGGTACAATGTTTGTTCCGCAATTCCGATGTTGTCTTTCAAGATGACATGACCATGTTCAGACAGGTCGCATCGTCCAGGGCTGGTTTTGGGACCATGAGGATGAATTTTCACATCTCCGCTAGGCACCACAGTACCAGATCTCATTATTATTGATCCTCGCGGTCTGCTTTGGAGGGAGAGGTACGTGATCGCTATCCACCACCATCATCTTTACCTGAACGTGCCACTATTTTTCAGGAAGAGTGGTGTAAGATTCACTCTAAAATCATATATGAGCTGTATTTATCCACTCCTAAAAGAGTGGAATCTGTTTTGAATGCCAACGGTTTCGTGTGCCTTATTAGAAATGATAATGTGTTCTGTTTGTGGTGTTTCTGTATTTTTGTCCGCCCCTGTATTTTTTCTATTGCGATCATTATCAGTTATTTTGCCGTTGAATTAACAAAACACTCCTAATACGTACTGGTTCATTTCCTCATTTGATTCGCCCAGATTACGTGCATTCCATTATCCATGTTTTACTTTTGATGATATTCATGATATACCGATTCTCATGACACGATCAATTCCGTTCGACTATTCTTCCACGTCCTTTGCCGTCTCTATACATCTTATTCTCCCATAGTGGGCGTAATCTTTGTACAAGGTGGCCAGAGAAAAGTCTGAAAAGTTTTTAAGGGTGTTGCATGGGAAACTGTGCTGAGAAATAACTGTTTAAAGAAATTCGGTTTAGGCCTAATCGCGGTTTCTGGGTTATTTAGCAATGAAGTTAGCTAATCAGGTCTTCGTCGCACGCCTGTATTGAAGCTCTTTCAAGTGCTAAAATGCTGCAATACACAGACATTTGTGGGTCTGTTAGTTATCTCTAATTGAAATGCTCATTACTAGTGAAAGGCGTATGTACTCGTTGGCAGCGATGATGAGGCATTGTAGAATCTCTGACCAGAGCAGTTGCGCTCGAGGCGCAGTGCAGTTCAGTAGTCTGTTGGGAGTAGTAGCCGAGTTATGTAGCGGAGAGGAGTCTGTCAGTAGTGGTAGCGCAGAGCAGTCGGCGGGCGTCGGCACCGCAATGGTCGAGATTCAGGACAAGGTATATTATTAAGCAGCATTGCGATCAGCTAATGATGTTAATTAAGTGTAATTTCTGTAAGAATCGCCCCCAATAATAATTTTGATTTAAAAGCAATTTTTAACAAAGAATCATTCGATTTCCTTCCATTTCCTTTAAACAAAAAATTTCAATTAACTTCAAAAAATTTAGTTATTGCGATGCATCTGCTGCAAGCTGTGGCGCAGAATAAGAGCAGAATTTTGACATGCAGTTTTACTAAGGTAAGAAATTAATTCTGATTTTTTGCACAGGGCCAAAGACCGACATTTCGGTTTAATTGAGTTTTGATTAACAGTGTACTTTCATTGTCATGGGATTATCTTTCATTACTTTATGGGAGCTTATACTTAGGTCAGATTGCTAATTTTTGTTTAATTGCCTTTGTCATTAATATTTTTGCGGGAAGGTTACACTTGGCTCCATTTCTAATAATTATTGTCCTCAAAAATTTCTGTGGGGAGGTTACACTTGGCGACACCCAGTCCAGGATCGTATTTCGTTGAGAATCTTTTGAAAAACAGTCAGATATCTGCTCTTATTGCTTAAATATAATTAGAATTTGGCGCAACGCTTTTACTTATTTGTGACTTTCTTTCTACAGGTCAACGGCAATTCGTTGCTCTGTTGTATTTGTGTGTTGCTTTTGCATTGTGCTTATTTATTTTGTGAATAATTTTGACTATTGTGAAAATGCCGCGAAAGACAGTGAATAGTGTATCGCGAGGCATTATGAACGAAATTACCGACTTAAACAACGTGACCAATAGTACTAGTGACACGCAGTGTAATGATGACAATCCTGCGTTCACTGACAATCATGCGTTCCAACCACTAATGATGACTTTTATCTTAATGATGAACAAACGAACTCGGTTATGTCCTCTGTTGATTTGACGACAATCAATGACGCGGGACGCTCTATTGTAATGAGCGCTGCCCAGCCTAAAACAACCGGTTTACTAAACTCACGTGACGAACAGACAAATTTGTCTAATGAAAATGAGCAGGATACACAAAGTACGACGGATTTATTTAATTCCGAAATAGTATCTGACAGTGTACATCCGACTGATGACCCTTTTTGTAAATTACAGAATGACCAAATGGTCACACAAAACGTGACAGTTGCATGTTCTCCATCACAGAGCACTGAGAATGCAACAGCTACTTTGGGTTTGGATCAATTTATGGCAATAATGCTACAGTTTAAGAACGACCTTACTGTAAATTCCAAACAACAGAATGAAAATCTCAGACAACAGTTAAATGAAAAATTAGACAATCAGAGTAAGGATTTCAAACAACTTAGTGAACAGAACAGATAGTTAAATGAAAAATTAGATAACAATTCCAGACAGTTAAGTGAACAAATTAGGGCCGTCGCCGCACAATGTCATGACACTAAGGAACAGTTACGCGAGGAAATCGAGGCTTGTTCAAGAAAAAGTAGCGAAGAAATTAGGTCTGTTGCTCTGGAATTAAGGGAAATGCAAACAGCTGCAACAGAAACACTCAGAGACGAAATTAGCGGAGTTGCTAAACAATGCTCTGAAAAAGCTACACAATTACGCGACGAGTTTAAAGCAATGACTGCAGAACTTTCGCGGACAATGGATGCCAAGATAGATGCGAAATTCGACCAACAGAACACACAGATTAACGAACGTCTTAGTCTTCACATACAAAACAGTGATACGCGTTTCCGCAAATTTATTGAGGATCAAAATAAAGTAAAACGCCAAGTAATGGAAATAATCACTGCTCAGAGACAGGAAGACAAACGTAAAATGTTTGCGAAGGCAAAAACATATGTAGACAATAATATTGCCACTGTGTCCGACGAAATTAATACATTCAAACAGTCGAACACAGAATTTCGTGACGAAATTTCGGATCTTAAATCAAAAACAGATACACATACAATAGATATTCAAACAGTGACCGACAGACTCGAACAATTAGAACTAACACAGGATTCCGATGTCGTCAAAGCTGACGTTAGAAAACTGAACGAAACTACACGTAAATTGCAAAACCAGATTAATGCCACTGACACCAAAACCGATGATCAGGTAAAAATACTGACTGAAAAATGTGATGAATTGGCCAGTCGTATTGATGTCATCGAAAGTAGTAATGACAATAAATCAGACGATACTTCACCGGTTTCATTTAATCAAACACCGGAATTTCAAAATCTACAGCAGACTATTAATGAAATTGATTCGTCTAATAACATGTTGCGCAGAAAGTTGTCTAGTTTACAACAGGAAGTAACAGAAATGAAAAGTATTTCAGTTAATAACGCATCACAGCAGACGCCACTTTTCGAGCATTTGCCAGAGTCGCGCAACGCGTATAATTTGGGTAATCTACAGAGAGTACGGGACTTAGATTCCGAACAACCGCAGTTCAACAGATTTTCTTGCAATCCTGAACCTGTTCCATCACACAGAGACGATAATTTCGATTACAAACATTTTCTGTCAGTGAGAAAGTTTAAAGTGTTTAAAAACGACAGAGCACAGATTCACCCGCTGGATTGGATACAACAGTTTAGCTTTGCTTTTCCACCGACTTGGCCCGTAACGCACAAACTTGAATTTATTTGCAGTTTTTTGGAAGGCGAGCCGGCAACTCGTATGAGACCGATCGCGAGGCAATGTTATTCAGTAGAAGAGTTTCAGAATGCCTTTCTGTCAGCCTATTGGTCGAAGACGACACAGCGCGGAATTAAAGATCAGTTAATTAATTTGCCAAATTATGAAAACTCCAATTTTTCGAGTGTGACGCAATTTTTTGAGCACATGGTGCAACAGAACCAGTACCTTAGTGAACCCTATAGTGAATCTGCACTCATTCAATTATGTATCTCCAAATTACCACGATCATTAAGAGTGTCACTTCTAACGGGTCAACAAAAAGAAAACATTTCGGCATTCAGGGATCTGTTACAGCTCTTGGAAGTACAACAATCTGATTATTCTTTTGTAAACAAAAATTTTTCGTATAATAACCAAAGCCAACAAACTTACAGCAATTACGATCAGCCACGTAATTTCAATAGGAGAGGTAACAGACGCTTTAGGACCGACAACCACCAAAACTTTAATAACAGACAAGATTCTAATTATCGGTATCGTCAAAATTATGAACAACAGGGAGCACATTTTGGTTACAATAGAAGTTTTCCGCCACAACAGCATGAAAGCCAGCCGGTTAGCATACGTAACCAACAATGTAATATACAAGGTCAACCAAGCTCTGATGTTTGGCCGCGTGCACGTATAGTCCCAGATCCAACAAATAGCAACGCACGGCAGCAAGGAAACAACTATGTACAAAGAAGACAGTATTTCAATTCCTATCGCAATGCACCGTATAGGAACGACTATCACGACAGACGTAAAAACGATGAGCACAATTATCAGCCTACGTACAACAACAGTCGGTCGTACCAACAGCAAAATGATCAGCAACAACATATTCTCGTGAATGAACCTGACAGTAGGTACCATCCAGAGCGTAACACGTCTGGAAGAAATAATAGAACAGTTCAAATAGTAGAAATGCCACGGAATCCTCCTGATAATAATAACACGTCAGATAGAATCTGACTAGATACTGTACAGGACGCATCTTCCAATAACACCCGCACTACTTTTGACACGCAAAATGTTGTTCACGAAAATGTAATTACTTTTGACGATATCAGAGACACTCTTTTGCAGGAAAGACCAGTTGTTCAGAAAACCATTTCACATCCTGTCATCGAAATTAAAATTGGTTCATCGAAATTCTCAGCAGTAATCGATTCCGGATCACCTATGTCAGTCATTAATGAGGAAACTTTTAACGAGTGCAACAAAGAGAATACCTATCCTACTTTACCATTAGGCAAAACCAAAGTGAAAGGAGCAGTATCAAGTAAAGGTGTAGACGTTAAATTACAGACACATTTGTCATTTTGTATTGGAGGTCATACTTTTCACTCAAATTTTTGGATTGTTCCTTTATTGACAACAGACGTAATTTTAGGCACGAACTTTCTGGTACAACACGACGCAGTGGTTGATTTTCAAAATTCTTATTTAATGTTGAAGGACGAAAATGTACAATTAGCTTTAGAGTTTCAGCATTCTTTATCTGCGGAAGAACAAACAATCAACCGCGCAGAGGTCATTTCCGCAACACGTAACATAGACTGTAGTTCCACATTGTTCACGGATACGTACGTACATAACTATAATACTCCAGACGAAGCTGAGTACGACGTAATGCAGATGATTTCTGATAAAGTTAAACAAAGCAGTGCACATACAGACGACGAACGCACGCAGCTACATAAAATTCTTTTACAGCAAGCTCCAGTTTTCGACAACATTCCTGGTACTATGTCCGGCTTTATGTATGAATTTCAAGTCAAACAGCACGACACATTTAAAGCAAAGCATTATCCTATTCCGTATATTCACAGAGAACAGGTTAAAAAAGAATTGCAGGATATGCTTGAGCAAGGAATTATAGAACCAGCAGTTAGTCCGTACATAAACCCGCTACATATTGTTAAGAAAAAAGATGGCTCACTTCGCCTTGTACTTGATTCACGTCACATTAATGACATTATTATTAATGAAACAGATCGACCAGACATTA
This sequence comes from Schistocerca nitens, assembly GCF_023898315.1. Lineage (NCBI taxonomy): Eukaryota > Metazoa > Arthropoda > Insecta > Orthoptera > Acrididae > Schistocerca > Schistocerca nitens. The sequence goes on along the minus strand of NC_064614.1, from coordinate 1,085,017,715 downwards.
GAGGAACTTCTACAGAAATTTCACGGTACAGCTATTTATTCTACATTAGATTTGAAATCGGGATTTTGGCAAATTCAACTTCATCCAAATTGCAGAAAATATACAGCTTTTCTCTGTTTCGGTGACTGTTATCAGTTTTGTAAATTACCATTCGGCTTAACTATTTCTTCTGCAGCTTTTATTCGCGGTTTGAACACTATACTTCCGACAGAACTTAAAGACAGAATTACGACGTACGTAGATGACATTCTTATCGCAGAAGCTAACTGGTCTGAACACAATATGATTCTTGAACGACTGTTGCAAACTTTTCATGCACAAGGACTTACAGTTAACCTCAGTAAATCGCATTTTGGTAAAACTTCTATAAAATTTCTTGGACACGTAATTTCAGCAGAAGGCATTGCGCCTGATCCAGAAAAACTTCAAGCTCTACGTGACATTACTGTTCCTACAACGAAGAAACAATTACGCAGTTTTTTGGGTTTAATTAACTTTTTTCGTAAATTTATTCATCACTCTGCATTAGACACACCTAGATTATGCCAATTAACAGGTAAAAACACTATTTGGTCATGGGATAAGCAAGCACATTCTGAATTCGTGAACCTGAAACATGCTTTGTTGAATGCTCCACTTTTATCGCACCCAGATCTTACTAAAAATTTTTCCATTGCCACCGACAGTTCCAACACTGCTTTAGGCGTACATATTTTCCAGGAAATTGAAGAAGACGGCTCAACAGTAATTAAAAACATCGCATTTGCAAGTCGCATTCTGTCACCTGCTGAACGAAATTATTCGGTCACAGAATTGGAAACATTATGTGTTGTTTGGGCTTTTACGAGATTTAGGCATTTTCTTTATGGCAGGCATACCACTGTTTACACAGATCACAGAGCTATACAATTTTTACTTTCAGCTAAATTTACTCACGACAGATTAAGCAGATGGAAACTTTATTTACAGGAATTTAATTTTACGATTGTTCACATTCCCGGCACACAAAATGTTATAGCAGACGCACTTTCTCGTTGTCTCAGCAACAATCAGCAAGACGTCGCAACCAACTTGTGCAAAGCAAATTTCAGCGTTATGTACATTCAGCAAGTAACATTTGAAAATTTTATTTCATCGTCATTACAGGACATAGCACGAGAGCAAAGCAAAGACAATGTGTGGAAAGAAATTAAACACCTTTGGCACGATAAGAATAATGTTAGGATTAGGAACCACTACACTGTACGCAATGACATTCTGTTTCGCCGCTCTCATCCAGACAGCAACAATTGGTTATTATGCAATCCTGACGAACTGGTTAACAAATTAATCTGGTACACTCATTTAAGCTACGCACATTACGGAGCCAGAAAATGTTTTCTTATACTGAGACAGAACTGCTATTTTACAAATATGGAAAAACGTATACGACGAGTTTTAGCGTCATGTAAAATTTGCCAGAAAGCTAAGTCTGACACAACTTCACACATTCCTCCATTATACCCCATTGTACCTGTTAAATTAAGACATATGGCTGCAGTAGACATTTTTGGTCCAATTCCGAGAACTAATAGAGGTTTTTGCTACATCTTTGTCGCTGTTGAACTCACTTCAAAATTTGTTACCTTCACTCCGTCACGGAAAGCTACTGCTAAAACTGTTTCGAAAGCATTTGTAAAGCATTTTCTATTTCATGTAGGGCATGTGATGAAAGTAATTTCTGACAATGGATCACAATTTCGTTCTGCTATATGGACACGCATGTTACGAGCTAGAAACATTTCTCCGATTTATATATCCAAGTACCACGCTTCTTCGAACCCTTGTGAACGAATAATGAAAGAAATTGGTAAACTGTGTAGAATATACTGCCATAAAAGACTTATTGATTGGGACACACACATACACTCATTCCAGGATGTAATTAATTCCATACCAAATGAATCCACTATGCTATCTCCGACTGTTATACTGAAAAATGTTGAACCACCAAACAAAATCAAAGAATTAGTAACATTTCCTACATCTCGTCGACTACGACACCATGAAATCATTGACATTGCGCTGAACAACATCAAACGTGCCGCAGAGCGCCGGAGAAGACAGCAAAAACAGGTTTGTAGACGCCGAGATTTTCACGTTGGACAGAAGATATTAGTACGTACACACTATTTATCCAGCAAATTAAAAGGTAAGTGCAGTAAATTTGAACTTCTGTACGCAGGTCCATATCGGATTCGCAGCATTCCTCACCCCAATGTTGTACACGTCGAAACTTTGAGAACCAGAAAATCGAAAGGCAATCACCATATCTCCAATGTTAAACCGTTTATTGAGTGAACATACTTTATGATTTATCACGCTGTAATGCTATTTGCTAATTTTTATGAATATTTCTGCAATTATATTCACATGACTACTTATTGATGATTATCGTATTTTTTCTTGGCAAGTGCCCGGCAGGGTAAGGTTAGCAGGTCGCTCTTCTTGTCGTTACACACAAGACCGTGCATATTTTCCAGATGAACTTACGCATTTTATGAATAATTATGCAATTCTCTGTAATGACGCATTAATTTTATCAAATTGTCTCTCCATTGAAGTCTTTAATTATCGCTTCTATTAACTACACCATATACAAGCTGAGCACAACGAATGTCACATTTTGTCTTTCTTATGTATGTACGATTGTTCTCATGTTTCGTTTGTATGCACTGTGAACTAGTTAAGGTATAACACACACCATTTGACTTTGACATTTTGTCCTATGATATCTCAACATCGTGACTGTTTTACATTTTCCTTTTTTGCTGCTGCATTATGATATTGTCTGTACACTTTTTTAAACACTGTCTATGCCTTTGACATATTACGTTTTCTGTCATGTTATGCTGTATGCTTAATTTTGTCACCATTAACCAGTCATTATTTAATGGGTATATGATTTAAATGCAAGACATTAATCTTTGTTCATCAATTTCAGAAAGAAATGATGCGTAAAGGAAATACATTAAACAGAAATGGGAATTTCACCTACGGAATAAACGAAAGAAGATGCAATAACCTTATGAGGAAGAGTAAATGGATTAGGATTAACAAGCATTAACAAGAATATACTATACACATCGCAGAATAGCAGTCTTAACTATTTTTTTCTTTCAGAATACGAAGCGATTGATGCAAGCTGTCAGACAGAACTACACATCTTAGTTTTAAGTGATGTAATATGCTAGGTATAAGGAATAGTTATGTGATGAATAATGAAGTGATTTTTTTTGCAGATGATAATGAATGCTGATGATGAATAATGATGAAGAATATAATAATATGGATAATGAAGTTTTTCTTTACAGGTGATGATAATAATGAAGTTATGATAATATGTATAATGAAGTTTTTCTTTACAGATGAGGATAATGTTGAAGTTATGTATTTATGCTATGTAGTTATTTGAGTATTTGTTGCAGTTTTATATTGCATGGTAGGATGACTGAAGATTTTGGAAAGGACAGCTATGGAACACATTTTTTATACACATTTCACTACCTGTTAATTCGAAGTTCACTACTTTTCAGCATAGTCTGCGTTTCTTCTTTCAGCTCAATAATCCATTTTGTATTTTTTTTCAGGAGAAGCTTTTTATGATACTTACTAAACTTGTTACCTATTATACCTGTTCTAGTACTTGCATTTTTTTTTTACCCACTTGTGTCTATCATTTATAAATGTGATAACCTTGCTACAGCTGACTCATGACGAATGACGTTACACAATCTTTTCATTTATAGGAACAACCTAGAAGCAATTTTTTCTCTTATTTCTTCTTGCTTTCCCTTATAATTACCCAAAGCAATGCATTGCTAGCAGAAAAAACAAAATGTATTAACAGTCCCAGATAATGTCACTAGTTTATGATAATTCTGAATAATACTGATCAGCTCTGAATAGTATGTCACTTGAATAATGACTTCTTAATGATACCAAAACATAATTGCCACTATCTATTGTAATGAGAGTACTTATAATGCCCATGCTTATTAATGCTATGATTGTAATTAACTGATTTTTTTAATAATGATTTCTTAATGATATGAATAATACTGAATGATGACTAATGTTTTATACTATTCAATACTTGCTGGCCACTGAGTGCCCATAATTAATGTAATTACTTATTATGCCCATGATTATTAATGCTATGACTGTAATTAACTGATTTTTTAATAATGATTTCTTAATGATATGAATGATACTGAATGATGACTAATGTTTTATACTATTCAATACTTACTGGCCACTGAGTGCCCATAATTAATGTAATTACTTATAATGCCCATGCTTATTAATGCTATGATTGTAATTAACATTTTTCTAATGATTATTTCTTAATGATATGAATAATACTGAATGATGACTAATGTTTTATACTATTCAATACTTGCTGGCCACTGAGTGCCTATAATTAAGACTTTTTATGAACATGTTCTGTAATATTAAAATACATGGTACAGAAATGTTCAATGACTAGAGTATGGATACCGCAAACTACTTATGTAATCACTAATCAAGACTTGTGTGTTAGTTAATGTCCTTCACCTTCTGACCTAACTACCTGAAATTATTGTAACATCCATTTGTCTTGTCCATCCTCATTATCATGGAGCACTATATTTGGTTTTTGCACTAATTCTACGTTGGTGTGCCTCTTAAGAGCGTGGTGTTGACACGACATGCTGTCCACCACCGTAACCGATGAAGACGTTATTATGGTCCCACTGTTTGGTGTACCTGGTGTACTGCCAAATGATAGCATGGAATATTACTACGACGTTTCAGTGTCTTGATACGCTGATAAATACTTCTGGGAACGGAACTGCAGATTGTATCACTTAGTGTTGTGACCCTGTGGAAAGATATGGACTTTCAGTGCAGCTGTGTGCAAACTAAAGTGCTACAACCATGATGCAATCCATTCCTTTCCTATCCTAATAGTGAAAATCATTTTTAACTAACACGATTTATGTTCATGGCCTATACATTTTTTCTCGATTTGTTGAACTCCAGTGCGAGTACACTTATGTCACCTGTCGACATGATTTTTTGCCATTATGTCTATTTATTGTGAAAATACTAAAGACATTTTTCGATTTGTTCTGAAGTGCAGTATGTGTGCACTCTTGTCATCTATATTGTATATACTTTTTGTGATTTGATGATTTTTCTACCCTTGCGTTTATTTGTTATAAAAATGTTCAAAAATTTTTCAGTGCATGTGCACTTATGTGAATATGTTTTCAACTGAACTTCAGTGCCTGTGCACTCTTCTCAATTTTCGATATGATTTGTGTTCATTCTGCATACTTTTATGATTTATGTCATTTGTTACTCGTTGTATATACATTTCGTCTTTTGCTGATATATTCTCCACTGCAGTGCATGTGCACTCATGTCCTTTGTCAACATGATTTTGTTAAAAAAAAAAAAAAAATGCTACAGAATCTTACAGTGCGTGTGCACTTTGTTGTTTGTCAAATAATTTGTATATACATTTTTCTGATTTGCTGATACGCTCTCTACTCATTGTACTTATATTTTGTCTTGTCTGTAATGTTTTGTAATCGGTGCATGCGCACAACATTTAATTCATGTATTACATCCAAATATTTTGTAAATGTTAATTAATTAAAAGAAAAATTTGTTACGATGGCAAGTCCAAATGACTCACCATCGCTGCCAAATTTTTTGCCCCCCAGTGGAGGGTTATGAAAGGCGTATGTACTCGTTGGCAGCGATGATGAGGCATTGTAGAATCTCTGACCAGAGCAGTTGCGCTCGAGGCGCAGTGCAGTTCAGTAGTCTGTTGGGAGTAGTAGCCGAGTTATGTAGCGGAGAGGAGTCTGTCAGTAGTGGTAGCGCAGAGCAGTCGGCGGGCGTCGGCACCGCAATGGTCGAGATTCAGGACAAGGTATATTATTAAGCAGCATTGCGATCAGCTAATGATGTTAATTAAGTGTAATTTCTGTAAGAATCGCCCCCAATAATAATTTTGATTTAAAAGCAATTTTTAACAAAGAATCATTCGATTTCCTTCCATTTCCTTTAAACAAAAAATTTCAATTAACTTCAAAAAATTTAGTTATTGCGATGCATCTGCTGCAAGCTGTGGCGCAGAATAAGAGCAGAATTTTGACATGCAGTTTTACTAAGGTAAGAAATTAATTCTGATTTTTTGCACAGGGCCAAAGACCGACATTTCGGTTTAATTGAGTTTTGATTAACAGTGTACTTTCATTGTCATGGGATTATCTTTCATTACTTTATGGGAGCTTATACTTAGGTCAGATTGCTAATTTTTGTTTATTTGTCTTTGTCATTAATATTTTTGCGGGAAGGTTACACTTGGCTCCATTTCTAATAATTATTGTCCTCAAAAATTTCTGTGGGGAGGTTACACTAGTTAAAATGTGATATTTTCGAAAGTGGTAAGTTTAAGCTAGGTGTGCAAAAGCTATATGTCTTTGGTTAGAGAAAACCAATTGGAGAACATGTTTTTGGTGACATAGTCTCTTGTCGGTTGCTTGAATTTCAGTGCAAGTCATCTTGATTGGCTAATTTCAATGCTAAATAACTCGGAAACGGCGCAAGTTATCGAATTTTTTGCTGAACTGTTATTTCTCAGAGCGGCCTCCCTTGAAACATCCCCACGAACTTTTCAGATTTTCTTTTATCACCTCGTCCGCCACGATAACTGAGTGGTAAGCGCGGCGGTCTGTTATGCCAATGGGCCCGGGTCCGATTCTCGGCTGGGTCGGAGATTTTCTCCGATCAGGGACTGGGTGTTGTGTTGCCCTCATTTCATCATCCTCAGAGGAAGGCAACGGGAAACCACCACTGGAATCACTTCCCTAGACGCTCATGTGGTGGACCTCTCGGGCGAGGCTTCCTCCTTTTTGGTCGCCCTGTACATAAATGAAGCATAAGCTATTCGTGTACGTGTCCTTCCAGAACCTTGGATCGATTTCAACCAAATCTGGTGCAGAAACAGTGTTAGCATTGTGTGGTTTATAATCCCCTATCTCCAGTAGGATACGACCAAACACGTGTTTTGTCTAGCCCCTTTCATATAAGCATACAGGCTGCCGTGCATGATAGCCAGATTGTAAGAGAACAGTATCTGCCTGAATTATCACCCATATTTTCTGTGCAGCCTAGACTTCAGGGGCAAGAAACGGTTTTCCAGCCCCCAACGCGTAGGCTGTCCTGGACGACAAACAAGTTGTGTGGTAGTAGTATCGACCTTCTTTATCGATCTACTTTATAGAGGCCGCATGTGCAGATGGGCACAACTGTGCATAGAGATCAGCAGAGGAGTTGGATAGTGGGAGAAAGCGAAGATAAGATGGACAGAGGAAAGGAGGGTAGGATAAGGACAGAGGGAGGTAGGAGGATAAGGGCAGAGGGAGGGGGAAAGAAGATCCGGTCGAAGAGAGGGACGAAAGAGATGGCCGAAGAGTAGGGGAGAAGGATATGGAAAAAGGGAAGGAGGATGTAGGCAGAGAGAGCAGAGGAAGGAGGAGGAGACATGTGTAGTACATGTGACGATCGTGTACGCGAGCGAAGCTGTTAAGAAGAGACTAGTAATAATGGTAACAACAACAACAGAATTGTAGGACGCCGTGGTAATGTAAGGTGCGATCGGCACAAGTAAGGTGTAACGTGACCAGCGGGTGTCAGCCACCAGTCCATCCGCCGCAGCAACGGTATCAGGTTCAGGACGGCGTCGGCGTCGGGGGCGTCGGCTGTGCAGACACTGTCTGTGCACACAGGTGGCGGGGGCGGCGGGGGTTGCGGGGGCGGACTCTTCGCCAGCGGCTTTGTGGCGCGCGCTGCGCCTCCGCGCTGGCTTTGTCATCAGTAATTAGCGAACACTTGACGCTCGCGACGCGTGGTAAAATTAATAGCGCGCCCCTGCTAATAAGACAACGAGCCGCTCATTATACACGCAGGCTGGCTGCGCGCCGCGCACCACAAACGCCGAACCGACAGCTGAGGCCTGCTCACACACGAGCTCCGGAATACGCACCAGTCTTCGGCCGGGCCGAGGAGGGTCTCGCCTATTGTTGAATGCTAGCTGACGTGTACCTACCGCACGATGTGCGAAGACTGCTCACTGAAAGCCCTGAGGAGCAGTACTGGAGGTGAGAGGAAAATGCAGAGGTGTTAAAAAAAAAAAAAAAAATGGTTCAAATGGCTCTGAGCACTATGGGACTTAACATCTATGGTCATGAGTCCCCTAGAACTTAGAACTACTTGAACCTAACTAACCTAAGGACAGTGCACAACACCCAGTCATCACGAGGCAGAGAAAATCCCTGACCCCCCCGGGAATCGAACCCGGGATCCCGGGCGTGGGAAGCGAGAACGCTACTGCACGACCACGAGCTGCGGACGAGGTGTCCAGAAAAATGAACGCACTCTTTGGTAGTCAATATTAACGGGAAAAAATGACAAAATGGCTTTGAGCACTATGGGACTTAACATCTAAGGCTATCAGTCCCTTAGACATAGAACTACTTAAACCTAACTAACCTATGGATATCACACACATCCTTGTCCGAGGCAGGATTCGAACCTGCGACCGTATCGGTCGCGCGGTTCCAGACTGAAGAGCCTAGAACAGCTCGACCACAACGGTCGGCAACAAAATAACACACCGTACAAGTCTTGTAAGGAGGGAAGGTTATTTAGCGTGTTCAAAGTGATCCCCAGTAGCACCACACAAAGTCGATGCCACTGGACTGTTGATCGTACTACGGCACTCAGTGTTCAAAAAGGTTCAAATGGCTCTGAGCACTATGGGACTTAACTTCTGACGTCATCAGTCCCCTAGAACTTAGAACTACTTAAACCTAACTAACCTAAGGACATCACACACATCCACACCCGAGGCAGGATTCGAGCCTGCGACCGTAGCGGTCTCGCGGTTCCAGACTGTAGCGCCTAGAACCGCTCGGCCACCCCGGCCGGGGCACTCATTGTTGCTGGTGTGGTAGCCGCGTAGGAAACCTCACTGGTTTCTCGTAGCTCGTTCAGTTTAGCTGGCTTTTGTTGATAAAATTCATTTAACAAGGTCCTAAAGAGGTGTAAGTCAAGAGGTGTAAGGTCTTAAGACCGTGATGGGTTCTCTCAACATCTCCCTTTCGACCTATCCATCGCCCAGGTACTTTTTCAACCAAGTAGACTCTGACATCGCTGTGGCATTGAGGTAAAGCGCCATCTTGTTTAAGGTAAAATCTTTCATTTCCAAACACCCCTTGGATTGCAGGTAAAATCGACTTTTGCAGGATATGAAGATATAGCTCACCAGTTTGATACCTTCAAAGAAGAATGGGTCAATAAAAAAGCACAGTGCAGATCACACCACGCATTAACACCTGGTAAAGTAACATGTTTGTCTATGTAAAAGTGAGGGTTTTCAAGAGCCCAGCACACGCATCTGTGGCCGTTTACTGTACCGTTCAATCCGACCTGCGCCTCGGTAGACCAGATAACCATCCCTCCGAACCGTTCATTCTCGCGAAGCATGCCATCAAAGCACTTGCAATACTCCATCCTTTGATCCCGGTCGTCCTCGTTCATAGCGTGCAGCGATCTTGGAAAGTACACTTTCCACCCTCCAACCTTCACAATGCGTCGTACGCTTGATCGTCTTACTCCGCTTTCATTTTGCACCTTGCTTCACAGATTTTTGAGGTGACCTAATAAAATGATGCAACACAGCAGCGATGGAAGCTGGACTTGTTGATATTTTCGTCAGCCAGACCTTTCCTTATTCACATCGTCAACAATACCACCAGCTTCAAATTAATCCCGGATACGATACATTGTAGTACATGTTTGGCGGCTGAGTTACACACACACTACGAAATTGCCGTTTTACGTCCATGTTTCGTACTTCCAGTACCACTTCAAAACGGTCTTGCGTTGCTCAAACGACAATTTTACTCCATTAATTGCTGCACTGTCATCTGCTGGAAAACGTACTCCAGAGCGTTTTTAGGAAACAATGGACTACATTACCGCGGAGAATTGTAACAATTTATCATTTAGCTGCAAAGATACTATCAAAGGGTGTCTACATTTTTCAAGATCCCTTTGTACACAGTTGACATAGGAATGTTTAAGAGTGTGGAATTCTCGCGTAAAGACGTATGACTCAAGTGACACCCAATCACCTGACCACGTTCGAAGTACGTGAGTTTCGCAGATCGCCCCATTCTGCTCTCTCACGATGTCTAATTACTACCGAGGTCGCTGATACGGAGTACCTGGCAGTAGGTGGCAGCACAATGCACATAGTATGAAAAAAGTATGTTTTTTGGGGGTGTCCGGATACTTTTGTACACAAAGTGTATCATCCCCGAGGTGGCATGTTATGACGTCATATCAAAATCGATGGCATGTTTCAAAGTGTTCTACTTTTTCCATCGGTATGTAATTGGAAGACAGAGATGAAGAAACTGCAAGATCTTTCCGAGAGGAAGTGTGAAGTAAGGCAATAATTTATTAATTATGAAATGAAGATTGAAGCTAAGGGAGCATTAGGCAACTAATAACAGAAGTAGGCGATATAGATAAAGCAACATTGGTAGCGTTGAGAGGTGAAATAGGGAAGGTAGCAGTAGGACAACTAGTAGAACGCAGCAAATGCATCAAGGAAAACACGAGGCAGTCTTGACTTGGCTACTAACCTCGGAGTGTAAAGTGAATAAAAGCAAATCTACGTTTATAGCAATTAATGATTCAGGAAAAAACTTCTGCAACTGTTGACTAGAGCACACTATATCAACAAAATAGAGGAAGCGGAAGGTTATCTACAACTTACATTGAAACCTGAATGATGTCATAAGGGTCGAGTGACCTGAAAGTAAGGAAGTAGTTGGGAAAGGAGCGAGATAGGATCGTAGCATGGAATCATTGTTGTTCAATCTGTACAATGAACAACTATTAAAAGAAATTCTACATCTACATCTACATGGATACTCTGCAAATCACATTTAAGTGCCTCGCAGAGGGTTCCTCGAACCACCTTCACAATTCTCTATTATTCCAATCTCGTATAGCGCGCGGAAAGAATGACCACCTATATCTTTCCGTACGAGCTCTGATTCAACAAAATATCAGAGTCAACAAAATATTTTCGCATTCGGAGGAGAAAGTTAGTGACTGGAACTTCGTGAGAAGATTCCGTCGCAACGAAAAACGCCTTTCTTTTAATGATGTCCAGCCCAAATCCTGTATCATTTCTGTGACACTCTCTCCCACATTTAACGATAATACAAAACGTGCTGCCCTTCTATGAACTTTTGCAGTGTATTCCGTCAGTCCTGTCTCGTAAGGATCCCACACCGCGCTGCAGTATTCTAAAAGAGGACGGACAAGCGTAGTGTAGGCAGTCTCCTTAGTAGATCTGTTACATTTTCTAAGTGTCCTGCCAATAAAACATAGTCTTTAGTTAGCCTTCCCCACAACATTATCTATGTGTTCCTTCCAATTTAAGTCTTTCGTAATTGTAATACCTAGGTATTTAGTTGAATTTACGGCTTTTAGATTAGACTGATTTATCGTGTAACCGAAGTTTAACGAGTTCCTTTTAGCACTCATGTGGATGACCTCACACTTTTCATTATTGAGGGTCAACTTCCACTTTTCGTACAACTCACATATCTTTTCTAAATCGTTTTGCATTTTTTTGTTTTGATCTTCTGATGACTTTATTAGTCGATTAACGACAGCGTCATCTGCAAACAACCTAGGACGGCTGCTCAGATTGTCTCCCAAATCGTTTATGTAGATAAGGAACACCAAATGGCCTATACCATTACCTTGGGGAACGCGAGAAATCACTTCTGTTTTACTCGATGACTTTACGTCAATTATTACGAACTGTGACCTCTCCGACAGGAAATCACAAACCTAGTCACATAACTGAGACGATATTCCATAAGCACGCAATTTCGCTACAATCCGCTTGTGTGGTGCAGTGTCAAAAGCCTTCCGCAAACCCAGAGATACGGAATCGATCTGAAATCCCTTGTCAATAGCATTCAACACTTCATGTGAATAAAGAGCTAGTTGTGTTTCACAGGAACGATGTTTTCTAAACCCATGTTGACTCTGTGTTAATAGACCGTTTTCTTCGATGTAATTCATAATATTCCAACAGAATATATATTCCAAAATCCTGCTGCATATCGACATTAACGATTGGGCCTGTAATTTAGTGGATTAATCCTACTACCTTTCTTGAATATTGGTGTGACCTGTGCAACTTTCCAGTCTTTGGGTACGGATCTTTCGTTGAGCGAACGGTTGTATATGATTGTTAAGTATAGAGCTAATGCATCAGCATACTCCGAAAGGAACGTAATTGGTATACAGTCTGCACCAGAAGACTTGCTTTTATTAAGTGATTTAAGCTGCTTCCCTATTCCGAGGATATTTACTTCTACGTTACTCATGTTGGCAGCTGTTCGCGATTCTAATTGTGGAATATTTACTTCGTCCTCTTTTGTGAAGGCATTACGGAAGGCTGTGTTTAGTAACTATGCTTTGGCAGCACTGTCTTCGATAGTATCTCCATTGCTATCGCGCAAAGAAGGCATTGATTGTTTATTGCCGCTAACATACTTCCTCCTATACGACCAGAATCTCTTTGTATTTTCTGCCATGTTTCGAGACAAAGTTTCGTTGCGGAAATTGTTATAAGCATCTCGCATTGAAGTCCGCGCTAAATTTCGAGCTTCTGTAAAATATCACCAATCTTGGGGATTTTGCGCCTGTTTAAATTTGGCATGTTTGTTTCGTTGTTTCTGCAACAGTGCTCTAATCCGTGTTGTGTACCAAGGAGGATCAGCTCCGTCGTTTGTTAATTTATTTGGTATAAATATCTCAATTGCTGCCGATACTATTTCTTTGAATTTAAGCCACATCTCATCCACACTTATATTATTAATTTGGAATGAGTGGTGATTGTCTCTCAGGAAGGCGTCGAGTTAATTTTTAACTACTTTTTTGAATGGATATATTTTTCGCTTATTTTTCTAGGAAGAATATGGAATGAGAATTAAAATTTTAATGTGAGCCGATAAAATTTTAGGAGTAATTCCGACGGAGATGTTAAAGAACGTGATGGGTATTGTCTTGAAAAGAGGTTATCAGATGAGCGTCAGCAAAAGTAAAATAAGGGTAATGAAATTAAATTAAGTGTTGCAGGAAGGAATTGATTAGGAAACGGGACACAAAAAGTAGTCGCGTTTTACTACTTGGACAACAGAGTAATAGCTGATGGACGGAGTAGAGAGAATATCAAATGCAGACTGGCAATAAGAAGACAAGCATTTCTGAAAAAGAGGGATGTGTTAACATCTACATAGACAGTTCTGAAGGTAAGATATACATGTTGTCCCGTGCTAAGACAATTGTACAACAAGAGTGGCGCATTGTCAGAAGAGAGTACATGTCCTGAGTTTCCTGTGGTACCGATAACAGGAGCATCACACTGAGGAGTGAAATGGTGTGTGAGGTGGAAGTGTACTTCAGAGTTGAAGTACCTGATACAGTACAAGTATTGTGGCAGAAACGTCAAAACTGCACACAGATTCGACGTGAGGTTCTGGCAGTATACATACCAAATACAATGTCATCCCTTGCTGTAGTGAAGTGATGCTAGTAATTTGACGAGGGCCGAAATGATGTCGATCGGGAAGGAAGGGCATCGAAATCGACTACAGACAGTAGCGTCAGGTAATTAAAGAAGTGATTCGCAGAAATCGCAGAGATTTTACAACAATGAGGACGTTCGCGCAGTGGCTCTTAATGCTTCGGTGACCATGGAGCGGATTTCTGTCATCGAACACTGGAACAATTGGTATAATGTTCCAACAGCTGATTATAACAGATTTGGTAACCATGTTGAAAAATAGTGTCTTGATCTGTGTCATTCTGAAGTGTACTGCAACATTCAATAAAAGTAGCTTGGACACCCATAATAATGTTAACTTACTTCTTGAAGTCCCCTCATACTTTTTTATAGTTCCTAACGTTGTAGGACGATTCATATGAAAGCTTTGTACTGTTTACAGATGAAAATTTTGGTATAAATGGTTCAAATGGCTCTAAGCAGTATGGGACTTAACGTTTGAGGTCATCAGTCCCCTACATTTAGAACTACTTAAACCTAACTAACCTAAGGACATCACCTACACCCATGCCCGAGGCAGGATTCGAACCTGCGACCGTAGCAGCGGCGCGGTTCCGGACTGAAGCGCCTATAACCGCTCGGTCACAGCGGCCGGCAAATTTTGATATACATACTATAATGACGGAAGCTGAAGACGTGAATTAAAATTTATGCCACTGCCAGGAATTGAACACAGGTCGTTTTACTTATGAGGCTGGTTTGCTAACCATTACATCACTGTAGCAGTGTAGATAAAACAGCTGTGTGGACTACATTAGTCTAACGGCCTCCCTTGCACAAACTTCCATTCATATCTTCAGCTAGGACAGTCCATGCAACGGTGTTACAGATGCTACTACAGTGGTGTAATGACTACCACATCTCCCTGATAAGTAAAACGATTTGGGTTCAATTCCTGGCGGTGGCACAAACTTTAACTCACTCCTTCAGCTTCCATCATTATCTTGGATAAAGTTGAGACTCGTACGTCTTAAGGAACGTTTAATTATATCTTATTTAATGTATTTGTTTAAATTTCTACTAGCTGAGCTCAGAACAGGGAAGTTTTGCAATGGGCAGGTGTGTCTGTCAAAATGTTAACAAGACGTACTGCCAATGTAACAAATATCAGGGCATGAGGCGAGCATTGCCACAAGACCTCAGCGAGGCAGACAGAAACTCAGGCATTGTTATACTATATAACTAGGGACGGTGAGCTAAAGCTACTTAATTTCACTGTCGAAGTTGTGACCGAAGCTCAGCGAACAGGAATAATTACTTGATTACCAACGCAAGGCAAGCAGTCTAGACGCGTTGGTAAATGAGAACAGGTATGCTCGTACACGTAGAGACACTACGTCAGAGGTAGGGGTTCAAAATGGTTCAAATGGCTCTGAGCACTATGGGACTGAACTGCTGAGGTCATAAGTCCCCTAGAACTTAGAACTACTTAAACCTAACTAACCTAAGGACAACACACACATCCATGCCCGAGGCAGGATTCGAATCTGCGACCGTAGCGGTCACGCGGTTCCAGACTGTAGCGCCAGAACCGCTCGGCAGAGGTAGGGGCTGAGCCCCTTAAATAGCGAGTTTTCCAGAAATAAGGAATATATTCTGTCTTGTAGCCTTTCTGTCCTTTCTGACAGAAGCAGAGGGAACGATAGTGTGTTGAGTGTCAGTGAAAACACGACAAGCAGATCGATGATGGTCAGCCTGGTGACTTCAACACTGACATGCAGGATATGCAAGCAACCTAAAGCGTACCACAACTGTGGTCTTCCTTTGGTGCTTATTGGTGAGAGGCCAGCCCTCCTACACCATGGGTCATTGTTAATGGTGTTCAATCTGCCATCCCCACATCGACGAGGTGTGGAGTATCTGCGCAGCCTTCTGACTAACTCTTGAGCGTCTGCTGTCGTCTTAGTCAGTCTGAATCAAGGTTGGCGGTCTCCACCTATGTGCACGACAAGCTATCTTCGAGAGCACTGAGGAGGAAGTCGCACTGCGTCATCGCGGAACGTCTGGGTAGGCGGTGCCTTCCATGGCTCCTTGCTGTCACCAGCACAGCACGCGGACCTAGTTCACTCACATGCGGGAGCGACGTCACAGATCGGTGATGAGGTATCAATACTTCTTCACAAGCCGCGCGGTCTGGGGCGCCTTGTCACGGTCCGTGCGGCTACCCCCGTTGGAGATTCGAGTCCTCCCTCGGGCATGGGTGTGTGTGTTGTCCATAGCGTAAGTTAGTTTAAGTGAGATTAAGTAGTTTGTAGGCTTAAGGGCCGATGAGCTCAGCAGTTTGGTCCCATAAGACCTTACCACAAGTTGCCAAATCGACTTCTTCACAGTATGTATTCTTACACTCAGCGGCCGACTGCAGCTTAGGAAACACTTATATCTCTGTTCACTTTGCACGATAGGTAATTGCTATTACAGATACCGAAGTGTCATTGAGGCCCCAGGGGTGAACTGCACCAGACGCACATTCTTGCAAATTCATACACCCAAGTATTTGTATGAACTGACTGATCATGATTGGGAATCACTGATATTGTTTCCATAGTTTACAAATTTTATATG
The DNA here is from genome assembly GCF_023898315.1 of Schistocerca nitens. Taxonomy (NCBI): domain Eukaryota; kingdom Metazoa; phylum Arthropoda; class Insecta; order Orthoptera; family Acrididae; genus Schistocerca; species Schistocerca nitens. Next base: position 1,085,001,391 of record NC_064614.1, on the reverse strand, counting down.
GTTCTGACAAGCCAACAATTTGATTTTTCCGATTATTTAAAACAAATTGATAATATCAGCATCACTTTTAGATCTTATCACCATCTGACGGAATATCCGTACACCTATTTCCCGACAGTGTTTCATTACAAGAAATGGGCTTAAAGTTTTAATTATCACCTCGAAAATGTAAAGCAATGACAATGAGACTTTGTAATGATGTTGGTGCCTCTCTGTATATTCACGCTTTAGTTCGACACATTTTCCTTACGGAATCCTCAAAAAACTGACTATCAATGGGTGGCTTCATCTGGATGTGGTACACATGAGAAACCTTGTGGTCTTAGCTCCTCGTGGGACTGGGCACTCGGCCGAAGTGGCCGTGCGGTTAAAGGCGCTGCAGTCTGGAACCGCAAGACCGCTACGGTCGCAGGTTCGAATCCTGCCTCGGGCATGGATGTTTGTGATGTCCTTAGGTTAGTTAGGTTTAACTAGTTATAAGTTCTAGGGGACTAATGACCTCAGCAGTTGAGTCCCATAGTGCTCAGAGCCATTTGAACCATTTTTTTGACTGGGCACTATCAGAGCTAGAGGCAGTGTTACGTGTTGGTAGCCTAATGTCTGCTCAGGATGACTAATTGTCAAAGAGGTTAAAAATAAAGGGAAATTGCGTTATCTATGCCGAGCACAGATGCCTTTAAAGTATATCGGCCATCTTTGTTAGTCTGTTTCTCGGCTAAAATCCTGTATTTAACCTGCCCTCTTCGCATTAACCCCGTGAATTGATGATCAATTCAAAGTACGAGGGTGAGTCAAATGAAAACCTTAAATTTGTAATAACAAACCGAAATTTCACGCAGTTATCCTGTAAGTTGGTAAGCGTACTGCAAACAGCGTGCAGAATGGCCTGTAGGTGGCAACATAGTGCAAATGCACACATACCGTCGCAGTATCAATATAAAGATGGCCGCCCCACTTGCGACTTGCACCAGGGAAGAAGAGCGTTCTGTTATTCGGTTTTGGCATAGTGAAGGTGTGAAACCTATTGAAATTCATCGACGAATGAATGTTCAGTACGGTGATGAATGTTTGTCACAGAAGCAAGTCTACGAATGGAATAAGAAGTTCGCAAATTGTGTGACTTCAGTGGAAGATGCTCCTCGTCCAGGTCAGGCACAACGAGTTGTGACTCCACAGAAAATTGCAGCAGTTGAAGCCATAGCGAAGGAAAACCGCAGAGTGATACTGAATGACATTGCAGCATGTTTACAGACTAGTCATGGGTCAGCACACCACCCTGTGCATGATGTGCTCCAGTTTCACAAAGTGTCTGCAAGATGGGTGCCACAGCAGCTGACTCCTGAAATGAGCGAGCGACGTGTTGATGATTGTGAAGAACTTCTTCGGCGCTTTGAACGAGAAGCTGATGGCTCCCTTGCAAGAATCGTTACTGGGAACGAAACCTGGGTTCACTTCCACCAACCGGAAACGAAGAGAGCGAGCAAGGAATGGCGCCATTTCTCATCACCAAAACCAAAGAAGTTTCGAACAGAATGATCAGCAGGGATGGTTATGCTGACTCTCTTTTAGGACGAAAAAGGCGTCATTTTGGAGCATTACATGTCTAGAGGGACCACTGTCACCAGTGCTTCATACACAGATCTCCTAAAAAATCATCTGCGGCCTGCAATCAAATCAAAGCGACATGGATTGCTGTCAGCAGGTATCCTTTTGCAACATGACAATGCAAGGCCGCACAATGCCTACACAACAGTTGCAACAATCACAGACCTGCATTTTGAGTGTCTTCCTCATCCACCATACTTACCAGACCTTGCCCGAAGTGATTTGCATATGTTTGGACCACCCAAAGACGCAATGGGAGAAAAGAAGCTCAGTTCTGATGAAGAGGTACGCCACGCTGTGCGCGAGTGGTTGCGCGGGCTACCAAAAGAATTTTTTTCTAAAGGAATTTATGCACGTTGTAAGCACGGGGGGACTTGCATTGAGCGAGGAGGAGATTATGTTGAAAAGTGATACAACTTTGTACCACTTTTGCACAGTAAATCATATTAAAAAATATTTAAGGTTTTCATTTGACTCACCCTCGTATGTGTTCTAAAACATATTTTCGTGGATGAATGCTCACCATCAGGCAGTTGGGAACTTAATTCGTAACATCATGATGTACACTGCAGCAAAGCAGCTGAATTTTATATTCTTGTTTTAAGTGAAATCGAAGAGCAGCACTGCAATACGAACACTTCACCAAAACTCGACAATATGACGGAAGCAAGCTTGACTTTCTTGGGGCAAGGGCGTCTCCTTGTGTTCTAACCTTCTTGGCAACTATTTTGCTAGGTTAACCTACCTCGAACCGCCCTATTGGCACAGAAGCTATGTTTGCTTTTTATTTAGATTTGACAAGCGCTCTCTTTTGGCAGTTTTGTTGTAACTTTTGCTGTCTTTCTAAGTCTTCGCAGATCTGATTTCACAAAGCGAAGAAGTAATTCCTCGTCGGTAGCTGCTGTCAATAGATAAAAAACTGTACATTGCCATACCTGACAGATTCGAGTTGTTTTTATAAACTGAGTGTCGGAAATGTTCGGGTTGTCCTATTTGTAGGTGCGCCTGTATAACGCTCAAATGCTGCGCCTTGATTCGGTGTACGGCGAGAGTGATAATGCTGTACTTATGACCCGAAGAAATTGGTACACCTGCCTAATATTGTGTAGGGCCCTCGCGAGCACGCAGAGGTTCCGCAACACGATGTGGCATGGACTCGACTAATGTCTGAAATAGCGCTGGGGGAATTGACACGTTGAATCCTGCAGGGCTATCCATAAATCCGAAAGAGTACGAGGAGGTGGAGATCTCTTCTGAACGGCACTTTGCAAGGCATCCCAAATGGTTCAGATGGCTCTGAGCACTATGGGACTTAACTGCTGTGGTCATCAGTCCCCTAGAACTTAGAACTAGTTAAACCTAACTAACCTAAGGACATCAAACACATCCATGCCCGAGGCAGGATTCGAACCTGCGACCATAGCGGTCACCCGGTTCCAGACTGTAGCGCCTAGAACTGCACGGCCACCCTGGCCGGCCGCAAGGCATCCCAGACATGCTAATTAATGTTCATGTCTGGAGATTTGGCGGCGAGCGAAAGTGTTTAAACTCAGAAGAGTGTTCATCGAACTACTCTGTAGCTATTCTGGACGTGTGGGGTGTCGCATTGTCCTGCTGAAATTGTCCAAGTCCGTCGGAATGCTCAATGGATTTGAATGGATGCAGGTCATCAGACAGGATGCTTACCCACGTGTCACCTGTCAGAGTCGTATCTAGACGTATCAGGGGTTAAATATCACTCCAACTGCACACACCCATGCAGTTACAGAACCTCCACCAGCTAGTACAGTGCCCTGGTGACATACAGGTTCCATGGATTCATGAGGTTGTCTCCATACCTGTTCACGTACATCCACTCGATACAGTTTGAAACGAGACTCGTCCGATCAGGCAACATGTTTCCAGTCAACGACAGTCAAGTGTCGGAGTTGCCCAGGCGAGGCGTAAAGCTTTGAGTCGTGCAGTCATCAGGGGTACACGAATGGGCCTTCGGCACCGAAAGCCCATACCGATAATGTTTAGTTGAATGGTTCGCACGCTACACTTGTTGATGGCTCAGCACTGAAATGTGCAGCAGTTTGCGGGGGGGGGGGGGGGGTTGCCGTTCTGTCACGTTGAACGATTCTCCTCAGTCGTCGGTGACTCGTTCTTGCAGGATCTTTTTCTGGCGTCAGCGATGTCAGAGATTTGATGTTTTACCGGATTATTGATATTCTCGGTACACTCATTAAATGGTAGTACGGGAAAATCCCTACTTCATCGCTACCTCGGAGATACTGTGACCCATTGCTCATGCGCCTACTATAACACCACGTTCAAGCTAACTTAAATCTTGATAACCTGCCATTGTAGCTGCAGCAACCGATCTAACAGCTGCGCCAGACACTTGTCTTCTATAGTCGTTGCTGACCGCAGCGCCGTTTTCTGCCTGTTTACATGTTTCCGTATTTGAATATGCATGCCCATGCTAGTTTCTTTGCTGCTTCAGCGTGTATTTGAGCAGTGTGCTACAGACATATCTGTAGCGAACACTGCTGAACGTTGCTAGTTAAGCGACTTTGAATGTGGTACGATAACCCGTGCAAGATGTATAGAACATAGCAACCCGGAGGTTACAGAAAAATGTTGGTTTGGTTTGTGATTTTGTAATGTAAAACGTGTTTGGTGGGGGGGGGGGGGAGGGGTAGCTGGTATCAGTATCCAGTACAATTAACTGAGATGACAACAGCATTATGAATAAGTTAACCAAGAAACTCAGTTTTACGCTCAGGGGTTTCTCTCAGTGTGTTTACCTGCAAACGAGAATACTTTGTACAAAAAAAAAAAAAAAAAAAAAGACAAAGGCTCTGAGCACTATGGGACTTAACTTCTGAGGTCATCAGTCCCCTAGAACTTAGAACTACTTAAACCTAAATAACCGAAGGACATCACACACATCGATGCCCGTGGCAGGATTCTAACCTGCGACCGTAGCAGCAGCGCGGTTCCGGACTGAAGCGCCTAGAACCGCTCGACCAAAGCGGCCGGCGTTTAACTGCTGTCAGGTATCGTCAGATCTTGGGACCTCATTTGCAGTTGTTGCGAGGTGGTTTAGGCCCAGAGTTAGTATTGATGGACGATAATGTTTGACCTCATAATGCACAGGCGGCTGACGTTTTTCTGGAAACGGAAAATATAGCACACATGGCGTGGCCTGTTCGCTCTCCCGATTTTAAAGCCATAGAGCATGTCTGGGATGCACTAGGAGACGGCTTGCATCACATCAGCATCCACCAACCACTCTCGAAGACTGCCAGCAGCCCTGCAGTCCGAATGGTGTTATTTCCTCAACATGAGACTGAAGACATAATTCAAAGCATGCCCCATCGTTGTTATGCCTGTACTGCTGCCAGAGGTGGTCATACCCCATATTGAGCACATTAACCAGTTGTGAGAATGTGTGTGTAAATCCGTTAAGTTGCAAAAAACGATGAACATTTATGTGTATCGTTATGCATGATGCGGTTGTCTACGTCTGTATTCTTTACATTATTTCTACTTTACTATCACCCGTTTATACTGTTTTGTAGCAAAATAAACGCAACCTTGCAAAATTTCAGTTTGTTGCTTTAATTTCGGACACCAATATATTTTATGGTGTTTGCTAATAAATGCAACGTAGTGACATCCTGAGATTAATTTCATGTACGTTAGCTACCCGCATTTCCCTTTACAGCCACGTGGGTAGGCTGTTCGCATTTCCGAACGAATTCAGCCCGCAACGAGAACTGCTACCTGTGACTACGTGAGCATCAGCAACAGGCTGATTTGTAACTACAGATTCGCTAGGATGATACAGGGAAGAGTTAACTTAGCTTTTGCTGTTTCGAGTGGGAAGGAGTGACCACCTGTATTGCACGTGACATATACCACTTTCTGTGAACTCGTGGCTAGATTGAGAAATATCTATTGTGAGTTAGCACCACGGGGCAGTCTTGTAATACCAACCTTCGCGTTAATGAAAGTTTCAGTTTCACAGTAGTACTTCGATGTACTTGCTTTGTGAATCGCCGACGCTTCTGTGACAGTAACCGCGGAATGTTCGCTCGTGGTGATGCACCTCCAGTGTTGGCGACCGTACATAAATCTTGATTCCACCGCCACCGTGACGCGCTATTAGCGCAACAATGCTGACGGAACTATATTTTCGGAAAGCGCCGGCGCTAGCAGAACTATTTGCCGCATTAATTTATGCGCATTGTTGTTGTTGCCGTTGTTGTTGTTGAGCGCTATTGCTCGCGCGGCTGCGGCCGGTCCGGACCCGGAGGCGGGGAGGCGCGGAGGGAAACAAATGGTAATTTGATGGCGCCGCCGGCGTATAAATCTTCATTAAGGCGAACTCATAAACAAACTTGTCAGGAGGATATTTCATTTGCGGCGCGCCGTGTAGTACACATCCGGGCGCGTGCAGTGCAGTAATTTCCGGCGGAAGGCGGGCGGGCCAGCCCGCGTCCTAATTACGGGACCGACGCTTTACATACGCGAAAATATGCCGGAGCCGGCCGCGTATTTACATGCAGCGTGCGTCGGCTGCCACAGCTCCGTCGCGGAATTCGCTCTGAAGTGAGCGCGCCGCAGTTTGTTCGGTCGGCGAACTTTTCAGCGGGGACGGGCTAATGCCGATAGCGGTTACGCGCTATGGCTGCCAGTACGCGTCTTCTGGTCTGTGGGTTGCTGCTGTTGCTACAGGGAAACACTTTTCGTAGTTTGTCAGTTTCCGTGTGCCAACAAAAACCAAGTCCACTTATAATTCTCAGCGAGATGAAGTCGATATCCTCGTACTCATGTAAACCTGAGACTTGCTTGAGACGTATTACCGCTAGTGGCTCGTGCAAAATGTTACCAGTGTTGTACAATATTACGAAAACAAACAGACTGTGTTTCACTGTGTCGTCATGTTAGACGGGACTTGAGATTGTTTCGACATTAGATTTAGCTAGTGCACTAACACCATGTGTATTGTCTATGTGTTTGGATTTCCTCTAATTGTTTGAGTAATTCATTATTATGTCGCATATATTTTGCTGCCCCTACCCCTCCTCCCCCCAACCCCCCCCCTCCCCCGCCCGAATCACTTTCTGTAAACAACAAACATGGGAAGCAAAAACTTTCATTGCGATCATCACTACTGCTGAACCAACTCTTTCCACACACTTTCATGCTAAATGTCTTCGTATCGTCGTCTTTTTTACCATCAGCTGTAGTCTTTTGACTTGCAAGGATAATAATTCTAAAGACACTAAATATATTAATTTTTGTATGTAAACTGAACTGTCTAAACATATTTAAATTTTGTAGTTAATTAGTCAACATTGTGTGGAATAAAATAAAATGAAAAAAAATTATGGCAACGAGAATCAAACCGGAACGGACGAACTGCCAGTCGGTGTGCTTCACCATTGCGGCGTGGTAGCAGCTGGTGAAGTGTCTCTCAAAAGTACCTCGTACTTTACTCTTAATTCTTTAGAGAGCAGTTTACCTTTTCTATGGCTCACACAGACAAAATTTTCTAAGAACCTGAAAATGGCATCTACCTGCTTCTACTCACATAGTTTGAGGCAAATTGTCCCCATCCCTAGCCTCCTCTTGTTAGATTTAAATCTGGAGTAGATGTACCTAACTATCTCACTTTCTCCTCCAAAGATCTACCGCAAAACGGCCCCTTCAGCATATCATTTACAAAATTCACCATGTTGCTTGCACAGTATTTCACATACACACTTCCAAAGAAAAATACAGACAAGGTTCTGTTAGCAGCCAAGCACCCTTACTGCCGCCAGGGATGACGTCAGATAGGAGCATGCTCAGTCGAAAACAAACAGCTGCGTCCCTCCTATGAGTTGATCGTAGTGCGGGTGACCATCATTTCGCCGGCCTTTGTGACCAAACGGTTCTAGGTGCTTCAGTCTGTAACCGCGCGATCGCTACGGTCGCAGGTTCGAATCCTGCCTCGGGCATGGATGTGTGTGATGTTGAAACATCCCCTTAGAAAAATTAGTGAATTACTGTGCTGATAAACCTCTTAATTATTTGATTTTCAAACAGCTGAGCAGAAGTGAACGTACTCAGACATTTAGCTCTTTACTTACTCTGATCAAAACTAAACTGACACACAATATTTTTAGCGCAACGCAGTCTGACTTTCAGTAATCCCTACAAAAGAATGGCCCTGACTAACAATAACCTATACCTTTCATGAATCACTTACAAAAATGTTCGTTACTCGTACTACTGCAATACAGCGAGCGCCAATACTGCCAGCTACATAAAAGATTCTGACTACTGAAGGCACTGGCTACTGATAGGCATAGTAAGCAAATGAAAGATTTTGGTGGAGAACAAACAATGTATTTACCTTAATAATGCTCAAAAGTCATCATATATATATATATATATATATATATATATATATATATATATATATATATATATATATATTACAAACTTACTCTTTCTGACGGACACACGTCCAGATCGTCCGCTCTCAAAATTCTGCCATCTCTCTCCCCACATCCACCACTGCTGGAGGCTCACCTCCAACTGCGCAACGCTACGCGCTTTTCACATCCAACTGCCCAACACTACAATAGCGAATATTCCAACAATGCTAACCAGCCACAGACTGCACACAGCACAGTCGGTGATTTTCATACAGAGAGGTGTTGTTACCAACATAAAAACCTAAACTGCCTACTTACAATGTCCTTAGGTTAGTTAGGTTTAAGTAATTTTACGTTCTATGGGACTGATGACCTCAGGTGTTAAGTGCCATAGTGCTCAGAGCCATTTGAACCATTTTTGACCATCATTTCAGCACTCGACACTGGTTTCTGGCTATCGCAGAGAGCGCTATAAAACACGTTTCCGTCCGTTTTATTTGCTTACCAGCACACATTCGAAGAGAAATGGCAAAATTTTAGTGAGATATTTACAGTGTGCTGTAGCATACTACCACATGATCACTGGCGGTCACTGTAGTACAACGCACATGAAATAGTCTTAGCAGCTGACCAGTCCAGTCCGATACGATGAAAGAATGCTCAATGAAATAATAATCATGTTTCCAGTCACGGATTATATAAGTCTACAAATTTAGACTTTGCAATTTTCCGTTAATCATTTGATGTATATCATATATTGTTACGCCTAGGTGATTAATGCTACGGGTTTCCATCTGTCACATAACTTTTTCTCACAGAGAAATAAAGATCGATAAAATTCATACGAAACACACGCATTTAAAAAAAAAAACTTTATTAAAAGTAACATGATAGAATAGGGCACTCCCAACATTATGGTTCAGTATTATGTCATTCAGGCCTAATACAAAGGCAAAAATCTTAGTGTGTCTCCTATTTTACTTCAAATCTCCGTTGCGTTTTCTTCCGTGGACTGACTAAGGACACTCCCTGCGCAGCATATATCAGTTGTCGGCTACCATGCTGAGATCCCATCGGCTCTGCTCCCCCGTCCCTCTGTTTATGTTTCTAATGGAACATTTCTCCATGCTTCTCACTCTCATCACCTACATTATCTAGAAAACAGCTGACATCGGAGTCCAGGAAGTGCACCTTGAAGTTCGTTCTGGCGTCCAATACCTATAAGTTATCCTGCATGTTTCATATTAATTCTCGTAACCAATATCTTTACAGCTGCCAACAAATTCGTTGAAAACTTTTTTAAAGGATATCCAAGATGACCTTTAAGTTTCATTCATTTTCTGTTCAAATGTTTCGTCGTTCAATGTTTACGAATGTTAGGGCTGACGAAAGCCCCCCTCTTTTATATTTGCTTCTGATAATTTAAATAAATTGTTTGAAGTTTTATGTGAGGTGAAAAGACCGTTTCTTTTTTGCTATTTTTTATTAATCATCGAGTTGTGCGGTTTTGCCTCCCACTTTTGACATTCTAATTGGCCGGAATTCTGAGGCAAGTGCTTGTCTTTTGCTCGACTGTCCAATTTGTGCAGGAAACTGAGATGATTTCTCACTGGTTGAACACATACGATACGGCGCCACAATCTCTATCAAATGGTTCAAATGGCTCTGAGCACTATGGGACTCAACTGCTGAGGTCATTAGTCCCCTAGAACTTAGAACTAGTTAAACCTAACTAACCTAAGGACATCACAAACATCCATGCCCTAGGCAGGATTCGAACCTGCGACCGTAGCGGTCTTGCGGTTCCAGACTGTAGCGCCTTTAACCGCACGGCCACTTCGGCCGGCCACAATCTCTATCCTTTACGCCAAAGATCGCAAAATACTCTTCTTTGACAAAGTATCAGATCGTTCGCTGCTGCTTTGTCACTGAAAATTATTACAGCACTATTAGAAGACGTCAAGAGAATTAATATAACCTCGTAAATTCGTAAAAGCACGCGCCAGTGGAGTTACCAGTCGTTGCTAATGTTCGTTTAAAAAACGACATTTAAAACAGACTTGTCGGCTTCAACATTACAATTTCACTAAAATGTTTGTATATATTTTTGTAGCAGGTTAAACTGCAAAACTTCTTAAAATAATATTGTTATTATCATAACGATTAAATATAAGGAGCGATCAAGAAGTTTCCGTTCGAAGGCTGCGCAGTCCAGAATCGGTAAGAAAATCAGGCAAAATTGCCGAGAGGATTCAGGCGATCGTCTCACTGACGCACCAGACTGAAGATACCCGTTTGGTAAAACACCACGTGTCCTGCTGCGTGATGAAGTCCGTAACTGCCTACTGCACATCCTCGTCCGACAGGAATCGTCGGACCTTCAAGGTTTTTCCAAGGGGCTACAGGTGTGACAATCGCATGGGGAGAGATGACGACAATGGGGTGGGTACTCGAGCGTCTCCCAACTGAGCTGGTAGGAATGTAAGGGAAGAGCTATGATTCTAAGCGTAGCTATAAAACTACCCCACGATTGTATATGTATTTATGTCTACATTACATCTACGTCTATACTTGTAACGTACTGCAAAGTGCATGGCAAAGCGTACATCACACTGTCAGTCACTAGGGCTTCTTCCCGTCCCATTCACTTATGGAACTCGGAAAGAGTGATTATTTAAATGTTTCTGAGCGCTTTGAAATTAGTCTAATGTTTTGTTCGCTATCCTTATGGAGCTACTCGTAAGGTGTTGTAATACATTCCCAGATTTACGATATCAAGTGGCTTTTAGAAACTATCTGAGTAAACACGGGATACTTTGTGTCTATTTCGAAGATTGTGACGTTTCAGTTCTCTCAGAGCCAGCCGATGTGGCCGTGCGGTTCTAGGCACTTCAGTCTGGAACCGCGTGACCGCTACGGTCGCAGATTCGAATCCTGCCTCGGGCTTGGATGTGTGTGATGTCCTTAGGTTAGTTAGGTTTAAGTAGTTCTAAGTTCTAGGGGACTGATGACCACAGATGTTAAGTCCCATAGTGCTCAGAGCCATTTGAACCAGTTCTGTCAGAGTCTTCGTGGCATTTTCCCTTTCGTCGAATAAATCTTGACCATGCGTGCTGTGCTTTCTATCCCTTCAATCTCCCCTGTTAGTTCTATTTAGTACAGGTCCCACGCATTCGAGCAATATTTTAGAATAGGTGGCATGAATGTTCTGCGAGCAGTCACCTTTGTAGACTGAGTGTATTTCCATAGTATTGAACAAAGTAACTGCAAAACCAAGTTTTTCCAATGATTAACCTAATGTCATCGCTTCATTACATATTCCTACTAAATATTACGCCCACGGATTTGTAAGAGTTGACCAATTCCAACTGTGACTCACTGATATTATCGTCATAGGACACTACTTTCTTTTTGTTTTGTTACATGCACAATTTTATATTTCTGAACATTTAAAGCAAGTCGCCAATCTTTGCACAACTTTGAAATCTTATCGAGACATAACTGTTCAAAGTGGTTCAAATGACTCTGAGCACTATGGGACTCAACTTCTGAGGTCATTAGTCCCCTAGAACTTAGAACTACTTAAACCTAACTAACCTAAGGACATCACACACATCCATGCCCGAGGCAGGATTCGAACCTGCCACCGTAATGGTCTCGCGGTTCCAGACTGTAGCGCCTAGAACCGCACGGCCACTCCGGCCGGCAAGACCTAACTGAAAATATGTGCTGGTTCTTACACCTGTACTACATTGTAGGTAACTACATAGGCTGCGATAAGTCTGAGATTACTGTTAATATTGTCCGCAGTATCATTAATATACAATCTGAGTAGCAAGGGTCTCAAAATACTTTTAAATCTGTCGATAACTCTCCGTCCAAGATGATATGCTGCGTTTGTCCTATCAAAAATCGTCAGTCCAATCACAAATTTCGCTAGATATCCCATAAAATCGATTTCTGTGATAATCGCAAATCGAGAAATACTGCATCTACATGATGGCTTTGATCCATATCTTTCAGTATGTAATATAAAGAATATGTCCTTAAAAAATCGGATGGATATTTTCAAAATAAAAAAAAGTGTATTCCTATGTATCAATTTCTAAGGCTTTTATTTCAGCGCACCTCTCACGAAATTGTTACTTGTGATAATTATCTTGGCTTTATTTAGTTTAGCGGTTTATTTTCTGCTACTTGCTTGACGTATAGTCATGCCTGGGAGAAGGACTGTGCTGGAAAGCAGGTGGATTGATTTTACTTCCTTTTGATTTCATATCAGCACCCTACGTTATCCCTTATTTATAATCCTGACCATGGAATGTGTCTGTGGATGATTGGAAGTACATCTGCGGTTACAGATTCAGCATAGCTTCCTTGGATTTTATTGTAGAAGTGTGGGAACATCTGTTGAATGTAGTTATCAGAGCTGCTTTCTGTTGTGTCTCAGCCTGAGACAACAGTTTGTCCTGCTCCTTTAGGAGGTGTCTTATGATTGGTCAGAACTACAAACGCGCAAGCTGCGGATATTTCCAACGAACTCTTTTTGCGATTTTGTACGGTAAATTAGCAGGTAGCTTGAACAACAACCTCTGGCGTTCTTAGAATCCACTAGGCTGGACAAAGAACCTTCCACCCAGGTGTTCTTTCTTCACTGTTGGCTGTCCTCCCCTCTCACAGAGGGATGTTGCCCAGACCACATCGTCTGAGAACTTTTAGAAATTTTCTGGATTAGTTACCTGAGTCTGGAGGTGCATTAAGTAAATCATGCTGCTTTCGAGAACACTTAGGATAAAACGTTTTGATCGAGATTCCAGTTAGTCATTTCATTTGGTAATGCAAGTAATCTCTGCAGTAATCAATTGGATTATCAATAGAGTTACGCAGCTATATTTGCGTTTGCGTCAGTTTAGCGACTGCAACTTAGTTTTTGGAAGGACGTCTTGTTTTCATTATCCAAGCCAGTTAGGATTTTTCCACTGTCATCTACAGAGTTTTTTGAACAGAATAAATGGCCACGAGCCAAGTTGGACGGTAACAGTTTGCAGTCGTAGGAATTACTGGGATATTCTTTGAAACGTTGAACTTATCTTCTAGTGAGTTTCTTTCCGATCTTTAGCGAGCGAGAGTTTTAGTGCGTTCACAAAAGTACCGGTGTCTCAGCCTTCCGATGACACGGTTCTCTGCTGAGAGTATTATGTCAAGCGAATTCTTGTCAAGAACCCAACTACTGTAAGAACCATATAGTTAGGATGACTTCGCTTTGTTAAAAGATAGCTAAAATAGAGACTATCTCGCTGATAGTAACTGTCCTCTTCCACGGTTCTTTTCTCCAGTGCGCCTACCACCACCCCATACCACCTGCTGTGATTATTGACAATAGGTGCCACGCTTGAAGAATGCATTTTTATATGAGTAATAAAATTCATTTCCTGATCGGTGACGCTGCGGTCGCTTAATTGGATTCCGTAACGCATTACAGATAAATTAAAAAAATGGCTCTGAGCACTATGGGACTTAACTGCTGCGGTCATCAGTCCCCTAGAACTTAGAACTACTTAAACCTAACTAACCTAAGGACATCACACACGTCCATGCCCGAGGCAGGACCGTAGTGGTCGCGCGGTTCCAGACTATAGCACCTAGAACCGCTCGGCCATTCCAGTCGGTACAGATAAGTCATTGGGCAATATTTCATTAAATTCTTTTAGTGGCATTGCGTTCAGTAGAGTTTGCAAATGGAGGGGCACTGTCTGTTCGTGATAAGGACTACAGTAACTTCAAAAAGTCCATGGTACGAGGGCAATTTTCTGTCATAACCTCCAATCGGCTGCGAAATTAAAACCACAGTAAAAATCCGGTGAAGCTTAGCGCAGAGTGTTTTGCGCAGTGTCTCTGGTATCCCCAACTGTCGCGTCACCCCACGATTTTCATTTCTACGTGCAAAGTGAGCAAGTAAAGATTCTTAGAACAACAGTCTCTCGCCGAGTGTGAAGTGCCCGCCGAGGGATTCTGCCTGAATACATGCAGCGCACATAACGCAAGCGACATGTGTTTCCTTCACAACAATGCTCTCTTGCACACTGCAGGTGGAACAATGACGCTCCTGCAGCTAATTCATGCGGAAATGTTTGATAACCCACGAAAAAGTCTGCAATTCTCTCTCTCTAATTATTATATCTCGGCTCACATGAACAGCTGCCCATAAAATCAAAATTTTGGTGCACATAGGGAACTGCAGACCAGGGTAGGGAATTGCCACAAAGCGCACCGGCTACACTACTGGTCATTAAAATTGCTACACCACGAAGATGACGTACTACAGACGCGAAACTTAACCGACAGGAAGAAGATGCTGTGATATGCAAATGATTAGTGTGGCGTTCCCTGTGTTATTCAGTGGTTTGGTATTTAACTAATTTGTAAATGGAAATGATAATCTTATTTTATTACACTGAGTAATTACTAAATAATTTTTCTCCCGGCTAAAGATTTAATCAACTTGCTAAAGAACTCCAAAGTAACGTCGTGTTAAAGTGTTGTCTGTAAGTTGTGTAAGTGTCACTAAATTACAGTTCATACAACAGATTCTATACAATTATGGATTATGATGGCAACAGCTATCTTCAGCAAAATGATCATTAAAACCACCGAATATCAGCTCGCACAACGCTGACGTATGTTACCTGAAACAATATTCTTCGCAACTCGTGCGTAATTAATTTCGGCTGCATACATCAGCTAGAAAAGTTTCTTATAAGGATCGTGCTATGAGCACTGTTTTTAAAGAACCAATCTGATTCGAATTATTTTCATTAAAATGAGTTCGGAACCACCGGTGCACATTTATTTTTACACATTCGTATCACGTTCGGCATTTATGTCTGCAGAGTTGCGTAATTTGAATTTGCCGCTGAGACAATTGTTAACATGGCGGCAGACATTTGATAGAGACTTTCTATTGTTAGACCAAATAAGTATTTTAACTGCTTATTAAACTTTACAGAAACTCTACTTTCGTATTGTGCACTATTTAGACTTCATCAAGCAAACATTTGATTTGTTTCTAAGGAAAACGCAGACAAAAACGCGATACAAATCGCTATCATCAATGGCTGCGCTCCTTGCAGCGGAAAGAAACAATTAACACAGATAATGCTTACTGAGAGACGAATTACAGTTACAAATAATTATTCACTCATGTTTATAATAAGAATGAACTCTATTTTCAAGTAATAATTAATAAATAGTTACAATTTCTTAACAGACCTCATTTTGGTATGCGTCTTGCGTGCTGAAACTACAAAAGCCATCCAACAAAAGGTAAAAACAAAGGAAGACAATCGCAGATCATAAAAGGAATTTACAATTATCATTGTCTTTGTATGATACACATCGATATGTCTAATTACATCATAGAATATTATATAAATAATTAATGTTTATAAGTTTTCACTGTACGTCGAATACATAATGTTTATAACTGTTACAGGCATAATTTCCTCACGTCGCACTGTAGCCAAAAATTTATCACGTGGATGTTACATTAGCTTTTCAGAGCATTCATACAAGGTTGGCGCTGGTGGCGACACCTACAACGTGCTGACATGAGGAAAGCTTCCAACCGATTTCTCATACACAAACAGCAGTTGACCGGCGTTGCCAGGTGAAACGTTGTTGTGATGCCTCGTGTAAGGAGGAGAAATGCGTACCATCACGTTTCCGACTTTGATAAAGGTCGCATTGTAGCCTATCGCGATTGCGGTTTAGCGTATCGCGACATTGCTGCTCACGTTGGTCGAGATCCAAAGAGTGTTAGCAAAATATGGAATGGGTGGGTTCAGGAGGGTAATACGGAACGCGTGCTGGATCCCAACCGCCTCGTATCTCAAGCAGTCGATATGACATGCATATTATCCGCATGGCTGTAACGGATCGTGCAGCCACGTCTCGATCCCTGAGTCAACAGATGGGGACGTTTGCAACACACCAACCATCTGTACGAACAGTTCGACGGCGTTTGCAGCAGCATGGACTATCAGCTCGGAGACCATGGCTGCGATTACCCTTGACGCTGCATCACAGACAGGAGCGCCTGTGATGGTGTACTCAACGACGAACCTGGGTGGACGAATGGCAAAACGTCATTTTTTCGGATGAATCCAGTTTCTGTTTACGGCATCATGATGGTCGCATCCCTGTTTGGCGACATAGCGGTGAACGCACATTGGAAGCGTGTATTCGTCATCGCCATACTGGCGTATCACCCGGCGTGATGGTATGGGGTGCCATTGGTTACACGTCTCGGTCACCTCATGTTCGCAGTGACGGCACTTTGAACAGTGGACGTTACATTTCAGATGCGTTACGACTCGTGGCTCTACTCTTCATTCGATCCCTGCGAAACCCTACATTTCAGCAGGGTAATGCACGACCGCATGTTCAGGTCCTGTACGAGCCTTTCTGGATATATAAAATGTGCGACTGCTGCCCTGGCCAGCACATTCTCCAGATCTCTCACCAACTGAAATCGTCTGGTCAATGGTGGCAGGGCAACTGGCTCGTCACAATACACCAGTCACTACTCTTGATGAACTGTGATATCGTGTTGAAGCTGCATGGGCAGCTGTACCTGTACACGCCATCCAAGCTCTGTTTGATTCAATGCTCAGGCGTATCAAGGTCGTTATTACGGCCAGAGGTGGTTGTTCTGGGTACTGATTTCTCTGGATCTATGCACGCAAATTGCGTGAAAATGTAATCACATGTCAGTTCTAGAATAATATATTTGTCCAATGAATACCCGTTTATCATCTGCATTTCTTTTTGGTACAGAAATTTTAATGGCCAGTAGTGTACTTTCTATGATTAGGGTACTGGAAAATTGGTTCTACACTATGGCAAATATCTAAGTTCGAGAGGCGACTATGTAAAGAAGTAGAGTGAAGATGTAGGCAAATGTGGCAAATTAAATGATTTTGATTTTCACGTGATTTCCATTTCGCAACTGAAGGTAGGTTGAACAAAATATAGCCTTCGTATATGGCAATTGAGGTATTTCAATAAAATAAAAATTCAGAGTCAGACAGTAATCAGACGATAGATAGTATCAATGCGTAAAGCTAATGTTATACCCCGTCTAGTCAGACTAATGTGACCACCTGCCAAAAGCCTGAATACCCAATTTTTGCAGCGTGGACCCCTGCGAGACTCGGAGGAAGGAAGTCAGAGAGGTTCTGGAAGGTACTGACAGGAATGTGAAGCCGTGAAAATTATACTTCCGTGGCCAGCTGCATTTGTTTTTTCGTCTGAAGACCCATGGCGCCAACCACCCGACTGAGGTGACCCGACAGATACTTGATTGGCTTTACATGCGGAGAATCTGATGCGTGGGGGAGTACGATAAGCTGATACTAGTGCTCTTCAACGCACACACGTACACTGCGAGCTGTGTGAATCGTTGCATTGTTTTGCTGGCAGTTAGCTTCGTGCCGAGGAGAAATGAACTGCATGTAGGGGTGCACATGGTCTTCAAGGATAGATGGATACTAATGTTGATCCACTGTGCTTTCCAGTATGACGAGATCATTCTTGGAATGCCACGAAACCATTTTCCAGACAATAATACTCCTTCCACCGGTCTGGAACCTTCCAATGATTGTTGCAGGGCCCTACATGCCAACGACTATCTGACCGATGGATTATCTGAAACAGTGGACGTCAGGCTGCGGTATTGACGCTATAATTTCAGTCTTCCTTGCCGATCGACAGCAGTCAGCGTGGCTGCATGAATCAGGAGTCTGCTGGGGAGGCCCATACGCCGCAACATTCCCTGAACAATCATCGTGTGGTTAAGCTCTTTTCTTCTGTGTTTGCTTTAACAATATGTATGTTTTTGGATAGGGTCTGTCTCTCTCTCTCTCTCTCTCTCTCTCTCTCTCTCTCCCTTTTCACACACACACAAAATAAGAATAACATAAATCCCTAAACCTACTGTCACCCTCTCTCTCTCTCTCTCCCTTTTCACACACACACACAAAAAGGAAAAAAGAATCACTAACACCTCTGAAAGATTCAAAACAACCGCCAGGAACACCTTCAACTGTTCCACTGTCAGCCGTCTTCTTTTTACACCTTCAATTGTTCCAGTGCCCGCCATGTTTGCTTTTACAGGTGGTAAAGCAGTGAAACAGTTACAGTGACAGTGACAACTCAATATATAGTGTTAAACAGTGATCAAGATGATTAAAAGGAAAACGTAAGTGAAACATTATGTAAATAGACACCCACATAGATTTAAATAATTTCAGACATAGAAATAACAAGTTTTTAAGTCGTAATTTTGGCTTAAACAATTTGTCTACGTTAAGGTATAAGTGGTTGTAGATGACAGACAGTGCAAAAAAAAAACAAAAAAAAACGGTCACTGTAGAAACACAACACATCAGAAAAATCACACCATGTGGTAAAAAGGTATGAATTCGTAATTTATGTGTTTTTTTCAAATATCTGTAATTACGATTTAAAAACTAATAGCTACATGTATACAAACAGCAAAGCACACTCTATCTTTAAAAGATAGAAAATAAAAGCCCACTGAAGATGCTGCAACTGCAGTGGAACATGTTTGGGTTAAAAAACAAAAATGTGTTTTGCTAATGGCGGACCCTATGCAAAAACATACATATTCCCTGAACAGTCGTTGAAGAGACGCTGTTGGCAGCCTCTTTTCTCGTCTGGATGGTCAGTTACTCAACATCTGCTCGTATATTCGTCCGTGAATATCTCCGCAGCCCTCGTCCACGCCTGTCATCTATGGCCCGCGGTGCACCACAGTTGTCTCTGCGCTGGATTCGAATAGCACAATCTTGTCATGCGCGGCTTACTTTAACGGAGGCGGCACGCGAACAGTTTACGAGTTTACTCGTTCCGGATGTGCTTCCACCCTTGGCCCGAAAGCCAATGATCGTGGCCTGATGGACGCCAGATAAATTGGTCCATTTCTGCATTACGACAACGAATGCACAGTTTTTGCACTGTGCGCCAGACACTCATTATACACTCTCGACCGCTACTCTTGCCACCTGGCGTCTATGAGCGGTTATTTGACGTTGACGTAGAACGCAGGGGATAGTCACTTTAATGTGACTGGACCGTGTAGAATGGGAAATGGGCATCTTCTGAGCTGAAATCAACCTCAGTTTTTACATCCATCCTTGTGGCAGATGTAGTCTTGTGAAGTGGAAAGAATGCTTTCTACTTCTACATCTGCCGGCCGTGGTGATCTAGCGGTTCTAGGCGCGCAGTCCGGAACCGCGCGACTGCTACGGTCGCAGGTTCGAATCCTGCCTCTGGCATGGATGTGTGTGATGTCCTTAGGTTAGTTAGGTTTAAGTAGTTCTAAGTTCTAGGGGACTGATGACCACAGATGTTAAGTCCCATAGTGCTCAGAGCCATTTTGAACTTCTACATCTACATTTATACACTCCTGGAAATTGAAATAAGAACACCGTGAATTCATTGTCCCAGGAAGGGGAAACTTTATTGACACATTCCTGGGGTCAGATACATCACATGATCACACTGACAGAACCACAGGCACATAGACACAGGCAACAGAGCATGCACAATGTCGGCACTAGTACAGTGTATATCCACCTTTCGCAGCAATGCATGCTGCTATTCTCCCATGGAGACGATCGTAGAGATGCTGGATGTAGTCCTGTGGAACGGCTTGCCATGCCATTTCCACCTGGCGCCTCAGTTGGACCAGCGTTCGTGCTGGACGTGCAGACCGCGTGAGACGACGCTTCATCCAGTCCCAAACATGCTCAATGGGGGACAGATCCGGAGATCTTGCTGGCCAGGGTAGTTGACTTACACCTTCTAGAGCACGTTGGGTGGCACGGGATACATGCGGACGTGCATTGTCCTGTTGGAACAGCAAGTTCCCTTGCCGGTCTAGGAATGGTAGAACGATGGGTTCGATGACGGTTTGGATGTACCGTGCACTATTCAGTGTCCCCTCGACGATCACCAGTGGTGTACGGCCAGTGTAGGAGGTCGCTCTCCACACCATGATGCCGGGTGTTGGCCCTGTGTGCCTCGGTCGTATGCAGTCCTGATTGTGGCGCTCACCTGCACGGCGCCAAACACGCATACGACCATCATTGGCACCAAGGCAGAAGCGACTCTCATCGCTGAAGACGACACGTCTCCATTCGTCCCTCCATTCACGCCTGTCGCGACACCACTGGAGGCGGGCTGCACGATGTTGGGGCGTGAGCGGAAGACGGCCTAACGGTGTGCGGGACCGTAGTCCAGCTTCATGGAGACGGTTGCGAATGGTCCTCGCCGATACCCCAGGAGCAACAGTGTCCCTAATTTGCTGTGAAGTGGCGGTGCGGTCCCCTACGGCACTGCGTAGGATCCTACGGTCTTGGCGTGCATCCGTGCGTCGCTGCGGTCCGGTCCCAGGTCGACGGGCACGTGCACCTTCCGCCGACCACTGGCGACAACATCGATGTACTGTGGAGACCTCACGCCCCACGTGTTGAGCAATTCGGCGGTACGTCCACCCGGCCTCCCGCATGCCCACTATACGCCCTCGCTCAAAGTCCGTCAACTGCACATACGGTTCACGTCCACGCTGTCGCGGCATGCTACCAGTGTTAAAGACTGCGATGGAGCTCCGTATGCCACGGCAAACTGGCTGACACTGACGGCGGCGGTGCACAAATGCTGCGCAGCTAGCGCCATTCGACGGCCAACACCGCGGTTCCTGGTGTGTCCGCTGTGCCGTGCGTGTGATCATTGCTTGTACAGCCCTCTCGCAGTGTCCGGAGCAAGTATGGTGGGTCTGACACACCGGTATCAATGTGTTCTTTTTTCCATTTCCAGGAGTGTATTTCGCAAGCCACCCAACGGTGAGTGGTGGAGGGCACTTTACGTGCCACTGTCATTACCTCCCTTTTCAGTTCCAGTCGCGTATGGTTCAAAGGAAGAACGACTGCCGGAAAGCCTCCGTGTGCGCTCGAATCTCTCTAATTTTACATTCGTGATCTCCTCAGGAGTTATAAGTAGGGGGAAGCAATATATTCGATACCTCATCCAGAAACGCACCCTCACGAAACCTGGACAGCAAGGTATACCGCGATGCAGATGCAGACCGCCTCTCTTGCAGAGTCTGCCACTTGAGTTTGTTAAACATCTCCGTAACGCTATCACACTTACCAAAAAACCCTGTGACGAAACGCGCCGCTCTTCTTTGGATCTTCTCTCTCTCCTCTGTCAAGCCGACCTGGTACGGATCCCACACTGGTGAGCAATACTCAAGTATAGGTCGAACGAGTGTTTTGTTGGCCACCTCCTTTGTTGATGGACTACATTTTCTAAGGACTCTCCCAATGAATCTCAACCTGGTGCCCGCTTTACCAACAATTAATTTTATATGATCATTCCACTTCAAATCGTTCCGCACGCATACTCCCAGATATTTTACAGAAGTAACTGCTACAAGTGTTTGTTCCGCTATCATATAATCATACTGTACAATAAAGGATCCTTCTTTCTATGTATTCGCAGTACATTACATTTGTCTATGTTAAGCGTTAGTTTCCACTCCCTGCACCAAGTGTCTATCCGCTGCAGATCTTCCTGCATTTCGCTGCAATTTTCTAATGCTGAAACTTCTCTGTATACTACAGCACCATCCGCGAATAGCCGCATGGAACTTCCGACACTACCTACTAGGTCATTTGTATATATTGTGAGAAGCAAAGGTCCCATAACACTCCCCTGTGGCACGCCAGAGGTTACTTTAACGTCTGTAGACGCCTCTCCATTGAGAACAACATGCTGTGTTCTGTTTGCTAAAAACTCTTCAGTCCAGCCACACAGCTGGTCTGCTTTCCGTAGGCTCTTACTTTTACTTTCGAAACATCGTACGTATTTTCTTCTTGAGATAAGTACGCAGCATTTGGGTTTCGTCAGCAGACGGTAGGGCGCGGCGTGGCCGTACCCGCGAGCCGGGGCCGCCTTCGACGCCGGGCGGGGTGGGCCAATCTGCATGCGGTGCTCGGCTGCTTTGTTTATGAACGGCCGCGGCCTGCATTATTCATGGAGTTCTTTGGGCGCGTTTCACTTGGCGCAGCCGCCTGCTTCGACCCCTAGCGCCGCGACCGCGGCCGCAGAGCGCCAGCCGCCACCCGCCGCCGCATAATTCCTTCGTTACGCCCGGCCGCGACTCCCAGCCGCGCACCGTAGAAAAACGCCACCGAGTGGACAGTCGTGTGTTCCGCAGCAAACTGCCAAACGATTAGGACCGAGAGCAGTTTTTGAAATCTGTGCCCGCGTCGATTCTCTGCAAGCCACTGTGATCTGCGTGGCGGATATGAACGAATATAGTCCTGACTGCCCCCCCCACTGAAATTGCTACACCACGAGGGAGAGCCAATAATGACATTTTAAATTGAGCGTCGGCTGAAGTCTTTTAAATTGTACCACTTTCTGCATTTTTCTGATTTCACTGAAATCTACACAACTGGCCATTGAAATTGCTACACCACGAAGATGACGTGCTACAGACGCGAAATTTAACCGACAGGAAGAATATGCTGTGATATGCAAATCATTAGCTTTTCAGAGCATTCACACATGGTGGCCACAATAGCGACACCTACAACGTACTGACATGAGGGAAGTTTCCAACCGATTTCTCACACATAAACAGCAGTTCACCGGCGTTGCCTGGTGAAACGCTGTACTGATGCCTCGTGTAAGAAGGAGAAATGTGTACCATCACGTTTACGATTTTGATAAAGGTCGGATTGGAGCCTATCGCGATTGCGGTTTATCGTATGGCAACGTTGCTGCTCGCGTTGGTCGAGATCCAATGACGGTTAGCAGAAAATGGAATCGGTGGGTTCAAAAGGGTAATACGAAACGCCGTGCTGGATCCCAACGGCCTCGTATCACTAGTAGTCGAGATGACAGGCATGTTATCCGTATGGTTGTAACGGATCGTGCAGCCACGTCTCGATCCCGGGGTCAGTAGATGGGGACGTTTGCAAGACAACAACCATCTGCACGAACAGTTCGGCGACGTTTGTAGCAGCATGGACTATCACCTCGGAGACCGTGGCTGCGGTTACCCTTGACGCTGCATCACAGACAGGAGCGCCTGTGATGGTGTACTCAACGACGAACCTGGCTGCACGAATGGCAAAACATCATTTTTTCGGATGAATCCAGGTCCTGTTTACAGCATCATGATGGTCGCATCCGTGTTTGGCGACATCGCGGTGAATGCACATTGGAAGCGTGTATTCGACATCGCCATACTGGCGTATCAACCGGCGTAATGCTATGGGGTGCATTGGTCACACGTCTCGGTCACCTCTTGTTCGCAATGACGGCACTTTGAATAGCGAACGCTACATTTTAGATGTGTTACGACCCGTGGCTCTACCCTTCATTCGATCCCTGCGAAACCCTACATTTCAGCAGGATAATGCACGACCGCATGTTCAGGTCCTGTACGGGCCTTTCTGGATACAGAAAATGTTCGACTGCTGCCCTGGCCAGCACATTCTCCAGATCTCTCACCAATTGAAAACGTCTGGTCATGGTGGCCGAGCAATTGGGTCATCACAATACGCGTCACTACTTTTGATGAACTGTGGTATCGTGTTGAATCTGCATGGTCAGCTGTACCTGTACACGCCATCCAAGCTGTGTTTGACACAATGCCCAGGCGTATCAAGGTCGTTATTACGGCCAGAGGTGGTTGTTCTGGGTACTGATTTCTCAGGATCTGTGCACCCAAATTGCGTGAATATCTAATCACATGTCAGTTCTAGTATAATATATTTGTCCAATGAATACCCGTTTATCATCTGCATTTCTTCTTGGTGTAGCAGTTTTAATGGCCAGTAGTGTAGTATGCAAGGTCCGTTCAAAAAATTCCGGAACATTGGTAATTTCGCGCCAGTGGTGTGTTGGAGCGAAATGTTGTTGGCATCCCTGCACATCCCTCTGTTTAATGTCTTTAAGCCCGAAGTTTCAATGTTGTATAGTCCGCCCCTGTAGCTGAGTGGTCAAGGTGACGGATTGCCGTCCTACCGGCCCGGGTCCGATTTCCGGCTGGGTCGGAGATTTTCTCCGCTCGGGGACTGCATGTTATGTTGCCTTCATCATCATTTCATCCCCATCCGGCGCGCAGGTCGCCCAATGTGGTGTCGAATGTAATAAGACCTCGACCAAGGCGGCCGGACCTGTCCCGCAAGGAGCCTCCTGGCCAATGACGCCAAACGCTCATTTCCAGTGTTGTATATATCTGCATCTACATCCATACTCCGCAAGCCACCTGACGGTGTTTGGCGGAGGGTACCTTGAGTACCTCTATCGGTTCTCCCTTCTATTCCAGTCTCGTATTGTTCGTGGAAAGAAGGATTGTCGGTATGCCTCTGTGTGGGCTCTAATCTCTCTGATTTTATCCTCATGGTCTCTTCGCAAGATATACGTAGGAGGGAGCAATATACTGCTTGACTCCTCGGTGAAGGTATGTTCTCGAAACTTCAACAAAAGCCCGTACCGAGCTACTGAGCGTCTCTCCTGCTGAGTCTTCCACTGGAGTTTATCTATCATCTCCGTCACGCTTTCGCGATTACTAAATGATCCTGTAACGAAGCGCGCTGCTCTCCGTTGGATCTTCTCTCTCTCTTCTATCAACCCTATCTGGTACTGATCCCACACTGCTGAGCAGTATTCAAGCAGTGGGCGAACAAGCCTACTGTAACCTACTTCCTTTGTTTTCGGATTGCATTTCCTTAGGATTCTTCCAATGAATCTCAGTCTGGCATCTGCTTTACCAACGATCAACTTCATATGATCAATCCATTTTAAATCACTCCAAATGCGTACTCCCAGATAATTTATGGAATTAACTGCTTCCAGTTGCTGACCTGCTATATTGTAGCTAAATGATAAGGGATCTTTCTTTCTATGTATTCGCAGCACATTTCACTTGTCTACATTGAGATTCAATTGCCATTCCCTGCACCATGCGTCAATTCGTTGGAGATCGTCCTGCATTTCAGTACAATTTTCCATTGTTACAACCTCTCGATATACCACAGCATTATCCACAAAAAGCCTCAGTGAACTTCCGATGTCATCCACACGGTCATTTATGTATAATGTGAATAGCAACGGTCCTACGACACTCCCCTGCGGCACACCTGAAACCACTCTTACTTCGGAAGACTTCTTTCCATTGAGAATGACATGTTGCGTTCTGTTATCTAGGAACTCTTCAATCCAATCACACAATTGGTCTGATAGTCCTCTTACTTTGTTCATTAAACGACTGTGGCGAACTGTATCGAACGCCTTGCGGAAGTCAAGAAACACGCCATCTACCTATGAACCCGTGTCTATGGCCATCTGAGTCTCGTGGACAAATAGCGCGAGCTGGGTTTCACACGATCGTCTTTTTCGAAACCCATGCTGGTTCCTACAGAGTAGATTTCTAGTCTCCAGAAAAGTCATTATACTCGAACATAATACGTGCTCCAAAATTCTACGACTGATCGACGTCAGAGATATAGGTCTATAGTTCCGCACATCTGTTCGACGTCCCTTCTTGAAAACGGGGATGACCTGTGCTCGTTTCCAATCCTCTGGAACGCTACGCTCTTCTAGAGACCTACGGTACACCGCTGCAAGAAGGGGGGTAAGTTCCTTCGCGTACTCTGTGTAAAATCGAACTGGTATCCCATCAGATCCAGTGGCCTTTCCTCTTTTGAGCGATTTTAATTGTTTGTCTATCCCTCTGTCGTCTATTTCGATATCTACCATTTTGTCATCTGTGCGACAATCTAGAGAAGGAACTACAGTGCAGTCTTCCTCTGTGAAACAGCTTTGGAAAAAGACATTTAGTGTTTCGGCCTTTAGTCTGTCATCCTCTGTTTCAGTACCATTTCATATGTTAGTTATTGTTCAGTGCTCTATTAAATAGAAGGTTTTGTCGCACAGTTCGTGAATTTTGAGATGTCAGAGTTACAGGAGCAACGCCTATGCCTTAAAATTTGCACGAAACTCAAAAAGGTCTTTATAGAGACACTAAATTCTGTAGAAAGCCTACAGTGATGAGTGCCTAAGCCGTACTCGGTGTTACGAATCTTTCACACGGTTTAAAAATGGCCGGACGGAGGTTAAAGATGACCCTCTTTTCAGGACGCCCTTCCTCGTCTACTGACGACGCTCATGTCAGGAAAGTCAATGAAATTGTGCGTGCCAGTCTAAACCAACAGTCCGAGAGTTTGAAGAAGAACGTAACATTTCAGTTGGATCATATCAAGAAATCCTGACGCAGTATCTTGGAATGCACCTTGATGGCACCAAGTTCATCCCGCGAATCATGAGTCAAGACCAGAAAAACCTTCGCCTCGCAATCTATGGAGAGCTTTTGGATCGCTCAAATGACAACGAGATGTCCCGCAAGAGAATCATAGCTGGTGATGAGACGTGGGTCTACTGTTTTGATGCTGAGACCTCGAAAGGACAAAGATTTGCAACGATAGACGAGAGAAAAGAAAATTCGCAGTGACTATAATATTGCTGTCATCAACGAAGAGAATTTTTTCACCATGAGTAACAATACTGGGAAAGTCATTGGTGTATATCAGGAATAGTTTTGGTCCTAATATGCTACCTTGCGGAACCCCTATATTAATGTATTTTGGTTTTGATAAGTGTTTTACTAAATGTTTGGATCTATTTGATGTATGTGTTATCTGTACTCTTTGTATCCTATCTGCTAGGTATGATCGAAACCAGTCATTAGCTGCCCCTCTTATTCCTAATGCTTCTAATTTAGTGAATAGAATCTTGAGATCGACTGTATCAAACGCTTTAGAACGATCCAAAAATATGCTTGTGACGCACTCATCTTTATCAAGAGCATCAAGTACAACTTTTGTGAATTCTACTATGGCTGACTCCGTATTTTTGACACTTCGAAAACCAAACTGTGATTCGCTTAAAAGATTGTATTTATTCAGGTAATTTATTAATCTTTCATAATTGATTGTATTATTTTTGAGAATGCTGGCAGCAGGGAAATGGGCTGGTAATTTTCTTGTCTTCTGCATTGCTTCCCCCACTTATACCTCCCGAGGAGATCACGAATGTACAATTAGAGAGATTCGAGCGCGCACGGAGGCTTTCCGGCAGTCGTTCTTCCCGCGAACCATACGCGACTGGAACAGGAAAGGGAGGTAATGACAGTGGCACGTTAAGTGCCCTCCGCCACACACCGTTGGGTGGCTTGCGGAGTATAAATGTAGATGTAGATTACGTTTCTTAAGCAAAGATACAACTCTTGCCTGTTTTAACTGCTCTGGAAATGTCCCTGATGCGAAGCATTCATTTATTATATTTGTTAAGGGACCTTGTATAATCTGTATACATTGTTTCAGTACTCACATTTTTACTTCATCTAAACCTACTGACTTCTTACTTTTTATTTTTTGAACAGTTTTATTGACTTCATTCTCTGTGGTTGGGAGTAACATCATTCTATTTAGTGCAACATTACTTACAGGTGTTATATTTGTTTCGTGGATTTTTTGCTGTAATTTCTTTGCAATACTTGAAAAATGTTCGTTTACATAGTTTGCTAAGTGTTGTGGATCACTTATTACCTTATCCCCCTCCCTTAGCAGTATGTTTTTCTGCGTTTGTTTGCCTCTCCCCGTTTCCTTTTTTATAACATCCCAGACTGCTTTTATTGTCTGTATTATATACTATTTTCTCATTAAATGACCTTTTGCAGCAGTCAGCGCCTTCCTATAGATCTTTTTGTATCTATGAAAGAAATTTAAGAATTTTGGATCATTGCGAATCTTTTTAATGAAACTGAGGTGTTTAAGTGTTTGGGAGGACTTCTTAATACCTCCTGTAATCCATCTGTTTTTGTGAGTTGTTGATACAGACATGCATAATTTTGGAAATGCCGTTTCAAAGTTGAATTTAAACAATGTGGAGAATTTAGAGAATTTCATAATCACATTGGTTTTCTTATGCACTATATCCCAGCTATGTTTTTCTAGCTCTTTTGAAAAATCTTTTATTTTGATTTCTGATGGATGTTGTTTCTGGGCTTGTAGTTTAGGGAATGGTTCGATGCCTGATTTTACTGCTGTTATTTGACAGAGATGGTCTGATAGTCCGAGAGCTTTTACAGTTACATCACATTTTTCCGTGTCCATATTTGTGGTCACATGGTCAACGCGGTAACAAAAGTATGTAAGCGGAGCAGACACGGACGGGGTATCACCCTAGCGAAGATATGGGCTGCAAACGGATAAATCCATTGAGATAAGCGACTTTGACAAAACAGATTATTACTACGCAGAGCCTGTGAACGACTGTCTCGAAAACGGCGAAGCTGGTGAATGGTTACGTGGTACTGTCTCGAGCATCTACGAAAGAGGTAGGACATTGATACTACCACTAGGCGCTAAATGGTTGGATGTCCACGAATCTTCACAGGACATGGGATTCGGATGCTTCCCTGCTCTGTAAATTAGGACAGATGGTAATCTGTGTCATCTCCGCCGATAGAGCACAATTCTGGTGCACCCACAAGTGTTTACGATCCTACCGTTCATCGTAGATTGTTGAACATGGAGCTCCGCAGCAGTCAACCCCTCCTTGTTCACATGTTGTCCCAATGACATTGTCGGTTACGATTGCAGTGGGCACAGGACCATCTGGATTCGACCATCGATTGCGATTCGACTGTCAGCTCTTGGGGTTAATTACATTTTTGCTACACCAGGTCGCTGGTGATCTCCACAAACGCCGCCCTTCCAGGTGAACGGCGGATCGAAACATGCAGGGCGCCATAGACGCAGTGTGGTTGGAGCAGTGTTATTCTATGGGAGACATTCTGGAGACATTCTCCTGCGCGGCCATAAAGGGAAACATTTATGAAATCTATTTAATTCTGTAGTAGTGCAGGGAATGAAGCCACAGTAATTTTAATCTGCCATCCTCCATAAAATTTCATGGTGATCCAAATAAAATGTGAATATTAATCATATTTATAATAGTTTAGGATTTACTGTTAAAGTGAAATTCACAAGTTTTGTGACAAAGACCTGAATGTTAAATCTGAACGCTTTATTCGATCTTAACGATCGACATTTCATATAGAAGCGCATCATTAAAATGATAAATGTTGTAAATATCAACTCAGTAACTTTATTTGTTAAAAAGATATAGCAAATTTAAATTATCATTATTTTCAGTTAAGCATCAGATCATCATTTTCTCCACACGAAACACATTGAACGATGACAGCATGACACCTTATTGAATCATTAAGTAATAGAATATCTGTTGTAAAATTTAGTGCATAATAGTTACTTTTGTTCTGTACTTATTTATCTGAAAGCACATTGATGCAAGGCTACTGGGCGTGACGTTCAAAGTTACGAAGGAAATTGTATTGGTTTTATGTAGAAGAATTTAACGTTTATTATGGAATGAATATTATTGTTACTTTATTTGGAACGTGAAAGGGGTCAAGCTTTGATTATTGTTAAAATGTAAAATAATGTAGAATTAGCTGTAGCAAATCAGATGGACGGCTTCAGGAAAAGAAACTACCCTAGTCAGTTGAGCGAGGATACTCGGCGTGCGGGAAACGCGGCCGGGGACGGACAGTTCTGATCGAGACACGAAAGACAATTTAATCAAAGGGCCGTAAATGACTAATTTTGGGCGTGTAATGCGACACGTGCGGAAATTAGAAATTTGTGGTAGAGTCTTATCGGACCGAACTTCTGAGGTCATCTGTCCCTAAGCCTACACACTATTTAATCTAACTTAAACTAACTTACGCTATGAACACACACACACTCCCATGCCCGCGGTAGGACTCGAACCTTCGACGGGGGGAGACGGACGGACCGTTACAAGGTTATTGGTGAAGTAACTGAAATGGAAGGTTCTTAATTGTTACAATGGCGGTGAGAACAGCGAAAGCAATGGCCCGACGAGAAGACCGATAAACACGTTTTGGAAAGAATGAAGAGTAAAATAAGCTTTTTAGAAAAAATAAGGAAAAGACTTTCGTTCCTCCATTTGTATCATCTACCTTACCCCAACTGATACTCCAATGCTATTTAGGGTAAAGATGATAAAAAAAAATAGGGAGGACGATCCGTAAATCAATTTGTGAGTAACATGAAGGAAAGATGACCATACCTGGAAATGAAAAAGACAGAAAGGCAGAGGAAACATATGAGAAGCAATCATGCAGCCCACCAGCCTTTGATTTGGGTTGAATAGGAGCAGCTGATGACATAAACAGAAGGTAAATTAGTAGTCGGAAAAATGGGTAAGAATAGCTTTCAACGATAAGAAAAACCTCTTTGTTCCTATAATTTTAGAATCAGCACACGTATGATCAAAGTGATGATATTATATGTGGTATAATGCGACATGGAAGGGAGACGTGATCAGCAGGGCAGCTGAAAGGAATGAATTGTAGATTTTCAGCCACCGTTTTACCACAGAATGTTAAGAGTATCATGACTGGACTTATTTACAAATTAAGAAGCACTGAATCGATCGGGGACGAAAGATGACACGTCGAACATTTTAACTGCAAATATGTGGATTAGGTATACAGGGTGGTCCATTGATAGTGACCGGGCCAAATATCTCACGAAATAAGCATCAAACGAAAAAAACTACAAAGAACGAAACTCGTATAGCTTGAAGGGGGAAACCAGATGGCGCTATGGTTGGCCCGCTAGATGGCGCTGCCATAGGTCAAACGGATATCAATTGCGTTTTTTTTTTAGTGGGAACACCCATTTTTATTACATATTCGTGTAGTACGTAAAGAACTATGAATGTTTTAGTTGGACCACTTTTTTCGCTTTGTGATAGATGACGCTGTAATAGTCACAAACGTATAAGAACGTGGTATCACGTAACATTCCGCCAGTGCGGACGGTATTTGCTTCGTGATACATTACCCGTGTTAAAATGAACCGTTTACCAATTGCGGAAAAGGTCGATATCGTGTTGATGTATGACTATTGTGATCAAAATGCCCACGGGCGTGTGGTATGTATGCTGCTCGGTATCCTGGACGACATCCTGGACGACATCATCCAAGTGTCCGGACCGTTCGCCGGGTAGTTACGTTATTTAAGGAAACAGGAAGTGTTCAGCCACATGTGAAACGTCAACCACGACCTAAAATAAATGATGAAGCCCAAGTAGGTGTTTTAGCTGCTGTCGCGGCTAATCCGCACATCAGTAGCAGACAAACTGCACAAGAATTGGGAATCTCAAAAAAGTTGGTATTGAGAATGCTACATCAACATCGACTGCACCCGTACCATATTTCTCTGCACCAGGAATTGCATGGCGACGACTTTGAACGTCGTGTACATTTCTGCCACTGGGCACAAGAGAAATTATGGGACGATGATAGATTTTTTGCACGCGTTCTATTTAGCGACGAAGCGTCATTCACCAACAGCGGTAACGCAAACCGGCATAATATGCACTATTGGGCAACGGAAAACCCACACTGCCTGCGACAAGTGGAGCATCAGCGACCTTGGCGGGTTAATGTAAGGTGTGGCATTATGGGAGGAAGGATTATTGGCCCCCATTTTATCGATGGCAATGTAAATGGTGCAATGTATGCTGATTTCCTACGTAATGTTCTATCGATGTTACGACAAGATGTTTCACTGCATGACAGAATGGCGATGTACTTCCAACATGATGGATGTCCGGCACATAGCACGCGTGGGGTTGAAGCGGTATTGTATAGCATATTTCATGACAGGTGGATTGGTCGTCGAAACACCATACCATGGCCCGCACGTTCACCGGATCTGACGTCCCCGGGTTTGTTTCTGTGGGGAAGGTTGAGGACATTTGCTACCGTGATCCACCGACAACGCCTTACAACATGCGTCAGCGCATTGTCAATGCATGTGCGAACATTACGGAAGGCGAACTACTCGCTGTTGAGAGGAATGTCGTCACACGTATTGCCAAATGCATTAAGGATGACGGACATCATTTTGAGCATTTATTGCATTAATGTGGTATTTACATTTAATCACGCTGTAACAACATGCGTTCTCAGACATGATAAGTTCACAAAGGTACATGTATCACATTGGAACAACCGAAATAAAATGTTCAAACGTACCCACGTTCTGTATCTTAATTTTAAAAACCTACCTATTACCAAATGTTCGTCTAAAATTGTGAGCCATATGTTTGTGACTATTACAGCGCCACCCATCACAAAGCGAAAAAAGTGGTCCACCTAAAACATTCGTATTTATTTACGTACTACAAGAATATGTAATAAAAAATTGGGGTTCCCATTTTAAAAAACGCAGTTGATAACCGTTTCACCTATGGCAGCGCCATCTAGCGGGCCAACCATAGCACCATCTGGTTTCTCCCTTCAAGCTAGACAAGTTTCATTCTTTGTAGTTTTTTCGTTTGACGCATATTTCGTGAGATATTTGGCCCGGTCACGATCAATGAACCGCCCTGTATACTAAGACACGGACGACTCGTAAATATAGTTACTGAAGGAAAAAAGTAGTAAGGGTCGTTTTTACTAGCTTTCTGTCTGGTTTGGAGCGACTCTCCACGATTTCTTGTCTGCCATCAACCTCCTCTTCTCAGAAGAGCATTTATACCCCACTCATTAATTATTTGTCGCATCAATTCGAACCTCTGTCTTCTCCTATAGGTTTTACTGTCTGACACTCTCTCTTTAGCACCAAGGAACTTTGTCGACGAGATACAATAAATGTTTCACAATTGCATATATGGACAACTGTTAGCTGTAGATTGGAATGACGACAGTGAAAATTTGTGCCGGACCGAAACCTGAACCGGGATTTCCCGTTTATCACGAGTGGTCGCTTTACCATTTGGCTGTCCACGGACGACTCACCGACTCATGGCCATACCCAATCTTCCATGTGTCGGTAGTCATGAATCTAGAATCTGAACTCGTAGATCCATCATACATATTCCCGTACTGGGGAGAGATTTTACGTGGAAGTCGTTTGCTCGGTGTCGGAGGATAAATATGATATTGCAGTGCCTGTGTTATTTCGAATTACGCTGTAGAGTTCCTTGGTCCACGGTTAGTGATCTATATTGGTAGTAAGGCAGGTTTTTCTTCCTTGGTTGAGACACAAAAGTCGTTTTACTCTAGTCTTACAAAGAACAGGGTAACATTCTATTAAAATCTTTCACAGGAGTAACAGTATCATCGTGACTGTTTTCTACAGCTCAGCAAATTCTTTCCTTGTCGATGAAGCTGCAGAGTGTTCGCAGGGAACATCGCCACCACACACACGGGACAGGCGTATTGTTTGTGGCTACAAAGCTGCGGGATGTACCGCTTTTTATGCGCCCTGCACACGAACAACCGCGCGCATCTGGCGCGCCGGGCTTTAAAAACGGCGCACATTTGCATGCAACGCTCCGGAACATAAATGGCCCGTGCTGCGGACAATGCATACTAATTCCCAATAATCGAAATTTGCGTCTTACCCGACCCGCACCCCGCTAATTATGTGCGTGGCATGGCGGTACATGTATTGATTAATTCAACACATCTTCGGACGTTGCTATGGTTTTTTGTAGCGATACACGTGTTACGATTAACAGAGTTCGTCTTCTAGCGAAACACAGGTATACATTTATGTTTACGCCAATATATCAACTCTCAGGCCTGATATGCGACATAGGTATTATCTGAGTATACCTCCGCATTATATATACAGGGGTTATTAAATGACGTTAACAGACCTCGTGGGTTTGTTGATAGTCTACTGAAGAATAACTTGAGGTTAAGAAGCGATGTACGGAAATGTGAGACAACAGTGCTACAAAACGACGCAGTTAAGGAGGCCACCTACGCCACTAGACCATACCCTGGGCGAAAGATCTGAGTTTGTACACCGAGTACTTAATTCCAAACGGCGATAGAAGTTGAGTGGATCTGATCTTACAGCGGCATCATTCGTAATGAAGGTAACAATATACTTGCTGTAAAGTCATGGGGCTATAATCGACCTCAGACTTTCGCCTACTGAACTGTTTCGTCTGTTCACACAATGTGACTTTCCAAAATGGCAGGTGGGATGGAATGTATAGCATTTAAGGTACGATATTATATCAGTATTAAGATTGTTAGACGGATAATGTCTTCTCTTTCCGGTACGATATTCAAGCATGGAAGTTTTCCGATACAGCTTCACAGCAGTGGAACCAACCCAATTCCTTTCTGTGACTGCACTCACACTAGAAGAGGTGGCATTAGACATACTCTCATTGCATCTGCAAATTTGAGAGGAACAGACAGTCGCTTTTGCAACAGTTACGACGTCTGGAATTAGAGTTCCGCATGAGAGACGCCATCCTAAGTTTTTTGAGCAATCCCACATATAATAAATATATCTATTTTTACAAGCTGCCACGATATCCTTCTAATAATAAAACTGCTGTGAGCATATGGTTGCTATTCTGTCATTATGTGCAACGGATTAATCTGAGATGTACCCTTTACCCTGTGGCTCATGCAAGATGCAATTTCCACCCCCACACTA
Source organism: Schistocerca nitens (assembly GCF_023898315.1). Lineage (NCBI taxonomy): Eukaryota > Metazoa > Arthropoda > Insecta > Orthoptera > Acrididae > Schistocerca > Schistocerca nitens. The sequence continues at coordinate 1,084,966,680 of NC_064614.1, read as the reverse complement.
CAGAAGTCAGACAGACGCTCCTAACGTTCTAAAGAGAAATGCCTGAAAAACTTTCAGCAATAAATATGTTCTCGAGACGTCCACTGTAAGGAAATTACACAAAAATTCACAAAATTTCTTACGTAACTAGTGGGATGCTTGGGTACTGGAGTAGTGCTAGTTAGTGTAAAGAAAAATATGAAACTAACGAAAATTATTATTATTTTCCTAAAATTCTGAGAAATCACAATTGCACTTTTAGTTATGAACTGAACAAGTTATTTCCGGGTTCTTTTCGGAATGTGAAGTTACCTCTTAAGGATAGGATTCGCTAATGAAATTTCTATACAAAGTTTAAGATTGTTATTGACTTGGCAGAATGGCTGAGAGCCGCACACCTACTCAACTTGAATAATTATCCGTTAGAATGTTGCTAGGTATGGTCGAGGCTTTCGCGAGTGAAATGCAGTGAAGTGTACTGTTGTGAGGGAAATATGGGGCTCGCAAGTGCTGTAGCGCACAATACCGTAAGCTGCGATATCTGCCGTCTGCGCCGCTCGCTGCTGACAAATAAGATTGACCTTCGCCAATCAAACTCTCCCTACACCTTCATGAAGTCAAGGACTCCTATTCGCCCCTAGTCTAACTATTGGCGTGGTATACCAGTCAGATAACCAGTCCACCACGATGCCACTCAAAAATTCGCTCGCAGGCGTTTAACTATAACCCTGTCCATTCACACCGCACAATAAGTGTGTCGGCCAACACATTGAACAACGCTTAATCCCAAGGACTCAATATAGAGTCGCACTCCGATTCGCTCTGGACAGAGGTGCTCTCCCAGTGAAGTGCTGAGGAGAGACTTGTTCCTCACTCTTTGAGTACACGTGCGAGCGCACACACTCTTGTTATGTGTTCTCACTCCAAGAGTGACAACGGAATGGCCCCTCTCCACGTCAGATGTGAAGGGGTATATCTTTCAGTCTCTTCCATTACTCCTTCAGCTCAAGGCGTTAGGAATATCGTCTGCCAATCAGCATTGCTCTTCTAAAGCGGAAGAATGACGTTTCGTTTAAGGCGACCAATCCAGAAATCTGTAGCAACGGCGTTTGGCGTTTGCTGTCTCCCTGTGAAAACTTCTGAAACTGGGTGTTATGTTTGTAAAGAATGCATAGGCTGGGCGCTCCCACACAATGTAGCGGAATTTGCTTTTAAGCCAAACATGGGGTCGTTCTGCCTTTCACTAGGCCAAACGCTGTCTGCTCTACAGGCGGTCGCCGTCTGACATGGATAGGCTGGCTCGTCCTCTGAAGGGACTGGCCTCCTAGCGTTTGGGTTCAAATGGTGCGTCTTGATGTGCGGAATATGATTGTGAGGGCGGAATATGTAAGCAATGAAGGTCAGGAGACCACGATGTCTAGCACTGCATGGAAGCTATGACAAAATTCCTCTAATGCTAATACGTACTTTACATGCACAGCTACTTCAGCTAAGGCATCGTACATTTGTGTCGCCCTTGCTCCCATTCCTTTTCGTTTTATTTCTTATATTTGTGTTGTTATCAACGATTATCTTTGTCAAAGTATGCTGTTAAATTTTAGACAACATGTGATACACCTTTTCAAACAATCATTTATCTACTTACAAAAGCATTGCTGTTGATTGCTTTATTGTTTCCCTAAATTTGACTTTATATAAGAAAATTTTGTTGTTCATTATTTTAATACATGTAAATCAACAACTGACTTAATTAGCCCTTTGTTAAACTTGTTTCTGCATGTTATAATATTATGTCATCAATTTAAGTCTTTCACTGTCTGTCAATTACATACTTATCAGTGGCTAAATTATTATTAGGTACCGAAGGCCAAATACGGAACTAAAAACGGCAAGTTATATGCCTGCAAAGCTTCTGATACCATGTAAGATAGTAAATAGCACCCAACCCTTCCACTTGTCTCACTACAACACCGCTTTTGCACAGCTGGCATGCAAACTCACGTTTACAAATGGTTCAAATGGCTCCGAGCACCATGGGACTTAACATCTGAGGTCATCAGTCCCCTAGAACTTAGAACTACTTAAACCTAACTAACCTAAGGACATCACACACATCCATGCCCGAGGCAGGATTCGAACCTGCGACCGTAGACTGAAGCGCCTAGAACCGCTCGGCCACACCGGCCGGCAAACTCACGTTTACGACAGTAGCTATGACATAGTGGCGTGCGTTGACCCCTACAACTTGAATGCTCTGTACTGCCGTTGTAGGGCGTCTCTGGACGTTGTTTCATACTCTCAATATATTTTTCAAGAGACCATCTACAACCCTTCGAAGTTTGTTGGTTTGTTACACCCACCAGCTATGTCGCTGAAACGGGTGGACAGTCACCGATGAAATGTCTCAATGGAGAAATAACACAGCCAACCTGCTGCAAATAATTATTTAATATAGTGACCTAGGTTTCGACACCTCTAAGGATGGTTTCATCAGAATGAAATTTTAAAAACCGTGAAGTTACACTTCAAGAAGACTACTAAGATCCGATATACTCAAGACAAAAATTAAATACGTTCCAGCCTTTGGTACACATACCCTGCAAGGTGTTTCTCCGTGGTTGCTGAAGCAAAGCCATGTTCAAAACTGTAAAATGAAAGGTAATCTAAAGGTAAGATCGAATTAGACACATGCAAAATGTAAACAACAGCAAGAGCAGGGATTCCAAATACATACAGTTTCTATTATTTATATTTACATGTCACAGCTGTGTTGAAATATGTTTGGTAATTGCACATATACAAGATGTTTCACAATTCCTATAGAGGCTTTTAGGACTTGTAGATGGGAGTTATTAGATGAAGTTCTGATAAGGAACATATGTCCGGAAACGTACCGTTTAGATATAACAAAATCTGAAGATTGGATATTTTCAGACCTCCCTTTTCAGGGTACGCATACAACCTGAGAAGGGGTGCACTTGTCAGTTTCTGTTGTGATTATGACATACTCCGTAATTTAGAGAGTTCCGCTTCAGTTGTACTAACCATGTACATCACATACTATTTTGATCTGACAACGGCAACGGATACTAGAAACTGGTACGATCGCATCTAGGAGGGTTGACTGTGGTGCTCCGCAGTGTCGATTGTGAAGAAAACCAGAGGACAACTGCACGAGATATTGATCGTGCCGTGGGCTTCTGTAGAGGGCACAGTGGGAGCTCATTGTCTCTACTTGTCGCGGGTCGTGAAGCGGGCGATGTCGAAGTCATCCGATCTTCAAACGTATTTTACACCCAAAAGGTACATTTCTGGACTTTCATTCCTCATCGTAACTTTACCATCTAACTCCTCTCAACAAATCCTAGAGTCTCAAAAGGAATTGTGACATACCCTTTATAACTTTTTCGCTAGAAAGAGAACAGCGTTTCCCCGAAAACTTCTGTGTATTCCAACCATAAGAAGACTGTATGTAAACGTAGGCTTCAGCGGCCGTTGTCACAGTCAATAAAATTCTTCTGTGCTTGAGGCCGCATTGCCAACTACAAAATTCCGACGTTTCGGCGAATATTGCAAGATCTCTTCCTCCAATGTATATTGCTAACTGCTACGCTGCAGTCGCCGCTGAGTTTCCTATTCGCCGATTTCCACCAATGGCAAGCAATAAAGGAAACTCCAGTGGAAAACGCCTATTTCCCCAAAACGCAATGCAAAGACCAATAAAAGAACACATAATACTCTTCCTCCTCACCCTCATAACCAATGACAGAACTCCTCACCAAACTAGTGCTCATTCAGCAGCTAGCAATACACCCTGAGGAATGCGTCTTGCAACAGTCCCCGAAACGTCGGAATTTTATAGTTGACAATGCGGCCTGATACTCAAAAGAATTTTATTGACTATAAGAAGACTGCAGAAACTTTACTGGTAAAAAAAGTAACGGTACGATGAAACGATCTAGTTATTAATGTGATCTCTGAACTTAAACAAATCGCGCACACATCATTAGACGGCATTCCTGCATTGCGTGAAAAATGGTTCTCCCTTAATACTTTAAGTAGTTTAGCATCCGCTGCTTCGCTCACGTGGACTGTATGGTTTGCAGAGAATTTTTGGTTTTTATTTAATCGAATTTTTATATTTTTCACAAATTGCAACATCTTCTAACCTTTTCACGCTAATTACGCCCCTAGAAGCATGGCCTTTTGACCAAAAAGCGAATCTGTTTGCTGGAGTCCAAATGTTTTGTTAGGCATGCCTTTTGCGTTCTTGTGGAGGTATTTCTATAGCAACTGTCATCCCCTGACAAATATTTCTTTATATCTAACCAAGAAGTCAAAAACCAGTTGTCATAGATGTAAGCTTAAAAATCCCTTAGTAAATCTTCAGTAATTATATATCTACAAAAAATTTCAGGAACCACTTCATCCCCTTAGTGGTTCAATTTCCAAAAATAATGGAACATGTATTTTTTATTTTCTGACTGAGAAACCGAATACGTAGTTCCAGCTCCATAATTCCCTTACTTGCTTATTTCATCCCCTTAGGAGTGGAATTTCGAACAATTCCTTCTTAAACGGTACCTACAGAGTAAGAACCACACCCTCTCCAAACTCAGTTTCTATCCTTAGCAGTCTGAGCTGGGCGATAATGAGCCAGTGAATCAGTCTGGCCCGACTTCACCCACTTAGGTGTCGAATTTCCCCCCCCCCCCAAAAAAAAAACACGTTATTTAATTGAGAAGCCAAATTTAAATTTTTATATAGATTTCGCTTTAATAAAGCTTTCATAATTAAATATTCCCATAAAAATCTCACCTCGTATTTTATCCCCTTAGGGATTCTATTTACAAAATACTGAAAGAGATATTATTTCATTTGAAACCGAGAAGTCAAATACCAATGTTTACTCTTTAAAAATATTTTAATAGTTCTTTAATATTGACATGTTTTGTGAAAAAGCTTATTCCATCCCGTGCTTAAACACGTATTTCTTTTTTTCTGAACGAGAAACCAAATACCAATTTTCGTAGGTCTAGCTTTAAAATTGCCTTATAGCGACAATTTGGACGAAGACCCATCATCTCCAGTTTCATCCGCTTAAGTTACGAAAATCCCTTCTTCAACGATACCTACAGTATAAAACCCACAACTTCTCCAAATTTCAAGTTTCTATTATCAGCGGTTTGAATCAGTCAATCAGTCAGTGAGTCAGTCAGTCAGGACATTGCTTTTTACATACAGAGATTACTTATATTATGATGTTCGACAGGTGGTTAACTCTTAATCAAAGAAATTCTGGTGAACCAACATATGCAGGGATTTTATGTTGCACACCAACTCAAAAAGGTCATAAAGTGAACGAACTGGCTGATACTGATACTGCTGCTGATCATGATTACATACTGGCTGGAAAGAAGTACTGTGGGAGTAAGAACCACATAGTTCCTGTAGGAGTTGTGAGTAGGGGTGAAAAGTGTTGGTAATGACTGAAATCTAGGCTACCCTACAACAGCCGTATTGTGCAGGTACTATCATAATGCATTTCAGGCGGTATACCTGCGGATGGATAAGGCTGAGATGACAGGGGGGGGGGGGGAGGAAGAGGAGAAGGAGGAGGAAGAGATGTATAATGAGATTGGAGTGATGAGATAGACCAAGAAAAAGAGAAGAAGGAGTGAACAGATAGTGGTAGTAGAATACAGACAGCAAGAGGGGGGAAGGAAGAAAATAATAGACAGGTGGGGGGAGAAAAAGATGCACAGATACAAATGGGAGGATGAGATGGACAGAGAGAGATGGGAAAGGAGGAGCTGGACAGACAGAGGGGGAGGAAATGGTCAGAGATTGGGAGAGGAGGGGATAGACAGAGGGAGGAGGTGGAGGAGGAGGAGGAGGAGGAGGAGATGGACAGAGAGAGAAGATGGAGGGGATGGACAGAGAGATGAGGAGGGATAGATGTACAGAAAGAAGAGAAGGAGTAGGAAGTGGTCCAGGGAGGCGGAATGAAAGGATGGACAGAGAGAGGGAAGGAGAAAATGGTGTGAGAGAGAGTAAGGAGGAGGCAGTGAGAAAGATGCGAAGCAGGAGATGGTGAAAGAGAAGGGAGAAACAGATAGGGAGAGAGAGGAGGCAGAAGGACACAATATATGTACTATATATGTATGCAAGTAAGGATGCAGGTAAAAGGCTAGTACAACAGCAAACAAGAAAACAAATATGCAATAAATGTAAAAGAACGTAAGTCATGTAATAATTGTCACATCGAAAAATTGGCCAGGTGCGAGTGGAAGTCATGCGTTGACGGTTCCCTATAAATATAATTATGTATACTCACAGTTCATCCATTCCGGTAATGGAGAATCTCTACGACTTTTGCCTGTCTTCGACATTGATACTGCAAGATATCGGCCCCAGGAATTCCAAGACATACGAGAATGTTTTAATTTCAAATTTGACGTCGGATAAGAAATGACAAAAAAATATTTGTTCCGTGTGATATTACTACACGTTAACAAAATTCAGATTTTTTTCCTGTACTTGTATTGTGAAACGATGTATCTTTCCAAATTTCATGATTCTACGCCAACGGGAAGACCCTACAGGATATGATGAGTGAGTTTTCGACTATCAAAGCATGTGATGCAAATAACCGTATCTTTTGGTTGCACAGAGTTAGTAGTTTACACCGTCTGGGGACTATAGACCTTAATATGTGACCTAAATTTCAACTTCGTACGTCTACCCGTTCCAGCAAAAAGAGTCTTAACAGACGGATGGACACACAGACAGATAACAAATGATAATTTTTTAAAAATGAAATTTCATATTTTTTCTTCGCTCATACTGTGAAAACTTTGTTCTTACCGAATTTAATGATTGTGTGTCAATGGGACGTACCGTATTTGTCAGACTTCGAGTATCAAATTATGTGGCACAAATGGCCATATGTTTTGATTTCACTGACTCAGAAACTTAAATTTCTTACATCGCGAATCAACTGTTGACCTTAGTATGTGAACAACACTCCAGAGAAAAAGTGTTTTCAACAATCGGATAGACAGACATACAGACGGACAACAAAGTTATCCTGTAAGGGTTCCGCTTTTACCCACTGAGCTACGGAATCCTAGAAAACACATGTCTATGATATACAGCATCCAAAACTAGTTGTTGACTCCATATCTATCGATGACCATATTTTTTACCCATTTCATAACATGAGGTGGGGCTTCTATAAAGTCCTCAGTTGGTCAACCACCTTTTATTACAGGGCACACTTTTATGATACGGTACAGAGTCTGCGCAGGTGCCCCGTTGTCACAACCTCGGCTGTCCGTAGGTCCCCATTTATAAGGTATGGCCTTGCATCTTGTGCGATCACTTCGAATACAGTTAGAAGTCCCATCTTTTATTCGAAATTTTTATGCTTGCAGCGCTTTTGATGGGTCTGCTTTGAGATGAAGGTTACCGACTTAGTTCATCCAGTCCTTTTTGGAAGTTTTGTTCTCTCTCTAACGCCCTTGTTTTCGCTGGGACGCGTAACTTTTAATCTTCCCAGTGTTTTTCTGTGATCAAACGAATGACTTAAACGATCGGAAATGGAAAGTTCAAAATGGTTCAAATGGTTCTGAGCACTGTGGGACTTAACTTCTGAGGTCATCAGTCCCCTAGAACTTAGAATTGCTTAAACCTAACTAACCTAAGGACATCACACACATCCATGCCCGAGGCAGGATTCGAACCTGCGACCGTAGCGGTCGCACGGTTCCAGACTGTAGCGCCTAGAACCGCTTGGTCACCCAGGCCGGCGGAAATGGAAAGTATTGTAGAATGAGCTATCAGTACGTTATTTATCAAACTTTGTAGAGATGTTCATTGCATAACGAGAAATGAACAGCCTCTCAATGACTTTTTAAGATATATACACTCCTGGAAATTGAAATAAGAACACCGTGAATTCATTGTCCCAGGAAGGGGAAACTTTATTGACACATTCCTGGGGTCAGATACATCACATGATCACACTGACAGAACCACAGGCACATAGACACAGGCAACAGAGCATGCACAATGTCGGCACTAGTACAGTGTATATCCACCTTTCGCAGCAATGCAGGCTGCTATTCTCCCATGGAGACGATCGTAGAGATGCTGGATGTAGTCCTGTGGAACGGCTTGCCATGCCATTTCCACCTGACGCCTCAGTTGGACCAGCGTTCGTGCTGGACGTGCAGACCGCGTGAGACGACGCTTCATCCAGTCCCAAACATGCTCAATGGGGGACAGATCCGGAGATCTTGCTGGCCAGGGTAGTAGACTTACACCTTCTAGAGCACGTTGGGTGGCACGGGATACATGCGGACGTGCATTGTCCTGTTGGAACAGCAAGTTCCCTTGCCGGTCTAGGAATGGTAGAACGATGGGTTCGATGACGGTTTGGATGTACCGTGCACTATTCAGTGTCCCCTCGACGATCACCAGTGGTGTACGGCCAGTGTAGGAGATCGCTCCCCACACCATGATGCCGGGTGTTGGCCCTGTGTGCCTCGGTCGTATGCAGTCCTGATTGTGGCGCTCACCTGCACGGCGCCAAACACGCATACGACCATCATTGGCACCAAGGCAGAAGCGACTCTCATCGCTGAAGACGACACGTCTCCATTCGTCCCTCCATTCACGCCTGTCGCGACACCGCTGGAGGCGGGCTGCACGATGTTGGGGCGTGAGCGGAAGACGGCCTAACGGTGTGCGGGACCGTAGCCCAGCTTCATGGAGACGGTTGCGAATGGTCCTCGCCGATCCCCCAGGAGCAACAGTGTCCCTAATTTGCTGGGAAGTGGCGGTGCGGTCCCCTACGGCACTGCGTAGGATCCTACGGTCTTGGCGTGCATCCGTGCGTCGCTGCGGTCCGGTCCCAGGTCGACGGGCACGTGCACCTTCCGCCGACCACTGGCGACAACATCGATGTACTGTGGAGACCTCACGCCCCACGTGTTGAGCAATTCGGCGGTACGTCCACCCGGCCTCCCGCATGCCCACTATACGCCCTCGCTCAAAGTCCGTCAACTGCACATACGGTTCACGTCCACGCTGTCGCGGCATGCTACCAGTGTTAAAGACTGCGATGGAGCTCCGTATGCCACGGCAAACTGGCTGACACTGACGGCGGCGGTGCACAAATGCTGCGCAGCTAGCGCCATTCGACGGCCAACACCGCGGTTCCTGGTGTGTCCGCTGTGCCGTGCGTGTGATCATTGCTTGTACAGCCCTCTCGCAGTGTCCGGAGCAAGTATGGTGGGTCTGACACACCGGTGTCAATGTGTTCTTTTTTCCATTTCCAGGAGTGTATTTGCCACGCCTGAAACACATGTTATGTCATTTCTTGAAGATACTATACTCCTTCCCAACTTATCCCAGAGATTCTGTATCAAGACAGTCGAGAGTCCGCACATTGGTCAAAACGTTTACACCACAAACTGCGGTGTGGGGGGTTGCATTATCCTACTGGAATATTGCAGTCGTACTATCCACAGCACGTTATTGCCCCAGAAGTGATAGTACCGTCATGTGGTTCCCTAAGTGAAATTTACGAGGATGTTCAGGTGGGCGCGTAGATACACATCGCCATTTCCTTTCTACTTTCCTCGAATCTTGAAGAGATACACTTCCCTTACAGCAGATGCGTCGAGCCTGGAAAGGTTAATACTGAAGTGCGTGTCTATAAACCGAAAAGTTGTGGGATTGTATCTATGCAAGAGCACAAAACTTTCAACCAGCTATAACTTAGAATTAACCTCTCAATGATGTGAATATTCACAAAGACTGACACCTGATGTGGACTGAATGTTAAACTGTAGACCCCTCTTTCTCCAAATGGGATTAATGGGTTAGGTGAAAGACACGCAAGTCGCTCACTGTTCTCTACCACGACACAAACAGAGGCAGAATTTATTTCACCTTCATATAAGGGAACCTTTAAAGCAACGAATGGAGGTGTGAAATGTGTTACTGTGAGCCCTTTCGCGCGGTCTTCCACGCATTCAGCGTATGGCAACGAAGCAGGTTCGTACCTAAATTTTCCATGTTGTCGTGGTTTGTGCGTAAGCAGTTTCGCATTGAATCATTTTATATCACTGTAGGCTTTTAATGAAATCGAAAATTATGATATCGAACTAATTTCCTTAATCAGAAAAATCATTTGTTGTCATGCTTGATAAATCTCATTCAAAGATATGGCCAAGTAGCCATAAATATTACGATATAAAATTTAGTATCCTGGTTATGAAGAGTATGACCAAAGAATTTAGTGTTTTCGCGATTAACTAGTCACTATTCAACTTTCCTTCCACATTTGTCTAATGAGTCCTTTTATAATGCCCACCAGCTCTCCACACCACGGTTCCAGGAGTTGGAGAGATACGGGTGTTCACGGATGTCTGTTTCCTGTGATCATTCTCCAGGTTGTCTGCTGATACTGTGGCGCTGATCTGATCGCCACAAACAGATGCGAGACTTATTAGTCAGCTGCGCACACTGCCACTTAACGTCCCAGTTGAATCAAACACCACACCACGCACGTCATTGTTGTCTGTGGTACGGTGTCAACAGTTGAGGGTTTGGCAGTTGACCTAGAAATAAAGAAATGTAACGTGTTGTGGGGCGGTGGTAATACTTAAATAGTCCGTGTTTCGTTACGCCTTTATGGGAAGACACTTAAATAGTCTTTGCGTACTTCACACCTATCTATGTTATTTACAAGAGCCTGTAAATTATTTCTGCTGTCAATCGGAAAGCGGTGGAGAACATACTGACCATAATTTCCAGTCTTCAAGTCAAAATTCCTCTTTTTGCTCACTGAAAGAAAACGCCCCTACTTGCTATTTACTCAGCAGGATCAGGAACTATGACTACAAATATAGCTCGCGAGTTCACCTCCTACTTTTACTTAAAACGCATTCAAGTCTATCCAGTCTACCATGATCCGAGGACAAACGCACGCATGCGTTCGACTGATGTGAACAGAATGATATCTCAGTGTGAAGTGATTATTCTGTCTCTCTGGCTGTATTTATACACTGAAGCGTGAAAGAAACTGGTACAGGCATTCGTATTCAAATCAGAGATATGTAAACAGGCACAAGACGGCGCAGCGGTTGGCAACTCCTATATACGACAAGAAGTGTCTGGCGCAGATGTTATATAGGTTACTGCTTCTACAATGGCAGGTTATCAAGATTTAAGAGAGCTTGAACATGGTGTTATAGTCGGCGCACGAGCGATGGGACGCAGCATCTCCGAGCTATCGATAAAGTGGGGATTTTCCCGTACAGCCATTAAATTCGGTAAAACGTCAAATTTCCGACACTGCTGCGGCTGCAAAAAGGTTCTGCAAGAACTGGACCAATGACGACTGAAGTGACAGAAATGCATCCCTTCCGCCAATTGCTGCAGATTTCACTGCTGAGTCAGTCAGCGTGGGAACCATTCAATGAAACGTTATCGATATGGGCTTTCTGAGCTGAAGGCCCACTCGCTTTATGCGTCGCCTGGGCCCGTCAACACACCGACACTGGACTGTTGATGACTGGAAACGTGTTGCCTAGTCAGACGAGTCTCGTTTCAAATTGCATCGAGCGGATAGACGTGTATACGAGTATGGAGACAACCTCATGAATGCAAGAAACCCCTCATGTCAGCAGGTGACTGTTCAGGCTGGTGGAGGCTCTGTAATGGTGTGGGGCGTGTGCAGTTTGAGTTACATGGGATCCCTGATACGTCTAGATACGGCTCTGACACGTAAGACGTACGTAAGCAATTTTTCCGATCACCTGCATCTATTCATGTCCATTGTGCATTCCGACGGACTTGTGCAATTCAGCAGGACAGTGCAACAACCCACACATCCAAAATTCCTAGAGATTGGCTCCAGGAACACTATTCTGAGTTCAAACACTTCCGCTGGCCACCATGACCGTTATTGAGCATATCTGAGATGCCTTGGAGGGTGCTGTTCGGAATAGATCTCCAATTCTTCGTACTCTTTCGGCTTTATGGACACCCCTGCAGGATTCATGGTGTCAATTCCCTCCATCACTACTTCAGACATTAGTGGAGTCCATGCCTCGTCGCGTTGCGGCACTTCTGCGTGCACGCCGTGGACCTAGACGATGTTAGGCAGGTGTACCAGTTTCTTGGCTCTGAGAACTATGGGACTTAACATCTGAGGTCATCAGTCCCCTAGAACTTAGAACTACTTAAACCTAACTAACCTAAGGACATCACACACATCCATGCCCGAGGCAGGATTCGAACCTGCGACCGTAGCGGTCACGCGGTTCCAGATTGTAGCGCCTAGAACCGCTCGGCCACTCTGGCCGGCACCAGTTTCTTCGGCTCTTCATTGTGTATGGGCGCAGCAAACGCAACACCTGCTATGAACCGCCCTAGGCACAGGTAGCTGCTTTTTCTCCGACTCTTATTAATTAATAGCTCTGTCGTTTAACAATTTAAAATATTTTTAATTTTTTATATAAATAGAGTTAACGTTGCTTCAGTTGCTGAAAATGTTTTAGCTTGACTGCATTTAAACCTTGCTGGCTAGAATTCTTAGAACAGAATCACCAGTAGGATATGACCTCTGAACTGCCTCTAAGATTCCTTGTACCCGTAGTTATTTACAATACAGTCTTGAAGCGTTGTAAAGCTGTGTTATTGCGTAAATTTGAGTGCTGTAATTAGAACTTTCTCTTACAGATACAAATGATACTTAATCTATCATGAATAAGGACGTTTTCGTCAGGTTTCATTCCATTAGGAAAGTTGGTGCATTCAGCGGCTGTGATATTATTTATAAATTATAGAGCGCAGGAATCAGTCGCCATTTTTTTGCAGGGTTTATTTGACAAATTCAGATTTCGGCAAGTGCCTAGCCATTACCTATGCACTATTTTCTAGTCTGGATTCATGTCTGTTCCCTGTTGTTCGGGAATCTGTCACAGTTCTTTGAACACAACTAGAATTCAAAGGACTGTGACTGACTCCCGAACAACGTGAACTTACACGAGACGTCACAGCAACGTTTCACCAGGCAACGCCGGTCAACTGCTGTTTGTGTATGAGAAATCGTTGGAAACTTTCCTCATGTCAGCACGTTGTAGGTGTCGCCACCGGCGCCAACCTTGTGTGAATGCTCTGAAAAGCTAATCATTTGCATGTCACAGCATCTTCTTCCTGTCGATTAAATTTCGCGTCTGTAGCACATCATCTTCGTGGTGTAGCAGTTTTAATGGCCAGTAATGTAAATAAAATACGCACTGGATGTGGTCGTTGTTTTGGACTCTTTCTACAAATGAGACCTTCTGGGATTTCCGAGTTGTGACTATGGTGCTCTGAAACAACCAGACATATAAGAGAGCAGTGCGTCGTACGATGCTATAAGTGCACGTGGAATGATTTTATGAGTGCCAGCAACACAGCGGTGGAATGGATTGGAAACCTAGAAATTAATATTTGGTCGAGGTATTTTTATTTACTGTAATGACATTAATTAAATTATAAGTGGATAGCATTTGTGTGACAAACGAATGATGACCGGTCAGTGGCCTTGCGTCCGTCCGTATACTATTGGGAAATACCAGAGACTCGCGGACCACTTGACTCCGCGACCGCACCGCCAGGTGTGGCGATCAAGTCAGCAGGCACCTCTCTCCGTGCGGCCAGGTGCCGTGGCGCCAACTGGGGGGTGGTAAATAGCGGCGGGAGACCGCGCTCCGAGTTATGCATCGGCGGGCTAGAAGTGTTCCAGAAACTGCTTCAGAAGGCCGTTCGCGGTAATGGCGCGCAATTTTCCGGAATGGCCGGCGCCATGTTTTATGCATCCGAGAGGACGGGGCGTGCCGCCAGAGCCAAGCGGACGCTCTGCCCGTCCAGGAGAGCCCACAAGGCGCGAGCAGACTCTCTAAGCGACGAGCGCCACCCCGCCCACCCATACTACCGTGTGGTAAGTTATGCCTAATGGTGCCCGCAGAACTGCTCCGTCATTTCTTAGGCTGGGCTCCAGGGTTCGGATCTAGGAAGGGTCACAGTCTGTTAACGCTCGCCTCCCGCTCGTCCCACCCCCCGTCCCCACCCCCCACCACCCACCGGCAATTTCTTTCAGATATTACGAGGGCGCGCTGAAAAGTAATGACTCCGAATATCTTAATCTGTTCTCAATATTGATTGATTTAATAAATTGAAACGTCTCTGTGAAGTCGTTTCATAAGACGCTTGTCGAATTCGGTACAACTTATTCACTTTACTACCTGATTTTAGCTCAATTCACGAACTCTTCCAGAACGACTGAGCACTCAAATAAGGCCTATTGAATATTATATGTGTGTTTTAATGTGGGGTTGCGGTTTTGTTTTGTGGGAAACGCTGAGTTGGTCATCGTCTGCTGGGAGCAGACGATGTTGCTCCTCGTTCGAAGGAGAGCACAGGATGAGTAACTTAGGTTTCAAAAATGGTTCAAATGGCTCTGAGCACTATGGGACTCAACTGCTGTGGTCATAAATCCCCTAGAACTTAGAACTACTTCAACCTAACTAACCTAAGGACAGCACACAACACCCAGCCATCACGAGGCAGAGAAAATCCCTGACCCCGCCGGGAATCGAACCCGGGAACCCGGGCGTGGGAAGCGAGAACGCTACCGCACGACCACGAGATGCGGGCACTTAGGTTTCCAATACCTGAACAGAGAGGTTTACCCATCTTAGTCGAAGGCTGTTTTTGTGTGTGAGGTTGGTGACGGAGGGCTACCCCTCTGGTAGCTTCCGTTGCACGGGGAGCTAGGTAATATCTAAAGAGAAAGGGGCACTCTTCCGTGAACGCTTGGTAAGTACGGATCGCAGCTCTTAACGGGGGTTTCAGGTGATAGGAAGCAGGCTGAGTTAGGACTTCGTTATGTTTAACTGTTCAAATACTTAAGAACTTCAGCTTAACTGAAGCGGCTGAAGCGAGTTTTGTTTTCCTCATGTGCCATAATTATATTGCTTTAAATAAGCGATTGTCGGGTGTTTGAGTTAAATGTGTGGAAGTTACTTTGTTCTTTTTGAACAACGATGAAGTAGAATTTCAAAAGGGAAATCTGGATAGGAAAAGCTGGTTAGGATCACTTCAACCGTAAGTGAGTGTAATACTGTGCCGAAGCGGGTATGATTTTTAATGATTTTTAATCTCATATTTTGTGGAAGTTGCTTTTGTCTTTGTGTGTAGATTTTGTGCCACGTGTTTGGTAATCAGTGACCCTTCTGGTCCACGACGGCACCGAAATAGGCTTTATTTTAACAGTTTGCTTGTTTAATGAGCTATGATTTCTGCAAGAATATCTGTTCTTTCGTGCGCTTTCTACAAAGCAGCACAACAGTTTGATTCGGAATGCATCACGCGCTCTAGTTTGGCCAATTGCAAGCAGCAGACGCAGTTAGTATGTTGAATAACTATCGCACAGCCTCGTGCATTGGTTAAACCTCTGTCTAGAATAGTCCATGCGTAGAATCGGAATGCGAATCTCACTGAGATATTTTTATGGTATGAATGCAAAGTACATGATAGTATCATTGCCTCCCACCCCAGTTTTTTGTGTTTCTTCTTGCTGTAGTTAAATTGTGCTCTGTTACATTCTCACGCAATTCTTACTTAAATATTTCTAGTCAGGCATCATACTTAGATACAATAAATAATCTATGTGAAAGATAAATTCTGTAGTGTTGATCTTACCCACTTACTCCGATTTCCAATCCTGAATTAATCAAGTTACTTCATGCACGACATGGAGCACTATTTATCCGGCCACTTAAAGAAATTTTCATACTTCTAATTAAATTATTAAAGTAATTAGACAAATAATTTTCCAGCTCCGTTTTTCTCTAAAAGTTTAGGAAGGGCTTGGGCTGGTGGCGACCCCGAATTTCTGAATTTTTATCATTATTTGTGTGCGAAAAGCAGCCAAAAATGCGAGATAACGTAAATGGCTCGACGAGAAACGTCGTTAAGGTAGTAATACGTTACAACATATCTTGAATATTACATCGTCGACTTTCCCACTTCGCTGACGTTAGTTGCAACGCTCTGCCGCTAGAGGGCTCCAAATCGTAGCGCATAATACGGCGGTGCGTGACATAGAGGTGCTAAAATCTCTCAGAATACCGAAAGCACGAATTCGAAGAATTCGACCACGTATGTACCACTCTGTCCTTCAGCATTACAGTGCCCACACGAGCACTGCTACGTCTGCGTCGCCTCGGTTTCACTACCATCGATAATCTTCCATCCAGTCTCGATATGGCCCTATACGATTTTTATCGTTTTCAAAACTTGCAGAATACCTCAGTGGACTCAGATTTCATAGTGATGAAGCGGCGCAAGCGGAGGTGAGGTTGTGGCTCTGTCAACGAAGTCAAACATTTACATTAACGTTACCAACATACTGATGTCTCTTCGGGAGAAATGTGTACGCCACCAGTGTGACTATGTTGAGAAATAAATATGTGGAGTTGAAAAATAAAGGTGTAGAATGTTAATTAACTTAGTTTTTTTAACAAAAGCTTTAAGAGTTTTCATATAAAGAACTCGGAGACATTATTTCTCAGCACGCCTTCGTGTTTGTGGTTACCCACACTTTCAACGTGCCACAGATGCCTCCGATTCTAATAACAACGGTAAAATATATAAAATTTTTTACAAGTACTGTCCACATCTGCGCCCTACTGGACCAAGTAATGCACAACAAGGGGAAACCAAATACTGAAAAATAAAGTAAAAAAATAAGTGGGGGAAGGGGTATGGACGGCATGACCACTCTGTGGTTGGATAATACTTCTCAAGATGTCACGTTTACGACGAAATTAGTCATGTAGGAGCATCGTACAAACACACCGTCATTTGACTTTCGCACAGACTCCCGCATGGAGAAGGTAAAAGCAGGCACCCTTGGCGTAGAGAAACAGCTGACAGAGTTGGAAACAACATCCTGATGGAATCCCAATTCGGTTTTACAGATCGTACTCTCTGGCGTCTGAAGCTTCCTTATATTGCATTTATATCGAATATTTCGCCCATTGCAAAGTCCCAAGCAACTTATTGTAGTGAGGTTTACATTACAAATAGTCTTTCAGGAATCTGCGGCAAATCCTTGTCTGCATCTACATGCACAATGCTGGCCATTAAAACAGAAATACAACGAACGGTAGTAAATAATGAAACGATACTTATTGTACTTACAAAGCACAGTAGGAAGAGCAATGAAATCTGTAAGTGATTTGGGAATATACAGGTTGTGAAATATAGCACACATAGCTGCCAAATCTGCCAGCAACTATCTACATCTACATCCATGCTCTGCAAATCATGTGAAGTGCATGGAAGAGGGTACGTCCCACTGGAGCAATTATTACGGTTTTTTCCCGTTCAATTCACGTGCGAGGGGGGGGGGGGCGAAGAATGGTTGTTTAAACACCTCTGTGTGTGCTGTAATCGTCTTGTTCTCCGGTTCCCTGAGTTATCATTTGAAGCTATTTCTTGAATATTTGTTAATAAACTCTGTCGCAAAATTTTCGGTCTATCTTCAAGAGTGTGCCAAACCACAGCCATTTCGGACCTCAGTGCTTTGAAGCGAGAGCTCATTGGAGGGCAGAATGGAGATCTGTTGCGTCTTCTGATGAAAACTGGTCCTGTCTTGGTGCCAGTGAAGGCCGTGTGTTCGTTACAAGGAGGTCAGTTGACGGTCTTCAACCAACATGTCTGCGTACTAGAGTTATGGTCTAAGGTGCGATTTTGTATGAGAGTAGGAGCACTCCCGTGGTTACCCACGCACTCTGTCTGCAGATGTATACGTCAGTCTGGTGATTCGACCTGTTGTTCTGCCATTCACGCACAGCATTCCGTGGTGTGTTTTCCAGGAGGATAACGCTCGGTCAAACACAACTGTTGGAACCCAGCGTTCCCTACAGAGTGTCAACATGTTGCCTTGGCCTACTCGATCACTAGATCTCTCTCCTATCGAGCACATACTGGGACATCATCGGACGACAACTTCAGCGTCATCCGACAACCAGCATTAACCGACCCTGTGTTGACCGACCAAGTGCAATAGGCATAAAACACCATCCCACGAACTGACATCCGGCACCTGTATAACACAATGCATGAACGCTTTAATGCTTGCATTCAACATTCTAGTGGTTATGGTTATTATTGTGACAACATTTCAGGAACTTCGATTCTCTTCTTTTTATGACATTTTTCCACAGTCCATGATTCACATCCACACTGTGCAGTGTGCCTGACACATGCTCTCAGAAATGTCTTCCCCAAAATTAAGGCGAAAGTTAAATATTACATTGTGCAACCGAATTAAATCATCACGTTTCTAAACCCCACAATTTTTTGCCGTTGAGTCGTATAAGTTCGAAATTTGGATCACAGATGCCTCCAAACTTCCCACATAATGGGGCATAAGCGTGGTGCCCGGCGACGTCACCATTACACTCGGAGATGCTTCAGACAACAAAATGTCTACATACGTAATAAAAAAAGGCCATAGGTGAGAGGTTTATGTGAGATGTAAGGTTGCTTAATGACATCACGCTGGTACCAAATTTTACTACAACTGTCCTTTCACGTCTCCGCGATGGAGGCTAGAACTGTGACGTCCAGCGTTGAAATCACGCGGTTTTCTTATGCGAGGTCGAGGAAAACATTTTAGACAGACCGCCAATCATAATCTACACGAAAAGGCCTCACGGGGTGGCAAAAAACAGAGTCAGTGAAACCATCTCTTCCCTTCAGGAGCTGATTACCACATATTTGGAATGTCGCAAAAGACAATTCGTAGTGCGATGACAATCAGGTTGATATTCTTGACAGTCTTTGACACTGCTGCCATCCCACAGACGTTTCAACACTTCTTAAAAGACATGTGGGCCCAGCAACCCCACTGAACGTGAACGAACCACTTTTCAATACAGTACGACCGCAAGTTTTGCTCTGGTGTACAGTATGAAACCACAAGCGACCGTTCAAAATCATTATAGGGAATTTGAATGCTACCGAAGCAGCAAAGGTGCTTCTATTTTTTCAGTCCTCCCTTTTGCGTATTGCTGTGGCGTGATCATGAAAGGGTGCGAATGGACACACATATGAGTAAAACGGTAAAGATTCGCTCTAACACCCCCCAGTTTTGCACTACTGTCAGCGCCACCCATGCACGTTTGTTGAGCGCTTTCAAACGACTTGGTTTAAATGGCTCTAAGCACTATGGGACTTAACATCTGAGGTCGTAAGAAACTACTTAAACCTAACTAACCTAAGGACATCACACACATCCATTCCCGAGGCAGGATTCGAACCTGCGGCCGTAGCAGCAGCGTGGTTCCGGACTGAAGCGCCTAGAACCGCTCGGCCACAACGGCCAGCGTTGAGCATTTTAAAAATGTACCTGAATAGAGAAAATCCATAACAAGATCGTAGTTGCTTGCATGTAGGCAACCACTTAACATCTCTCCATTCCGATATGCCTACTAGCAAACGGCCAAGACTCTCTCAAGGATTTTCTCTGTGCAGGTACATTTTTAAAGTACTCACTAAACGGGGGTAGGTGGCACTGACAGTGTTGTGAATACCGGGGTGTAGGTGTCTCAGAGGGGCCCTTTGCCATTCTATTCACAAATGTGTCGATGTCGCGCCCCTCCTGAGGTCTTTGCGTGTCGATTGTGAGTTGCGTTGTGTCTGAAACGTTTTTCCCAACCATACATAAGAAAACCGCGCAATTTCAACACTGGGCGTCGCGGTTCTAACCTCGATCGAAGAGGAGTTGTTAGAAGGGGTAAGCAGTGCGGGGTGGCCGCGCGGTCTTGGGCGCCTTGTCACGGTCCGTGCGGCTCGCCCTGTCGATGTTCGAGTCCTCCCTCGGGAATGGATGTGTGTGTTGTCCATAGCATAAGTTAGTTAAAGTTAGATTAAGCAGTGTGTAGGCTTAGGGACCGATAACCTCAGCAGTTTGGTCTCATAAGACCTTAACACAAATTTCCAATAAGAAGGGATAATATGTGGGGAAGATGGCTTGTGGCGAACGTTCCCATCGTGTGACGTGTCCACGGTGGCATTGTGCAGAAACGTGGTGAAATTTGCTGCCGATGTACCATCTGTAACCACCCCCAAAGCTCGTATGAACTTGTGTGCTCTGGCCTTTTTTTTAAATATATCTCAATATCATACTATTTGAAGCATCATCGAGCCTATGAATGAAGTCTCAGGCCACCAGGCTTTCGTACCAATACAAAGTAAGTTTGTAAGCAAGGTTATGCCAAATTTCAAACTTATGTATCGCAATGAGAAGTAACTGCCATTTTTTCGAAAAAGCCATCTTTTAATCATTTTGCTCTGTGTAGTAGACTTCTTTTGGCTACGAAAGCCTTCCTTTCATGTGATGGTCGGGTTTTTATGTTCTCCTTGTTTAGATTGTCCTGTATCATTTTGCTTACAAAGTAGTCGAATTCCTTCACTTCATCTATTTTGTGGTCCCCAAATTTTGTTAACTTTCTCACCAGTTTCGTTTTGGCTGATGCTCATTGTTTTCGCCTTTCGTCAGTTGACTCTCACTATCCTTATTCAGTCCTCATTATTATGATCATGCCCTTAAACATGTTCTACAATTCTTCACTATTAATGAGGCCGGCCCGGGTGGCCGAGCGGTTCTAGGCGCTACCGTCTGGAACCGCGCGACCGCAATGGTCGCAGGTTCGAGTCTTGCCGCGGACATGGATGTGTGTGATGTCCTTAGGTTAGTTAGGTTTAAGTAGTTCTAAGTTTTAGGGGACTGATGACCTCATAAGTTAAGTCCCATAGTGCTCAGAGCCATTTTTATTACTGAGGATAACAATGTCATAAGCGAGCGTTCTCATTGATATCGTTTTACCCCAAATTTTAATTCAACTCCTGAACCTGTCTTTTATTTCTGTTATTGCTTCTTCGATGTACAGGACGAACAGTAGGAGAGAAAGGCGGTATCCTTGTCTTACACCCTTTTTGATCTGAGCACTTCAATCCTTGTCTCCTGTACTTACACTCCTGGAAATGGAAAAAAGAACACATTGACACCGGTGTGTCAGACCCACCATACTTGCTCCGGACACTGCGAGAGGGCTGTACAAGCAATGATCACACGCACGGCACAGCGGACACACCAGGAACCGCGGTGTTGGCCGTCGAATGGCGCTAGCTGCGCAGCATTTGTGCACCGCCGCCGTCAGTGTCAGCCAGTTTGCCATGGCATACGGAGCTCCATCGCAGTCTTTAACACTGGTAGCATGCCGCGACAGCGTGGACGTGAACCGTATGTGCAGTTGACGGACTTTGAGCGAGGGCGTATAGTGGGCATGCGGGAGGCCGGGTGGACGTACCGCCGAATTGCTCAACACGTGGGGCGTGAGGTCTCCACAGTACATCGATGTTGTCGCCAGTGGTCGGCGGAAGGTGCACGTGCCCGTCGACCTGGGACCGGACCGCAGCGACGCACGGATGCACGCCAAGACCGTAGGATCCTACGCAGTGCCGTAGGGGACCGCACCGCCACTTCCCAGCAAATTAGGGACACTGTTGCTCCTGGGGTATCGGCGAGGACCATTTGCAACCGTCTACATGAAGCTGGGCTACGGTCCCGCACACCGTTAGGCCGTCTTCCGCTCACGCCCCAACATCGTGCAGCCCGCCTCCAGTGGTGTCGCGACAGGCGTGAATGGAGGGACGAATGGAGACGTGTCGTCTTCAGCGATGAGAGTCGCTTCTGCCTTGGTGCCAATGATGGTCGTATGCGTGTTTGGCGCCGTGCAGGTGAGCGCCACAATCAGGACTGCATACGACCGAGGCACACAGGGCCAACACCCGGCATCATGGTGTGGGGAGCGATCTCCTACACTGGCCGTACACCACTGGTGATCGTCGAGGGGACACTGAATAGTGCACGGTACATCCAAACCGTCATCGAACCCATCGTTCTACCATTCCTAGACCGGCAAGGGAACTTGCTGTTCCAACAGGACAATGCACGTCCGCATGTATCCCGTGCCACCCAACGTGCTCTAGAAGGTGTAAGTCTACTACCCTGGCCAGCAAGATCTCCGGATCTGTCCCCCATTGAGCATGTTTGGGACTGGATGAAGCGTCGTCTCACGCGGTCTGCACGTCCAGCACGAACGCTGGTCCAACTGAGGCGCCAGGTGGAAATGGCATGGCAAGCCGTTCCACAGGACTACATCCAGCATCTCTACGATCGTCTCCATGGGAGAATAGCAGCCTGCATTGCTGCGAAAGGTGGATATACACTGTACTAGTGCCGACATTGTGCATGCTCTGTTGCCTGTGTCTATGTGCCTGTGGTTCTGTCAGTGTGATCATGTGATGTATCTGACCCCAGGAATGTGTCAATAAAGTTTCCCCTTCCTGGGACAATGAATTCACGGTGTTCTTATTTCAATTTCCAGGAGTGTATTATCCATTCTTGTTCGTTGTCCATTGATCCGTGCTGTGGCTCGCGTTGGTGCTGTTTGTAGGTTTCCGTCCTCTGTTGGAGACCAGACCATATCGTTTAGTTGACGGGCGCCACTTGTTTCGCGAGCGTTGCCTATCCGCTAGTGGCAGCAGCGGTGGTTATCGGTATGTAGTAACTGTGGCCCTATCTCTGGGGCGACGTCGTTGTTCTTCCGTGTCGTGTCAGTGTGCAGTTCGGTGGGGGACTCAGGAGGAGAGAGGTGCGCACAGTGCCAGAACACACCGGGACCGCTGGCAGCACATATGGAGTGCCGGATCGAGGGCCTGTGGTCACGAGGGTGCACGATCTCTTCGTAAACCGGATCCTGAAAGCTTCGAGTTGAGTGCTTCTCGGTTCAAGTAGAGAAACTTCCACCATTGTGAGATCTTGTGATCCTCCAGTGACTTTGGTTCGTGTTGCTGCTCGTAGTGTTGCCGAGGCGAAGAGCAGCGAGTGGAGTGCTTGGGGAGCGAGGACCTGATTAGCTTTCCTGGACTTCTAATTACTGTTTATTGCGTTGAGTTTGTTACTATTTGTTAAGCTGAACCAGCGGTATTTTTCGTGCCTCGTGGCCACTAACGCCCCAGTTACCTGCCCTGGGGGCTAGTGTATGTAACTGCAGTGCAAGTTTCCTTGCCTCACCGCTGTTGTGAGGCGTGTAGTTTTGACAGATTTCTTGATTGTAGGTTAGTTGGCGATTCTTCTACTCTGGTGGTAGTGATTCCTTTCTCGGTCCGGGCGCTCTAAGCACAGTATTCTGTGGACGGAGTCCAGACCGCCGGTCCCGGCTTTGGCGTATTTTTACATCTCTGCATTTGGTTTTTTGGACGTCAGGTAGCCTCAGCAAGATTATCATAAGTCATTCGTTAGACTGCCACTAGTCTGAGTTACCATCTTGTGAAATGAATGCAACTCTTGGCTGCCTATCTCATTGCTCGCGAAGTGTTTTTTTGATGGACCTAATCAGAGGTCGATTCCTGGTGCACTGTCTGTGACTGGCCCTTGTGTTTTATTATTGTATTATTCTATGTTTTATTCTATGTTTCTAACATTTTTTTATATAATTGCCATTCTTGGCGTTACAGCAACTTTAAATAGTTGTGCTACCAAGTTTACTATATTTTGTCTCACCCGTTTGGTGATCAGTTGCCTGTCTTTTTAAATTGACCTTTGCTATTGCATCGCTGTTTTATGGTGTGTTTGTTAAATTTTTTTTTATAATTGCCGTTCTTGGTGTTAAGGGCCTTCAGCTGTGACTGTGGTTACTTGCCTTAAAATTCTAATTGGGATCACATTGGCTTGTTTTTAAAACATTGTTTGGATTGTCTGTATTTTATGCTCATTTGGTAAATTGTAACGCACTGAAAGCACTATTAATTACACAGTTGTTTAGTCTTTTATTAATAACGTGTGACATCTTTATTTATTGCTGAGTCTGGAATTATCGTTTTAAAATAAATATATGTAATTGCAAAAGGCAATCAATAGTAAGGGATTACGGTCCCGTCCACAATCGTATCCGAATCCTGCCTTCCTTGACTACCAGGTTTCATACATGTTGCACATTGCCATCTTTGACTATATACTAAATTAATTTTTCTGCGAATTTCGAATATCTTGCACCATTTTACATTGTCAAACACTGTATAGGCCGACACATTCTATGAAGGGACACTGGTTTTTCTTATGTCTCGGTTCTGTTATCAGCCGTAATGTGAGAAATGTTTCTCTGGTGCATTTACGTTTGCGAAGGCCAAACAAAAATCGTCACCAAAGAGACACTTTTCCGTAGGGAAACGTTGAAAGACCTCCACACGACCGGTAGAGTACGGCACGGTGCTCGCTGAACGCATTTCATGTTGGGAATAGCGAAGTTGCAGCGCTGTTTAATCCCCAAAGAAGCGGTGTCGGCGGCGGACATTATTCGCGTCCGCCGGTAGTAGTTCCGAGGGCTAACGACACGGAGCACCTGCTGGCCGGCGGTCGGCGCCGGTGACTGCCGCTGGACGGATTAGGCGAGCGGCCGCCTCTTGCAAGTAATGGCGGCCCATTACGCTAATTGGAGCGGCGGGGACTCTGATTAGGCGCGGCTGGACGGCTTTCACGCGATGAGTAGCGGCGCCGATTTGCTCTGCTCTCCCTCGACCCACGGCCTGTCCTGGCCCGGTCTTATCGCACGGGCGCGACCGCAGTGCTAGAGGCCTGTGTGCCGGTGCCCACGCGCAGGCTGACGACACCCCTTCTATACTAACGACTCCGACTCGCCACAGACGAAGAGCGTATCTCACAGAGCGTGCTGTGGTACCACTCCAGCAGTCTGCGAAAATTGCAAAATCCCTGGAGAATGACACAAGTAAATCCGAATTTGAAGATCCGTTCATTTTCAGATCTCACTCTTTACGGTGCATACACAAACTTACAAGAGGGCACCGTCGTCAGTACCTGACATAACATACAATTTTTGTCAGACTGCAACAGTGCTGCCATCAGTATTGTTCGTTGTGGTGCTGTATAAAGTATTGGTGGTCTGGAGAGTTTTAATGGATGTGATGTTACTATTTACCGCACTTTTCATATTTCTTAAGTTTTTAATAGGCAAATTGCTATATCTTACACTAAAGAGCCAAAGAAACTGGTACACCTCCTGTTGTGTACATAGTTCCGCGTAATCAGCGCGTACACAACTTTCCCACTAGAGCGCGCCCCGCTAAGCACAACAGCGCAGGCGCAGCGCTCGTCCGTCTTCGCACTACGAGATGGCGCTGCCTTGGAGACGGACCAAATTCTGCTTCCGCCGATCCGCGTATTAATATGTAACGCAGCCAATGAGATTGCTGCTAACGTAGAACCTTTTCTCCTCGCGGATCACACTCGCGCAGTGATACCTGAACGCGCGAGGTATTATAACGAGTGTACAAACCTCCGATTAGTCAGTCTGCATTTGTCTGCACTAGTCTCCACCAGTCTGTACCAGTCTGCATTTGTCTGCACCAGTCTGTACCAGTCTGCATTAGTCTGTACCAGCCTATAGTCAAGTTTCAGTCTGCACCTAAGAAGATTATCATATCCCTGTACATAGCCATGAAGATAAATGTATAGACACTTTGTCAAGTGTCAGAGATATGTGAGAATAAGATTAACGTACCAAGACCAAAGGAACTTCAGATTGTCAATTGTAAATAGCATCCAGAATCATGTTACATAATGTTTATGCTTGTTATTATTTTAATAAATGTGTGTGAAAATTAATCAAGTTCTGTTTAAAGTTGGTTACCGCCAATCTGCTACTCTAAGCGTGCAAGTGGCATTTCTATTGTCTGACCTAACGGCAGAAGATAAACGCGCCACGATAAGACCACAAGACATATTGCTGACACTCGCCTACTTTGTTAGAGCGACAAGTCAAATAATCTGATGGTGTGTGTACCGAAGGTCTTACAGTACGCACACCACACCTCCTTAATATCGTGTAGGGCCCCCGTGAGCACTCAGATGTGCCGAAACACGAAGTGCCATGGACTCGACTAATGTCGCATTGTCCTGTTGGAATTTTCCAAGTCCGTCGGAATGCACAATCTACATGTATGTATGCAGATGATCAGACAGGACACTTACGTACGTGTCACCTGCTAGAGTCGTATCTGTAAGTATCAGGGTCGCATATAACTCCAATTGCACACGCCCCCACCATTACAGAGCCTCCACCAGCTTGAACAGTCCCCTGCTGACATGCTGGGTCCGTGGTTTCATGAGGTCGTCTCTATACCCGTACACTCGATACCATTTGAAAAAGAGACTTGTCCGAGCAAGCAACATGTTTCCAGTCATCAACAGTCCAATGCCGGTGTTGACGGGCCAGGCGAGGCGTACAGCTTTGTGTCGTGCAGTCATCGAGTGGGCCTTCGGCTCCGAAAGCCCATATCTATGATGTTTCGTTGAATAGGTCGCACGCTGACACTTGTTGATGGCGCAGCACTGAAATACGCAGCAGTTCCCGGAAGGGTTGTACTTCTGTGACGCTGAACGATTTTCTTCAGTCGTCGTTGGTCCCGTTTCTGGAGGATCTCTTTCCAGCGGCAGCGATGTCGGAAATGTCGTGTTTTACCGGATACGTGAATTTCACGGTACATTCGTGAAATGGCCGTACGGAAAAATTCCCACTTCATCGCTACCGCGGAGATGCTGTGCCCCATCGCTCGTACCCCGACTATAACACCACGTCAAAGTCAGGTAAATTTTGATAACCTGCCGTCGTAGCAGTAGTAACCGATCTAACATCTGCGCCAGACACTTGTTTTATATAGGCGTTGCCAACCGCAGTGCGATATTCTGCCTGTTTACATATCTCTGTATTTGATTACGCGTGCCTATACCAGTTTCTTTTGCAATTTAGGGTATTTTAGTTGTAGTGCGCCTCTTGCTGTTAGGACTCGCAGTCATCGTAAGGTTGACGAATCTGAGGGGATATATGCATGGCATCGAGAAGTGATTCTTGTTGTTGTAGTTCTCAGGGGCACTCTGGGATGCTCTCCTTCTATGGCACCCCTGTGTATCTCTGAACGAGAGCTCGATTGCGTACAGGAACACCGAACTGTATGTTGCAGTTCACGCGTCAGTGTTTGGGCGTGGCTTGGTTTTTCAGGTCGCTGGGGGCGATTGCGAGTTGGAGTCGCATGTTTCGGTTGTAATAACGCCAAGCAAGTCTATAAGTGGCTTACGTTATCAGCGCGCTCTGCTCGTCTGCACTGAACGACTCACGAGATGCGTCGTTATAGGAGAAGCTGCTGCTCGCACACTATTGTTTATAAAGGAGTGGACAATATTAAAATAAGTGTTAAACCATATGTGTTAGAAAACGTTTTCGATGGGCCTACAGTTTTTGTTGGGGTGGTATTGAATATTATGTTTATGAAGAGTGATGCTCACTCACATGGATGCGGATGATTACCGTAACTACTGAAAGTATTGTTGGTCTGGATAGCTTTAATGGACATGATGTTATTGCAAACTGTGCTTTTCAGATTTCTGGGTGTACAACAGGGATATTCGTATATCTTATATTAGTTCTGGTAATACCTTGTTGTTAGGACTCGCAGTCATCGTAAATTTTATAAGTCTCAGGGTTATGTGTATAGTGTAAAGGTGATGGTGTGTGTAGAAGTGTAAATGTTGTGGGTGATCTGTCTCTGTATTATCGCTAATAACGTGCCTGACCTTGAAAAAAAAATGGCTCTAAGGACTATGGGACTTAACATCTGAGGTCATCAGTCCCCTAGGAAAAAAAAAGAAAAAAAAAAGCCGCTGATCTTGCCAAAAGCCGAGAAGCGATAACTGGTGTTGTAGCTCTAAAGGGCACCACACTGCCATAAAAGGAATTAGTTCACCCTTTGACCTTTTGGAGGTTTCCAGATTACTGAAGATTTATTGTTGCAACAGTGCATAGCGAGTATATGAAATGACTACATTCACAGATCGATAGCAGAATGGCTTCAGAGGTACCAGGTATCGACATATGCTGAAACACCCTCCATGGGCGGCAATACAGGCGGTGACTGCGGCATCCATTCGATTCTACAGATGGCGAATATTGTCCTGGGATGCGTTACGCGACGGCTGCTCGACCTATTCACCTCGTTCTGTGAGAGTTGTTGATTGACGAGCCACACGGGTCACTTCTCGTTCCATCACATCCCACACGTATTCAGTTGAAGAGGCTCCAGAGATCGTGTTGGCCAGGGAAACTGCCGTACGTCTCAGAGAGCTCATCGAGTTTCACGGGCAGTGTGCGGATGCGCATTATCCTCCTTGTACATCGCCTTTCTGTTACAATAACGGCAAAATATCACGTCTAGTAACTTTGTGTAACTACCAAGCGCTGGTTAATACCCCGTCCAGAAACACCAAAGTGGAGCGAGAGCTGTAGCTTCCTGCACACCAGACCATAAGGCCTGCGGCGGGCAAGTGTGCATTTGACGAATTTATTCTACGAGACAGCACTTAACAGACCTGTGTAAACGACCATAAATTACGTACAGACAATCTTCTTTCATCGCTGACGACCACGGCGTGCCGTTCCATATTCGAAGTGATCCTCTAACTGCACCAGAGACTATATAAGTCGATGCTGTGGCGTGAGTGCAAGTAAGGCTAGCGCTGTGCGTTCCCCTTGTCCCACGGCTAATAACTTGTCCACAACAGTTTGTGGTGACACGCCAGGGCTTACGAGCGTTCGTATCTCCGCTGTACCTGCCACTGCTGCCCTTACAGTACGACGATCCTGGCAGGCATCTCTGTTGTGCAGACTTCCGGAATCTCGTCTAGGTGTATGGTAATATTCACGTAACCACTGACACCAGCATCGTTGAACAACTGGCGCAGCACGTCCAACTTGTCTGCCATTTCTCCGAAAGAACCACCTGCCACACGGAAGGCCACAATTTGATTACTTTGAAACTCGTGTTGCAGGGAGCACGAGTGGAACTGTGTGGCTTGTTTGCTTGCTCGCTTCACACGTTGGCGCCACATTAAGGTTTCTGGCAGTGAACATTCCCTTACTCCACCCGTTGTCGGATGACGCTGAGAACATCAGTACATCCACTATCCCCCAGGTGGCATATGCTGTCACCGGATCAAAGCCAACGTCATCTTTTCAGATGTACTAATTTTTTTTCGGCATGGTAGGAGGTTTAAACATGGTGCTCCACGGACGTGCCACACTCCCGACTTTCATGAGGATCTCCATTGTCACGAAGAAGACAATCCGACGACGACTACTCGAAACGTGAGCCGAGCCATGCGCTCCTGTAAAGTACACGGGTCAGAGTTCGTTGTGCACACTGTACACAACGCCGAAGCGTTTCTCTCTGAATTTTTACATTTAATCTCAGATATTTTAAATGAAACTTTTCTCAGAATGTCACAGTAGTGATATAATGTGGTTGTTATAGAACTGTTGGGACCAAATAGCGCGACACATAAGAGCAACCCCTAAAGATGACGAAACTGACCAAACAGATAAGATAAAATAATAATAATAACAATAATAACAATAAAATGGTTCTGAGGACTACGGGACTTAACATCCGAGGTCATTAGTCCCCTAGAACTCAGAATTACTTAAGCCTAACTAACTAAACTAAGGACATCACACACATCCATGCCCGAGGCAGGATTCGAACCTGCGACCGTAGCGGTCGCGTGGTTCCAGACTGAAGCGCCTAGAACAGCTTGGCCACACCGGCCGGCAATATCTGGCACCTCACATACACTCAAGTTGGTTACTCATTTACTGAAACAGGTCGGTTCGTCATCTTCCATTGTTGAGCACTTTTCCATCAAACCATTGGCAACTCGATCTCAGGGAGTTTTATTATCGGTACATGTGGCGTGTTTCCGATGTCTCCTACAGTGCCAACAACCTGCAACGTAGCAGCGCTATGCGGGTCATCGCTCCAGTTCCGTAGGCGTACCGCTCGAAGTCAGCGGAAGCAGGCTAGTTCCGAGGGTTCGCACAAGAGCATTAGGCTGCCACACTTACGGACAACCTCGCCATTTTCCGTAGCCAATCCGAAAGCACATAGCTAGACCAACAGATATCTAGTAGTCAGTCACCACCTGGTTGTAACTGCACTCGCCCGGCGACCGCACCTTACTCACTGTTCTACTCTTCCTGCTCGTCCCTATCGATGGCTGTACTGTTCATGTGGGGGAAGGGCAAGTGACGGGGCCTGGGTTCAATTCCCAGCCGGGTTGGAGATTTGTCCTCTTGGGGACTGGGTGTTGTCCTTACGTTCGTGTCATCACCACTGACATTCTTCTAGTGAGATAGCCGCGCGGGATTAGACGAGCGGTCTACGGCGCTGCAGTCTTGGACTGTGCGGCTGGTTCCGGCAGAGGTTCGAGACCTCCCTTGGGCATGGGTGTGTGTGTTTGTCCATAGGATAATTTAGGTTAAGGAGCGTGTAAGCTTAGGGACTGATAACCTTAGCAGTTAAGTCCCATAAAATTTCACACATTTTCTAGTGAGATAGGTTAGTGGGTACACCAGGAAAGCTCTGTGTCGATCTCGTCCTCGCCGTGTTTCTGTCCAACTGCTCCTCTCCCCTCTTTCTGTCCGTCCATTTCCTTCTCCCCCCTCTCCCTGTTCATTTCCTCCGATCCCCTCTCAGTGTTCATCTGCCCCTCCTTCCCCTCTCTCTCCATCTATTCCTCTTTCCTTTCTCTGTCCATCTCCTACAATCCCTTCTCCCTGTCCATCACCTCCTCTTCCCTTTCGCTGTCAGTTTCCTCCTCCCCTTTCTCTGTTCTTCTCCTGCATTTCCCTTTCTATCTCCTCCTATTACCTTCCCTCTCCACGTTATCATCCCTATCCAGAAAGGAAGCTTGGGATTGTCACGCCCATAGTATTTCTTTCCAGATCGTAACTAAAATGTGTACCAAATTTGGTTGGAACGATTCCATGGGTATAGGATGAGATTTTTATCTGTGAATTTGCCAGCGTACGTACACGTAGATGTATTTCACATGTATTTAACACATTTCACATGTATTAGTATACATATTTCAACTGTTTCTCTAGCGAATTACGTCCTGAAATTTCATTTTCAGGCAGCTCAATGTTTATACCTAATCTCTTGAAATATGTGCTGTACAATGATATAATTTTGCAAGTATATCCAGTGTTATGTAGCTACTGGCTACTTTTGTGAAAAGTGTTAGTGATAAGCGAGTAACAAATTAAAACGTCATATTTGTGCAGCAGTTTTACTGCACGGACAGCGAAAATGTGAGTTTAGTTGACATCGGTCGAATAATTTAAGTGGAGATGTGGAACATTCATACCGGGTGATCAAAAAGTCAGTATAAATTTGAAAACTTAATAAACCACGGAATAATGTAGATTGAGAGGTAAAAATTGACACACATAGTTGGAATGACATTGCTAGACACGTGAAAGATCTCTTGCGCGCGTCGTTTGGTGATGATCGTGTGCTCAGCCGCCACTTTCGTCATGCTTGGCCTCCCAGGTCCCCAGACCTCAGTCCGTGCGATTATTGGCTTTGGGGTTACCTGAAGTCGCAAGTGTATCGTGATCGACCGACATCTCTAGGGATGCTGAAAGACAACATCCGACGCCAACGCCTCACCATAACTCC
Organism: Schistocerca nitens; assembly: GCF_023898315.1. Taxonomy (NCBI): domain Eukaryota; kingdom Metazoa; phylum Arthropoda; class Insecta; order Orthoptera; family Acrididae; genus Schistocerca; species Schistocerca nitens. The sequence continues at coordinate 1,084,934,973 of NC_064614.1, read as the reverse complement.
GGACATGCTTTACAGTGCTGTTCACAACATTATTCCTCGTCTACAGCTATTGGTGAGGAATGATGGTAGACATATTGAGCATTTCCTGTAAAGAACATTATCTTTGCTTTGTCTTACTTTGTTATGCTAATTATTGCTTTTCTGATCAGATGAAGCGCCATCTGTCGGACTTTTTTGAACTTTTGTATTTTTTTGGTTCTAATAAAACCCCATGTCATTCCAAGCATGTGTGTCAATTTGTACCTCTCTATCTACATTATTCCGTGATTTATTCAGTTTTCAAATGTATACTGACTTTTTGATCACCCGGTACGTACATATACACCTACATTCGTTTCTTTAAATTAGTATGTATCGATTCGGTATAAATCTTTCAATTGCCACAGATACTATTTCTCTGAATGTAAGCCACTTCTGGTCTACACATACATAGTTAGTTGGAAAGGACTGGAGGCTGTCCCTCAGGAAATTACTGCTTTGCGAGTAACGACACAGGAGAGGCAAGACTGGCGGTATATGTGTCTACTGCGACGTGACGGCAGATCTCGAGGGCGACCTCGCGTAGAGATTACAGGCAGACGAGATTTCAAACTGCGGACGGGAACAGGCTGGAAGGAGAGGGCGTTGGAACGGAGTCGATTCCCGCTAGCGAGGGCGCGTGCCGCTCGGCGGGCATTATCAAACGGGCTATTTAGCAAATAACCCCTATTGTGCTCCGCCGTCGCAAGAGTATTACGGACTTGATAGCATTAAGCGTCCGATTACGGAACCATTAATTGTGTAAATTCGTTGCCAGGCGGCAGGCAGGTTGCGGGGCGGGGCGAAGCGTTCGCGTCTCGGCGAGGTCGCGCCTCGCTGCCTGGCGGCGCTTTTCATCTGTCGCAAGTCGACCGCCGCGCCGCGGTGAGCAGAGCGGCATCCAGATTCCTGCAGAGAGGCAAACAGGGTTGCCTGAGGTTGCCCGCTCGCAGTCCCGTAGCCAGGCAAGTCTAATCTGTTATTCAGATTCCGCGGCTCGGCAGTTTCTGAGGAAATCGTTGCCATGGTAACCACCGCCGACGTCAGACGCCACTGTGTCTCCAGAGGTCAGCCGATCGAGTTCCTTCCTCGTCCTCACCCTCCCTCCATCACCCAACCCCCCCTCCCCGCCACCCGGCACAGTGTTTGTGTCTGACATTTCCAGTGCCGTTCTTTTGTGTCGCCTAGCGTCTCGGTAAACTTTCTATTGGCAAAAGTCGCTGGGCGGATGTGAAAACGTAGTTACTGAGGGTGAGCCACTGGGACTAATTATTTCCAAACTAGGTGCACATCTGCCTTGCTGTTCTCGTGCCGAAAGGTTATAATTAAAGTGCAACTACTGACAAAGTCTACTCATTTGGCAGGGAAACTTGGTAGATAGATATTTTAGCGCGATTATGAGGAACCGATTTACGCCGTAAAAAAAGCAGTTCCAATTTTGGCTACCAGGTGCAAATCTGGCGCTGTGAATGCAAGAAAGACGTATAGAAACCTTCCCGTTTGTAATGAATTAGGAATGGGTCGTGGGCAGATAAGTTTAACAAGTGAGAAAGGCATAGTTTATTATTAATTGTTGCTTACACAATTTGTTCAATATGAGCACTGGAGAACCCGTAGAATGTGATCAATAGTTGGGCTAGGCACGTCTGGTGGAATCTGAACAATGTGTTCCTCTATACTGTCCTTCAGTATGAGGCAGAGGCCGCACGTGACCCTGGTAAACCAGTTCTTTTAGGTAACGCCATTGCCAAATGTCACATGGATCAGAACAGGTGATCTTGCAGGCTAAGCTTCTGGAAAATCTCTGGAGATAAAGCTTAGTAAAAGGCTGTATTGTCGCGTCCCGGCACAGCCTTACTATACCAGAATGAAGTAAGTGCGAACTGCGTAGCGCAATCGTGACGTTAACGACAATGGGTTGGTTATAAATTGCTGTCAACCTTTATATTGGACATGAGAGGGAGAGAATCTACTTGGTTTGAAGCAAATAAGTTTCCTGAAAATAGGTTACAGAACTGCAATAGGCAGAAAAGTTTATTCTCACATATACTTATGTGAGTTGTTGGACCATAAACCCCCTAGTAAGATTCAGTCTATTTATTCGGACTTGCTACTTCAAAGTTAATTGCAGGTACATATAAGAAACAAGTACAAAGCAATTACTTGTTCTTGGTTAGCACTTAAATCTCTCTAAGTAATTGAGACAAAGATGGTTCAAATGGCTCTGAGCACTATGGGACTCAACATCTGTGGTCATAAGTCCCCTAGAACTTAGAACTACTTAAACCTAACTAACCTAAGGACATCACACACATCCATGCCCGAGGCAGGATTCGAACCTGCCACCGTAGCAGTCGCGCGGGTCCTGACTGAGCGCCTAGAACCGCTAGACCACCGCGGCCGGCTATTGTGACAAAGACTGACAGCCTCTGTTCAACACTATTCCAATGAAACTCTAAAAATCCTACTTGACTTGCAGTTCCTGAGTGTCCACCAGAGTCTATCACCGTCTTCTCGTAGTTGAAGTCTTTATCAGCTGTATCGCCTGCTATGGGCTTACTCGACCCCACTGGCGTCTCGCTGCGGAATCTCCAAACTGCCGGCACTGGCTCTGAATCTGCATCTGAATCTCTGCTTCCAGCTATTCCGCTGCCTGGCCTTTTATTTCGTTTATGTACTTGGGTGCACATGAGTTAATTTGTTTCACACGACTCTTTCATTTCTAAGTGATCGGATTGCACAAGAATGCCTATGGTTCTACATGACACTCTCGTTTCTAGCTGCACACAACTTAATTTGGTTCCACACGAGTCTTTTCCGCACGTGACTAACACTCTCTCTTGCTGTTTTATCGCCGCGGTTTTTGCGTCTTCCATTGTGTATGTTTGATTCATGCTGCTTCCTCTGTCAAGAAGCAAACACTAAGTTATTTGATCAACAAGCCATACTTGGCAGCCTCCGCCGCTTATCTTGTCCCTACATCCTGGTGGACTATTTCTTAATGTCGGCTGTCTGTTTGCCTATGGAGCCTGGAGTCTTATTATGGTCACAAAAGCAAGAATAAAAATTAAAATTTTCTACAGTCACAACAGTATTAGGCAGTTCTTTCACAAGGCGAGCGACATGAGGTGCTGCCCCATCCTGCATGCAACAGTGGTTCCCACACAGCTGCGCTGTTTCAAAGCAAGAATTACATGCTGAACAAGGTCCCGATAAGGTGCGGACGTCACGGTATTCCTAAAAGATCCTTTTCGGTGTATTCTTTTCAAAGAAGAACGGACCGAGGATAAAGGTGCTTGTGAAACAGCATCACACAGTCACATATTGTGAATTCAGTGGATCTTCGTGCACAGAACACGGATTAACAGTACCCTAAATTCGGTAGTTCTATGTATTCACTACAACCTATAGTGCAGAATGTGCCTCATCAGTCCACAGAATATTGCTCGGCCACATGTCATCAACTTCGTTCAGTGCCTGAAACCGAAGAGCAGATTCGGAACGTTTTTGCGGATCACGAGCTATCTGTTGCAGCAACGTCTATCTCTTGTTCCCGTACCAGTCTGAAATAAACCGCTAAACTGTCCGTACTGTTGACAGTGGGCCGGACAACTCTCGCAACACTGCACGAGCTCTACATTTACCTGGGGCACATGCTCCCCGGTCACTTACAGCAACAGCAATCTTGTCAAAAACTTCCACCGGGAGAAGACGCATTCCTCATCCGGAGGTCACACCAAGTCCACATATGTTTTAGAATTTCAGTGTATCTTCCTTGAACAATTTAATGACATCGGTGTTCTCCTCACATAGCTGCCGTACACATGAAACAGTTTCACTAAGATAGTATGGTCTCTCTTTTCGATAGCCGTACTTTTCATTCAAGTTATGGCCTGTCAAATGACAGTGTCGATGTCATGCCATTATACAAACAGTGTAAAATGGTTCAAATGGCTCTGAGCACTATGGGACTCAACTGCTGTGGTCATCAGTCCCCTAGAACTTAGAACTACTTAAACCTAACTAACCTAAGGACATCACACACATCCATGCCCGAGGCAGGATTCGAACCTGCGACCGTAGCAGTCGCACGGTTCCTGACTGCGCGCCTAGAACCGCGAGACCACCGCGGCCGGCACAAACAGTGTACAGCGCCAGATTTGCACCTGGTGGCGACAACTGCCGCTAATTCGTCTTCCAACGTAAATCGGTTCCGCGTTAACGAATTTTCATGTCCACCAAGTTTCGCTGCCATACAGAGACTACAGCCCACACTAGGCTTCCGTGAGTATTTACACTTTCATTACACCCACACGGTGTAAGGAAAGTACACACATGCATTCATAACGAGTAATGATCAAACTATATACGGCGTAAATTTGGTTCTTTCTACCCCCGGTAAAGTGTTCGTTTAAACATCGATATACAAAAAAGTTTGCATTAATGAGGGACGGATGTAGGGCTGCCTGTTGAGGAAAATTATTTTATTGATTATTTAGAAAATCTGTTTCATAGTGAATAAGGAGTCGCCACGCAGTATTCCAACGCGGGGAATTTTGTACATGGACGGAAAGACGTGCTCGGTGTTGGCTATGTAACAGCGGTCCTGGCTTTCGCCCAGCTGAAGGAACACTTACTAAAAACTTGGTAACGCTGGTCTTTACATTTTATCTAATCACGACTGTCGTGGACCTTTCATTATGCCAAACCAGAATAATAGGCATTTAATCTTCCGTGAATCTCATTCAAAATTAGTGGATGTGATTGTGGTTCGAAAATATATGCTTAAGTCGAAATTTCCTGCAGATTAGAATTTGTAGATCTTGGGACACCTGTCTTCTGCGTGCAAGTGCACCTGGCGGTAAAGACCAGAGGTCCAAGATTCGAGTCCCGGTCCGGCACACAGTTGTCTGAATGAGCGCAAACTCCGCTGCAATGCGAAAATTAGTTCTGGAAACAGTCCTCTTAGCCGAGGCTAAGCCATGTCTCGGCAATATCCTGTCTTCCAGGTGTGCTAGTCAAGCATAGTGTGCAGAGGAAATTCACGATATTTCGAAGTTAGCAGATTGGGTAGGAGCGGAAGTAAAGCTGTGAGACCGGGTCGTGGGTCATGTTTGGGTTAGCTCATTCGGGAGAATACTTGCCCGCGAAGGACAGAAGTCCCGATTTTGAGTCGCGGTCCATTACACAGTTATAATCTGCCAGGTAGTTTCAAACCAGCACACCTTCCGCTGCAGAATGAAAATTCGTTCTGGATACGCTGAAGTTACTGTATTCAATTATTCATCGTTTGTCTTGGTCTACTGAGGATTTCACTGATTGTGTGATAATTTCTTTTCAGTTTATTTAACGAGTATTACGAGAAGTGGAGCGGTTTTCACTCTTTGAATTGACGCTGAGTAGTCTTTGCAATGTTATACGTCTGACGCGTCGGTACTTTTTTTATTCTAGGAAATACAAGAGATGTTACTTAAAATCCGTCTTGATTGCAATTTTTTTTTTGTTCATATGACTGGTTTCGTTTCATTCAGAACCATCTTCAGATCTGATATTTCAGTTACAGGAGTGACCCGTCCAAATCCAGCAACTTTCACATGTTACGTCACATAGCGGCGAAATCTTGAACAGTAAACCCATCCATGGTAAAACCGCCGACATTTGCGCTGTCGTGCACTATTTCCAGTGCAGTACAGATTGCAATATTTCTGGCGTTACAGTCATCATATTCAGCAACAGGTAGCTCTTCCTGCAGCTGTTGAGAAGGTGACAGTGGAAAGATGACTTAAAGTAGTGTATCTGTGACAAATGGTTTATTCGGTACCTGTATCGTGAGAAAGATCGCCTAAATTGTGGTCCTTCTCCGCAATAGGCTGCTGCGTTCGGAAGTAGCGCGCCAGAATGATAAACTTCTGTTAATATAAGAAAAGCTAAACAGTGAATTTACTTGCATTTAATATAAACGCATCTTTCAATAGCGCGCTATCATTCCATTATTTCAAAATTGTTAGTTACCAGCAGAGTAATAAGCAATTGCTAAATGTAAAGGCAGACGAAGTACTTCAGAGATCTTCGAGTCGAACCTAACTTGGATGGCAAGCAAAGTGGTACGGTGTTAGATCACAGCTCGATCGGCAGTCACGAATGAGAGATATGCTGTCTGGCGCGGTCGATATCAGTCAAAACTTAATATACAACTTCCAGTTTTTGAACGTCTAATTGAAAACTAATTTGATAGTAATCACGCAAACAGGCAATTCATTATTTTGTTTATTCTTTGCGAAAATATGAAGAATGGAAATTATTTGTGATTCTTCCAACAAAAAGTGCTTAAACAAACTAATTCAGAATTTAATTAATTACACGATACCAGCTCCTCGAGAATAGTTTATTACAGCCCCAAAATAACGGATTCACAACTGACGTGCTGTTTTCTGCACAGGTGACAATAACTATAGAAGACTGAAGTTTGGTGAACATTACTCACAAGGGAACCTCCCCATCGAACCCCCCTCAGATTTAGTTATAAGTTGGCACAGTGGATACGCCTTGAAAAACTAAACACATATCAATCGAGAAACAGGAAGAAGTTGTGTGGAACTATGAAAACATAAGCAAAATATACAAACTGAGCAGTCCATGTGCAAGATATACAACATCTAGGAGAGTGTGAACTCAGGAGCGCCGTGGTCCCGTGGTTAGCGTGAGCAGCTGCGAAATGAGATGTCCTTGGTTCAATTTTTCCCTCGGGTGAAAAGTTTACTTTCTTTATTTTTGCAAAGTTATGATCTATCCGTTCGTTCATTGACGTCTCTGTTCACTGTAATAACTTTAGTGTCTGTGTTTTGCGACCGCACCGCAAAACGGTGCGATTAGTAGACGAAAGGACGTGCCTCTCCAATGGGAACCGAAAACATTTGATCGCAAGGTCATAGGTCAACAGATTCCTCCACAGGAAAACACGTCTGATATATTCTATACAAAACTGGTGACGGCATGTGCGTCACATGACAGGAATATGTTGTCGACCCACCTAACTTGTACACTTGGCGAATGGATAAAAATATTCTTCTACCTTACCCGATTTAGGTTTTCTTGTGGATGTGATAATCACTTCCAAAAAAGTGAAGAAAACATAAGCGTTTGTCACATAAACTGAAAAAAAAAGTTTAACTTTTCACCCAAGGCAAGGCTTGAACCAAGGACTTCTCACCCCGCAGCTGCTCACGCTAACCACAGGACCACGGCACTCCTGAACTTGCTGTTTCCTTGTTGCTGCCTATCTTGCGCATGGACTACTCAATTTGTATATTTTGCTTATTTTTTCATAGTTCCACACAACTTCTTCCTGTTTTCTTGATTGATCTGTGTTCAGTTTTACAAGACCTATCCACTGTGCCAACTTATAACTAAATCTGAGGGGGGTGCGATGGGGAGGTTCCCTTGTCAGAACTTGCGCATTCCACTCAGGATGTTGGCAGCAACTAGGCATATCACGCGCACTGCAGTCTTACTACAAATGAGGTTAGTGACACGTCATCTGTGGTTACACAGAGGAGCTATGAAGGAAGGGAATTTTCGAGGGAAGTGTTTATCATACACACCTAAATCCCTCTTGCTACCTTCAACTTTCCGTAAGATATAAAGCAAACTGGTGCAAGAAACCGAACGAAATGTAGTAACTCTTTGAGACGCCACCGGAGACCATGCATCCCCGATACCATAATGCTCTGAACGGGTCCCTCAAGAACTTCTGAAAGTCCGTCGGTTCTGCCGTATCATAACTAATAGCGTAAACGTAAGCAGCTGAAAACACACGATATTGGAAGCAAGAAAGAAGTCTCAGTAAACATTGGTCCACAAAATAACTGTTTGCGACATAATTGCGATTTTGTCGTTACCAGGCGCTACTAACGTGACTCTGTTAGACACCGTAGGCTGCTCCGTGATGTGGTCTTTAGTCACATTTTCGTGGCGATAACATAGAACTTACAGTAATGAGAAGTATGCGGATATGCGCTTCTTATGTGGTAGGGCAGACGGCAATGCAGCGAGACTGCTCTTACACTGATCAGTCAGAACATTATGACCCCCTAGTTTATAGCCGGTACGACCAGCTTTGGCTGGGATAACAGTGGCGACTCGTGGTGGCATGGGAGTATGAAGCCTTGGTAATTTTCTGGTGGGAGATGGCGAACATCTGCACACACAATTCCCGTACATTCCAGGAGGGGACTATGAGCTCTGACGCCGCGTTTAGTTGCATCCCAGATGCGTTCGATCGCCTTCAGATCTCGCGAAACGGGGGTCCGGAAGATCAACTGGAAATCACCACTGTTTTTCTCTAACCACTCCATCGCATTCTTGCACTTGTAACATAGCGCATTATCCTGTTGAAAAATGCCACTGTCGTCGGGAAATAAGATCGTCCTGAAGGGGTGTATGTGGTCTGCAACCAATGTACGATACTTCTTGGCCATCTTGGTGCCTTGAACGAGCTCCACTACACCCGTGGATGCCCACGTAAATGTTTCCAGAGCATAATGAAGCTGCGGCCAACTAGTCTCAGTCTCGCATTGCAAGTGTAAATGAGCTGTTCCTCTGGAAGACGACAGATTCGAGCCCTCCCATCGGCATGATGAACAAGGTATTGGGATTCATCATACCATGCAATGCTCTGCCACTGCGCCAACTTCTAGTACCGATGGTCACGTTCCATTTCACTCGCAGTTGCCGACGTTGTGGTGTTAACATTTGTGCATTCATGGACTGTCGGCTGCTGAGGCCCATCGTCAGGAGTGTTCGGTGTATTCTGTGTTCAGGCAAACTTGTACTCCGCCCAGCATTGAAGGCTAATGTTAGTTCCGCCACACTTCGCCTCCTGTTCTGTTATATCAGTCTGCCCAACCTACGACGTCCGCCATCTGTAATGACAAGTGGCCGCCCAACCCCAATGATCCCTGGACGTCGGGTGACCTTCGTTTCGTCACATGTTGAAGATACTCACCACGGCAGTCTTAGAACATCCGACAAGTCGTCCGTTTCCGAAGTGCTCGTGTCGAATCTCCGGTCCATCACCATCTGCCGACGGCCAGTCTCAGTTAAGTTGCGCGCTTTCCCCATGTCACACACGGACACCACGCTCACTGGTGGTGCACACACTGTGGTGTGTCTGACTAGCAGTCATTCCTCGCCAGGTGACGTTGCCATCACCTGGACGGCTGTATATCGATAGTAGGTAAGTGGTCATAATGTTATTGTTGATCAGTATATGTACCACAAGCTATACCCTGCCCGAAGACAACCCGGAAGTCGAATGTTTACCAAGATGCATCAAACCCTCAGGAATGCTGGGAGCTTTGCACATGCTGCGAGAGCGTGTGGGCCTACACGACTTGGACCTGTGCTTGAAGATGCAGTGACGTAAACAGTCGGACACTGTCCAAGCATCTCGACACGGAGACTTCCAACACAAACTACTGGAATATTTGGCAAATAACGAACCGCAGTGCAATGCAACCGTTCCGTCTCCAAGGAATTGAGCGTCTTAGTGAAGCGGACTTTGGTCCTAGATTTCTGTTCTGGCTCTGAGCACTATGGGACTTAACATCTACGGTCATCAGTCCCCTAGAACTTAGAACTACTTAAACCTAACTAACCTAAGGACATCACACACATCCATGCCCGAGGCAGGATTCGAACCTGCGACCGTAGCGGTCACGCGGTTCCAGACTGAAGCGCTTAGAACTGCACGGCCACACCGGCCGGCTATTTCTGTTCTGGCGGTGGATGCAAAACCGAGCAGTAGGCAACCTTCCATTTGACAATAACATTTTATTTACAGATGAATGGTTCAAATAGCTCTGAGCACTATGGGACTTAACATCTGAGGTCATCAGTCCCCTAGAACTTAGAACTACTTAAACCTAACTAACTTAAGGACATCACACACATCCATGCCCGAGGCAGGATTCGAACCTGCGACCGTAGCGGTCGCGCGGTTTCAGACTGAAGCGCCTAGAACCGCTCGGCCACGTCGGCCGGCTTTACAGATGAAGCAGGGTGCACACATGTTGGAGTGTTTAATTATCACAGTTCCCAGTTTCGGAGACATCTAGGCTGTAACCCATATGCGGTACATGAGTTTACACATCAGCGAAGTTTCTCATTGAATGTATCGTTAGGGGTACTAGGTAATCGTCTCATTATTGGGCCGTAGATGTTACCATAAAAATTCAATAGACGAAATTACCTTCGGCTTCTTCGGCGTCCTCTTGCAGGATTGATTGAGAGTGTTCCCTTAGATCAATGCAAGAAGATGTGGTAATGGATGATGGAGCATCTGCACATTTTGCTGCTATGATGAAACGACATCTAACGCGCCGATATGGCCAAAGATGGACTGGGCGACGAGAAACTGTACCGTGGTCTCCAAGATCACCTGATCTGATCCCCATAAATATCTGTGTTTTGGGACACCTTAAAGATGTAGTGAACGCCAATCAGGCTAACACGATTGAAGAATTGGAGCAAAGACTTTTCACTGCTTGCCAAGAATTTTCAACTTACCCAGACGTGTTTGAAAGTATGCGATGTGTACAGGCTAGCAACCGGGTACAAGGATGACACTTTGAACACCTCCTTTAACTGCGAGTAAAGTCACGAAAATGTTGTGTTCATTCAGTTCACCTGCACTTCTAGCAAAGTATCTCTAGCAGCTTTCCTTAGTGTTGTACAGTATTGTTAGTTTTCCCTAATTTAAATCATATTTACACAGAATCAAATCAATGGTAGCCGTTAACTAGAATGTCGCAATTATCTCGGAAACGGTTCGCTTGCAGACCTACGTTTACTGAGACTTCTTTTTAGATGCGTGCGTTTACGCCATTAATTATAATAGACCGTCTATAAAAGAAGCGCTCGGAAACTGGAGGTTGGATAATTAACCTAATACCCTGTCTTCCAGGTCATAAATAAGAAGGACCACCACAAACGTCAATTTCGACGATAGTTCAAAATCTGTTCCATACTATTACATGCTTGTTTCTGTTTCAACTTCTCAATAAATAGTAGAAAACCAGAGTGAATCAGTATGGCATCTTTCTAGCAGATTGGAACTGTTTGTCGCACTGGGGCTCGAACTAGAAACCTTGGCTTTAATTATCAATGCTATTACCGACTCATACACTATGAGATCAAAAGTATTCGGACACCCCGTAAAACAAATGTTTTCCATATTAGGTGCATTGCGCTGCCACCTACTGCCAGGTACTCCATATCAGCGACCTTAATAGTCATTAGACATCGTGAGAGAGCAGAATGGGGCGCTCCGCGGCATTCGAGGACTTCGAACGTGGTTGGATGTCAATGTGTCATACGTCTGTACGAGAGATTAACACACTCATAAACATCCCTAGATCCACTGTTTCCGATGTGATAGTGATGTGGAAACCTGAAGGCACAAGTACAGCACAAAAGTGTACAGGCCGACCTCGTCTGTCGACTGAAAGAGACCGCCGACAGTTGACGAGGGTCGTCATGTGTAATAGACAGACGTCTATCCAGACCATCACACAGGAATTCCAAACTGCATCAGGATCCACTGCAAGTACTATGACAGTTAGGCGGGAGGTGAGAAAACTTGGATTTTATTGTCGAGCGGCTGCTCATAAGCCACACATCACGCTGGTAAATGCCAAACGGTGCCTCGCTTGGTGTAAGGAGCGTAAACATTGGACTATTGAACAGTGTAAAAACGTTGTGTGGAGTGACGAACCACGGTACACAATGTGGCGATCTAATGGCAGGGTGTGCGTAGGGCGAATACCCGATGAACGTCATCTGCCAGAGTGTGTAGTGCCAACAGTAAAATTCGGAGGCGGTTGTGTTGTGGTGTGGTCGTGTTTTTCACGGAGGGGGCTTCCACCCCGTTTTTCGTGGCACTATCACAGCACAGGCCTACACTGATGTTTTAAGCACCTTCTTGCTTCCCACTGTTGAAGAGCAATTCGGGGATGGTGATTGCATCTTTCAACACGATCGAGCACTTGTTCATAATGCTTGGGCTGTGGCAGAGTGGTTACACGACAGTAACATTCCTGCAATGTACTGGCCTGCACAGAGTCCTGACCTGAATCCTATAGAACACCTTTGCGATGTTTTGGAACGCCGACTTCGTGCCAGGCCTCACCAACCGACATCGGTACCTCTTCTCAGTGCAGCACTCCGTGAATAATGGGCTGCCGTTCCCCAAGAAACCTTGTAGCACCTGTTTGAACGTTGAAACACGTGTATTCAGTAGCAGCGATGGCGAGGAATGACAGAATCTCTGACCAGAGAGTTATTTATCGTTGCTAGTCTGCGCTTGACCGCGCGAGAGTTTAGTTCTGTTGGAGAGCTGTAGCGCGAGAGTGCAGTTGCGAGGTAGTAGTTGTACGTAGCGAGTCGCGAGAGCATGTAGTTCGTCTGTGCTAGTAGCGCGCACCAGACAGTCGGAGTTGTGTGTGAGGAGTCGGCCGGCGTCGACATGGGCCTCTGGTCAAGATCCGGGACAAGGTATATTTTTTAATAAGGTAATGAAGCAGCATTGCGCACATCTGATAATGTAATGTATATTAACTGTAATTAATTTGTTCAAGAATTGCCCCAATAATAATTTTGTTCTGAAAGCAATTTTTTAAGAAAATAATCATTACAATTGAAACAATATTTCCTTTGCTTTTCCTCCCAGAATCAATTTATCAGGTTGATTTTAACGTTAATTTTGTGGGGACTTAAAATTTTTTCACATTTTTGTTATCATTGAGTTTTATTACTGTTGGAAGCTAACATTTGGCAATGTTTGCAATTCATATTCTTTTTTTTTTTTTCATTTAAAAAAAATAATTACGGGGAGCTAACATTTGGCTCTAATTGCATTCTCATTCAATTCATATCATTTAATAATAATTACGGGGAGGTTAGACTTAGCACGATGTCCATTCACATTTAAAATAGTTTCTTTCATTTTTGCGGGAAGATTACATTTGGCTCTATTCCCATTAACATTTAAATATTGTCTTCTCAAAATTCTGCGGGGAGGTTACAACGTATGCCTGCGAGAGTGGAATCTGTCATCAAGGCTAAGGGTGGGCCAACACTATATTGAATTCCAACATTACCGATGGAGGGTGCCACGACTTGTAAGTCGTTTTCAGCCAGGTGTCCGGATTCTTTTGATCACATAGCGCATATCCAATCACGACTCCAAAACGGGCCCTCACAATTTCAGATTTAACGGTAGAGGTTACAGGGGTAGTTCATTTTTATTTAAACAGTGCATTTTAAGGCATATTGTAAATACTGAAGAAAGTGGTAGTGTAGACCGGTTCAGTAAACAGTCCACATAACGTGTTCCCAATTTTTGTTGCTTACGCAGATACAGGTGGTTACAGGGATGAGTTCTAATTTGGCGTGATGGTACTTCAGTTGCTATAGGCTCATTTATCAATTGCTGTTCTTCCTTTGAAGTTAAATCTGTGAAGTTGTGCTTCAGTTTTCAAACTGAAATTTTCAACTGTGTTGCGGCTGGAATTTATTGACCAATTCTATTGTATAGTTTAAGCTTGTCGCACTGTGCTGAGCATTTCGATAAGGTATTTGTGTACGCGTCTTGTAATGTGTACGTCACTGCTGCTGGTAGAGAAAACGGTAGGCGATATCCTAACCGCAGAGTAACAGATTCAAGACTCTTTATCGCGTTTTCACTAAACTGTATAAGAATTGTGCTAATGTCCAGTAATCAAATTTCATCCGCATGTGAAAATAACGGAATGTCGATGAAGTAGCAGAAACTGGAAGAACGTAATCCTTCATTAAGCTTCCACAGTATTTCTGCATGTATCTATGTTCCACATACATGAATACGGGGACATTACGTAATCACGGACTATACAGGGTGATTCAAAGTTCTATTGGAGAAAGCCTACGTTGGTGATTTAGTGGTCTTGGCCTATAGGAAGAAGTCGTACTCAGGGATAAGTCAGAAACGATTAAGAACGCCTAGTTCTAACATTCATGTCTTAAGACTATGAGTTTTTCTTCATCTTCGATACTGTGAAACAAAGCTCTTCTACTGGGAAAGTACTGGTAGCTTCCAAGGTAAGCATGCTAGAGCCCTTGCTTACTAGAAACCATTTTCTCGTTTTGAACCCTGCTACCTGCTCCCTCCCCCCCCCCCCCCCCCCCCCCGCCCCATGAACCATGGACCTTGCTGTTGGTGGGGAGGCTTGCGTGCCTCAGCGATACAGATAGCCGTACCGTAGATGCAACCACAACGGAGGGGTATCTGTTGAGAGGTCAGACAAACGTGTGGTTCCTGAAGAGGGGCAGCAGCCTTTTCAGTAGTTGCAAGGGAAACAGTCTGGATGATTTACTGATCTGGCCTTGTAACAATAACCAAAACGGCCTTGCTGTGCTGGTATTGCGAACGGCTGAAAGCAAGGGGAAACTACAGCCGTAATTTTTCCCGAGGATATGCAGCTTTACTGTATGATTAAATGATGATGGCGTCCTCTTGGGTAAAATATTCCGGAGGTAAAATAGTCCCCCATTCGGATCTCCGGGCGGGGACTACTCAAGAGGATGTCGTTATCAGGAGAAAGAAAACTGGCGTTCTACGGGTCGGAGCGTGGAATGTCAGATCCCTTAATCGGGCAGGTAGGTTAGAAAATTTAAAAAGGGAAATGGATAGGTTAAAGTTAGATATAGTGGGAATTAGTGAAGTTCGGTGGCAGGAGGAACAAGACTTCTGGTCAGGTGACTACAGGGTTATAAACACAAAATCAAATAGGGGTAATGCAGGAGTAGGTTTAATAATGAATAGGAACATAGGAATGCGGGTAAGCTACTACAAACAGCATAGTGAACGCATTATTGTGGCCAAGATAGATACGAAGCCCACACCTACTACAGTAGTACAAGTTTATATGCCAACTAGCTCTGCAGATGACAAAGAAATTGAAGAAATGTATGATGAAATAAAAGAAATTATTCAGATAGTGAAGGGAGACGAAAATTTAATAGTCATGGGTGACTGGAATTCGAGTGTAGGAAAAGGGAGAGAAGGAAACATAGTAGGTGAATATGGATTGGGGCTAAGAAATGAAAGACGAAGCCGCCTGGTAGAATTTTCACATAGCATAACTTAATCATAGCTAACACTTTGTTTAAGAATCATGAAAGAAGGTTGTATACATGGAAGAACCCTGGAGATACTAAAAGGTATCAGATAGATTATATAATGGTAAGACAGAGCTTTAGGAACCAGGTTTTAAATTGTAAGACATTTCCAGGGGCAGATGTGGACTCTCACCACAATCTATTGGTTATGACCTGTAGATTAAAACTGAAGAAACTGCAAAAAGGTGGGAATTTAAGGAGATGGGACCTGGATAAACTGAAAGAACCAGAGGAATGGGGGAAAGAAATACAGTAGAAGAAGAATGGGTAGCTTTGAGGGACGAAGTAGTGAAGGCAGCAGAGGATCAAGTAGGTAAAAAGACGAGGTCTAGTAGAAATTCTTGGGTAACAGAAGAAATATTGAATTTAATTGATGAAAGGAGAAAATATAAAAATGCAGTAAATGAAGCAGGCAAAAAGGAATACAAACGTTTCAAAAATGAGATCGACAGGAAGTGCAAAATGGCTAAGCAGGGATGGCTAGAGGACAAATGTAAGGATGTAGAGGCTTATCTCACTAGGGGTAAGATAGATACTGCCTACAGGAAAATTAAAGAGACCTTTGGAGATAAGAGAACGACTTGTATGAATATCAAGAGCTCAGATGGAAACCCAGTTCTAAGCAAGGAAGGGAAAGCAGAAAGGTGGAAGGAGTATATAGAGGGTCTATACAAGGGCGATGTACTTGAGGATAATATTATGGAAATGGAAGAAGATGTAGATGAAGATGAAATGGGAGATACGATACTGCGTGAAGAATTTGACAGAGCACTGAAAGACCTGAGTCGAAACAAGGCCCCTGGAGTAGACAACATTCCATTGGAACTACTGACGGCCTTGGGAGAGCCAGTCCTGACAAAACTCTACCATCTGGTGAGCAAGATGTATGAAACAGGCGAAATAGCCTCAGACTTCAAGAAGAATATAATAATTCCAATCCCAAAGAACGCAGGTGTTGACAGATGTGAAAATTACCGAACCATCAGTTTAATAACTCACAGCTGCAAAATACTAACACGAATTGTTTACAGATGAATGGAAAAACTATTAGAAGCCAACCTCGGGGAAGATCAGTTTGGATTCCGTAGAAACACTGGAACACGTGTGGCAATACTGACCTTACGACTTATCTTAGAAGAAAGATTAAGGAAAGGCAAACCTACGTTTCTATCATTTGTAGACTTAGAGAAAGCTTTTGACAATGTTGACTGGAATACACTCTTTCAAATTCTAAAGGTGGCAGGGGTAAAATACAGGGAGCGAAAGGCTATTTACAATTTGTACAGAAACCAGATGGCAGTTATAAGAGTCGAAGGACATGAAACTGAAGCAGTGGTTGGGAAGGGAGTAAGACAGGTTTGTAGCCTCTCCCCGATGTTATTCAATCTGTATATTGAGCAAGCAGTAAAGGAAACAAAAGAAAAATTCGGAGTAGGTATTAAAATCCATGGAGAAGAAATAAAAACTTTGAGGTTCGCCGATGACATTGTAATTCTGTCAGAGACAGCAAAGGACTTGGAAGAGCAGTTGAATGGAATGGACAGTGTCTTGAAAGGAGGATATAAGATGAACATCAACAAAAGCAAAACGAGGATAATGGAATGTAGTCGAATTAAGTCGGGTGATGCTGATGGAATTAGATTAGGAAATGAGACACTTAAAGTAGTAAAGGAGTTTTGCTATTTGGGGAGCAAAATAACTGATGATGGTCGAAGTAGAGAGGATATAAAATGTAGACTGGCAATGGCAAGAAAAGCGTTTCTGAAGAAGAGAAATTTGTTAACATCGAGTATAGATTTAAGTGTCAGGAAGTCATTTCTGAAAGTATTTGTATGGAGTGTAGCCATGTATGGAAGTGAAACATGGACGATAAATAGTCTGGACAAAAAGAGAATAGAAGCTTTCGAAATGTGGTGCTACAGAAGAATGCTGAAGATTAGATGGGTAGGTCACATAACTAATGAAGTACTGAATAGGATTGGGGAGAAGTTTGTGGCACAACTTGACCAGAAGACGGGATCGGTTGGTAAGACATGTTCTGAGGCATCAAGGGATCACCAATTTAGTATTGGAGGGCAGCGTGGAGGGTAAAAATCGTAGAGGGAGACCAAGAGATGAATACACTAAGCGGATTCAGAAGGATGTAGGTTGCAGTAGGTACTGGGAGATGAAGAAGCTTGCACAGGATAGAGCAGCATGGAGAGCTGCATCAAACCAGTCTCAGGACTGAAGACCACAACAACAACACAACCGCAAGGGAACAACAACACCTGCTCCCAATATGGAAAGCAAAGAGCTTTCAGTAGAAGAGATTTTCCTCACAATATCGAAGATGATTTAGTGCTATAGCTCTTTAAGTGTCCGTTTTGGAGCTCATGTTTACTAACTTTTGTGCGTTAAATGATCATTGCTTTCATATCCCTTAATACAATTTTGTCCTATGGGCAAAGACAATTGATTCATCAGTATAGACTTTGTTCTACAGGACATGACTTGAATTACACTTTATGCTTGTAATTTACAGTGGATTCAACACTTTCGAGGAGCTGAAGATATACTCCTGTAATTTTGTTGTTGGCTAATTGCAAATCACTGGATTACCCTATTAATACGTTCAGTGATGAAGACATTTTCACTCATTTCCTTGTCAGTAACATCGTAACTCACAATAGTGGTTCGACGACATCCAATATGATATTGTGCTGAGACATATTCAAGAGTCCTCTGTAAATGTGTGATCTGGTATGGTACATCATCAGTTGACGGTATCTGTCATGTTGCTGCACATCTTACAATGCCCCATTATCTATGAGTAGCACTTATTGAAAATGAGCTCCCAGCGCTATTAGAGGAGATTGCTTCGCCTTCGAAGATCTTCCAGGATGACTAGGCTCCTGCGTATTCTAGTAAATGGTGTGCTGCCAGACTGTTGGAGCACTGAGGGACTTCTTTGGTGCTTAGCGATGAATCTTCTTATGCTTGGGGCGCTCTTATGATAGGTCACAAGAAGCAACAATACTGAAGACCCATTCCCCTCCCCACGCCTGAAATCATAATGTAGGGAGCTACTGGAAGGGACAACAGGATTGATTTGGTAAGTGCTGAAGGGAGACTGAAAACTGGGCAGTATGTGGGAAGAGCTGTAAACCCTGTTGTGGTACCCTTTATGACCAGGGCATCAAGTGGTAAATTTCAGAACGATAATGCAAGACGCCACCATGCGGTTAAGGAAATGCTTTGAGGACTATATGGATACCTGACTGGCTCTCCTTGTGTCATTATTTCTTACCCATAGACAATGTCAGCAACGCAATGGGGTACCAGCCTCTAGTCAAAAACCTACATGAATTGATGCAAGGGGTTGCCTGCCTTGAGGCGCTGCAGCGGCCACGAAGCACCACTCGGCTGAATGTTTGTCGAAGACTCCGACAGGTATATTTTTAACGTGCTCAACGAAGGTGCTTGGTTGGAACTGAGGGCGTTGCCGAACTGTGGGTCTTCGAGCGACTCTTTGAAATTTTATTCATGCACATATAAATTTTGCACCACACCATGATGACGCTACAAGAGGATGCGAATTAGGTGGGCTGAAAAAGCATGAACAACTTTGCTGCTTCGGGTTACAATCAAATTTAGTTCAATGGTTTTGAACTGTCCTTGTGGTTACAGCCTGTATAGCAGAGCAAAATTTGCGGTTTCTCTGTACTATAAGAGTGAAATCGCGTTGAATAGGGCTGAAGCCTCACGATGCCCTTAGCGAAAGGTTGAATCGTCCATGGGGTAACATCAGTGTCAAAAACTTGTTCCTGTTGCAAGTCACACTGCGCACTGTTGTTTACGACCGCGAAATGTGTGGGAATCAACACCGCAAGGGAAGGGGTGATTTTATTGACGCCCTTGATGATATATTCTGTGCGCCTTTCGTGTTGAAACGTGTATGAAAAGTTTCCGTAGGCCACCCGTAATAAAACCACGTGATTTCAACTCTGGGTTTCGCGGTTTTAACCATCATCGCACAGGCGTGAAAAGACAAGCTAATGCACGTGAGCCCGCATCTCGTGGTCGTGCGGTAGCGTTCTCGCTTCCCACGCCCGGGTTCCCGGGTTCGATTCCCGGCGGGGTCAGGGATTTTCTCTGCCTCGTGATGGCTGGGTGTTGTGTGCTGTCCTTAGGTTAGTTAGGTTTAAGTAGTTCTAAGTTCTAGGGGACTTATGACCACAGCAGTTGAGTCCCATAGTGCTCAGAGCCATTTGAACCATTTGAATGCACGTGAGAGTGAGTACAACGACCTTCTAACCGTGCAACACGGCCACATTGGTTGTGCTGAGATATAACATCATTAATCTACCTTACGTTGTAACGTCCCCTTAGAAAAATTATAAATGACAATGCTGGTAAACCTCTTACGTTATTTGATTTTCAAACAGCTGAGCAAAACTGAACGTACTCAGACATTTCTCTCTTTACTTATTCTGATCATCACTAAACTGACACACAATATTTTTTTAGCGCAACGCAATCTGACTTTCAATGATCACCACAAAAGAATGGCCCTGACTAACAATAACGTATACTTTTCATAAATCACTTACCTCACAAAAATCTTCGTTACTCGAACTACTGCAATACAGCGAGCGCCAATACTGCCAGCTAAATAAAAGATTCTAACTACTGAAGGCACTAAATACTGATAGGTATAGTTAGCAAATGAAAGATTTTGATAGAGAACGGACAATGTATTTACGTTAATAGCATTCAAATATATAAAATTTAATCTGGCATCTCTCTCTCCACATCCACTACTGCTGGCGGGTCACCTCTAACTGTACAATGCTACGTGCTGTTCACATCCAACTGCCCAACACTACACTTGCGACTATTCCAACAATGAGTCCAACCAGCCACAGACTGCACACAGCACAGTCAACAATTTTCATACAGAGCGCTACGTGGCGTTACGGACATAATAACCTCAGCAGCCTACTTACAACGTCTCATATGAACTTCTGAGGAGTGACCTTAAAAGGTCAGTAAGAATGCCTTAATCACATTTATAATCGTGCAGGCTAGGACCACACCCTAATTTGTCATCCGTATCGATTATCTGAAGATGATCCTCGAAGGATGAACACGTTATTAATATAAGAATAAGTTGGAACCAAGAATTTTTGAATCCAGATACTCCCAATTGTCCATCTTTATAATGGGTAAAAATAATGTACATATCAATTGACATTGTCGGCTGGGATGAGACCTGGGGCATCGGTCATCGTAATTGCAAGTGTGTTCTTTGTTCATCCCTAGTGAACACTGTTCTTTGGCGAACCGTGACTGCTTTGTCTCAAGGGTGACTTTAGAGTAGATAGTCGTGATGACTGCGTGTGGAGCGTAGTGCTGTACTTGTGTTTTTGGAGATGGTGAGTGGGAGAGGAGACGATGAAAGCCGGTGATAGGAAACATCCTACTCCTTTCGCCTAGCACCGGGGGTCATTCAGCTTTCAGTACCAAAGTCCTCACTGCATTAGACAATTCAGAGGGAGTTAGAACTTAATCCAGGGCGTTGTTACAAATTATGATGATGAGGAACTTTGCGCTACCATCTCTTCTCCCATTACTGCCCAAATACATCTACATCTACATCTACATCCATACTCCGCAAGCCACTTGACGGTGTGTGGCGGAGGGTACCCTGAGTACCTCTATCTGTTCTCCCTTCTATTCCAGTCTCGTATTGTACGTGGCAAGAAGGATTGTCGGTATGGCTCTGTGTGGGCTCTAATCTCTCTGATTTTATCCTCATGGTCTCTTCGCGAGATATACGTAGGAGGAAGCAATATACTGCTGGACTCTTCGGTGAAGGTATGTTCTCGAAACTACTGAGCGTCTCTCCTGCAGAGTCTTCCACTGGAGTTTATCTATCATCTCCGTAACGCTTTCGTGATTACTAAATGATCCTGTAACGAAGCGCGCTGCTCTCCGTTGGATCTTCTCTATCTCTTCTATCAACCCTATCTGGTACTGATCCCACACTGCTGAGCAGTATTCAAGCAGTGGGCGAACAAGCCTACTGTAACCTACTTCCTTTCTTTTCGGATTGCATTTCCTTAGGATTCTTCCAATGAATCTCAGTCTGGCATCTGCTTTACCGACGATCAACTTTATGTGATCATTCCATTTTAAATCACTCCCAATGCGTACTCCCAGATAATTTATGGAATTAACTGCTTCCAGTTGCTGACCTGCTATTTTGTAGCTAAATGATAAGGGATCTATCTTTCTATGTATTCGCAGCACATTACACTTGTCTACATTGAGATTCACTTGCCATTCCATGCACCATGCGACAATTCGCTGCAGATCCTCCTGCATTTCAGTACAATTTTCCATTGTTACAACCTCTCGATACACCACAGCATCATCTGCAAAAAGCCTCAGTGAACTTCCGATGTCATCCACCAGGTCATTTATGTATATTGTGAACAGCAACGGTCCTATGACACTCCCCTGTGGCACACCTGAAATAACGTTTACTTCGGAAGACTTCTCTCCATTGAGAATGACATGCTACGTTCTGTTATCTAGGAACTCCTCAATCCAATCACACAATTGGTCTGATAGTCCATATGCTCTTACTTTGTTCATTAAACGACTGTGGGGAGCTGTATCGAACGCCTTGCGGAAGTCAAGAAACACGGCATCTACCTGTGAACCCGTGTCTATGGCCCTCTGAGTCACGCATCTCGTGCTCGTGCGGTAGCGTTCTCGCTTCCCACGCCCGGGTTCCCGGGTTCGATTCCCGGCGGGGTCAGGGATTTTCTCTACCTCGTGATGGCTGGGTGTTGTGTGCTGTCCTTAGGTTCGTTAGGTTTAAGTAGTTCTAAGTTCTAGAGGACTTATGACCACAGCAGTTGAGTCCCATAGTGCTCAGAGCCATTTGAACCATGGCCCTCTGAGTCTCGTGGACGAATAGCGCGAGCTGGGTTTCACACGACCGTCTTTTTCGAAACCCATGCTGATTCCTACAGAGTAGATTTCTAGTCTCCAGGAAAGTCATTATACTCGAACATAATACGTGTTCCAAAATTCTACAACTGATCGACGATAGAGATATAGGTCTATAGTTCTGCACATTTGTTCGACGTCCCTTCTTGAAAACGGGGATGACCTGTGCCCTTTTCCAATCCTTTGGAACGCTACGCTCTTCTAGAGACCTACGGTACACCGCTGCAAGAAGGGGGTCAAGTTCCTTCACGTACTCTGTGTAAAATAGAACTGGTATCCCATCAGGTCCAGCGGCCTTTCCTCTTTTGAGCGATTTTAATTGTTTCTCTATCCCGCTGTCGTCTATTTCGATATCTACCATTTTGTCATCTGTGTGACAATCTAGAGAAGGAACTACAGTGCAGTCTTCCTCTGTGAAACAGCTTTGGAAGAAGACATTTAATATTTCGGCCTTTAGTCTGTCTACCTGTGTTTCAGTACCATTTTGGTCACAGAATGTCTGGACATTTTGTTTTGATCCACCTACCGCTTTGACATAAGACCAGAATTTCTTAGGATTTTCTGCCAAGTCAGTACATAGAACTTTACTTTCGAATTCATTGAACGCCTCTCGCATAGCCCTCCTCACACTACATTTCGCTTCGCGTAATTTTTGTTTGTCCGCAAGGCTTTGGCTATGTTTATGTTTGCTGTGAAGTTCCCTTTGCTTCCGCAGCCGTTTTCTAACTCGGTTGTTGTACCACGGTGGCTCTTTTCCATCTCTTACGATCTTGCTTGGCACATACTCATCTAACGCATATTGTACGATGGTTTTGAACTTTGCCCACTGATCCTCAACGCTATCTGTACTTGAGACAAAACTTTTGTGTTGAGCCGTCAGGTACTCTGTAATCTGCTTTTGTCACTTTTGCTAAACAGAAAAATCTTCCTACCTTTTTTAATATTTCTATTTACGGCTGAAATCATCGATGCCGTAACCGCTTTATGATCGCTGATTCCCTGTTCTGCGTTAACTGTTTCAAATAGTTCGGGTCTGTTTGTCACCAGAAGGTCTAATATGTTATCGCCACGAGTCGGTTCTCTGTTTAACTGCTCAAGGTAGTTTTCAGATAAAGCACTTAAAAAAATTTCACTGGATTCTTTGTCCCTGCCACCCGTTATGAACGTTTGACTCTCCCAGTCTATATCCGGCAAATTAAAATCTCCATCCAGAACTATAACATGGTGGGGAAATCTACTCGAAATATTTTCCAAATTATCCTTCAGGTGCTCAGCCACAACAGCTGCTGAGCCAGGGGGCCTATAAATACATCCAATTACCATGTCTGAGCCCGCTTTAACCGTGACCTTCACATTCGGATCTCCGTCAATTTCCTTCGATAGTATTGCACTTCTTATCGCTATAAACACGCCTCCCCCTCCACTGTCCAGCCTTTCTCTGCGGTATACATTCCAATCTGAGTTTAGGATTTCATTATTGTTTACGTCTGGTTTCAGCCAACTTTCTGTCCCTAGTACTATATGGGCGTTGTGACTGTTTATTAATGAGAGCAGTTCTGGGACCTTTCTATAGACGTTCCTGCAGTTTACTATTAGCACATTAATATTGTTATGCCCTGTTGCCTTTTGCCTACTCCTACCCTGCCGCGTCTCAGGAGGCGTCTTCTCGGGCCTAGGGAGGGATTTCTCTAACCTAAAAAACCCCCATGTGTACTCCACACGTACTCCGCTACCCTTGTAGCCGCTTCCGGTGTGTAGTGCACGCCTGACCTATTCAGGGGGACCCTACATTTATCCACCCGATAGCGGAGGTCATGTCGTGAAGAACTTTTTTCGTAACCAAAATTCGAACTGATCATCTCTGAGTCGAGTCCTACCGCAGAAGTATGCCTAGAGGCTCCAACGAAGCTACTGTTTGATTAATGTAACATGATGTGACATGAAACTTCCTGGCAGAGTGGAAATCTCATGATGTGACATCATCGACACCATCAGGTGACTCGGACAACAGTTAAACGCTTCGGAACGGTGACAAGAATCTTCAGATGCAGGCCACAGAAGGGTGAGATAAAGTCATAAAGTTAATAAACCGTAAACATCGCGAATAATAATAGTTAATGCAAAATTTCGATTTTCAGTATTCCTAACGGACCATTTTGTTTTCTGCCCATTACTTTCGTTTAAGCCGAGTCGCTTAATTCCAGTATCATGCACATACCTATATAACACAGGCAATTTACAGGTATTAAAACGCGCAGAGGGGCATTTAAGCAGTCGTTCTTCGCTCGGTCCAAACGCGATTGGAACGTGAAGAAATCCTAATGTTGCACAATGTTAATAACTCTGTCATTCGCTTCACAATGGTTGGCAGAGTATGTATGCAAATGTAGATATAACTTATGTGAGTTCTGAGAACAGTAAGTTCATATGGCTAATAACAATTCCATGCGGCTCACAGCCTAACGCAGGCCCTTTACGTGGATATCATTTCAGTTTATTGAGTGTCAGTGTCCACGTATATTAGGTCAAAAAATTTCTTAGCTATAAACACTTCGTTGGTGCAGCTCCAGAGTGGACCCGCATAAAGGTATTTCTGAAGTTGTCTCTGAAAATCAATCCGACGACCTCCTGTACAGATATCCCAAAATATCAGGCAGTAGCGCACTGAAACTGTCAATACATCCAGCGAAAATGCACGTCTTTGTGGTTGAAGCCGTGTGAAATTCCACAAACTACAGATAAACGGAAAAACCGGCGGCAAGTAGATATGAAATTAAACCGTCGTTCAAAAATGTCAATGATTTCTACAGTCCTGATGGATCGAATATTACAGGTTCACAGTGACATAAACTTGTCGCATCCCTGTTCTACTACAAATGATATCATCAGACGTAAAGGCACGAAGTCCTGGCCCTAAAGTTAATTTTTTTCCGCCACTTGCAATGTGTTTACTTCCTTTTAATCTGTCACCTCGTGTTCAATCGTGTGATGCCTTTCTGTAAATAGGGGCCCAGACATGTCATTTGTGAGATTCTCTCTTTATACTTAATCTCAACACAAATAAAACATAAAATTAGTTTTGCGCAACTTTCTGATGCTACACTGCAGTGGTTACTGTTTCGCTCCGTTCCTGCACCGTGTTTTTAATCCACTGCGCGCGTGTTTGTTTTATTGTTTTTACCGCAAACGCGGACCGTTCGAGTAAGCATCAAAGCCTGCACAGTGGGTGCTAATGAGTCCTCATTAGGGAGCCCCAGCTATAGACGCAGACCCCGCGCGTCAACGCCACTCACTGTGGATAATGAGCAAGAAAGCATTTTCGCAGTTACCGCCGGAATGTCAAGCATATTGCGTATTTCAACGCCGGACAGACTTCCCCAAGGCACAACACGTCGGACAGAGCTTCTGGTTTCTTGCCGAGAAAGGCATAATGGCTGCTGCGTCAACCGAGAACATCGAAACACCTCACAGTAGTAGAACATACAACCACTTGAGAACCGTCGTCACTTAATTTTTCATTTACAAGTCCTCTTAATAAGAGCAGCTAATTATATCTGTTTAACCAACCATGTTTCAATCAATCCTTTGAAGTCAAAAGGAAAGTTAGTAGAGAATAACTTCCCTGTCAAACAAATGGAAGGAACAACAGCAGTGTCAAAAGGAAACATTCGGATACATCGTCCATTTCTCTTCGGATCTACTGCAAAGTTGAGAGCTACATTTCAGTAAAATTTTATATAAGTAATTACGTACACTATCGCCACCCACGGAGACTATTTTCTTCCGTTTCTTCAACTGCTTCTCCATTTTTTCGACGGGACGTTAAACTTTAATCTCTCTCATCCTTTCCTCCACTTTTCGCCCACGTTTTTCAGTGTATTATTATTATTAAGAATAATTTCCCTTGCAGTACCACGTGGAGGATTGCATTCTAGGGATAATCAGCAACTGGCCAGCTCCGGTATTTCTGACGAAGTGTAGTAGGAAGAACTTATAAAAATAGTACATATTCCATTACATATTGTACATGTCACGGTCGACAAATGATAACAGATTGAAGAGAATTTGAATTGGAAAAAGCAGAATTTGGAACTGCTAAAACAACTTAGTTCAGCCACATTTGTACTTAGAATCATCGCAAATCTTGGGAAGAGACAAATCAGAAAGTTGGCATATTTTGCATATTTTCATTCAATAATGTCATATGGAGTGATGTTTAGGGGAAACCCATCTTTAAGATAGAAAAAGCCGTCATTGCGCAAAAACTTGCTGTAAGAATAATACGTGGTGCTCACCCACGATCACCTTGTAGACATCTGTTTAAGGAGTTGCGCATTCTAACAACTGCTTCCAAGTATATTTATTCCCTCTTGAAGTCTTTTGTAAACAATTCACAACAGTTCAATAGGAACAATGATGTATATAATTGCAATACCAGAAGGAAAAATGACATTCATTATTCACAAAAATGGGAGCGCAAAGCCGCAACAAAAATTTTGATAAATTTTCCAGTGATACAGAATGTTGACAAACAAGTAAAACTGAAAACAAACTGAGAAAATTTCTCCTTGACAATGCACTCTATTTCATAGAAGAATTTCTGTTACTGTAATGAGTAAGAGGTGGTGGATAGGAATTACTAACCCCTATCTATATATCCTTTTCTTGTTTTTGTAAAAACAAACCTTAGAAATGTTCAGAACGTAGCCACATGTAAAAAGAAGTTCTATGTCAATGTAAAATGTCTTGTTCCATATGATTACGATCCATCGTGCAAAATGATTCAGGGAACATGTAACTAACTAACTAACTAGGCCGTCAGTTTTACTCCTTTAATATACCATGCATATTAATTACATTACTGACCAGTTTCTGCTTTAATTCATTATGAAATGCATGATGCCAAAAGTGATGTGTGTCACATTTTTAAACGTTTGTTTCGTGTTATGTGGGGAAAAACAAGTTCCCGTACAGACAGTTGCCGAATGTTACAGATGTGGGAACAGATACCTTCCCACACATGCACATGTCGAATGTCATTTAGCAGCATAATGCATACTTTACCGCATTCATACATTAAGATGCGTATGCATAAGTGCAGGAAAATATATGGATTTCACAGTAAACACACGTGTATGAATGACTGTGGACTAGTAAACGCTACGGTGCTAAACAAACGTGCAAGGTCGGTAAGCTACCTGTTCGTAAGGTTTTTGTCTACGTGAAGTGTTGTGATGCATGTTCTTGTAAGCTGTTTAGTATGTGAAAGACTGTATCTGTAACATTCGACATCTGTACGAGTGTGAACGTGTCTGTCCCCATATAACACGAAATAAACATTTTAAATGGGACACACGTATCACCAATATCATACATTTGATAGCAGCCTAAGGCTGAACTAGCCAGTAATCTAATTTATACGGCTGATGCATTAAAGGAATAAAACTGACAGCCTATGATGGTTAAAATATTTCCATCATTTAGACAATACATTGAGGCTGTGGACCTGTACATGAAAAATTGTAACCGGAATCACTAAAATGTGAACGAAACCATCAACACCACCACGACAGCATAATAATAATAATAATAATAATAATAATAATAATCAGAGGAAGAAGAAGAACTGTTACGAGAAAACAGAGTTACAGTACCAACAGGGGACAATGTATTGCAGAGCATGGAAGAGGTAAGATAAGTCATAACAACGATGAAGAAAGGAAAGGTATCATGAATAGATGGAATATATGTAGAGATACTGGAAAAAACATCCCACAAGAGAGATTGTACCACTTGATCTATTTAATTTGGAGGAGAGAAAGAATCCCGGCAGAATGTAAGAAATCTGTTATCTGTCCGACATTTAAGTAAGGAGACCCAGTAAGATGCAATGCCTACAGAGGCATAAATCTATTATGTACAGTTTGCAAGATCCTGATAATAATGTTGATGAAGCGGCTAACGTCATTCGTCGAGTTAGTACTTGGACTCCAACAAGCAGGGTCTGGAAAGGGAAAATCAACTGTAAGCCAACTATATATGATAAGGTGTTATCAAAGGGCTGGGAATTTTGCAGGGATGATCACTGTCTTTGTGACAAGAACTGATAAAACTAATAAGTATGTAAACAAGAGACAACATTCCCAGTAAAAGTGAATGGAAAGATGCCGCAGAATTCGAGGTGAGAACAGGAATACGACAGGGAGACTGCTCTTCCACCATACTGTTTAATCTGATTCTACGAAGAGAACTGACAACGACAATTAGCGTAGAGACAGGAATTCAGTAGGATGGAAGTATCAATAGCTTTTGGGGCTGACACAGTTTTGATAGCACGAAACGAGAGAAACCTGGTTCAGTTGGTGAGAGTGTCAATCGAAGAGGCCGTGAGAGCCTTCTGGAAGATGAGTATGAATGGGACCAAACACCTCTTACAAGGCAACCTCCCCATCGCACCCCCCCTTAGATTTTGTTATAAGTTGGCACAGTGGATAGGCCTTGAAAAACTAGACACAGATCAATCGAGAAAACAGGAAGAAGTTGTGTGGAACTACGAAAAAAATAAGCAAAATATACGAACTGAGTAGTCCATGCGCAACATAAGCAACATTAAGGACATTGTGAGCTCAGGAGCGCCGTGGTCCCGTGGTTAGCGTGAGCAGCTCCTGAATGAGAGGTCCTTGGTTCAAGTCTTCCATCGAGTGAAAATTTTACTTTCTTTATTCTCGCAAAGTTATGATCCGTCCGTTCGTTCATTGACGTCTCTGTTCACTGTAATAAGTTTAGTGTCTGTGTATTGCCACCGTACCGCAAAACCGTGCGATTAGTAGACGAAAGGACGTGCCTCTCCAATGGGCACCGTAAACATTTGCTCGCAAGGTCATAGGTCAACCGATTCCTCCACATGACAACACGTCTGATATATTCTATACGACACTGGTGACGGCATGTGCGTCACCTGACAGGAATATGTTGTCGACACACCTAACTTGTACACTTGGCGAATGGGTAAAAAGATTCTTCTACCTTGCCGATTTAGGTTTTCATGTGGATGTGATAATCACTCCCAAAAAAGTGATGAAAACATAAGAGTTTGACACATGAACTGCAACAAATGAATGCAACAGTTTCACAGTCGCACAGTTTTCCCTGTGCTCTGTCAAAACATATGTTTTAAATTTTTTCAAATTTTTCCGTGTGTAGACCGTCAAATCCTGCATGTGTCCAAGCAAATCTGAACATGTTCTGGAATTTTGGAGAGCGAAGTTGATTATGTTTGAGTGCCTTAACTTTGATAATAGTCTGAAAATAAAAAATGTTTCACTCGAGGGAGGCTTGAACCAAAGACCTTTCGTTTCGCAGCTGCTCACGCTAACCACGGGATCACGGCGCTTCAGCGTTTACAGTCTCCTTGATGCTGCCTATCTTGCGCATGGACTATTCAGTTTGTATATTTTGCTTATTTTTTTCATAGTTCCACACAACATCTTCCTGTTTTCTCGATTGATCTGTGTTCAGTTTTTCAAGGCCTATCCACTGTGCCAACTTGTAATTAAATCTGAGGGGGGTGCGATGGGGAGGTTCCCTTGTTAGTGAGGAGGGAGAACTATGACAGACTTTTGGATATTGGTGGTCAAATCTTTTACAGGGCAAAAGCGTTCGAAGATCTTGTGGCAGTATTTAATAATGGGAACGAGATAGACAAGGAAGTAATGGCAAGAACTTAACCTAGAGAGAGGTCAAGGTTTGCGCTGGAGAAGCTGCTTAAGTCCCGGTTTCTATCAAGATCCACGAAGATTAGTATCTGAAGAGCTGTGATATAGCCTTTGGCCCTATATGAAACAGAGAGCTGGACTTTGACACAAAAGATAGAAAGAAAATTCCTGACATTTTAGAATGCTGTTTGAAACATGTTTTTGATGAGTGAAGGGTAGAGAATACGGAGGAAAGGGAGAAAGTGCGAACAGCAGGAGTTTTAAAAAAATGTACGTTGTGACAGTGATCAAAGAGAAGAGTCTGACCTGTTGGCGGGAGGTAATGAGTCGAAAAGGCCAGATCACGGGACATGTGGTGGAAGAGGGCATCAGATTTAAGAGACCATGAGAAGACTGTGGATGAGATCGACTGATGGGATCAGAAATGATATGACTATGGTGGGACTAACTGGAGAATACATGGACTAAAGAAGGTGGAGGTTGCTGATTGGTGAGACCAAAAACCGACTGCGGTTTGTGTGGCCAGCCTAGCAGATACATAAGTAAGTAAGCCGGTAGGGTAGTTTCTGTATTTCATGGTACCTGTTTGGTTCTATGCATTGTTCCTTCGGACATGCATTTATGTCCAAAGGACAGACTGCTTCCACTCTGCCTGGATCCTTTTTCTCCTCCAAATTAAAAAGATCATGTGCTACAGTTTCTTTGAAGGACATTTCTTCCTTCTTTCAGTGGTATACGTAATTTATGTCTACAAATAGATTACCTAATTTTGTATCGTTCCCGCCGACGAAATTATTCCCCGTGGTTGCTGAATTTAAAACGCCTAAGAAACACTGCTCAATAATTTTGAGAAAATATTAACACTATAAAAAGAGTGTGAGTACTGTAATCTAGAAATGACCTTCAACACGACAGCATATACACGTCGCAGCACACTTACTCTTACCTCCACAAATTTATTTCTATACGAATTATCAGAACAGGAAAGCAATACTTTCGAACCTACACTAAAGCAACAAAGAAACTGTGTAGGCATGGGTATTCCAATACAGAGATACTTAAACAGGCAGAATACTGCGTTGCTGTCGGCAACACCTACATGAGACAATTCTCTGGCGCAGTTGTTAGATCGGTTACTGTAGCTACAATGGCAGGTTATCAATATCTGAGTTTGAACGTGGTGTTACAGTCGGCGCGCGACAAATATGACACAGCATAACCGAGGTAGTATGAAGCGGGGATTTTCCCGTACGATCATTTCACGAATGTACCGTGAATATCAGGAATCCGGTAAAACATCAAATCTCCGACATCGCTGTGGCCGGATAAAGATCTTGCAAAAACGGGAGCAACGACGACTGAAGACAATCGTTCAACGTGATAGAAGTGCAACCCCTCCGCAAATTGCTGCACATTTCACTGCTGAAACATCGACAAGTGTCAGCGTGCGAACCATTCAACGAAACATCATCGATATGGGATTTCGCATCCGAAGGCCCACTCGTGTACCCTTGATGACTGCACGACACAAAGCTTTACGTCTCGCCTGGGCCCGTCAACACCGACATTGGATTGTTGATGACTGGAAACATGGTGCCTGGTCAGACGAGTCCCGTTTCAAATTGTATCGAGTGGATGGACGTGTACGGGTATGGAGACAACCTTATGAATCCATGGATCGTGCATGACTGCAGGGGACTGTTCAAGCTGGTGGAGGCTCTGTAATGGTGTGGAGCGTGTGCAGTTGGACCCCTAACACGTATAAATACGGCTCTTACAGGTAAGCATTCTGTCTGATAACCTGCATCCATTCATGTCCATTGTGATTCCAACAGACTTGGAAATTCCAGCAGGACAATGCGACTACCCCCCCCCCCCCCCCCACACACACACATGTCCAGAATTGCTACAGAGTGGCTCCAGGAACACTTTTCTGAGTTGAAACATTTCCGCTGGCCACCAAACTCCCCAGACATGGTTCTAATGGCTCTCAGCACTATGGGACTTAACATCTGAGGTCATCAGTCCCCTAACTAACCTAAGGACATCACACACATCCATGTCCGAGGCAGGATTCGAACCTGCGACCGTAGCGGTCGCGCGTTTCCAGACTGAGGCGCCTAGAACCGCTCGGCCACAGCTGCCGGCTCCGCAGAAATGAACGTTATTGAATATATCTGGGATGCCTTGCAAAGCACTGTTCAGAAGAGATACCGTAGTACATCATGCGATAGACACGCTGGAATACAGAAAAAAAGCAAATTTCTATCAATATTTCTTTCTTAACAGTACGAAAATAAAAATTTAAAATAGCTGGTTTGAAACAAAATATTAATAGAATAAATACTAATTACTATGCGAACTAGCGGTTATTAAATGTAGATTTCCAATGAAGTTTTCACAGGAACAACATTTGATATGATTTTATTAAATTCTGCTGCATATTTATGATACTCGGTCATGCAAATAGGAATTTTGCAATCAAGGACCCAACCCAGATAATAATAATATAGTTCAATAACGCAACTTAGAATGCACAGTCTACAGTGGTGCAAAACACTACATTGTAGGAAAACTACCGTTTCCAAAAAGAGTCACTGGTATTAAATTTAAATTACTTAACACTGAAAGCATCTGTCTTAACGTCTCTTTATGCTGTCATAGTAGAGCGTTATAATATTATTTGTTCGTTAGTTGGTGGCGATAACGATGCACAACTGCTGCCTATGCTAAATTTTCTGCAACTGGCATGAACTGTTGGGGAATTTTCTCCTCAGTTTCCTGCAACGGAGAAATTCACATGCTTTTAAATAGCACCTCACAAAAGCACACGAGCGCAGTGCACCATTTCGAGCTCACTTCAGTGGCTCAAGCCACCTGCTAACGACACTCCGGCTGCCAATTTCAGTTCGGTATCCAACGGGAATTTGCGCATGCCAAGTTCCGAATTCATTGTTATGGAGGTGTAATCGTTACAATGTTCTTTACGCTATCGTATTTCAATGATCACGTAAGTTACAAGATAGAGTGGTGTGCAAAATTTTAAGGCGAAAATGCTTTTGGGGTGATGTGTCAGTGCCAAGTAACATAGCTCGATGAACGTTGGGCCATACATTGAAAGAACTGCTACAGTATATTGCAAAATGTAACTCAAAGAAATACGCAATGAGACGAACATAAATGACAATCTTACTTAAACATTATAATTACTCTGGAATCACAGAGATCTAAGATGGTCCCCTGGGCGTAGTTCTTCGTACGTTGTGTGGTCACCACCAACGACAACATGCTCGCATGCTGACCACAAGGTTGGTAAGGACTTTCTGAAGTAAGGCGTTCCATACCCCCACCAGCGCGGTTGACAACTGATGGACGGTCGTTGGCACATATAGGATTGTTGCAATACGTCTCGCCAGAGCATCCCATACGTGCTCCATGGATTTTAAGTCGGGGGGAAGGGGCAGGACAGTCCATTCCCGAAAGTACGCCCGTTCTAGAGGCTCATCCAACTGCGATTTCGATCCGGTCGTGTATTATCATCTGTAAAAATGAAGTTGGACCCAATGCAGGCCTGAAATCACTCATATGGGGGAAGGAGTACAGAGTTAAAATACCGTTGAAGGGTGAGTTAATCGTGTTCAAAGACTCAAATGGCTCTGAGCACTATGGGACTTAACATCTATGGTCATCAGTCCCCTAGAACTTAGAACTACTTAAACCTAACTAATCCAAGGACATCACACAACACCCAGTCATCACGAGGCAGAGAAAATTCCTGATCCCACCGGGAATCGAACCGGGGAACCCGGGAGCGGGAAGCGAGAACGCTACCGCACGACCACGAGCTGCGGACCGTGTTCAAAGATATGGAAGTCGCTACACCTATGCAATTACATGCTTCTCCAGACTGTAACACCTGGACCACCAAGACGATCCCGTTCGTCAGTGCTGCACGTACTCTCATATGGCGAGAGGTGCAGAAATGTAATATACACAGGAACATTGTCCACCACCCAGCAGTTGTCATCCACGGTGGTCGAGGAATCGAACGCTCTACCACAAGAACATCTCACCAACTTTGTGGAGAGCATGAGAACACGTAACATTATAAGCGATGAAACAGTCTGTAACTCTCTCAGCGCCAAGACCGTAGGGTCTGGGAGCCAGCGTATTTTGTTGATTAAAAGGTACTGCGCGTTCTTTTCGCACTTCTGACTAATGATATACAATGTTTATACTGTTACGGTACCTATTAGTTGCACGGATAGATGGTGTGAATGTGAGTCTTGTTTTCGCGGTATTTCGTTCGTTATGAGTCATTTTTTCGCCTGCGGACAGAGCGTTGGTATTCCGTGTAAGAGAATCTGCGCGCCGTGGTTTATCTGATGAAGAAATTGCCCATTTTCTGAATTTTGGAGACATGATCGATGCTCTAGATGGATGATTTGAGTGACAGAAGTATTTTTGAAGGCAACAGCAGTACAACCTGTTCAGGCACAGAACTGTAAAATAGTGGCGAAAACTGTTTTTTCATTTCCTCTTACTAGGAATATCAAAAGCATTTTGATTACACAGTTCATTTCAGGCTAAGAAAATGACAATAACTGACTTCGTTACCAATCTTACCAACAACTCCAAATAACAAAACGGACCTGTAGGCTGACTGATAAAGTCGTTTTCTGCAACATTTACCAACTACAAGCAAAAAATATGCCTCCCGAGTATGTTATGTTTGTTCTTCAACAGCAAAGAAAGAAAGTGGGAAAGCATCTCACAAGGGTCACGTTATTAATGCGAACAGTGTTGTGTGGCGTTCTGTATGGAACCCTCTTTTGAATTATTACATACGGAAATACAGTATAAATCCACGTAGAAAGTGCTATTGAACTTAAATACTGTACTATATTGAGCACTGATCATTAAGTATTTATGAACTCATTTTCTCTACCTATAGGAATGTATCACTTTTTTTAATATTACGGGAACGATGTCATGTCCATATTATACCAGACAGGATTTTGTTCGTAGTTCTGTATTAAAGAAGTCAAAATTGGCTTATATGTTCGGTATTTTTCGAGAAATAGATTTCTGAAAACAGCTAAAATAGCACGGATTCTGCGGAAATGGACAAGTATTGGACCAGTACTGAGAGTGCTAAAGTGCACTTCATTCGAAATACACACGAAATGTTAAATCTCACAATGTTACATTACATTTGAGAAACATAAGAGCTCATTCATAACTGACGCTGTGTTAGGGAATTGTAACTGAAGATCATACACAAGCCAAATTTACCCGTTCACGACTTGTGAACTGCAGTCAGAATGCTCCATTGCATAAGGCGCTATGATTAAAAATTTTCTGTAACCAAAAGAATGCCAGGGAGAGATTTCCGATTTTTAAAAAAAGTTGAGTTATGCAAATCATTGCAGTAAAATGTTTCTGACCATTTTGCAGTCATTCGAATCCAGGATTCCACGCCCCCTCCCTCATGAGTCCTGCTTACCTAGTACCGCATGTTACATATTCATGAGTTTCGCATTTCGTTAAGCACATTGACAAATATTCGTGCTTCAGTTGACAGGAGCGTTTTACAGATAGAAGGAAAGGGAAGAAGGTAGTACGTATTGTTTCAACGTAGAGCAGAAACCACAGAGGTTTGAAATTATTCTATGAAAGAAAGATTTCTTTCAGTGCGGTGGCAGGAACTTTATTTTCTATTTTTATGTTTGAATTTCCCGTACGATCGCCAACTTCTGTTCTTGGCTGCTAAGCGATAGGAGGTACCTCTACTTAAACAGTATTCAGGCTCGTCATTCGTAGGTCGTTACGAAACCCCGCCGGGCTGGCAACATGCTGGTCAAAGCAGAGTGCGCAGCAATAGCGCACAATCAGCTCTAGATTACTCCTGGCCTGTGACGGATCGCAAAATAAAACGTTTAAAAGTGACAAATATTTCTCTATATCCTGATTGCTCGGTGCTGGAGTCCAAGCTCAAAATAATCCATCAGTATTGATCGTAAAAGGTAACGGCTTCCATATTCGAATTACAATTTGTGAGTTCCAAAGTACCTAGATTTCCATTATTGCGGCTACAATCAGAGTTCCAGTAATCATTCCTAACAGTCCCCTACGTTGCACAGAGGACACTGGGGCGCACTTTTTAGAATGATGAATGTCCATAGTGGATTTTGGACGTTGTTGCGGAGAGCTTGGCAAAAGACTTCACGCCACACAAAGACTTTCACGGGGAGGGGAGTGGTGAGTAGGGTTTCAGAACACTCGGCCCCTTCACAAAACGTTACCAACGAGTTTAATGACGCGCAAGGGTCACAGTAATTTAACTATTTTATACAATAGCATGTAATGAAAAAGTGATTAAAACAAATGAATCGTTTTCTGATTTATGACGATAACTTTACTGATTTTTCCAAAATAAAACAATTTCTCAGGTCACTGCTGCCGACGTGTCACTAACAGTTAGGACACCCTTAAAAAGTCATTTATAAAGAAAATAATATTGCCAAGAGCAGTAAATTATTGATTTCGACTAAAAAAAACCAGAAGGTCAATACCCAGTTCTAAGCAAAATTGTGATAAACTATCAGAAAATAAAGAGAGGGTATGAATTCAACTTCCTGGGAAACATCAACTCCTCCACAAAATCAAAAAGGCATATCGAAAACACTGAAAGATTCAATCACACAGAGTTGTTCGTAAGTAACTGCAGGTCTTCATAAGACGACTGTGAGTGAACTACAACACGTACAGAAATTAATTTTTAATTCAGATAATGAGTGTCAAACGACGACACAATGGCCTAACTCTCACCATACATTTTCCGACACGTCATGCTCGGTATCAATGACCTCATTAATTTTCCTTTGCTACAGCACTTCCAAATTAAAAGGCAGTTGAGGCGGGAACACACGATATCTGACAGAACTTCGTAAGAAGAAATCAGAGGGGGTTAAGGAAGGTGGACACTAAGGAACAGGAGAGTCCTGACTGGAAACATGTCCACTCGATGGTTGAGGCAGTTCGGCTCTGAGATAATCACAAATTCCTGAAAGAATGTGTGGTGGATCACAGTCTTGTAGCAGAATGGATTCTCAAGTGCTTTGCTGTAATACCGTGGTATAAGCCTTTGGTGCAGTGTGTCCAGGTACACGAAACGGATTTTGTTTGATGTAGGGTCAGACGGGGGCGTGATGGGACCGACGGCCCCGGTGAAAACACTTTTGACAGTGACAAAGGACGTTTATTCATTCCAGTACATGACACGGGGAAGCAAACACGCCTCTCTATCTCTCTATTGTCACTGGCTGGTGATGATTAACGTGCAGCATCTGCGGGACTGGCGCTCTGAATTGCTGACCGAAGTCACGTGGTCAGCTGGTCGTCTTTAGAGGCCATGATCGTTGATGTGAGCAGAGCGGTGCTTTCCCCGGCGTCGTGGAGTCCGCACCGCCTTGCTGACGTCACACGATAGCATGTGAAGACCGCAGTGCCCGCAGTAAGACTTGCTACCCTCAGGCGGGAGATGGACCATTGGTGATGCAGCGTCGCAGGCAGAGGCTACGGATGGAAGGTCGACGGGGCTGTAAAACCAAGGTCCATGAAAGACTTAGTGCCGGCAGCAAGCGCAGCCTGGTGGCTGCTGCCAGCGATGTCCCAATCGATTCGCCATCCAGCGTATTTCTGGCGTTGTGGTCGTGCTGATGGTTGCCGGAGACGAGAAGCGATGCACTGCCTCGCAATCCACTGTTATTTGTACGCCTCTTGCGCGCATTTGTTTCACTAGAACTCCACATCTAGTCACGTCGCCCGTGACAAGAGATCTGCACTGGTCTGTTTACATCGACCCGCTGGCTACATGCTTACCATTGTGCGGCAATGTTTACTGTTGCGCTCGGCTCTCCTACCTTCGCAATCCACTTGCGTGTCTGTATTGTGACGCACATGTCGTCAAACTGCCGGCTACCGAAGAGCGGCTGTTAACGCAACGCTCCGCAGCGGCTTCCACACTACTTATTACTTTTGCTAGAGACTTGTAATTTTTTGTCAAATACTAGGAAGCAGCACTTCACCGGAAAGAAAAATGGTCCAGAAAATCTGGAAGAGGATGTGGCACAAAAGACGATAACTTTAGGTCAATGTCGAATGTGTTCCACTATGTACTGTGGATGTCCTGCTCACATGCACATTGTGATTCACCTTTCCAAGCAAATGAATGTGGCTTTGTAACTGAAGACCATCATCCGCGGAGAACCGTCTAATACTGCAACTGCCTCAAGTCACTGAAAACGTCCGAACGAAGCTCATTGTTCCGAGTAGTCAGCATAT
Source organism: Schistocerca nitens (assembly GCF_023898315.1). Taxonomy (NCBI): domain Eukaryota; kingdom Metazoa; phylum Arthropoda; class Insecta; order Orthoptera; family Acrididae; genus Schistocerca; species Schistocerca nitens. The sequence continues at coordinate 1,084,896,676 of NC_064614.1, read as the reverse complement.
GTGACAACTGCAACCGTTATGACTTTACACGAGGTTGTCGATTTCTTCGCGTTCCTAATGCATGATTCTTGCCCACTCCCCGCTTTTTGCTGACGGTCCCAACCATCCTGCTTTCTTCGCAACACACAAGCAGTGAGTGTTTCACCACCCATAGATTGTTTTGTCTGTTCCAGCTCTTACCTGGTATCTGGTACAAAACCGTCGCTGAACTGCCGACATTAACCACATATTGCGAATTCAAGGACAAAAAACGCATGCATCGTTCTATTATACGCCATGTTGAGACACGCCTGCCCCTAGTGGTGTGCTCTGCAACTACGCCACGTTGCGTATTATAAATGGCTCTGAGCACTATGGGACTCAACTGCTGAGGTCATTAGTCCCCTAGAACTTAGAACTAGTTAAACCTAACTAACCTAAGGACATCACAAACATCCATGCCCGAGGCAGGATTCGAACCTGCGACCGTAGCGGTCTTGCGGTTCCAGACTGCAGCGCCTTTAACCGCACGGCCACTTCGGCCGGCTGCGTATTATAAATCTAAACGTGAAGAGATGCTCTACCCACTGATAGGTGTCTCTTTGTGCCAGTCGTTCAAGTCCCAATCGGCCATTTTAATACATATCTTCACAGATTAAGTGCATGGCGTGTGGCAGATGTGAGGTGATGTTAACAAGATTACAGCCACTGCCATACAATTATCTTGAAAACATTCGTCGAGGAAAGCTTCAACGAAATTACGTGTGTGGAACTTGACCAAATAGTTACGAGGTAAGAGTCCACCGTCGGCAGAAGAGGTCCCAAAAAAGTCTGTCCTTCTGAACCAAATGCAAACAGAAACACTACTCAGGCACTGTCCCTGTGTTTACTTGTGAGCTTGAGGCCCACCAGTCCGTGTTGAACTGGTAACAATCAGACAACTTGCTGGTGAAGCTGTTCATACTTTTATGCGATGTATGACATTCCAAAAAGTGGGTCTGGGTTTCGTAATGACGATTTTCGCCTAAATGTTAGGATAGCGGTGCGATTATATAACTATAGGTATCCTGATTATGTAAAGCAATCACGTTATATCTTTGCAACCACTGAGAAATTTCTTTCAAGAAACTGGATGAGCGAAGAATGAAATTCACCAACCAAAAGGATAGCAGCATACGAAAAAAGTTCAGTTAACATTTTAGTACTAGTAACACACAATCCACATGTCACTACGAAGCAGCATTAACGTGCAAGAGGTATCAGGCAAAGTAGTTGGTCACGAATACAACACTCGAATGCATTTTATCCTTGTCACATTCCACTCCATTAACAAGTTCATGGTAATGACTTTCAAAATCGGTTTCAGTTCTCCGAATGGTATCTATGAAACTGCAAAGTCGTGAGACTTTTTATGTAAGAGTTCATTTACAAATCACGGGAAAATGCATCGTCGTAATACGCGCTGTACGCTAATTGAAAATGAAGACTGTCAGAGAGTAGTGGGCAAGCAATGGCCGCTGTCAGTAAAGCGTGGTGCGAGATTTTCAAGAACCGCATCATCGACTGCTGTTTTACTGATGGGGCTCTAAATAGTTACTAGTACGTACAGATCGTGACAGATAAGCTGCCGCTGTTATTGGAAGACATCCCACAGGACACAAAACAGTCCATTTGGTTCCAATATAGCGGATGTCCCAAGAATTTCACACAGGTATCATAGGTCTGCAAAAAAATTTTTTGTCTAATGCGCTGATTTCAGAAATGATGTCCATTTTTTCTATCACATAAGGTTTATTTGCAAATTCAAATACAAAAAATTGGTAAAAGCATTCGTTTATTCAAAATTATCAAACATAATATTTTTTTTACAACCAATGAAACATTATTTTGAGAATATAGTAACAACATTATACTTATTCATGTTTTTTATGAAACCTTTTCTTCTTTTCCTTGATACTTCGCCGAATCCTTTTCCGATTACCATCTTTAGTTTCCAGCTTAAGCATCCAACAGTAGTCAGCAAGCATAGTGACACCCCATCTTCCTTGGTACCGTCTCTCGATATCACGGACGAATGGCTCAAATGGCTCTGAGCACTACGGGACTTAACATCTGAGGTCATCAGTCCCCTAGAACTTAGAACTACTTAAACCTAACTAACCTGAGGACATCACACACATCCATGCCCGACGCAGGATTCGAACCTGCGACCGTAGCAGTCGCGCGGTTCCGAACGGAAGCGCCTAGAACCGCTCGTCCACCGCGGCCGGCTATCACGGACATCCTGGTGAAACCGCTCCCCCTGTTCTTCACTAGTAAGCTCCCAGGTTTTCACGAAAACTGTCTATGTGGGAGTGTAAAAAATGGACCTTCAAACTCATTGGCAGCCTTGTGCTATGTAGGCTGCTAGCATCCGTTGAACAATGGTTTTGTAGTCAGGATCCTTAGCATTTCCCAAAATCTTTCGCACTACATCCTTGAACGGTATCCAAGTTTCTTTTCCCTCCTCATTCATACTTTCTTCAAAGAGGGTGTCGGTTAAAAGTTTTCTTATGTCGGGGCTAGTGAAAATTCCCTCTTCCACCGTTGCTTCTGGCAACTTCGAGAATTTTGTACATAGATATTTAAAACAGTCTCCATTCTTTTGCAGCGATTTTACAAATTATTTCATCAACCCCAATTTGATATGGAGAGGGGGCAACAAAACCTTTTTTGGTGGTAACAAAGAACGAGTATTGATAACATTTTTCTCTCCAGGTTTTAAAGTTTCTCGGGGTGGCCAATCACTTTTAGTCCAGTGCTGCTCTTTGGCTCTACTATCCCACAAGCATAAAAAGCATGGGTATTTAGTATAGCCTGCCTGCTGACCCAAGAGCATCGTGAGTATTTTGAAGTCCCCACAAACCACCCATTGGTGGTCCTGATATTTGTTTTTTTTTCAGGATAATGGCCAAATCGTTATAGTTTTTCGTCCATATGCACAGAATGTCCAATCGGAAGCGATGCAAATTTATTTCCAATGTGCAATACTACTACTTTAAGACTACTTTTGGATGAATCAATGAATAGGCACCATGCAGATGAGTCATACTGCATATCAAAGCAATACATAAGTCCTTATACAACATTGCAATAAACTAAATTTCCCTCTTTTGAGAAAAAGTGGGTAAATTCTTTTTATCGGTGTCTGTACCATGAAAATGAGGTGCCAGGTGATAAAAGGTATTTATTTTTTAACCCGGAACCTAACAGTTTGGCTGCATCTTTTGAAAGACCTAAATCTCTTACTAGACCATTGAGCTCACTTTGAGAAAAAAGTTGAGGCCTTTCATTTTCGTCTGAAGAAAAATCTGAGATTGATTCACCGTGAGGAGGTGACGTAACTTCGTCCACCAACTCACTCGGGTATTCATCCAAACTGGAAGGTGGGTGTGCGATACGTATTTCAGATCTATGGGGCACTGGACGTGTAGCTGAGTCAAGGTTAGGATAACTTATGCTTCTTATGTTTTTTTAATTGAATCCCTTTACGTCAACTGAACAAAAGTAGCCATCAGCGGTATGGTTTCTCTGCTCACGCCATATCATAGGAATTCCAAATCGAAATGCATTTTTCTTACCCTTAAACCACAAACGAAGATCTTCTTCACATCTTCTACACACCTTATGCGGGGCCCATGGTTTATCTTGATCACCATGTTTTAATTTAAAGTAAGCAATATAAACTTTCCTCACAAAATCACTTATGTTTCTCAGTTGAGTTTTAATAGGGAATTCAGCACAGATATAACAAAAACTGTTTGGAGAAATAGCACATCCTCTTGTAGGCACGACTAGATACAAATAACAGCATTGTTCACTTGAATACCAATATGTCTACTGAGAGTTTCTCTTCATTTCATGCGAGATACAACCTGCAAGTGGTAACAATGAATAGTTACCACTGTAAGTTTTTTAAATTTAAGTTTATTTTATCAATTACAATTGATATAAGTTTTAATAATTATTAAATTAAAAAAACCACATACGTTTATTACTAATGAACATAAATACTGTAATATACATAAAAAAATCTGTCATAGAATTTTTTGAATATTACTCCTGTTTCTGGGAGGTCAAAATCTATAAGAAAATGTTAACAGATCCTACGCAGTTTTTAAGTCGCAGACCTGTGTAATTAAAGACTTCTTAAAATAAGTTTGGAGAGGTAGTTTAAAACACATTTCAAAGTTATTTAATTTTTATTTTGAATGTGATATAAGAATTCAGAAGGGGACAGTTGTATGAACCAGTTAATGACCTTTTGCGTAAGATTTGATGGATTGCTTCACCACTAACATAAGAATAAATACATTGTAAATTGCCGATTCTTGAAGAATTTTAAAGGTCATACGCAAGTATACTTGCTAATTTTATTAATAGAAAAATGGAATTTAAAGTACTACATCGAAAAAAGGACTGGTTTATCTAGTTTTTGGAATATAGGGGGCGTTATAATTGAAGAAATGTATGATGAAATAAAAGAAATTATTCAGATAGTGAAGGGTGACGAAAATTTAATAGTCATTGGTTACTGGAATTCGGTAGTAGGAAAAGGGAGAGAAGGAAACGTAGTAGGTGAATATGGATTGGGGCTAAGATATGAAAGAGGAAGCCGCCTGGTATAATTTTGCACAGAGCACAGCTTAATCATAGCTAACATTTGGTTCAAGAATCATAAAACAAGGCTGTATACATGCAAGAACCCTGGAGATACTGACAGGTTTCAGATAGATTATCTAATGGTAAGACAGAGATTTAGGAACCAGATTTTAAATTGTAAGACATTTCCAGGGGCAAAATGGCTCTGAGCACTATGGGACTCAACATCTTAGGTCATAAGTCCCCTAGAACTTAGAACTAATTAAACCTAACTAACCTAAGGACATCACACACACCCATGCCCGAGGCAGGATTCGAACCTGCGACCGTAGCAGTTCCGCGGTTCCGGACTGCAGCGCCAGAACCGCTAGACCACCGCGGCCGGCATTTCCAGGGGCAGATGTGGACTCAGACCACAATCTATTGGTTATGACTGTAGATTAAAACTGAAGAAACTGCAAAAAGGTGGGAATTTAAGGAGATGGGACCTGGATAAACTGAAAGAACCAGAGGTTGTACAGAGTTTCACGGAGAGCATAAGGGAACAATTGACAGGAATGGGGGAAAGAAATACAGTAGAAGAAGAATGGGTAGCTTTGAGGGATGAAGTAGGGAAGGCAGCAGAGGATCAAGTAGGTAAAAAGGCGAGGGCTAGAAGAAATCCTTGGGTAACAGAAGATATATTGAATTTAGCTGATGAAAGGAGAAAATATAAAAATGCAGTAAATGAAGCAGGCAAAAAGGAATACAAACGTCGCAAAAATGAGATTGACAGGAAGTGCAAAATGGCTAAGCAGGGATGGCTAGAGGACAAATTTAAGGATGTAGAGGCTTATCTCACTAGGGGTAACATAGATACTGCTTAGAGGAAAATTAAAGAGACCTTTGGAGATAAGAGAACCACTTGCATGAACATCAAGAGATCAGATGGAAACCCAGATTTAAGCAAAGAAGGGAAAGCAGAAAGGTGGAAGGAGTATATAGAAGGTCTATACAAGGGCGATGTACTTGAGGACAATATTATGGAAATGGAAGAGGATGTAGATGAAGATGAAATGGGAGATACGATACTGCGTGAAGAGTTTGACAGAGCATTGAAAGACCTGAGTCGAAACAAGGCCCCCGGAGTAGACAACATTCCATTGGAACTACTGACAGCTTTGGGAGAGCCAGTCCTGACAAAACTCTACCATCTGGTGAGCAAGATGTATGAAACAGGCGAAATACCCTCAGACTTCAAGTATAATATAATAATTCCAATTCCAAAGAAAGCAGGTGTTGACAGATGTGAAAATTACCGAACTATCAGTTTAATAAGTCACAGCTGCAAAATACTAACGCGAATTCTTTACAGAAGAATGGAAAAACTAGTAGAAGCCGACCCCGGGGAAGATCAGTTTGGATTCTGTAGAAATGTTGGAACACGTGAGGCAATACTGACCCTACGACTCGTCTTAGAAGCTAGATTAAGGAAGGACAGACCTACGTTTCTAGCATTTGTAGACTTAGAGAAAGCTTTTGACAATGTTGACTGGAATACTCTCTTTCAAGTTCTGAAGGTGGCAGGGGTAAAATACAGGGAGCGAAAGGCAATTTACAATTTGTACAGAAACCAGATGGCAGTTATAAGAATCGAGCGGCATGAAGGGGAAGCAGTGGTTGGGAAGGGAGTGAGACAGGGCTGTAGCATATCCCCGATGTTATTCAATCTGTATATTGAGCAAGCAGTGAAGGAAACAAAAGAAAAATTCGGAGTAGGTATTAAAATCCATGGAGAAGAAATAAAAACTTTGAGGTTCGCCGATGACATTGTAATTCTGTCAGAGACAGCAAAGGACTTGGGAGAACAGTTGGACGGAATGGATAGTGTCTCGAAAGGAGGATATAAGATGAACATCAACAAAAGCAAAATGAGGATAATGGAATGTAGTCGAATTAAGTCGGGTGATGCTGAGGGAATTAGATTAGGAAATGAGACACTTAAAATAGTAAAGGAGTTTTGCTATTTGGGGAGCAAAATAACTGATGATGGTCGAAGTAGAGAGGATATAAAACGTAGACTGGCAATGACAAGGAAAGCGTTTCTGAAGAAGAGAAATTTGTTAACATCGAGTATAGATATAAGCGTCAGGAAGTTATTTCTGAAAGTATTTGTATGGAGTGTAGCCATGTATGGAAGTGAAACATGGACGATAAATAGTTTGGACAAGAAGAGAATAGAAGCTTTTGAAATGCGGTGCTACAGAATAATGCTGAAGATTAGATGGGTAGATCACATAACTAATGATGAAGTATTGAATAGGATTGGGGAAAAGAGAAGTTTGTGGCACAACTTGACTAGAAGAAGGGATCGGTTGGTAGGACATGTTCTGAGGCATCAAGGGATCACAACTTTAGTTGGTTCAAATGGCTCTGAGCACTATGGGACTCAACTGCTGTGGTCATCAGTCCCCTAGAACTTAGAACTACTTAAACCTAACTAACCTAAGGACATCACACACATCCATGCCCGAGGCAGGATTCGAACCTGCGACCGTAGCGGTCGTGCGGTTCCAGACTGTAGCGCCTTTAACCGCTCGGTCACTCCGGCCGGCTCACAACTTTAGTATTAGAGGGCAGTGTGGAGGGTAAAAATCGTAGAGGGAGACCAAGAGATGAATACACTAAACAGATTCAGAAGGATGTAGGTTGCGGTAGGTACTGGAAGATGAAGAAGCTTGTACAGGATAGAGTACCATGGAGAGCTGCATCAAACCAGTCTCAGGACTGGAGACCACAACAACAGCATTTACTCTACATGACGCAAAGTGAGGCCGCTGCAGTTCTTCTAAACAAAAACAGCAGTCTCCTCCTCCGCCTGTACACGAGTTAAGTTGTAGGTAACTGGGAGTTTGTTGGATTACAACTCACTCAAATGGTATGTTGACTAAAATGGATCACTTTGTCTGATTACGTGGTGTTTTGCTCCTTGTTTATGTAAATCAGTTGTGATTCTGTAATTTTCATGTACTTTAGCATCGAGGAGGGCTATTTATAGCTGAAATCTGGATATGCAAGAATAATAAAAAAAACGAATGAGATTGCGACTGTCTGCAGTTTCTTGTCCTTCCTTATAACAATATACAGTCGCTGTGCACAATATTTCCGTATGAAGTCACAGCTGGTGAAACATTATTATGAAGGAGAGCCAGTAAGGCGAGCACATTAATGTACAGAATTTCGTGTTAACATCTCAATCTTAACATGTTTATAAGAACAAAAAAAATGATAAGATGTGTGTGAAATCTTATGGGACTCAACTGCTAAGGTCATCAGTCCCTAAGCTTACACACTACTGAACTTAAATTATCCTAAGGACAAACACACACACCCATGCCCGAGGGAGGACTGGAACCTCCGCCGGGACCAGCCGCACAGTCCATGACTGCAGCGCCTAAGACCGCTCGGCTAATCCCGCGCGGCTATAAGAACAGAAAGGAGAAAAAAATGAAATATCAACTGGAAAACATGTGAAAACTGCTATGTCTGTGCTGTCACAATTTCATTTGAATCAGTCTGACGAATTAGAAAACAACTGCAATGTTATGCGATATGAGTGTAGCACTGCACCTGTAAGAAGCTCTGTAGTAGTCTCAATGAGTGGACAAGCAATTTGATTTTATGTCGCAACAAGATGGGAGAGAAAAGGGATGTAAACAGACAAAAAGTTTATGAGTGTGTAAGAGCGTGAGAAAAAAGGAGACTATGTGAGACATGAGAGTGGACGTGCGTGGGGAAACGAGGGTGAGTGAATGGCAGGCAGAAACAGAGGGGAGCGAATAAGAGAGAGAGAGTTAATGAGTGTGTGTGTGTGTGTGTGTGTGTGTGTCAGAGAGAGAGCGAGAGAGAGAAATAGAGAGAGAGAGAGAGAGAGAGAGAGAGAGAGAGAGAGAAGGGGAGGGGCTGTGAGAGAGATGGGAACAGAAGCTTTGGCTTTGAGTGGAAAACAGAAACAGGCCCGCATGCAGCGTCGTGCGACACGGAAAATAATTATTGAGGCGTGAAACGCGCTTCAAATGAATTGCCGCATGCTGTGCACGTGCTGAGGGAAGGGAACAGAGCGGCAGGCTGCCGCGTCCGGCGGCGACGGCAGAGCGAGTAGCGGGCGCCGGCGTCCAATAGGGCGCCCCGGGCGCTCGCCGCCATATGAACGTCAGACATCAATTTTACGCATCGAGCAAGCCAGCCAGCCAGGTGGCTGAAGACAATAGCCCGCCTCCAATATTCGCCGCGACGCGCCGCTGCGCTGCGCTGCGCTGCGGACTTGGCGGGCTTCCCTCCCTTGTATTGGACGCGGCCTTGTGTCACAGGCAGCTTCGCGTCGCTGTCACTGTCACAAAGTGTGAGGTTCGCATTCTACTTCTTTGGACTCACCGAAACTAACAAACGGAGGGTACAGTTAGCATTAATGCTATCCACTTAAACTTACTAGAAATGAATTCTTAGAATCTCACTTCCTTCCACCTTCTTGTGTACCTTCTCCAATACGCAGGCAACATCCTTACTCATGCGAATCATCGCTTCAGCTCCGCTTTAAAAACCCAACGCTTCGGAACATAAGCGATAGCCTTTTGCAATAGCTGAGATAGAGGTCTAAACACGGTTATATTGCGTCGTAACTGCCGTTAGAAATCAGGATTTCCACATTATTAGCAAGTTCTAATCCTAAGGGGCTATTCCTAACAGTTAAACTTTAAATTCACGGCTTGTCTGGAGATTAAATATTCCGATGTACGCTGAAATTGAAGTGGCAGTACAATGTCACTCAAACTGATGCTCGAAACTTAACGGCTGAAAAACAGGTGGAGTAAAGCAGAATTTCGTTACTAAAACTTTGGAAACAGAAAAATGCACAAGGCTAAAGCCTCTACATCAATCTCACCAAAATCTAGCCAACAACCACGAGCTGCTTTGTGCATCGCCTGAGACGCTATGTTGACGTTCAGCAGCCGCACACTGTTAAGAATGAACTGGAAAACTACGATTATGGTTTCTCATCAGTTGCAGAATATTTCAGAACAAACGGAAATTTGTGCCAGGCCGGGACTTGAATCCATATTTCTCGTTTATCGCCAGCTGTCACCTTAACCATTTCGGTTCTCCGAGCACGCTTCATTCGTGGACAGAAGGACAAATGGCCGCTCCGGCGATCGTGCTCGGAGAACCTAAATAATGAAGTTGACCGCTAGCGATAAACGAGTCCCGGCCCGGCAGAAATTTTCATTTGTACTGAAATATTCTACAACTGATGAGAAACAATAATCGTAGTTTGCCAGTTCATTTTTAATAACCTTGGGAAAAACCAAGATTTTTGTCTCCGAGACCTTCACCTCGCAGTCCATGACCATTGAGTCACCCTAACTGAAACACTAATCACAAACTAACTTCCAGTCCTAACCTTCTAACCATACAAAAGAAAATCCACAATAGATCAAAACAACCAAAACGTAATAACAGGCCAAATATGAGGATTAGACCACACCACTTTTCTCCACACCTACAAGACCATCATCCGTTCCACGTCGTATTGAAGTCTGCCCCTTCCTAAATTTTACCGCTCCCTCCAAGTCCTAGAGCACCATGAACTGTGCCTTACTACCGTGTCCATCTATCCCAACCCACCGGATTCGTTTACCTGCGAAAGGAATTTAAACATCCCCCCTACGTCTCTCCTACACCTTCTATAAACTTAAGTCCCAATATCCTGAAGGCTCCTCCATCCTGGAGAACCATGGCTTGCTGGGGCGTGACAATCAGCATGTCCCAACTTCCCTCCATCTCCACGCTCCTCATACCCTTTCTAACGGAATTTTCGTATTCTTCCACTGCTGGACCCTGAATATGTCCTCGAGATGTACTGCTGCGTCAGACCGTAGTCTACCCTTCCAATCCCATCCCAAAATAAGACTGCCGCCCACGCATTTCTTGCCCAGCTGATATCTCGCTCCCACCGTAACATCTGCATCCCAACTATCAGTCCATCCCCCCAAAGCCGTGAAACTCTCTTCCAAAATAACACTAGCAGTTACCAGCAGCCCACATCACACCACTCTCACAAAATTTTTGAATCTACATCACATAGCTATCGTCATCTTGTGAATATCATCTGTATTTTAACTTTGTAAATTTTTATACTTTGATCTGTATCTTTTTTAAAAATGCTGAAGTGCGGCAACATCGCCGCTGGCAGAAAAAACTTAGATAAAAGTTCCCGATACCACCGGTGTTACCTTAGGCGAAACCGAGCCAAAATGTCGTAGGCAGTTCAGGGGCACTTTGTGTAGTATCATCGTAAGACACAACTCTTGTGCTGACTGTGAAAAACCCTCCAGCGAGAACGTCAGTATCTGTGGACCCCAGGGGATGGCGCTATCGTAGCGGTATACGCAAATTAGGCGCCGCACCACCCCTTTCCGGGAAGAGTACACGACACCAGCGCCCTCTTCGACTTGGCATAAAGGAGGCTGACAACAGCGCACGGAGGCCAATTCGGCAGCGGAGATCGCCTCCTCAGTTTGACAACTAAGCTTCACGGGACAGCGGTTGCCTTTGTCATAGTAGTCAGGACCGCGAGAACTAACGCAACTAGAAAGTCCACTGTTGTGTTGACAAAAGGCTTTATTCAGAGAGCGGAAATGCTTGTTATGCTCTAAGTGACTGCTTCTCAGAAGATAAGTAAATGTGTTTGATTATTCAGTTTTAGCACTGCATGTGCCAGCCTGTGGCCGAGCGGTTCTAGGCGCTGCAGTCTGGAACAGCGCGACAGCTACTGTCGCAGGTTCGAATCCTGCCTCGGGTATGAATGTGTGTGATGTCCTTAGGCTAGTTAGGTTTACGTAGTTCTAAGTTCTAGGGGACTGACGACCTCATATGTTAAGGCCCATATTACTCAGAGCCATTTGAACCACTGTGTGTTGATATTCTGTATTGTGCCCAGCTACCTTTGTTTGCCTCCTGTTCCGAAGTCTACAAATTACTGTTGTGGCCATCCTAGGTACAACACTATGAACGAGGCTGATCTAGAAGGAAAGGGTACAAAAATTTTTTGAAGTACAAATAATGAGTTTAAGTTAATAAAATTTACATACATTGTACCATAGGTCTTGAAATATTTTTCCACATAATCATTATTTACCTACATAGATTTTGGATTTTGTCATCCGTGGGACGACTTTTTTTATTCCTGCGTCATAGAGATCTCCCGACGTCTTTTTCGTCCAGTTCTTCACTTCGATTTTCAGCTCATCGTCGTCAGAAATGTGTTTTACTCGATAGTGTTCCTTTAGTTTAGTGAACAGATGATAGTCATTAGGTGAGAGATCGGGGCTGTGAGATGGGTGGCTTATATCATCCCAACCAAACGAAGTCAACAATTCTTGCGTTGCATGAGCGGTGTGAGGACGCGCGTTGTCATGGTAGAAACAGCCTCCCGTTGTCAGCATCCCACGACGTTTGTTTTGTATGGCTCTGCGAAGTTCCTTCATGGCCTTGCAATGTCTTCCAGCATTTAGAGTTTCACCCCTTTTCAAAAAATAAACGAGTAGGACCCCTTTTCTGTCCCATTAGTTTCCTCAATGTTTGCTGAGTTTCGAATTTTTTGGATGAAGGAGAGCGAGTATGGCGCCATTGCACTGATTGTCCTCTGAACTCTGGAGTATGGTGATAAGCCCAAGTTTCATCTCCTATCACTATAGAGTTGAGAAAAGCGACGTCTTCAGTCTCAAAACGGTCCAGAAATAAGCGAGCGGTAATGACTCTGATCATTTTGCGTGCTTCGGTAAGCGTCTTGGACATCCATCGCGCACACAACTCACTATAATTTAGTCGATTAGCTACGATTTCATGAACAACAATTCGTGAAATATTTGGACAAACTGCTTGCAGGTAGTCAATTGTCGAATGGCGATCAGAGAGAGGATGTTCTTCAATTTTCTGTACCACATCATTATTCACAACAGACGGCCTTCCGCTTCTGTCTTCATGGTGAATTTCCGCCCCACAATTGAAATTCCGTACCCATTCGTCACATGCTCCCTTGACATTCCGTCCTCTCCATAAACTTATACAATTTCGCGATGAATCGCAGCGGCGTTCATGACCTTAGCATTCAGGTAGCGAATACAGCGCACACTTTGCATTTCTAACAGTCACCACACCTATTGTTTATTTATTTATTTCTTAAGTAAAGAAAGACACCTGGTGCCTGTTACTATATAGCAAGTCGTACATAGTGTGACTGTACATGTTCTATCATACAAATTCAGTTTTATTACTAATACATTCTTTTGTTAAAATTTTAAAAAAACGTTAAATCAAAATTAATTTTTTTTAATTTCCCATTTTTAATATATATATATATATATATATATATATATATATATATATATATGTGCTTAAGAAAAAGGTTCATATAAATATAGGTCGGCAAATGTTTAGTTACGGAGTTACGGCTAGTAAAATATTTTGCCTGAAATTTAGCAACTTCGATAATATGAACCCATCGCAAAACTCTAAGAGGTTAAAGTATAGCACGATTTCCATTTATTTTGTTGTTATTGGTCTGGTGAATCAGATAAAACATGTCCCAGACGTGTATGTGCAATAGTTTCCCAGAACATTCAGAGAAGTAAAGAAGCAATTTCGTAAAATGTTTAATTTATTGACTACCTGTCCCAATTTGTTTTTTAAATTCCAGACAATTGCACCAAGTTTTCAACAGAAGTTGTAGAGAATTTAATGTCGGAAAAATCTTGGGAGTAATGTTAACTGAAACTGTATGTGGATAGACTTAAATACACTATTGTTATTATGTTCTTCGACTGAAAAATACAGAAGACTAACTCGATTCGAGATTAGGAAACGACTGATACAACTCACTAACGGTTGTGAACAATCACATAAAAGTTTCTACATTCCTAAGGGAAAGAAACAAATTTACTTGTGTAATAATCTTCGCTTCTCTGGATGTCCTGGAGAACTATTGCAAATACACGTCTGGGACATGTATTATTTGATTCACCAGATCAATAACAACAAAATAAGCGGAAATCGTGCTTTACTTTAATCTCGTACAGTTTTTCCATGGCTTCATATTAGCGAAGTTGCTAAATTTCAGTCGACCGGTGTGGCCGAGCGGTTCTAGGCGCTTCAGTCTGGAACCGTGCGAACGCTACGGTCGCAGGTTCGAATCCTGCCTCGGGCATGGATGTGCGTGATGTCCTTAGGTTAGTTAAGTTTAAGTAGTTCTAAGTTCTAGGCGACTGATGACCTCAGATGTTAAGTCCCATAGTGCTCAGAGCCATTTGAACCATTTTTTTGCTAAACTTCAGGCAAAATCTTTTATTACCCGTAACTCCGTAACTAAAAATTTGCGGATCTATGTTTACATGAACTATTTTCTTTAGTTTCAGTTGTAGAAAAACGTATTAAAATATTTGGATGTGTTCATAAACAATTTTGTTTAAACTTGTTTCTTTCGTGCATTTATTACTTTCATTCTATTATACTACAATACAAATTTCATACAGGAGTGCTTTTAGAATTTGTAAAATGGCTCTGTCAGGCATTTCATGTATGTTAACAGAGGGCTTGTTAGTGCCATATGGTGAAGAAAGAGAGAAATACTTCTGTTAGATAACGATCGTGCGACGATTTGAACTAGTAACAGTGATAGCATGCCGCAGAGTTGGTGCCATTTCTTCATGTGAAGTAGGTCTGCAGAGCGGAAGTGGCAAGTGTCCAGGGGAAGCACACACCGAGGCCGCCAGCGTAGCAGCAGCAGCGGCGGCAGCGCTTAAAGCAGAAGAAACCTCTAAACGTGCTGCGTCCTTCCCCACCCTCTGCACGGCCACCTCTCTCGGACCCTTCACTCCTGCGCGCCCATTCGCGTTTCTAGTCGCCTGCACAAGAATCTGGCCCGCCAGAAGGGCGCGAATGGGCGTCGAAATTCTTTCAGACGTCAGCGTCGTCGTCGTCGCCGCCGGCGGCGAGTGGCAGAACGGAGGCCGGGCCCGGAATGTAATGGCCCGGTCGCACCGGCACAATAAAAGGGAGCCGGCAGCCGTCCGATGGACCACCTAAGGGCCCCGGCCGAAAGCGATCTGCCTGCGATCGTCGCCGCTGCTGATCAAAGCGGCCCAAATGAAACGAAAGCACCGCGCCCGCCCGCCCTCCCACCTGCGCCTGCGTTTGCGCCAGCCGCTGTTCGCCATCTTTTCTCCGCCAAAGGTCAATACGAGCGACTTCGTGTACTCTTGGGAGAGCACGTGCAGAGGAAATGCTGACTGCAAGGTCGATAGAGTGGAGCACCAACGTGAAGGGCTCCTAGCGCACAGAATATACGAGGGTCACTCCAAAAGAAATGCACACAATTTTTGTAAAAATACAGTTTTCATTCTGCATGTGTGAAAGTGTTACACTGTGTTGATACATCCTTCCCGATTCTTTTCAAACATAGTTCAACCTGAAACTTCCTGACAGATTAAAACTGTGTGCCGGACCGAGACTAGAACTCGGGACCTTTGCCTTTCGCGGGCAAGTGCTCTATCAACCGAGCTACCCAAGCACAATTCACGGCCCGTCCTCACAGCTTTACTTCCGCCAGTACCTCGTCTCCTACCTTCCAAACTTTACAGAAGCTCTCCTGCGATCCTTGCAGAACTAGCCCTCCTGAAAGAAAGGATATTGCGGAGACATGGCTTAGCCACAGCCTGTGGGATGTTTCCAGAATGAGATTTTCGCTCTGCAGCGGAGTGTGAGCTGATATGAAACTTCCTGGCAGATTAAAACAGTGTGCCGGAGCGAGCCTCGAACTCGGGACCTTTGACTTTCGCGGGCAGGTGCTCTACCAACTGAGGTACCCAAGCACGACTTCGAGTCTCGGTCCGGCACACAGTTTTAATCTGCCAGGAGTTTCATATCTGCGCACCCACTACTGCAGAGTGAAAATCTCATTCTGGAAACATCCCTCAGGCTGTGGCTAAGCTATGACCCCGCAATATCCTTTCTTTTAGGAGTGCTAGTTCTGCAAGGATCGCAGGAGAGCTTCTGTAAAGTTTGGAATGTAGGAGACGAGGTACTGGCAGAAGTAAAGCTGTGAGGACGGATCGTGAGTCGTGCTTGGGTAGCTCAGTTGGTACAGCACTTGCCGGCGAAAGGCAAAGGTCCCGAGTTCGAGGCTCGGTCCGGCACACAGTTTTAATCTGCCAGGAAGTTTCATATCAGCGCACACTCCGCTGCAGAGTGAAAATCTCATTCTGGGTAGCTCGACCTGTTCCCGTGAGTGGCACCGTCACAGCATGTCTTCAAGATGGATGCTACACTTGACGTTCGTCAGAAGCAACGTGCTGTCATAGAATTCCTATGTTGTGAAAACGAGACAGTGGTAAACATCCACAAGTTGTTGAAAAAGGTGTATGGAGATGCTGCTGTCAATCGCAGTACAGTTAGTCGGTGGGTAAGCAGGTTACGTGATGAAAGCTGTCACGGCAATATTCAGGATTGTCCTCGCAGCGGCAGGCCTCGTACTGCACACACTCCACACAATGTGCAGAGAGTTAACGAATTATTGACTGCTGACAGACGCATCACAGTGAACGAATTGTCACGCTACGTTGGGAGTCGAAACAAGACCCCGGGAGTAGACAACATTCCATTAGAACTACTGACGACCTTGGGAGAGCCAGTCCTGACAAAACTCTACCATCTGGTGAGCAAGATGTATGAGACAGACTTCAAGAAGAATATAATAATTCCGATCCCAAAGAAAGCAGATGCTGACAGATGTGAAAATTTCCGAACAATCAGTTCAATTAGTCACTGCAAAATACTAACGCGAATTCTTTACAGACGAATGGAAAAACTGGTAGAAGCTGACCTCGGGGAAGATCAGTTTGGATTCCGTAGAAACATCGGAACACGTGAGGCAATACTGACCCTACGACTTATCTTAGAAGCTATATCAAGGAAAGGCAAACCTAAATTTCTAGCATTTGTAGACTTAGAGGAAGCTTTTGACAATGTTAACTGGAATACTCTCTTTCAAATTGTGAAGGTGGCAGGAGTAAAATACAGGGAGCGAAAGGTTATTTACAGCTTGTACAGATACCAGATGGCAGTTATAAGAGTCGAGGGGCACGAAAGGGAAACAGCGGTTGGGAAGGGAGTGAGACAAGGTTGTAGCCTATCCCCGATGTTATTCAATCTGTATATTGAGCAAGCAGTGAAGGAAACAAAAGAAAAATTCGGAGTAGGTGAGACAGCAAAGGACTTGGAAGCGCAGTTGAACGGAATGGACAGTGTCATGAAAGGAGGGTATAAAATGAACATCAACAAAAGCAAAATGAGGATAATGGAATATAGTCGAATTAAGTCGGGTGATGCTGAGGGAATTAGATTAGGGAAAGAGACACTTAAAGTAGTAAAGGAGTTCTGCTATTTGGGGAGCAAAATAACTGGTGATGGTCGAAGTAGAGAGGATATCAAATGTAGACTGGCAATGGGGATGAAAGCGTTTCTGAAGAAGAGAAATTTGTTAACATCGAGTATTGATTTAAGTGTCAGGAAGTCGTTTCTGGAGCGTAGCCATGTATGGAAGTGAAACATGGACGATAACTAGTTTGGACAAGAAGAGAATAGAAGCTTTCGAAATGTGGTGCTACAAAAGAATGCTGAAGATTAGATGGGTAGATCATATAACTAATGAGGAGGTATTGAATAGGATTGGGGAGAAGATAAATTTGTGGCATAACTTAACTAGAAGAAGGGATCGGTTGGTAGGACATGTTCTGAGGCATCAAGGGATCACCAATATAGCATTGGAGGGCAGCGTGGAGGGTAAAAATCGTAGAGGGAGACCAAGAGATGAATACACTAAGCAGATTCAGGAGGATGTAGGTTGCAGTAGCTACTGGGAGATGAAGAAGCTTGCACAGGATAGAGTAGCATGGAGAGCTGCATCAAACCAGTCTCAGGACTGACGACCACAACAACAACGTTGGGATTGGGGAAGGAAGTGTTTGCAGAATGCTGAAAGTGTTGGCGTTAAAAAAGGTTTGTGCCAGGTGGGTTCCCAGGATGTTGATGGTTCAAATGGCTCTGAGCACTATGGGACTTAACTGCTAAGGTCATCAGTCGCCTAGAACTTAGAACCAATTAAACGTACCTAACCTAAGGACATCACACACATCCATGCCCGAGGCAGGATTCGAACCTGCGACCGTAGCGGTCGCGCGGTTCCAGAATGTAGCGCCTAGAACCGCTCGGTCACCCTGGCCGGCCCAGGATGTTGACAGTAGCTCAGAAAGAAGCAAGAAAAACGGTATGCAGCGAACTTTTGGAACAGTACGAGATTGGTGGATATGAATTTCTTGGAAGAATTGTGACAGGTGATGAAAAATGGCTCCATCGTTTTTCACCATAGACGAAGAGGCAAGCAATGGAGTGGCATCAAGCAAATTCACCCAAGGAAAAAAAAATTAAAACCACACCTTCTGCTGGAAAAGTTATGGCTACGGTGTTTTTCGATTCCGAAGGACTCTTGCTTGTGGACATCATGCCAAGTGGAACCACCATAAATTCTGATGCATATGTGACGACACTGAAGAAACTTCAAGCTCGACTGAGTCGTGTTCTACCACATCGGCAAAAACAGGATGTTTTGCTGTTGCACGGAAAGACTCTCTTCGTGGAACAATGTTGGAAGATGATGACTCCCTAGTGCACGGTACCAAACGGTGGCCACAACAGGTTGGTCCAGAATTTTACCGTGCGGGTATACAGGCGATGGTTTCAAGATGGCGTAAGGCAGTTGAGAGAAATGAAAATTATGTGTAGAAATGAAAATATTGTTCCTAATGGATGTATCTACACACTGTAAAACTTTCAAACATGTAGAATAAAAGATGGATTTAAAAAAAATAGTGTGCATTTCTTTTGGTGTGACCCTCGTACAATGCCTGACAAAACTGTGCTCCAACCAGGATTTCAACATAACTTTGAACACATCTAACGTGCCGGGTGCTACTGTGGTGTTTGGTACCATGGAGTGATCTAATGGTGAACTGTAGTTGGAGCCACGAACGATGGCGGTCGAGTCTAGGCTTGTTCTGCGCACCAACGTCAAGCATACACCGACAGCCAATGAGCGTTCAGTAGTGTTCTGAGGGCTCTGCTCTGAATGCTGTTGCTAATACAACTATTAAACGTGATCGTAGCGAGTTGTTTAGTGAATTTCAATTTCATTTCTTGCGATTTATCATCGCTGATGGTGCTGGTAACTCATAAATTCTACATAAACAAGCGAGAAACATAATTTGTAGGATATACGTTTCCTTCAAGAGGAGAGCACGCGCATGCACTTACCACAACTGTCTCTTGGAAACATCTAAAATACATATAAACATATAAAACGGTTTCTTTAACCTGATGCATCAGAAACAAGCAGGACAGTATGACCTTGCGGAGACAAACGCAATGTTTATCCGCACCGCAAATAATGTGCAGGGTAACCGGGCCAAATATCTCACGAAATAAGCGTCAAACGAAAAAACTACAATGAACGAAACTTGTCTAGCTTGAACGGGGAAATCAGATGGCCGTAGGTCAAACGCATATCAACTGCTTTTTTTTATTTATTTTTTAAATAGGATCCCCCATTTTGTATTACATATTCGCGTAGGACGTAAAGAAATATGAATGTTTTAGTTGGACCACTTTCTTCGCTTTGTGATAGATGGCTCTGTAATAGTCACAGACATATGGCTCACAATTTTAGACGAACAGTTGGTAACAGTAGGTTTTTTAAATTAAAATACAGAACGTAGGTACGTTTGAACATTTTATTTCGGTTGTTCCAATGTGATACATGTACATTTGTGAACTTATCATTTCTGAGAACGCATGCTGTTACAGCGTGATTACCTGTAAATACCACATTAATGCAATAAATGCTCAAAATGATGTCCGTCAACCTCAATGCATTTGGCAATACGTGTAACGACATTCCCCTCAACAGCGAGTAGTCCGCCTTCAGTAATGTTCGCACACGCACTGACAGTGCGCTGACGCATGTTGTCAGGCGTTGTCGGTGGATCACGATGGCAAATATCCTTCAACTTTCCCCACAGAAAGAAATCCGGGGACGTCAGATCCGGCCATCCATCATGGAAGTACATCGCCATTCTGTCATGCAGTGAAACATCTTGTAGTAACATCGGTACAACATTACGTAGGAAATCAGCATACATTGCACCATTTAGACTGCCATCGATAAAATGGGGGCCAATTATCCTTCCTCCCATAATGCCGCACCATACGTTAACCCGTCAAAGTCGCTGATGTTCCACTTGTCGCAGCCATAGTGGATTTTCCGTTGCCCAATAGTGCATATTATGCCGGTTTACGTTACCGCTGTTGATGAATGACGCTTTGTCGCTAAATAGAACGCGTGCAAAAAATCTGTCATCGTCCCGTAATTTCTCATGTGCCCAGTGGCAGAACTGTACACGACGTTCAAAGTCGTCGCCATGTAATTCTTGGTGCATAGAAATATGTTGATGTAGCATTCTCAACACCGACATTTTTGAGATTCCCGATTCTCGCGCAATTTGTCTACTACTGATGTGCGGATTAGCCGCGACAACAGTTAAAACACCTCCTTGTCATCATCATTTGTTTCAGGTCGTCGTTGACGTTTCACATGTTGCTGAACATTTCCTGTTTCCTTAAATAACGTAAGTATCCGGCGAACGGTCCGGACACATGGATGATGTCGTCCAGGATACCGAGCAGCATACATATCACACGCCCGTTGGGCATTTTGATCACAATAGCCATACATCAACACGGTATCGACCTTTTCCGCAATTGGTAAACGATCCATTTTAACACTGGTAATGTATCACGAAGCAAATACCGTCCGCACTGGCGGAATGTTACGTGATACCACGTACTTATACGTTTGTGACTATTACAGAGCCATCTATCACAAAGCGAAGAAAGTGGTCCAACTAAAACATTCATATTTCTTTACGTACTACACGAATATGTAAGAAAAATGGGGGTTACTATTTTAAAAAAACGCAGTTGATATCCGTTTGACCTATGACAGCGCCATCTAGCGGGCCAACCAAAGCGCCATCTGGTTTCCCCTTTCAAGCTAGACGAGTTTCGTTCTTTGTAGTTTTTTCGTTTGACGCTTATTTCGTGAGATATTTGGCCCGGTCAGTATCAATAGACCACCCTGTATTTCTAACGCTGGTGTCTGGCGAATCTGTTGATGATCGGCGGGGCTCGAAGTGAAACGTTTGGATTTATTAATAGTTCAACTTGGAGGAATATTGAATTGCATAAAAGTAAATTTTTATTGAAACGAAGACTTGAGGATAACTTAGGAGACGAAAGGATCAGCTTGGGGGGAGGGGTGTGCCTCTTTTTGATTAAGCAAAAGGGTTCTTTAAGTTTGTGCTTGATCCAACACGCTGAACAGAGATAAGTGTCAATGACGGCAAAGAACAATAGGGCACTTGCTGTTACTTATTCACGGACATTCGCGACGCTGAAAACTTGCAGTTTCAATAATCGATTTCCACGGGACAAGAGTAGAGCGAGAGAAAAATAGAAGAGTTACAGTTATTGAAGCAGGAGAACGAACATGCTAGTCAGCATAAAACAGGACGGTGGAAGGGGTGAGCTTACGAAACACGTTCCAAAGATTTCAGAAATTCAGAAAGCTCTTGGTGCTAACAAGTGTGACTACGATCAAAGCCTGATCGCGACCTAACAAGCAGCTGCGTATCACCGTCATAGACTGGTGCTACAGCTGCAGAGCGTGTCCCCACCGGCCCACAGCATCTCCAGCACGTCCAGACGGTAGCTCGTCCTGTTCTCAAGTGCTCGCCGCTCGCCGCTCAACACTCACTAGGGTGCACGTTCCGGCCAATCAGGGGTCTAGCTTCTGGGCGCAACACAATGGCCCAATCTGCTCGCGTCAAAAAGCACGCCCTGCGGATCTATTGTTCGTCCTTTTTAACTGACAGATATTCTAGGAAGAACTCGAAGCTTCTACCGCGATCTTCCAGCAACCAACGGGAGCACTCGCTACGAATTTGGCCGAAAAGATCGTTCCACTTTCGCGCTCCAAGTCAAGTGCTCCAAGACAGAGAAGACTTGGGTCCTCTGACACCATTTCTCTCCTTTTTATTCGATTCCCGCCCTCTCCTCCTCCCCCTCCCCCTGCTATTTTCCTATGCATTCCAAAGGTTAAGACCTCCGTTTCTAAGCTGGAAGAGAACAGAAAATTCTCTTTAGCCGACATCCAAACTAACACAATGGATTTCATGCAAGACGAAGAGTGTTCCTGAAATAGAGGCTGCTTATCAGACAGGAAAAGTTAGGAAGAAATAAAACACATATTCTACAGATCACGTCCTATAGGCTCTTGTATGAGTAGAATACGATAAAGATTCCAATGAAAATGATAAACACCATAGCTAGTTGATACGATAAACTCTGTCCGCCGCCGGCAGCTGAGTGGTCAGCGCGACAGAATATCAATCGTAAGGGCCTGGGTTCGATTCCCCACTGGGTCAGAGATTTTCTCCGCTCAGGACTGGGTGTCGTGTTGTCCTAAACATAATCATTTCATCCCCGTCGACACGCAAGTTGCTGACGTGGCGTCAAATCTAAAGACTTCCATCCGGCGAACGGTCTACCCCACGGGAGGCCCTCTTCACACGACAGGATAAACTCTAATGAAAAATGTACTAAAATAAACGTACGTCCTTCACAAATAAACACCATTGACATGTACGCAGGCCCATAAGATTAGAGTTCCAATTCTCTGTGACAAGTAAAGCGGCCACCAGCGTGCGTTAGTGTCGTTCGGTTTAGTGTATTTACAAGGCCGGGGAAAGTGTATAAGGGGCGTGAACAGCATCATGTGTTGAATGATAGCAGCAAAGGAATGTTATATGTTGAGTGATTATTGTGAAGGACACAGAGATTTTGAGTACTCGTGTGAGACAGTATTATCAGCATTTCGCAAAGTTGGGAACATTGTGGGTCTCCATTTGGCGACGTCGTCCAATAGTGCGGTGTCTACGAAAGTTTTGGAAACAGATGAAAAGCGAATGGAGACCAAGGCGGGATTGTATGGAGGATGATTAATGACGGTGAACCCAAGGCGTCGGATTGTTGCAGATGTTTCAGCGCTCGTGTGTGGTCTAGCATTGTCATTCTGAAGAGAAAGGGTGCTCAGAGTGTCGACGAACTCATAGGATTCGTGCTTTCATTATCTGAAAGTCTCGCAATACCTTGCTGAATTTACGATGATGTTTTCAGGCATAAATTCCAGACCACTGTGACCATGATTTTCCCTGCTGGTGACATTGGCTTGAACTTCTTTATGGGTGAACTCCATTGATCTTCTCTCATTTTTGGGCTCAAAATACTTTTATATTACTATTGGTTAGATAGATGTGAATGTATTTATTAAAACGGAATGTTAATGTATTTTATCCCTGCTAGTAAATATGACTTTTAAGAAAGCACTGAGTAATTGGTAAGAACTGATTGAGAGTAGTACATGAATGTTTCTTGTTTTGCTGGAGGCAGTCTATTAAAATGATAAAACATGGCACAGGAAGGACCTGGAGATGCCGCGTACTCGAGTGGCGGTCATCAGCAACTGACAGGAATTTGAAAGGGGCGTGACTGTGGGCCTCCATTTGGCCGGCTGCTCAAGTGTTGCAACATCCACATTTGTGGTGACTTCGCGTGTGGCAGTAGCCCGATACTGAACTGTATGGAAACGAGATCGCAGGAAAACTCGTCGTCAAGTTTGTGGTCGATGACATACGAGCATTTCAAGAGAGGATCGTGTATTATTCACATCGTAGCCCCTTCACATTTGCGCCTGCCCACCGAGAACAAGCAATGGACTCGCTGCAACATTCTTTGTCTTTCCACACCATTTGTCGGAGACTGGCAGCCAGACCATGGAGCTGCAGTACCATGTGTTGGTTGCCTTGAACACCGCAAAACCAATGACTATGTTTGAAGTGGTGCCATGAGCGGGTAAGCATGGTCTGCTAATGAATGACATCTCACTGTGTTCAGCGATGAGCAGCGGTTCTGCAATATTCCAGGTGATTGTCATTGGCGAGTATGCCGGCTACTGGTGGAGAACTCTCATTCATTAATTGCTGTGGAGAGGCACAGCGTTGTTACTCATTGCCTCATGGTATGGGGAGCACCGGTAATGACTCCAGGTCACAGCTGCTAGTGATTCAGGGAACTACGACGGCACATTGATACGACGCAGACTTCCTGTGTCCTAATTTGTTACATCCAATGCGACAGTGCCGCAGTGTCATTTTTCAACAGTGCAATGTTTGTCCACACATGGGACGTGTCACTATGAACTGTCCGCGTGATGTTGAGTACTACCATGGCCAGCAAGATCTCCGTATCTACTTCCTACAGAACATGTGTGGCACCAGCTCGGACGTCAACTTGGTCCCAGTGTCAGTATACATGATATCAAGGGCCAGTTACAAAAACGACGGGAGATTTTGACACAGAAGACTAAATTTAACTCGACTTTGTGACCATTGACAAAACATCTCATACCACGTCAATGCGTGAAGATTCAATTCGTTTCTTCGTCCCCTTCATCTTTCTTTTTTTGTCAGGCACTGTAGTTTCTACGCTTTGCGTGTGAATATGGAGTCGCTAAGTCGTACACCAATCTGTGGATTAATTTTGTCTGTTCCAGTGCACCGGCTGTAATACAAATTGACACAGTACTTTCAAATAATAATAGATCACCATTCAGGATTTAAGTTGGT
Source organism: Schistocerca nitens (assembly GCF_023898315.1). NCBI lineage: Eukaryota > Metazoa > Arthropoda > Insecta > Orthoptera > Acrididae > Schistocerca > Schistocerca nitens. The sequence continues at coordinate 1,084,872,170 of NC_064614.1, read as the reverse complement.
AATTTTAACGTTTGCTGAGGTATATAAATTTACCTAAGACTCGAAATTTTTAGTCTCACGTAAAGAATAGCAAATTATGTAACATCGTGTACGTATCACAGAAGTAATCTGGCTGAACACCTGCTTGTCAAATAGTACTAAGGCTGTGTTCAACAACAGATGGGGGGGCGTATGATGTCGTAAATATTTAGGAGCACTTGTTTTCATTTAAAGTTGTTCTTGGTTAGTAATAGACAGTTCTGATGATACCAGAATATGTTGTCGAGTGGATGTTGTGTATACGTGAAGATGACTCTTAAAATTGTAAGTAGTTAGGTATGTTCGAGGTGTGCATATTGCTGCACAGCGACGCAATGGATTGGTATACTTTACGACAGGAGGTGTTTTTTTTTTTTTTTAAAAAAAAAGCTGCTAGTGTTCATATCAAGGAAGTTTATTTCAAAATCTCTCAGATATGTAGAAATATTATTTAAAGTTTATACAGTATCCTTTGATCCCATAGTGCGATAGATTAAGAAAATTAATTAAGAGTTTATGACTGATGGAGTGCCTGATTGAGGGAGTGAAGCAACCTCTCTCATTAGCCGTGGTCAGTCTCAGCCAACCAGAAAACGGTAGGTTGGCTAATTAGTAGGGAGTCGCAATCTCGCCTTCATGTGTGTCACACTGTTCTGAAAATTTTGATAAAGTATTCAGTCATGTGTTTAAGGAAGAAACTGTGTTACAGGGACAGTATGAACCGGACATACTCGTTATATAGCATTTAATGATTTTTTTAGTGTAGTTGTTAGCTAAACTGTAAATTGCTGTTATTAGTGTAAGTTCTAACACCATGTGACATACTGTACAGCCTTTGCGTAGACACGCCTGTTTGCCAAGAAGTAGGAGACCGTGAAATATTCTGGCGAGTAAACCTAATCCTTGAAACCGTGTTAACATCACCACAACTATAATCAGCCTTCCTCTCGTAGTGTATCGATACTCGTGGATAGCAGCAGAGCTATTGCTGTTGTTTTGATAAAATAGCCTTACCAGTAAATCCCGGCAGCCGCCCGCAGTGGCCAAGCGGTTCTAGGCGCTTCAGTCAGGAACCGCGCGACTGCTACGGTCACAGGTTCGAATTCTGCCTCGGGCATGGATGTGTGAGATGTCCATAGGTTAGTTAGGTTTAAGTAGGTCTAAGTTCTAGGGGACTGATGACCTCAGATGTTAAGTCCCATAGTGCTCAGAGCCATTTGAACCATTTTTTTAAATCCCTGCTCACCTTGTCCAAACTCAACTTGTCTGTCGGCAACTGCAAGGCACATTGATGCTTGTGTTTCGTTCCTACGTCGCCGCACCAGTACCGACGCCTAACGGCACGTTATGACACTACTACCATCAACAACGCAAATTCCTTTGAAGTTACGTACCCATATGGTAAATCGTTTTACATCTACATTGGCTCAAGTAGCGAAAGTTTAATTCTAATCACCCTCTATTACAAGAAGACGAAATCTTGACCCCGTGAAACACGAGTTCGAGGATTTAGGAATTATGGAGTTGGTGTCCGTAAAAGTGTTGTGTATCTATGAGTGGTCGGTTCATGAAATAAATTGGTTATCTGAAAGTAGCTGGTGAGTGTGGACTGCAATGTGTGTGGCTGGCTGTGCCGAAGCCAAATGAAATAAAACTGTCTATTGTTTCATGTGGTGCACCCATTCAGTGCACACTGTTATAATGTCTTAGCATCAACCAGCACAAATCAACTACTGAAACGAAATATCAATGCAGCCACACAATATCGTTGTGAAACACTTAAGAACACATCTCAAAGTATTACTACGCCTATTGGAGGAGTGGTGGAGATCTGATCTTCATTTATCGATGTGTTATGGACGTGTCCCGGATGGCACACTGGTTAATTCTCCTGCCTAGTAAGTAGGAGTTCCTAGGTTCGAATCCCAGTCCGGTACGCATTTTCACTCGTCACCGCTGATTCCGCGTAATATACCATGCAGCTGATGTTAGTTTTCCTTCTCTTTCAATTTACATATAAAGACGCACAAGTTTCTGGTGCCGAAAGCGTTTTCTGCTTCAGTAACATCGATATTGTTACGATACTGTTGCGCCGGGAGTAGAGAACATTCCATTAGAACTACTGACAGCCTTGGGAGATCCGGGCCTAACAAAACTAGACCATCTACTGATCAAGATGTATGAGACAGGCGAAATTCCCTCAGACTTCAAGAAGAAGATAATAATTGCAATCCCAAAAAATGCAGGTGTCGGCAGATGTGAAAATTACCGAACTATCAGTTTAATAAGCCACGGCTGCAATATACTAAGACGAATTCTTTACAGACGAATGGAAAAACTGGCAGAAGCCGACCTCGGGGAAGATCACTTTGAATTCCATAGAAATATTGGAACACGTGAGGCAATATTGACCCCACGACTTATCTTAGCAGAAAGATTAAGAAAAAGCAAACGTACGTTTCTAGCATTTGTAGACTTAGAGAAAGCTTTTGACAATGTTGACTGGAATACCCTCTTTCAAATTCTGAAGATGGCAGGAGTCAAATACAGGGAGCAGATGGCAGTTATAAGAGTCGAGGGGCATGAAAGAGAAGCAGTGAGTGAGACAGGTTTGTAGCCTATCCCCGATGTTATTCAATCTGTATATTGAGCAAGCAGTAAAGGAAACAAAAGAAAAATTCGGAGTAGGAATTAAAATCCATGGAGAAGAAATAAAAGCTTTGAGATTCGCCGATGACATGGTAATTCTGTCACAGACAGCAAAGGACCTGGAAGAGTGGCTGAACGGAATGGACAGTGTCTTGAAATAAGGATATAAGATGAACATCAACAAAAGCAAAACGAGGATAATGGTATGTAGTCGAATTAAGTCGGGTGATGTTGACGGAATTAGATTAGGTAATGACACTTAAAGTAGTAAATGAGTTTTGCTATCTGGGGAGCAAAATAACTGATGATAGTCGAAGTAGAGAGGATATAAAATGTAGACTGACTATGGCAAGGAAAGCGTTTCTGAAGAAGAGAAATTTGTTAACATCGAGTATAGATTTATGTGTCAGGAAGTCGTTTCTGAAGGTATTTGTATAGAGTGTAGCCATGTATGGAAGTGAAACGTGGACGATAAATAGTTTGGACAAGAAGAGAATAGAAGCTTTCGAAATGTGGTGCTACAGAAGAATGCTGAAGATTAGATGGGTAGATCATATAACTAATGAGGAGGTATTGAATAGAATTGGAGAGAAAAGAAATTTGTGGCACAACTTGACCAGAAGAAGGGATCGGTTGGTAGGCATATTCTGAGGCATCAAGGGATCACCAATTTAGTACTGGAGGGCAGCGTGGAGGGTAAAAATCGTAGAGGGAGACCAAGAGATGAATACACTAAACAGATTCAGAAGGATGTAGGTTGCAGTAGGTACTGGGAGATGAAGAAGCTTGCACAGGATAGAGTAGCATGGAGAACTGCATCGAAACCAGTCTCCGAACTGAAGACCACGACAACAACAACAACAACATTGTTGCTTCATCTGGTGCTTGGTATGCTTAAGGCTGACAATATTAGAAGAATACCAAAAGTCATTATGGTTGTGTTTGTAGTTGTTGCCAACTTTCAGCCTGTGCCACTCAAGAAGGCGACAGGTTGTCGTGATAATGAACCGCTGAGAACTCCATGGGTGCCTGGACTCGCATTCGGGAGGACGACGGTTCAATCCCGCGTCCGGCCATCCTGATTTAGGATTTCCGTGATTTCCCTAAATCGCTGCAGGCAAATGCTGGGATGGTTCCTTTGAAAGGGCACGGCCGACTTCCTTCCCCGGCCTTCCCTAATCCGATGTGACCGATGACCTCGCTGTCTTGTCGCCTCCCTCAAAACAACAACAACAACTCCGTGGGCGTGTCCCAGTCTGCATGTTCGCTAGCTCCTTTGCGGTGCGGCCTGACTACGCGCCGGCAACCGCACAGTGGTGTGGCATTACGCGCAATTGCGGACAGCGCGGGTAGCTGGAATAAATTTAACGAGCCGGTGGGAGGAAGTATCCGGCCCGCGCGTCGTTCTTAATTTGCAGCGACCGCGGAGGCTGGTGCCTTTGTCTGCCCCTCGCGAGGCCTCTGTAAGCCGGCCGCCTTCCCGCCTTCCTGTCTCGATCTAATCAGAGCAAGAGAACGAGTTATGGCGCGGCGGGCGGGGGCGCAGGCGGGAAGCTTTGTTTCCACGCAGCCTCTTCCCTCGCAATCCTTCAGAGAGATAACCGAAGGGGGAGCGACTGCCGCTTATAAGGTACTTCACTCTCCGCACCTCCTGGTTTACGAATTAGTAGAAACGAGCTTCTCCGTCTCTCCGCGCATTCTCCCCTCCAACGTCATTTCTACCCGACTTTCTTTTCTTCGATAGTTTATTCCATTTTCCTTGTCGGAGTCAGGCTACTCTGTAGGCGAACAGGTCACAGTGATACCGCATAAGCAGTGTCCTGCTTGACGCAGTCACGCCATCTAAATAACTGGGCGTAACGTTACAAAGCGATATGAAATGGGTGAGCATGTAAGGATCGTGGTAGGGAAGACGAATGGCCGGCTCCGGTTTATTGTTAGAATTTGGAGATGTGTGGTTCATACGTAAAGGAGACCATATGCAGTGGCTAGTGCGACCTATTTTTGAGTACTATTCGAGTGTCTGGGATCTGTATCAGGTCGGATTAAAGGAAGACATTGAAGCAATACAGAGTTGGGCTGCTAGATTTGCTACCAGTAGGTTCGATCAACATGCAAGTGTTATGGATATCCACGAAAACTATGGAAACTGAAGAAATCAATTAAAATTTGTGCCGTGGCTAGGACTTGAACCCGGGTCTCCTTGCTAAGTAGGCAAGAAAGCTAGCCATTCACCATCAAAGCTCTACAACTAACATTGATGCACGGACTACCCTAGCCCAATGCCCTCTCTAAAACAAACTTCATACATTCAGCTTATATTTTCCGTCTTAGGTAGTCACTATTGCCAAGGCTCTATGGTACTGGAATAGCACCCCAGCGTTAGACGTCATGGGGAAATCCTGCCTGCACCTCAGGCTTTGGGAGCTCAAGTGGGAATTCCTGGAGGGAAGAAGGCATCCATTTCGATGAACACAACTAAGAAAGTTTAGAGAAACTGCATTTGAAGCTGACTGCAGAACGATTCTACTAACGTCAACATACATACTGCGTAGGGACCATGAAGATAAGATACGAGAAATTAGCGCACATATGGTGGTGTATAGATAGTCGTTTTTCCCTCGATCTGTTTTGCGAATAGAATGGGAATAGAAATGACTAGTAGTGCTACAGAGTACGTATGTTGTAGGTGTAGATGTATACTACTCATAGTAACATGTACATTTAGTTTAGTGCTAGCCTTCTTACACAGTATTTGCCAGCAGGTACTTCTGGTACTACAACCTCCTTCCTCTCCCACCCTCCCTCGCTTGTCGGTGTCCCATCCCCCGAATGGTTGGTTGGTTGGTTGGTTTGGGGAAGGAGACCAGACAGCGTGGTCATCGGTCTCATCGGTTTAGGGAAGGATGGGGAAGGAAGTCGGCCGTGCCCTTTCAGAGGAACCATCCCGGCATTTGCCTGGAGCGATTTAGGGAAATCACGGAAAACCTAAATCAGGATGGCCGGACGCGGGATTGAACCGTCGTCCTCCCGAATGCGAGTCCAGTGTCTAACCACTGCGCCACCCCGCTCGGTCCCCGAATGGTGGGTGGGGAAGAACGAATGTCGACAAAAACATAAATTATCATTGAAGAAGTCATATTACAGCCGTAAGCTGCTGATGAAATTATTTATTTATACGACCAGTTTCGGTCGACTGACCATCGACAGGTTCCTGTGTGCTGATTAGAACAATATGTCAGTAATATTAGAGACTTAAAATATAACGATGAGAGAGTACAAGTTACTGTCTCACCTATTTTTTTGTATATGGAAAATTATTGAAGATTTTGTTACAACCAGATGCACCTTGAGCGATACTCTAGAAAGTTAATGGCCTGAGGAGACGTTGATGGAGCGTGGTAGGGCACTAACAGCATGAGGTATTTTTATGGTTCTTAGCTCATAGAAATGGCATGTTGGGAATTGGAAGCAACTGGTGGCGAGCCCATCCCTCACTAAATCTTGCCAGACAGGCCCACAGCTGTACAGGGCAGACAGAGCATCCCCTCATCGAGAATCGAGACAGGTCTCCAGCAGAACAATGCTGTGATACCTGCATTGGCGCCAGCCGAAGCCTGAGCTGTGGGCGATGGAATGAAGGAACACATCTACACAGTGGGGTCATAAATTAAGCATTGTGTGCAGAGCCACACGTGATAAACATTCACAAGGTTTCATGTTCTCCAATACTGCAAATAGGCCTTTGACCCACTTCCTTCGGCTGCCTCGTTTGTGTAAGGAACTCCAGTGTCTGAGAAACATTTAGATGTAGAATCTTTATTGCACCTAACAGTTAGGACTAATAAGCTCCAAGGCTCAGACGATCAAGATAAAAATCTTTAAGATCGTATCTGTTCGCTTGTTGCCGTGGGACGCGACGCGACTTTGGAGAAAAACATCTTCCCCTTCCATTAAAACTTAAAAAAGCCAGTAATTGGCGGTTTCTATTTTCCAGTGATGCAGGTTTCTTAACTCTTGCCCTGACTTGACAGGAGTTTGTTCTACTGTGTGGGAGGCGAGATTTAGCGCCTCTATAGCCCTATGATTGGCTCAAGACGGCATGAAGGCAGTGTCGTTTGTGTTCTTTGTGGGAAAACGGTTTTTTTCTGAAGCAGTACGAAGCTCTCTGGTGCTGGACTGTGGTCTGGTAAGGCAGTCTTCTGGTCGATGCTCTGGCATGTGTAGTTGCTGCTTGGGACCTGTCCTGACACCGACTTTACTTGCGAGTAGTTTTGACTGGGGAGCCTGTGGTGAAGTTCGTACTGTACTGACAGTGTGACTTCGAACATCTCGGACTACTCGTTTGCTGAGCGCATACTTATTCGTTTTTGTTTACCGGTCTTGACATTTGGTATCCTTGTGCACTACGTCGTATAAGTGAGTCAAATTGGTCCTTGGTACGACCAGCGAACGGGTGTGTCACACACTGAAATCTACCATGCTTTCAGGGCTCTGGTAGAGAGTAACTTGCGATCTGTCTGCCTGAGTGCTAGATCGTGAGATTCTCGCTTTTCTTTTGTGGCTGCGAACGATTCACAGGGGCCGCCTCAGGTCTCAACTCGTGCGCCACAAACATCTCACCAGCTGCAAGTTACATCGCTGCACAAAGCAAACAGGGGAATGTACTGCCGCTGCAGCCTTGTGAGTGCATACAGGTCTCAATTGCCAATTTCTCTCAGCTGCATCTAGGTACAGACCTTACAGTCAATTTGTACAATCAAAGTCAGCTCTGCATCAGATCAATTCAGATTGAGTTATCCACATTTTTATGGAGGATCGTTGTCCATTGTGGTTTTAAACCGCCTGTTAGTCGTTTACGGTATTTAATCAATAACTTGTTTAGCACAAATTATGTATTTCTTTGTTTTGGGAAAATAAATGTTGTCAGCAAACTAAATTTTGCACACATTCTCAATCATTTTTGATACTGTCCTCCCAGCGTGAGCTTTCAACAAATTGTTAATTGATGTAAATGTTAGTGGTGACACACATGTATGTCACCGTACTCACTCAAAAGGATTCACGGCATTATGTTAGGCGAAATCAAAAAGAAAAATTGAACTTTTTGACCATCTTCGGTAGTACCAGCAGTCAGTAACCAGCTTTGCAGTCGGCTCAGTGTGATATGAGTCTGTTCACAGTGTTAACGCCACCTGCGCTTGTGACAGGAAAGAGTACACCACCTACCACAGTTTCTAAAGACTGACAATGTTATTTATATCATGACGTGATAACAGGTAACTTTACAAATGCGAAGTATTTTCGTTTTTGTGGCATGTCTTGTCTGCAGTGAATCACATCACTGTGTTATGACGACACACTTTTATTTTCAGTGTCTAAATCAATGGTTTACAATCTGACGTTAATGACTTTATATTTCGCCTGATATGATGCGGTGAATACTTTTCTGTGAGTATGTGACATTTTATTACGTGTAGCGCTAACAAGTACATGATTTAACGGATTCGTGACACTTTAAACTTGTAATTTTACTTACTTATTATTTTAATTGGTATACAGAAACCCGATGTCGACCGAAACTCGTTGTGCAAAAGAAAAAAAAAAGTATATCGGCAACACAAGGCGGTAACATTACATTTTTCAGATATTTACTAGCTGTGAGGTAGTATCTTCTGGCAATATACTGGGTCACAGTTTTTTGGACGGCGCTTCGATTCCCTTTACCTCAACAGAATACTAGTTACAACTTAGGAGCTGGTTCAGAGTTCACTGCGCATCTCAGGCGACAAATGTAGCCCGAGTCCATTGTGATGCTATGAAACAACCAGAAAGAATCGCTCCTAACATTGCCCATACTGGCAGCATAGATCATCAGCAAGAGTGATGCGGCAAGTATGTTTCTAACATATAGAAGTATGCACATGACATTTTAGACGGGGAGTCCAATTCCGGGAGTTCGGCCGCCTAGTACAAGTTTTTTTATCTGACGCCACTTCAGCGACTTACGCGTCGATGACAATGAAATAATTATGAAAACAGCTCACACAAGTGGAGATAATCCACTTACAGACCAGGAATCAAACCGAGGGCCCCGTGATCGAATCACCAACACTAACTGCACGTCCAACAGCTGCTGAGTGAACACATGTAGATTGAATCTGACGCTGGCATATGTCACTGCGCGGGCAGCTTTAGACGCCTCCAGCGACCAAGGGATCACGCTATGTGAGACCGTGTCTACGCCTTCTGCGGCACGAGGCTGAAACTCACCGGCATCTCCGTAGTTAATAAAGCAATAAAAGGTCTATTCATCATTAGTGACGACTTTTTCACAATTAGTTTGGGTGAAAACGGGTTTACGATGTCAGAAGCGATTCAAGGAATACGAGGGCGTGCTGAAAATTAATGGCTCTGAGCACTATGGGACTCAACTGCAGAGGTCATAAGTCCCCTAGAACTTAGAACTACTTAAACCTAACTAACCTAAGGACAACACACACATCCATGCCCGAGGCAGGATTCGAACCTGCGACCGTAGCGGTCGCGCGATTCCAGACTGTAGCGCCAGAACCGCTCGGCCACCAGCGGCCGGCTGAAAATTAATGCCTCCGAATTTTTGTATATGAGAACTAAAAGGTTTTTAAATAGAACAAACAGTATTAACATTCTACGTCTTTATTCTTTACGCCTACATATTTATTTCTGAACATAGTCAGCCTGGCAACGAAAACACTACTCCCAACGTGAGACAAGTTTCTTGATACCGTCATTGTACAATGTTTCACTTTGTTGGCTGGGCCACAACCTCACTCCTTGCTGCACCGCTTCATCACTATCAAAGTTAAGTCCTCGAAGGTGTTTTCAACCTTTGGAAATAGATGAAAATCGGATGGGGCCAATTCGGGACTATGTGGGATGATAGTGAACCCAAGGCGTCCAATGACAGCACGCTGTTTTCCACGCACCAACGTAGTTACGTAACCAACAGCCATGTTACCACTGCAATCTACATCTGGATCTACATCTACATACATGCACCGCAAGCGGCCGTACGGTGCATGGCGGAGGGTTCCCTGTACCACTATTAGTAGCCACTCCTTTCCTGTCCCACTCGCAGTAATAGAGAGGGAAAAACAACTGTCTATATGCCTTAAGATGATTCCTAATTTCTCGTGTCTTATCTTCGTGGTCTTTACGCGAAATGTATGTCGGCGGCAGTAGAATCTTTTTCCAGTCATCTTCAGATGGCTGTTCTCTAAATTGGATAAAATCTCGGTTTTCAAGCCGCGTCAATTCCAACAAAATTCTCGAGCTTTCGATGGCTAGCTCCGCCATCGTCATCAGGAGTGAAACTACTTGAGTGAGTAGTTTTACTCCTGACGGCAATGGCGGAGCCAACCATCGAAAGCTCCAGAATTTTATTGGAACTGACGTGGCTTGAAATCCGAAAATATTTTATCCAGTCATACACCGCCGTGAAAGACTCCGAGGACCCAGTTCTCTAAATTTGAGCTGCTGAAGCGTCTCTGTAGCACTTGAGTGTTGTTCGAACCTATCTAGTAACCGAATTCTGAAATGCATCAATGCCTTCCTTTAAACCGACCTGGTACAAATCCCAAAAACTCGAGCGCTACTAAAGAATGGGTTAAACCAGCGTCCTATATGCGGTCTGTTTTAAAGACATTCCCAATATTCTGCCAATAGACTGAAGTTCCCTACGACATTGTTCACATGCTCGTTACATTTCAGCACACTTCTAATACTGTGTCGCATCTTTACGGTTTGTTTTTCCTATTCATCCGCATTAAGTTATTTTCTTTCTTTCTTTGTCTGAGCCGTGTCCAGCAGTTACGCAGGGTCAGCCATGGTTAATCGGATGTGGCATGGTAAGTTCAAGGGGTGGCCGGATGCCCTTCCTGCTGCCACCCCGTACCCCAGTTCTCCGTGTCTAATGTAAGCCATGGAATAGTGCAAATGTGTTGCAAATACCTGCGAGTCGTGTGACTGAGGCGGAACGTGGGAACCAGCCCGGTATTCACCTACGGGGATGTGGAACACCGCCTAAAACCACATCCAGGCTGCCCGATACACCAGCCCTACGTCGTTAATCCTCCGAGCGGATTCGATCCGGCGCCGGCGCGGCTACCTGAGGCCAGGAAGCAGCGGCTACCCTGGCGGGTCATCCGCATTAACTTACACTTTTCCACAATTACAGCAAGCTGCCGTTCGTCAAACCAACTAGAAATTTTGTCTAAGCCATCTTGTATCCTCCTACAACCCCTCAGCTTCGACACCTACATTTCTGAGCCCCGTAGCGGCAAATATGTAGACATGAAGACTAAAGATGAAGGGTGTTAGTAATGTTTGTTTTGTTTAAAAAGCGTTAAGAGTTTTCATATAATGATTCGGAGGCATTACTTTTCAACACGACCTTGTACTCGAGGTGAACGGCCTAGGTGAATCACCTTGTCGACGACGAGCAAGCACTAAACTACGGTCGGTGCACCAGCGTGTGAAAATGGCAGTGCGTGTGCACGCAATTCAGAGCGGACCACCCCAATGCTACACATCCTACATGAATGTAGCCGGTCAGTAAAATAGACAGGGAACACAAAGCATTTATTGAAAGTCGCACATTTCATTACAGCCTGTTATTAATGTTTGGAATCGAAAGCAGGAATAGATTTACTTCAGTTCTGAAGTGTTCCACGAAAACACCTCTTCGTCGTCCCTTCGAACAGACACAGAAATAGAGTCGGAACCGCTGCTTCCAGGCGCGTCAAAAACGCTCGCATATTACAAAAATATAACAATGATTCTGTTTCGCTGTCGTTCCCGAGCAGTAAAAAATATCCATTGCGAATAAGTTTCAGCAGAAAGGAATGAAAAGAAATTCTAAGCGAGCGGGTCTCGTAGAAGAAAAAAAGAGCGAATAAATAAATAGCGAGCGTGTTGCCGGGATTGGGAAGGAAGCTGGCGCTTTCTCTTTTTTAATTGCGGGTTTTGGGGATAGTGCGCGGCCGGACGGAGCGGCGCGGCAGCGGTCCGGTCCGGTCGCAGATGAATGCGGGGCTCGCCACAAAGGAGACAGCCCGCCTTTGATTTACCGCGAAACGCTCCGCAAAAACAGCCCGCCCGGCCGGAGCTGCGCCGCGCGGCGCGGCGCGGCGCCCTGAAAGCATAAATTTGTATAACGCTCTCGGGCGCGGCAAAAAGTGTCTGAAAGGACCGCGGGCGGCCACCAGCCCGCCGGAAAGCCATTCCGCAGAAGGGCGGCGGCGACGGCAAAGTTATCGCGCGTTTTTGATATTAACTACACATTACTCAGCGCAGGGCGGCGGCGCGCTGCGCGTGGGCTAGCCATGTGCACTCGTGGTGGGAAGTGCCCACTGCCCCAGACCGCCCGAGTAAGAAGACGGGGAAGGAAGCGAGAGCGGCGACGAGGAAACGCGATTACTGCGTGGTTTAAATGACAAAATATTCGTCAAAAGGACTATACTGTAGTAGTTTTATTCAGTCCGGAGACTGTACTGATACAGCCCTCCACGCTACTGTATCCTGTGACAGCCTCTTCATCTCCGAGTAAGTACCGCATCCATTTGAAATCACTATTCTCTTGGTTTCCCCTCTGAAACTTTTAGCCTCCTTCCTCCAAACATACACGCGCACACACATACACACACACACACACACACACACACACACACACACACACACACACACACACACACACACGTACGCGCGCGGGCGCTTACCTACAATACCAACTTGACGATTCCTTGATATCTGTATCTGTTCTATCAACCGATTACTCCTTTTAATCAAGTTATGCCATAAATTTCTTTTCTCTCCAGTTCTATTCAGTACCTCCTGATGAAGTCTAAGTTAAAAAATGGGGAAAAAACGAAAAATAAAAACGAAAAGAAAAAGCTTATCCATTATGTTAATGTAAGAACAGATGTAAGTCAGCAATTCATTCGAATTTTTGCTTTTGTTTTTAAATTTGAAGTTCATGGTCATCCAAACCACTGCAGTTCGTAGGAATTACTGTAACTCTCAATTACATTATTCCTAACCATTCATGTTAACGCCAATCTTGATTAAAGCAGTTTCTCATAAATTGACTGTATTTTATGTTAATGTACGAATAGAAATAAGACGCCAGAACACTTGAAGTTCGTTTTTGTAGGAATTTATTTATTTGCTTTATTTGGGGTTTTTATGTTAACGCCGGTTTTTAATAAAGTATCTGCCCATACATCGAATGTAATACGTGCAAACTAAAACAAATAGCATCTGTGAGCAAAGTAGGAATATATCATACCCTTGTGTCAGTATCTTTGTAAGACGTAACGGTTGTGTAGCACATGCTGGATGCTGGCAAAGTTTCGTTATCACACTGTATATGCACACACATTGTGTAAAATTGAGCGATATGGTACCATCTAGCTATCACAACAGAAGCAGACAAACGGTTACTAACAACAAAAGATATTCGTGGTGTTGCATTAAAGCATGTTTCGTCTTCATGTCACAGATACACCACCCAGCATTATGCCTGAAATAGTTATGTAACATCCTGTACACCATCTGATGATGTTTGAAAAGGCTGGAAAACCGTTTCATGTAATGAATAAATAACTATTTGAAAAAGCGACTGGTTGCAATTTTATATTTTTACCACGATTGAATTATCCTAATCGGACGGAAATATGCACGTGTGATGTACAGGTACAGGCAAACAAATGATTACAATTTCAGAAAAAATTGTATGATTTATTGAAGAGAGAGAGAGCTTCACAAACTGAGCAGCGCAATAATGCACTGGTCTAGCTATCGCCCAAAGGCGAGCAGTTACTCGGCTTGGCGTTGATCAACTGATTTGTTGGATGTCCTTCTGAGGGATAGCGTGCCAAGTTCTGTCCAAGTGGCACGTTAGAGCGTCAAAACATCAAGATGGTTGCAGGGCTCTGCCCATAATGCTCCGAATGCAGTTGGTGAGATATTCGGCAACCTTGCTCGCCAAGGTAGGGTTTGGAAGCACGAAGGCAAGCAGTAGAAACTCTAAATGACGATCGCGGGTGAACACAACATACTATTCTTACTGCTCGCTTTTGCGCAGTCAATGCCTTCTTTGTGAGCGCCAGACTACTCCAGAAAATTATTGAATGGAAATATGCGAAATATGTCAGGAGGATGATTCGTTTGTTTCCAAGACGAGCGATTGTACAAAGAGCGAAAGTAACTGAACTTAATTGTTTGAAATAGTCAATAGGATGTTTCTTCCAATTCAAGTTTTCATCAGTACGTAAACCAAAAAATTTGGAACATTCTGTCGTGTTTACTGATTCCCGCTCATGTGCTACATCAGTTGTTAATATAACTATTTGCTGTACAGAATTGAATGAGGTATGTTTTCTCAAAATTTAAGTAGTGTCCATTCTAAGAGAATCACTTCATAACTCTTTGAAAAATATCGTTAACAATCTCTTGTGTTTCTTTCTCTGTAATAGGATTTATTATAAAATTAGCGTCACCTGTAGAAGCTACCAATTCTGCTTGTTGAATTTCAAGTGGAACGACATTCACATATACAATAAGACATAGAAGTGGACCCAAAATTGGACTTGAGGTACTTCCTTCGTCATTTTTACCCCAGTCACTAAAATTTGATGCCCTTTCAACATTGCTTGAGCTATTCAGCACTGTTGTTTGCAAGGTTCAAACCAGGTATGTATAATGCCACCAACTCCATAAAACTTCAGTGCTTCTTTTTAATCTTTTTAGAGAATCTAACCTTATCTACCTAATCAACCATCTTGGAGTCCGCCCCGATAGCTGAGTGGTCAGCGTGACGGACTGCCGTCCTACGGTCCCGGGTTCGATTACCGGCTAGGTCGGAGATTTTCTCCACTCAGAAACTGGGTGTTGTGTTGTCTTCATCATCATTCCATCCCAATCCGGCGCGCAGGTCGCCCAATGTGGCGTCGAATGTAGTAAGACCTGCACCAAACGCTCATTTCCATTTACATACTACCTTGTAAAGATAACAAAAACACGACCTACAGACAGCATTCATGACAGTTTTGAGCAAAATCATAACACAACTGACAAACGAAAGTTGAACGAATGCAAGGAGAGCAATCAGCGATGCGTTCAATGACTTTGATACCAATAAGTTGTTATCCGATTAGGAACCATAAGAATCTTTGGTCACACATAAAATCAGTCAGCGGATCGAAATCATCTTTTAGTCACTCAGTGACCACACTGGCACCGATAACACAGAGAAGGCCAAAATATTGAATTTGGTATTTCAAAACCGTTTCACCGCGGAAGATCGTAATAAAGTCCGTCTTCTCAATCTTCACAGCAACGCTGAAGTGGCAGATATAGAGATGAGTGATCAAGGAATAGAAAACAACTGAATCGTTTACTAATGGAAAGGCTGTAGTATCATTGCCACAGATACTACTGCAACGCCGCGCCAACGCAAGGTTGGCAGCCCGTCGTCTGCTGAGCACAGCGCACTCTAGCGGGCTGTGCAGCTCGACGGAACTGGAGTGTGCCTCGTTCACTTCTTAGCTAGATTTCAACCTAGGCAGACGCACTTTCATAATCGGACCAATGAGGCTTAGTCCCTGGGAATATGTTGTATTAGTTATAGCCGTAGCTGCAGTCTAGTGAAGATAAGTAATTTTCATTGTACTGTGTGTTTCTTGAATAATAATCCTTCTCTCTAACACTGTGCCGCACCGCAGATTATTGCAACCTGGACTCCTTCAGCTACTACCAACTCTGCCTCGATCAAGCAGGTAAAAAGACGAGGGCTAATAGAAATCCTTGGGTAACAGAAGAAATATTGAATTAAATTGATGAAAGGAGAAAATATAAAAATGCAGTAAATGAAGCAGGCAAAAAGGAATACAAACGTCTCAAAAATGAAATCGACAGGAAGTGCAAAATGGCTAAGCAGGGATGGCTAGAGGACAAATGTAAGGATGTAGAGGCTTGTCTCACGAGGGGTAAGATAGATACTGCCTACAGGAAAATTAAAGAGACCTTTGGAGAGAAGAGAACCACTTGTATGAATATCAAGAGTTCAGATGGCAACCCAGTTCTAAGCAAAGAAGGGAAGGCAGAAAGGTGGAAGGAGTATATAGAGGGTTTATACAAGGGCGAAGTACTTGAGGACAATATTATGGAAATGGAAGAGGATGTAGATGAAGACGAAATTGGAGATAAGATACTGCGTGAAGAGTTTTACAGAGCACTGAAAGACCTGAGTCGAAACAAGGCCCCCGGAGTAGACAACATTCCATTGGAACTACTGACAGCTTTGGGAGAGCCAGTCCTGACAAAACTCTACCATCTGGTGAGCAAGATGTATGAAACAGGCGAAATACCCTCAGACTTCAAGAATAATATAATAATTCCAATTCCAAAGAAAGCACGTGTTGACAGATGTGAAAATTACCGAACTATCAGTTTAATAAGTCACAGCTGCAAAATACTAACGTGAATTCTTTACAGACGAATGGAAAAACTGGTAGAAGCGGACCTCGGGGAAGATCAGTTTGGATTCCGTAGAAATGTTGGAACACGTGAGGCAATACTAACCTTACGACTTATCTTAGAAGAAAGATTAAGAAAAGGCAAACGTACGTTTCTAGCATTTGTAGACTTAGAGAAAGCTTTTGACAATGTTAACTGGAATACCCTCTTTCAAATTCTGAAGGTGGCAGGGGTAAAATACAGGGAGCGAAAGGCTATTTACAATTTGTACAGAAACCAGATGGCAGTTGTAAGAGTCGAGGGGCATGAAATGGAAGCAGTGGTTGGGAAAGGAGTGAGACATGGTTGTAGCCTCTCCCCGATGTTATTCAATCTGTATATTGAGCAAGCAGTGAAGGAAACAAAAGAAAAATTCAGTGTAGGTATTAAAATTCATGGAGAAGAAGTAAAAACTTTGAGGTTCGCCGATGACATTGTAATTCTGTCAGAGACAGCAAAAGACTTGGAAGAGCAGTTGAACGGAATGGACAGTATCTTGAAAGGAGGATATAAGATGAACATCAACAAAAGCAAAACGAGGATAATGGAATGTAGTCAAATTAAATCGGGTGATGCTGAGGGAATTACATTAGGGAAAGAGACACTTAAAGTAGTAAAGGAGTTTTGCTATTTAGGGAGTAAAATAACTGATGATGGTCGAAGTAGAGAGGATATAAAATGTAGACTGGCAATGGCAAGGAAATCGTTTCTGAAGAAGAGAAATTTGTTAACATCGAGTGTAGATTTAAGTGTCAGGAAGTCGTTTCTGAAAGTATTTGTATGGAGTATAGCCATGTATGGAAGTGAAACATGGACGATAACCAGTTTGGGCAAGAAGAGAATAGAAGCTTTCGAAATGTGGTGCTACAGAAGAATGCTGAAGATAAGGTGGGTAGATCACGTAACTAATGAGGAGGTATTGAATAGGATTGGGGAGAAGAGAAGTTTGTGGCACAACTTGACTAGAAGAAGGGATCGGTTGGTAGGACATGTTTTGAGGCATCAAGGGTTCACAAATTTAGCATTGGAGGGCAGCGTGGAGGGTAAAAATCATAGAGGGAGACCAAGAGATGAATACACTAAGCAGATTCAGGAGGATGTAGGTTGCAGTAGGTACTGGGAGATGAAGAAGCTTGCACAGGATAGAGTAGCATGGAGAGCTGCATCAAACCAGTCTCAGGACTGAAGACCACAACAACAACAACAACAAAAACAACGAGCTGAAAACACCCACGCGTTTTCTGCCTCTAAACAGTGAGACACAATAAAGGGTTGTGGTCTATATGAGATACTTAAATTGGAATGATTACATAGAAAATGCTGTGGGGAAGGCGAACCAAAGACTGCGTTTTATTGTCAGAACACTTAGAAGATGCAACAGATCTAACTGAAGACACTGTCTATACGACGATGATACTCCTCTTCTTAAGTTGTTCTGGGTGAGTAGGATCCTAATCATTAAAACGAGAGATAGCAAAGGCAGTTAGTGAGTATTGATGTTGACGAACTAGAAAATGAGTAAAATTTCCTGATAGGTTAAAACTGTGTGCTAGATTGAGGCTCGGATTCGAGACGTTTCCTTTCTCTTCTTCTTCTTTTTTCTTAGGGCCTCCCTCTTCCCCTCATAGCCCCTCCTTGCCCTAACCGACGCGTGCCTTCTTGGCGCGCTTCGTTGTCTTTAAAACAAAGCAATTTGTGACCATAAGGTAAAATACTGTTTCTTATGTATGCGTAAAATAAAATTTTGCTTCTTTTTCCGATATTTTGTCCTTATTTGCAAAAATGAAACTTAAATAATTGTGTAGGCATTGATGCATTTTTCCTTAAAAAATAGTAATCTTTTTCAAAAAGTTCGAAAGTTTTTGTAACATCTTCTCGTGACACTAATAAAATTAAATTAAATTAAATCAATTTCTTAAATTTGTAAATAAATGCCGACCGCTGTGGCCGAGCGGTTCTAGGCGCTTCAGTCCAGAACCGCGCAGCCACGGTTGCAGGTTCGAATCCTGCTTCGGGCATGGTTGTGTGTGATGTCCTTAGGTTAGTTAGGTTTAAGTATTTCTAAGTTTAGGGAACTGATGACCTAAGATGTTAAGTCACATAGTGCATAGCGCCATTTGAACCATTTTTTGTAAATAAATGTAATTCTCTTCTCTTGATATCTTAAACAGTAATAACAAAAAAATGGTTCAAATGGCTCTGAGCACTATGGGACTCAACTTCTGAGGTCATTAGTCCCCTAGAACTTAGAACTAGTTAAACCTAACTAACCTAAGGACATAACAAACATCCATGCCCGAGGCAGGATTCGAACCTGCGACCGTAGCGGTCGTGCGGTTCCAGACTGCAGCGCCTTTAACCGTACGGCCACTTCGGCCGGCAGAAATAACATTCTGCACGGTAAAATATTAATAATTGCTTGATCATTAAGCATATATGTTTCGTTTGTTAAGTTCTTCAACCCTTAGTTCGAGTCTCAGTTCCTATCTGAATACTCTTTTAAGTTGCGTTTATAATTACGTTGTAATATCCACCTAACGCTCGTATTCGGGACGACATTACACGGTTCTGCTGAAGCCTTCACGGCTACCGTAGCAGCCCCGGGGCCGACGAATTCCTCACGGTACTTCGCCCCCAGCAGCTGTCCCCTACACGTTGCCACCAACTCTACAGACATCACAACAAGAAATTGTGGAGCTACATGTTTCTTATCCTACAGCCGTCTTTTGTGAAAGCACGATTAACATATTGCCAAATGGTACTTAGTGATCTTTCAAAGAGAGGGCCCGATGATACTCTTTTTCGATGTACACCATGTGATCAAAAGTATCCGGACACATGGCTGAAAATGACTTACAAGTTCGTGGCGCCGCCAATCGGTAATGCTGGAATTCAATATGGTGTTGTCCCACCCTTAGCCTTGATGACAGCTTCTACTCTCGCAGGCTTACTTTCAATCAGATGCTGGAAGGTTTCTTGCGGAATGGCAGCCCATTCTTCACGGAGTGCTGCACTGAGGAGAGGTATCGATGTCGGTCGGTGAGGCCTGGCACGAAGTCGTAGTTCCAAAACATTCCAAAGGTGTTCTGTAGGATTCAGGTCAGGACACTGTGCAGGCCAATTCATTACAGAGATGTTATTGTCGTGTAACCACTCCGCCACAGAATTTGCATTATGAACAAGTGCAATAGCCATCCCCGAATTGCTCTTCAAATTGGGTAGCAAAAAGTTGCTTAAAACATCTGTGTAGGCCTGTGCTGTGATAGTGCCACGCAAAACAACGAAGGGTGTAAGCCCCCTCCAGAAAAAACATGACCACACCATATCACCACCGCCTCGGAATTTTACTGTCGGCACTACACATGCTGGCAGATGATGTTCATCGGGCATTCGCCCTACACACACCCTGCCATTGGATCGCCACATTGTGTACCGTGATTCGTCACTCCACACAACGTTGCTCCACTGTTCGGTCGTGCAATGTTTACGCTCCTTACACCAAGTGAGGCGTCGTTTGCCATTTACCGGCGTGATGTGAGGATTAGAAGAAGCGGCTCGATCATGAAATCCAAGTTTTCGACCTCCCGCCTAACTGTCATAGCACTTGCAGTCTGGAATTTCTGTGTGATGGTCTGGATAGATGTCTGCCTATTACACATTACGACCCTCTTCATCTGTCGGTCGTCTCTGTCAGTCAACAGACGAGGTCGGCCTGTACGCTTTTGTGCTTTACATGTCCCTTCACGTTTCCACTTCACTATGAGATCGGAAACTGTTTACCAAGGGGTATTTAGAAGTGTGTAAATCTCGCGTACAAACGTATGACACAAGTGACACCCAATCACCTGACAACGTTCGAAGTCCGTGAGTTCTGCGGAGCGCCCCATTCTGCTCTCTCACGATGTCTAATGACTACTGAGGTCGCTGATATGGAGTATCTGGCACAATGCAGCTAATATGAAAAAAAAATATGTTCTTGGGGTTGTCCGGATACTTTTGATCACATAGTGTATGTTGGGAATTCCAGTTGCCGTTATCTCCTTTGTTTTTAATGACACAGTTGGCATAATTTCCGTAAATCCACACAATGACGTTGTTTTTCTTGTATGGATATGCTACTTAATAGGTAACCAACAATCAGGAGATTCCTGTACACACAGATGAGCCAAAACAACTTTATCACCTACTTACAAGCTTGTTGGTCCAGCCGGCCGTTATGACCGAGCGGTTCTAGGCGCCTCAGTCCGGAACCGCGCTGCTCCTACGGTCGCAGGTTCGAATCCTGCCTCGGGCATGGATGTGTGAGGTCCTTATTTAGTTAGGTTTAACTAGTTCTAAGTCTAGGGGACTGATGACCTCAGATGTTAAGTCTCATAGTGCTCACAGCCATTTGAACTATTTGTCAGTCCATTTCCGGAACGAAATTCAGCAGTGACTCTGATAGGTTTCCAGTGGTCTGTGGCACCAAATGTCTTCGCACAGGTCACACACCTCCCGTAAAAAAATGGTTCAAATGGCTTCGAGCATTATGGGACTTAACATCTGAGGTCATCAGTCCCCTAGAACTTAGATCTAGTTAAACCTAACTAACCTAAGGATATCACACCCATCCATGACCGAGGCAGGATTTGAACCTGCGATCGTAGCGGTCGCGCTGCTTCAGACTGAAGCGCCTAGAACCGCTCGGCCATCCTCCCGTAAAATACGGATGTCTGTTTTGTAGACGTGGAGTTGGCGCCCGGTAGCGTACGAGCTGCGTTTCATCGGATTCATATCAGACGAATTTGATGGCCATGAAATTAACGTGAATTCACTAGCGTGCTCCTCAAACCACTGCAGCACGATTTTAGCCTGAGACGCGGACAGTTATCTTGCTGGAAGATGACAAAGATGTTGAGGAAGACATCAAGCATAACGGATTACAGGGGGTCCCTACTAATATTCCACAGCTGTCGTGATGCCTTCGATTACTACCGCAGGTTCCACGGAAGCCTAGACGAATGTCCCCCATTACATCATACTGCTCCGACCGGCCTGTTTGCTCACGTCCGTCCATCCTGATTTTGAATCGCTTCAAGCAAATTTCGACTTCCTTCCCCATCCTTCCCTAATCGGATGGAACCGATGACCTCGCTTTTTGGTCCCCTCCCTCTAACCAGCCAACCAACCAACCATCTTTCTAGCAGCCGTTCGCCTGGATGACGGCTTATCTACGTACAATCAACGACCTGATTTAACAATCAAGAGGATTCATCTCACAGGGCGACACAATTCCATTGATCCACAGTCTAATCTCGATGATCCCGTGCCCACTGTAATCATAATTGACAATGTTATTCGGTCAATATTAGAACACGCAGGGTTCCTCTCCTGAACATCATGTTTCAAAATAGTTGTGCCGAAGCTAGCACAGTATCTGCCGCAGATCGCCTCCTGTTCTGCTTTAGAGGTAGGGCAGGCCTCCGATCCCTGTATGAAGGTGGTACCTGATTTTATGGACGTGTGCGAAAGAACAGATACCATCGGTGATCATGCAGCTCTCTTAGAATGAAATGGTAATTAAATCAAAACGCTAAGCTGTCGACAGAAGTTGATATACATCAACAGGTACGGTTAAAATTGTGTGCCCCCACCGGGACTCGAAAACGGGATCTCCTGCATTCATGGCAGACAATCTATCCATCTGAGCCACCGAGGACACAGAGGATAGTGGTCTGCAGGGCTTTATCCCTTGCACGCTCTCCGTGAGACCACATCCCCAACTTAATGTCCACACACTACATTCGTAGTGCCCCTGCCCATTACACTCATTGCTCCCAGTAGACAATCTTACCAAGTCCCGTAAGAGTTCGGGCAATGCCTGTGCATCCAGCACAGAAGAAGAAGGTCAATGGCCGGTTAGCTTTAAGTATATGAAGATGGTATCTGTTCTTTCGGACATCCCATCGGCGACCATACAGCTCTCTTAGAATGAAATGATAATTAAATCAAGACTCTAAGCTCCCGGCAGGCGTTGATTTACATCAACGGGTACAGCTGGAAATGTGTGCACCGATCAGGACTCGAACCCGGAATCTCCTGCTTACATGGCAAACGCTCTATCCATCTGAGCCACCGAGGGCATAGAGGAGAGTGCGAGTGCAGCGATTTATCCATTGCACGCTCCCTATGAGACCCACATTCCCAGCTTAATGTCCACACACTAAGAGAGCTGCATGGTCACCAATGGCATCTGTTCTTTAGGACATGTCCGAAAGAACAGGAACCATCTTCATATAGTTAAGGCTAACCGGCCATTGATTGTCTTCTTCTGTGCTGGATGAACACGCATTGCCCGAACTCTTACGGGATTCGGTGAGATTGTCTACCGCGAGTAATGAGTGTAATGGGCAGGGGAACTACAAATGTAGTTTGTGGACGTTAAGTTGCGAATGTGGGTCTCACGGGGAGCGTGCAAGGGATAAATCCCGGCAGTCGCACTATGCTCTGTGCCCTCGGTGGCTCAGTGGGTAGAGCGTCTGCCATGTAAGCAGGGGATCCCGGTTTCGAGTACCGGTCGGGGCACACATTTTCAACTGTCCCCCTTGATGTACATCAACGCCTGTCGACATCTTAGGGTCTTGATTTGATTATCATTTCATCCGATTACTGTGATCTGCGATGAGGTATTCACGTCCAACTTCTTGTCGCCTACTTGTGGTTTCAGCGTTCCTCAACGACTTTCCATAGACGCTCCCGACAGTATCACTCGAACAGCCGACCAGCTCTGTTGTTCCAGAGATCCTCGCTCCCAGCCACTGGGCCACAACAATATGGTTTTTGTCAAAGACGCTTAAGGAGGTGGATTTACGCATTTGCACCACTCATTTTCGCTAGAATGATTCCTCATTTGTCTCTGCACCGCTCACATACTTTTGTTATCGCGTCACGTGCCCCCTCAGCGCCACCTGGCACCATACATCCTCGCAGTCGGTAATAATCGCAATTTTTTGGCTCACAGTATGTTTCCTATCAGTTCTTCCAAACACAACTACACTACTGGCCATTAAAATTACTACACCACGAAGAAATGCAGATGATAACGGGGTATTCCTAGGACAAATATATTTTACTAGAAGTAACATGTGATTACATTTTCACGCAATTTGGGTGCATAGATCCTGAGAAATCAATACCCAGAACAACCACCTCTGGCCGTAATAATGGCCTTGATACGCCTGGGCATTGAGTCAAACAGAGCTTGGATGGCGTGTACAGGTACAGCTGCCCATGCAGCTTCAACACGATACCACAGTTCATCAAGAGTAGTGACTGGCGTATTGAGACGAGCCAGTTGCTCGGCCACCATTGACCAGACGTTTTCAATTGGTGGGAGATCTGGAGAATGTGCTGGCCAGGGCAGCAGGCGAACATTTTCTGTATCCAGAAAGGCCCCTACAGGACCTGCAACGTGCGGTCGTGCATTGTCCTGCTGAAATGTAGGGTTTCGCAGGGATCGAAGGAAGGGAAGAGCCACGGGTCCTAACACATCTGAAATGTAACGTCCACTGTTCAAAGTGCCGTCAATGCGAACAAGAGGTGACCGAGACGTGTAACCAATGCACCTCATACCATCACGCAGGGTGATACGCCAGTATGGCGATGACGAATACGCGCTTCCAGTGTGTGTTCACCACGATGTCGCGACCATCATGATGCTGTAAACATAACCTGAATTCATCCGAAAAAATGACGCTTTGCCATTCGTGCACCCAGGTTCGTCGTTGAGTACACCATCGCAGGCGCTCCTGTCTGTGATGCAGCGTCAAAGGTAACCGCAGCCATGGTCTCCGAGCTGATAGTCCATGCTGCTGCAAACGTCGTCGAACTGTTCGTGCAGATGGTTGTTGTCTTGCAAACGTGCCCATCTGTTGGCTCAGGGATCGAGACGTGGCTGCACGATCCGTTACAGCCATGCGGATAAGATGCCTGTCATCTCGACTGCTAGTGATACGAGGCCGTTGGGATGAAGCACGGCGTTCCGTATTACCCTCCTGAACCCACCGATTCCATATTCTGCTAACAGTCATTGGATCTCGACCAACGCGAGCAGCAGTGTCGCGATACGATAAACCGCATCCGCAATCGCGATAGGCTACAATCCGATCTTTATCAAATTCGGAAACGTGGTGGTACGCATTTCTCATCCTTACACGAGGCATCACAACAAGGTTTCACCGGGCAACGCCGGTCAACTGCTGTTTGTGTATGAGAAATCGGTTTGAAACATTCCTCATGTCAGCACGTTGTAGGTGTCGCCACCGGCGCCAACCTTGTGTGAATGCTCTGAAAAGCTAATAATTTGGATATCACAGCATCTTCTTCCTATCGGTTAAATTTCGCGTCTGTAGGATTCCATCTTCGTGGTGTAGCAATTTTAATGGTCAGTAGTGTATTTTTTCTTCGAATCTTCTTGCAGATATCTAAATAACGATCTCAAGTGAATCTGTGTGAGAGAGTATCAATGAGGAAGCATTTTTTACATAGATTTGTCGCGTAAATGCACAGAATAGCGTCTCTAATTCGTAATTCCAACATTTTTAACGACGCTGTGCCAGAAATCCTTTCCAACTGATCTACCACTGTCGCAGAGCATTGAGTGCCGTCTGAGATAAGACCACGCACGCTGCTGGCTGCTCGACCGCAGTGAGGAAGCTCCTCGGAGAGGGTCCAGTGCTGAGACTGGAGCCACGCGCCGTGCCGCCGCTCCAGAAGAAACGCGGCGCTGCCTCCGGCTCCAGTTCCAGCGCGGGCAGAGGCGCGGCGCCGCTGAATATTCATGGCGGCCGCTCTCCAAGTGACGGAGAATAATTGCCGTGATTTAATTTTGCGCGTAACCCCGCCTCCGCCCCCGCCTCCACGGCGCGTCGCCTGCGGCCACTGGACGGGCGGCCGCGTCTCCTCTGGCAGTTACGTCCAATTTCAGCGCCGTCTAACGTTCCCCAGAAGAAGCGCGCAAGAAACTTCGCGCGGAGGCGGCGCCGCGCGGACCTAAATAAGCATTCGTCGTCTTTTCTAGAGAAAACCTGGACAGGCAACTTTTCCAGCTGCGCTCGTCGCACAGTTTCTCTCTTCCTGCCGCTCCTAATTACTACTTCAGGTAGCTCTCGGATGCATATCACTGCCCTTTTCCCTTAAAAAGTTAAAAGTAGCAGCAGAGGATAACATAATGAATTGTACAACGTTAGTCACAAGTACCTCCGCAGTTCTGGTAGACGACTACGTGAGAAACTACATGACATCCACGAACATCATACATGAAGTAATAAGTGCTATCGACAGTGGATGTCAAAATGATTCCATATTTTTAGATTTCCAGAAGGCTTTCCACACCGTCCGTCACAAGCGTCTTCTAATGAAACTGCGTGCCTACGGCGTATCGCCTCAGTTGTGCGACTGGATTCGTGATTTCCTGTAAGAAAGGTCACAGTTCGTAGTAAAAGACGGAAAGTCATCGAGTAAAACAGAAGTAATATCCTGCGTTCCCCAAGGAAGTGTTATAGGCCCTCTATTGTTCCTGATCTACGGTATATTAACAACTTAGGAGACAATCTGAGTAGCCGTCATAGATTGTTTGCAGACGACGCTGTCATTTACCGTCTTGTAAAGTCATCAGATGATCAAAACGACCTGCAGAATTATTAGATAAGATATCTGTATGGTGCGGTAAGTGGCAATTGACCCTGAATAAAGAAAAGTGCGAAGTTATTCACATGATTACTAAAAGAAATCAGCTAAATTTCGATCACGCGATGAGTCACACAAATCTGAGGGCTGTAAATTCAACTAAATACTTAGGCATTACAATTACAAATAACCTAAATTGGAACGATCACACAGATAATATTATGGGCAGAGCAAACCAAAGACTGCGATTCATTGGCAGAACACTTAGAAGGTGCAACAGGTCTACCAAAGAGACTGCTTACACTACGCTTGTCCGCCCTATTCTGGAGTACTGCTGTGCGGTGTGGGATCCGCATCAGGTGGGAATGACGGATGACATCGAAAAAGTACAAAGAAGGGCAACTTGTTTTGTATTATCGCTAAATAGTGGAGAAGGTGTCTCAGACATGATACGTGAATTGGAATGGCAATCATTAAAACAAAGGCGTTTTTCGTTGCGACGGGATCTTCTCATGAAATTTCAACCACCAGTTTTCTCCTCCGATTGCGAAAACATTATGTTAGCACCCACCTAAATAGGGAGAAACGATCATCACGATAAAATAAGAGATATTAGGGCTCGCACGGAAAAATTTAAGTGCTGGTTTTTCCTGCGTGCCTTTCAAGAGTGGAACGGTAGAGAGACAGCATGAAGGTGGCACTTTATTGTCAGACACTTTATTGTGAGTAGCAGAGTAATCACGTAGATGTAGATGTAGATGAGATCAACGGAGAAGGCATCTTTGGAGGTTTCGATTTGTAATACGCTCCGTGGTATAGTAGCACAGCGAACCACTAGAGGGCAGATGTGTCAGTACATATAGACAAATTATCCACTCTGTAGTGTCGCATCGAATTACACCCTCCAGATATATTTATGTGACCACCTATAAAAAAGCCTGTATAACCATGGGCTGTAGCGCGGACCTCTGCGAGACATGTAGTTAGAAAGTCAGTGTGGTTGTGGAAGGTACGGCAGTGATGTGGAGTTGTGCCCAGTCGAGTGCCGTGGCCAGCTGCTTTTGATTTCTCGGTTGTGTATGCATGGCTCGTACGCCCTGATCGAGGTGGCTCGCAGATTCTTGATTGGGTTCAAATCCGGGGACTGTGATGACCAGGGAAATATGGTAATTTCATTTTGGTGCTCTTCGAAGCATCCACGCACACTGCGGACAGTGTGACGCCTTGCATTGTCCTGCTTGTGGATGTCATCATGCCAAGGAAAGACAAACTGTTTGTAAAGGTCGACATGATCCCCCAGGATAGATGGATGCTTTCGTGATCTATTGCGCCTTCCAGAACAAGTATGCCACAAAAACATTCCCCACGCTACAACACTCCGGCAGGCCGCTGTGGCCGAGCGGTTCTAGGCACTTCAGTCCGGAATCACGCGGCAGCTACGGTCGCAACTTCGAATCCTGCCCCGGGCATGGATGTGTGTGATGTCTTTAGGGTAGTTAGGTTTACGTAGTTCTAAGTCTATGGGAATGATGACCTCAGATGTTATGTCCCATAGTGCTTAGAGCGATTTGAACCACTTTTTTCAACACCCCCTTCTCTGTTCAGGACCCTTGCGACGATTGTTGTAGGGCGTTTGCTTTCGGACGCTTCACGCTGAAAACGCCAACGGCCATTGTCCGATGGAGCATAAGGTGTGCTTCATCAGGAAGTGCCACTCGGTGTACGTCCAGTTACGGTATTTATGGTATAGGCGTGGAAATTCCAGCCTTCGTTGCCGATCAACAGCAGTCTGCATGGATGAATGAGCCAGGCGCCTGCTGCAAAGGTCCACACGCAGCAACGTACGCTGAACGGTCGTTGAGGAGAGACCATTTGTAGCCCATTGTTTCATCAGGACTGTCAGTTGCTCAACAGTTGTACCCGTAGGTATCTCCACAGCTGACATTTACCACTGTCATCTACTGTTCGTGGTGCCCTATAGCTGCCTGGGCACCTGTTTCGGACAGCGCCATTTTGCCATGCACGGTATATTGCAACCACGGCGGCACGCGAACGGTTTATAGACATAGCTGTTTAGGAAATGCTTCCACCCTTTACCTGAAAGCCAAAGATTACGTCCTTCTGCACCTGAGATAAATCGCTCAGTTTCTGAATTAAGGCGACTGTGGTGTCACCGTCAGACACCACACTTTCTAGGTGGTAGCCTTTACATCGGCCGCGGTCCGTTAGTATACGTCGGACACGCGTGTCGCCACTATCAGTGATTGCAGACCGAGCGCCGCCTCACGGCAGGTCTAGTCTAGAGAGACTCCCTAGCACTCGCCTCAGTTGTACAGCCGACTTTGCTAGCGATGGTTCACTGTCTACATACGTTCTCATTTGCAGAGACGACAGTTTAGCATAGCCTTCAGCTACGTCATTTGCTACGACCTAGCAAGGCGCCATATTCAGTTACTATAAGTACTATCTTCAAGAATGTATTCTGAACAGATAATATTGTCAATCATGTATCGTCAAGAGCGACGTTCATCATTAACGGATTAAAGTTAAGTATCAAACTAATTACGTCCGCTTTCTGAATTCTCATTCCTTATCATGTTCCAGACCTCACGTCAGTATAGTTCTTCCGTCCTCACGTCAGCCCACGTGAGCTGAAACACGTGCATTTCGGCCTCCACTCGTAACACGGTGTTGGCTCTTCTGCTAACACAAAAACGACTGCACTGTTTTCCGCGATCCGCGACGTGTTTTGTATACGCTCCACTGCTAGTACGACCGCTTGCTGTTTACGAGTGGTTATTGCACATTTACATCGAACATATGTGATGGTTACTTGACCTGTAGTTTGCAGAAATGTAGAAATATGGACTTCACAAAAAAAAATGTTTAGGCCTATGAATACAATATTAATGAGTCGCAGTCGTAATCGTTTAACTCATACAAATGGTTCAAATGGCTCTGAGCACTATGGGACTTAACTTCTGAGGTCATCAGTCCCCTAGAACTTAGAACTACTTAAACCTAACTAACCTAAGGACATCACACACATCCATGCCCAATGCAGGATTCGAACCTGCGACCGTAGCGGTCGTGCGGTTCCAGACTGTAGCGCCTAGAACCACTCGGCCACCCCGGCCGGCTAACTCATACAAATAACTGGGTGTAACACTTTGTAAGGATAAGATATCGAATGAGTACATAGACTGACTTATGGGTAAATGAGTTCGGTTTATTGGTAGAAAACTGGTGAAATGCCATCAGTCTATAAAGAAGGTTGCTTACAAATCACTCGTGCGACCAATCCAAGAATATAGCTCTAGCGTGTAGGACCCGTACCAAATATGTCTAACAGGGGATACTGAACGTGTACCAAGAAGGGCAGCATGAATGGTCACACAGGTTGAAGTTCGCCCCATCACAAATCATCGCCCATATCGAGAATATGTGTGGCAGTTACAAACTTGGACAGCGGCACTCTTTGTTTTCCGTATGTGTTGTAGTTTCCGCACATAATAGAATAGCGTGGAGGGCCCACAGCCACGTATCTACAACTCTGTTTACAAGCGCGCCCGGACAATAAATTAGTCATCCGCGGAGACGTCACGAGTACCATGTAACACCGCCTGTAGCATTGGTAACGGCTTTAGTTCGGTGCGGAGAAGAGTCCACAAGATTCTTCAGGTATTTCATACAAGATTTGAAGGCAATCATTGATGACCTGATCCTGTGTACTGATGGAAATTGGTTGTTTTAATGAAGTTCTGAGCACTATGGGACTTAACATCTGAGGTCATCAGTCCCCTAGACCTTAGAACTACTTAAACATAAGTAACCTAAGGACATCACACACATCCATGCCTGTGGCAGGATTCGAACCTGCGACCATAGCAGTCGCGCGGTTCCGGACTGAAGCGCCTAGGACCGCTCGGCCACCGCGGCCGGCTCAAGCACAAGTCTGGGCTTTACGTTGTTGAGTAACTAAAGTGATCGTAAGCAACTTTTTGGGTCATACAAGGCGATGGATTGATTATAAAACGCAGCTCATAATTTGCTGTTTTGTGTGTTGATCATTGACTGCCATTGAGAGAATCTCTCCACTGATGTCGTTAATTACAGGAGAACGGCTGGACGATAACGTGCCATTCATCCGAGAGCGTGCTGAATCATAATATATATATAGTTGAAAGTGCACTATGTTGCCACTGCAGTCTTCAGTCCGAAGACTGGTTTGATGGAGCTCTCCACGCTATTCTATCTCTGCATCTCCGAGTAGCTACTGTAACCTACGTCCTTTTAAATCTGCTTACTGTATTCTAATCTTGGTCTCCCTCTACGATTTTTATCCCACACACTTACTTCCAGTACTACACTGGTGATCCCTTGATGCCTGAGAGTATGTTCTGTCAACCGATATCATCTTTTAATCAAGTTGTGGCACATATTTCTCGTCTATCCAGTTTTATTATACCGACATTAGTTATGTGATCTACCCATCTAATCTTCAGTATCACATGTCCAAAGCTTCCAACCTCTTCTTGTCTAAACTATTTATAGTCCATATTCCACTTCCACACATGGTTACACTCCAGACGAATAACTTCAGAAAACATCTTCCGACTCTTTGAAATAGGTCTCTTCCACTCCAAGCTCTTTGCTTTCCATGTTTCGAGAAGCGATTGTATGGACCAAAGCTTTAAAAAATAGATAAATAAATAAAAGTTCGATGAGTCATGGGCTGTAAAATGTGCACCATAAGAGCCAAGAGAGCCTTTTAGCCTTTTATACTTCGAAATACATCTCATGTGCTGCAATACTTTTGCTTTCGATATCTTTGGAGGATGTAATGCGAAACAACACAAGAAAAATTGTCGAGTAAACATGAGCTGTAAAACGCGTAGCTGAAGAGATATGAGCACTTGTCCATCTTGGCAACTGTGAAACACGTTTCAGTTCGTGAACATGTGCTAGTGGCTCGTGAAGTACATTTTAAAGCGGAAGTTTACCAGACATTTCTTTCCCATTTGGTCCGTACTACCACCTCTGAAACTTGCGTGCCCTATAATCTAAGCAGCAACAGTACCGGTGTATGTAGTCCACTCTCAGAGGTATAAGAAAGATTTTAGCTTTTAACTTTCGACATGGTCGTTTCAATATCAGAGCCCCTTACTTTAAATTGATGCATTTACCATTCTCCATTATGCCTGAAACTTCGAACATACATGGTGATTCGAAATTCCTGTTACAGGCTTGTAGGGGTTGTAAAGGGGACTTAGTAGATGAAGTTTTGTTGAGGAACTCTTGTCTGAAAAATCTACCATTTGGATGTAAAATAAGTCTGGAGATCGGTTAAGTTTCAAATCTTGTATTTCAAGGAACGCAGAACGCACACGAGCTGAGAAGAGGACGCCGTCGGCAGTCCGTGTTGTAATTATTACGTCAGGTAGCACCTTCGTCTGATTACAACAACGGCTGCGAGAATCTAGTACGTCCGAAACTGGGAGTGTTGCGTGTGGCGCTTCACGGACGCACTACACTCTCGACTTTGAAGAGAACGTTCTTCGTCACATAGAAGAGAACCCGAGGACGAGTACTCGAAACGTTGCCCACGCCATGTGCTCCTAAAGAAGTCAGAGCTCATTTTCCCCGCTGTGTGCGTGTCATGGAGCAAAAGACTTGAAAGTGACCTGATCCTTAAACTGACCTTACATACAAACGGTACATTTCAAAAAAATGGTTCAAATGGCTCTGAGCACTATGGGACTCAACTTCTTAGGTCATAAGTCCCCTAGAACTTAGAACTACTTAAACCTAACTAACCTAAGGACATCACACACACCCATGCCCGAGGCAGGATTCGAACCTGCGACCGTAGCAGTCCCGCGGTTCCGGATTGCAGCGCCAGAACCGCTAGACCACCGCGGCCGGCGGTACATTTCAGGACATGGGTACCTTATCAACACTTCATTTACTAAGACCATTCTACAAACTCTAAAAGCCTGTAATAGCAATTTTGAATCACCCTGTACATACAGCGTAATTCCGCTGAACTTGCCGACCGGTGTGGCCGATCGGTTCTAGGCGCTTCAGTCCGGAACCGCGCTGCCTGCCTCGGGCATGAATGTGTGTGATGTCCTTAGGTTAGTTAGGTTTAAGTAGTTCTATGGGACTGATGACCTCAGATGTTAAGTCCCATAGTGCTTAGAGCCATTTGAACCATCAGCTGCCCCTCACGATGCCGTATAGAGCAACCTGCATTTCGATGTGCGGTCTTCAAAAACCACGCGTGAGATTTTCATATTCTCTCGCACTGTTAGTCCTACAGAATAAATTAACAGTACCTTTCGTGAAGAAAATTTAATGTAGTTAAATTTTGTTCAGGGATATGCTTTCGCTAGAGGACGTAGTTCCTGAGTTATTCGAGAAAAACGTACAAAAATGACTTTCAGACCCACTGCCTCACTCAGCCCCAATCGTCAGGACATCTAGTATGTAGCTCATGGCCCCCCGTTCTGTCATTACACAACAGCTTGCGATTGCATGAATTGTTTCCCACATTAAACCTTCCTTGGTATTGAATAACTGACCTTATTACGTCACCGGCTTAGTCGAGCACTTACTAATTGTAAAATTCACGGTTGCATAAATTTTACATAACAATTTTGTGAACTTTAACAGCGTAAAATACACAATAACATCGCTATATTCGTCGGACCTTCTGACTTCGGAACTACTGTGCCTGTAAGGTTTCAGTTTCGATCTAATAGTCAGCGTAATTACTTTTAGGGTAACGTTTACGAAAGTCGTTTCCTTTGATTCCCCTCACGGGGACGTTTTAAGTAATTATTTAACGAAATAGCCAACAATGCTAGTGGAGTAATAGTAAACCCAACAGAGAGCAAAAAAGGTAATATACCGGGAAAGTTCCTGTACTCGGAAATTATTATGCAGTGGTTGGAGGAAGTGTGATGAGTAACACACAAGAAATCCTGACGGATGGCGGCTGAATGTGGGAGTGGAGTTCGAAGCTCTCTTTTGTACATTTTTCCTGAAGAACGTGAGAACAACGGTCTCTAGCGAAAACGTATCTCAGCACAAAAGTTAGCTACATTAAATTCCCTACAAAAGAGGTACTGTTTATATTTCTGTAGGACTAATTGTCTGCGCGTAGCGAGCGAGAGAACACGACAATCTCGCGCGTGGGTTTTGAAGGCTAGTCATAACATTGCGGGTTGCATAAAACAGCGTCGGCAGAGACAGCTGAATCACAATGTACGTATACAGGGGTGGTCAGAAACAGTCTGAAAACTTGTAACAGTGCTGCAGTGTAGGGTGGGCTGAGAAATAATTGTTAAGAGAAAATTCAATACGTTGCACCTTTTCCGAGTTAATTAGCACTGAAGCTAGCCGACCGGGCCGTTGCGCGCACAAATTCAAGAGACTCGACACACACAATTAATGTCAGTTGTTCTCATAGGGTAGACAGTAGCTCACGAGACTGCTTAACCTTTGGCTGGATTGTGTCGCTCTCTTGTTCGGCTTTAGGAAGCAAACGAGGACCGTCTCTGGCGCAACGGTGTAGCCGGCTAACTTGAACGCTAATAAAATCGAAAACGACGGAATGAATCGAATGTTTTCCTGAACTTTTCTGCGCAAACTGCCCTGTAACGCCATTACAACACCATTACAAGCTTTCCAGAGTGTTTGCGACCACCCCATATTATATATATATATATATATATATATATATATATATATATATATATATATATATATATATATATATGGGGTGAACCACCCAACATTATACGAGGGGCGTTTGAAAAGTCCGTGCAAAAATAAAAACTACTTACGTGTTTTGGGTAAACATTTTTTTTATTTTTCGACATAGTCTCCTTTTAGACTTGTTTGTCTCCGTTTGTCTTGCAGCTCGGTTTTCAAACGGTCCTATAACGATAAATAATATGCACCCGTAATAGTTTTGCCCTTTTCCAGATAGTTGATGAGGATTATCCATTGCGAATCCCAAAAGACATTCGCCATAACCTTTCCGGTCGAAGGAATGGTCTTCGCCTGTTTTGGAGCAGATCCTCCATTGATAACCCACTGTTTAAATTGTTTTTTGGTCTCAGGAGTATATAAATGTATCCACGTTTCATCCACAGTGACGAAACGACGCTGGAAGTCCTGCGGATTCTTCCTGGACAACTGCAAACCATCCTTGGAGCACTTCACACGATTCCGTTTTTGGTCAAGCGTGAGCAATCGTGGAACCCTTCTTGCGGATAGCTTTCTAATGTCCAAATGTTTATGCAAAATATTATGTACCCGTTCATTCAAGACGTCGACAGCACTAGCAATCTCATGCACCTTAACTCTTCTGTCATCCATCACCATATCATGGATTTTATCAATGATTTCTGGAGTCGTAACTCCATAGGGCGTCCAGAACGTTCAGCATCACTTGTGCCCATGTGACCACTCCGAAAATTTTGAAACCACTTATAAACTGTTCTAATCGAAGGTGCAGGTCTCCTGAGGCGGTTTGCCATTCATAAAGTAATGTTTAATCACCACACGAAATCCTTTTTCGTCCAATTTTTTGACAATCACTCGACTTCCTTGATTCACGCGAATGCCAAACACAAAGAAATAGACCAATATGGCTGAAACTTTGTGTGCGTTCTTTCCAAAGATGTTACTAACTAAACAAGACCTCGATCGAGCCGGTAGTGCCATGTCTCGGACTTTGCACGGACTTTTCAAACGCCCCACGTATGTATGTGGTGGTCACAGACAGTCAGGAAAGCTTGTAATGGTGTTACAGGGTAGTTCGTTCCAAAAGATAATTTTTCAGAAAGAATATATACATCCCAAAAAGATAATTATTCAGGAAGAATATATATATCCCAGAAACGTTGCGACAAATCTTTTGGGCTGTAGATGGTGTGTTGTGGACAGAAATAGTGAAGAGGAGCCCATGTCCGCACAAGTCATCCGACGACAATACAAAACGTTGAAGTTACAGGCAGGCGCTAGCGCCTGCCTTTAGGCCACACCTTCGGTAGCAAACGTGACGTTGTACGCTGACGGACCATAGGCGGAACGTCTCTAACTATGGTTTGTTATTCACTGATGGCGACTGATTTGCCATGATCGCCCATGGAGAAGAATGAACTCGCTGCTACGTAGAAAGGCCTTGTCACGTATGAATGCTATGTTCTGCTACCTTTGTGGATGACTGTTTTGGACTCATATTTACATCTGCAATTTATTTTTCTCCTGGAACCCTCTAAAATCACCATTGCTTTTCGGTATACAGCAGAAAAATAAACTACAGATGGAAACCTGTGTCCGAAACCATCATCCACCAAGGCAAATGAACTCAGCAACTAGCTCCATGTACTCCATTGGCGATCTTGGCAATCAGTCGCGATCACTGAATAAGAGAAACCTTTACGAAACTTTCCGCGTACGGTCCATACGCGTGCAAAGTCACTTTCACGTTTTTTACGTTTCCCACCAGAGGGGTGGTCTAGCGGCAGGCACCAGAGTCTACTACTTCGACGCTCTGTAGCATATACATCACTGGTTCGTTAGTTGGCGACATGGCATGTGTTTGAGCCAACTACACCGAGAAGTGTTGCAGTGACCATTTCATCCATCATCCACGTGATTTTTTGTAACAACAGAAGGAACAGAATAGGTTATAAAAGCACTGATAAGTAGTCTAACGGCAAAATTATAGCGATGTAGCTCCAATAGGAATTGCATTATTTCACAATATTAACAAAATGGTTACACTCGATGCCCTCTGTTTACGCCGTTG
The DNA here is from genome assembly GCF_023898315.1 of Schistocerca nitens. Taxonomy (NCBI): domain Eukaryota; kingdom Metazoa; phylum Arthropoda; class Insecta; order Orthoptera; family Acrididae; genus Schistocerca; species Schistocerca nitens. Next base: position 1,084,836,454 of record NC_064614.1, on the reverse strand, counting down.
CATGCGCGGCTAACATGAATGAGGACTGATACTATTTATCATTCCTCTGAGATGAATTAGGACTGATAATAACGAGCACAATTAGCCTACATAAAAGAGTTGAACTTAACGTTAATGTCAATGCAACTATTAAAACGGAATCGTCAAGAATCTACAAAGCAACAAGTTTTAGTTGATTTTTCTTGTCTGGCATGTATCATGCACATGCAATGCCAGTGCTTCGTAAGTTACTCATGTTGATATGCCCGTATGCAGCTTGAATTTTTTGTCTTGAGACAACGGTATATATCCAAAACTACGCACTGGATTAAAAACTCTGGAAAATATGACTTCAATATTTGTAAAAGTGTTATCCCGAAATACCAATGAGACCCATCCTTCCCCATCGCCGGGGTACTGAGTGGAGTAACTCCGAAATCTTAAATAGAAATATCTCATTTTTATTGTAGATTCCGGTTCTTGGGGATAAAAATACGTAACTTTTGTCTGTAATATTTTTGTCGCCTCGCAATAAATGATGCTGTAATCGACAAATAACACAAATGAGTTCCAAAATGGTATCACATCGAGAAAAACGCATTGGCCCAAAAACACAAAAAGACCTGTGTGGAAAACGACTCAGTGTTTTGAAATTTTCTCCGTGCAGCTGTTTTGCACCATTCATTCGTTATTTAACTTGATCTTATTGTGTCGATGTTGTCCCTAATTTCTTAAATTTCTTTAAATTAGTGAATATTAATTTTTTTTTAACGTGAGGTACTTTGCAATTGTATTTAACGTGGGCAACGTTTCGTCTTTGTTCGGGTTCACAACTCACATAGAAAACATGAGGAAAAAAATTCAACTTTTATCAATCACCTGTGTTTGCAAGTTGCTTATCTAATTGCTTTTCCAATCACTGAATAGCATGCCATACGTTAATGTTAGTGTGTGGTGTATTCTGTTTTGTGTATTGTGTTATGAAGACCTCTCAGTCGATATTTTAAAGCTGATGGACGAGGAATCTATAAAGAACTTAGCTAAAATATTTTCAAATTTATTTCACAGTCGCCGGCTGGAGTGGCCGTGCGGTTCTAGGCGCTACAGTCTGGAGCCGAGCGACCGCTACTGTGGCAGGTTCGAATCCTGCCTCGGGCATGGATGTGTGTGATGTCCTTAGGTTAGTTAGGTTTAATTAGTTCTAAGTTCTCGGCGACTGATGACCTCAGAAGTTAAGTCGCATAGTGCTCAGAGCCATTTTTTTTATTTCACAGTCGAACGTTACCAAGAGATTGGAATAAACCAAAATAATCCTTATACATAAGAAAGGTAGTACTAAAGATAAAAGTAACTATCACCCTACCAGCACTCCGTTCATACCGCATGAAGCCTTCGTTAGAATTTGGACTATCTGATTGAGTACTACACTTGACCTGTCTAAACCCACTGAGCAAACTGGGTCCCATACAGGATTTAGTAAAACCACCCATATGGTCACCGTACGTCAAACAGTTACTAGAACAGATGAGCACCAGCCACCTTTTTGCCTTGCTTTCACAGATTCTGAGAGAGCAACCTATTTGATGAGTTACCCGGCTTCGCTTGCGGCTCTAACACAACAAGGAGTAGAACAAGGCTATATGAAAACCTTATATATATAAAATACAAAACTTCCACAGGTTTCGAGAATGTTGTTGATGAAAACAACGCATTTCCTAGTGAAAAGGGTGTAAAAAAAGGAGACTCTAAGCTTCCAAAATTATTTTCAGCAGTTCTAGAAAAAACGTTGTCTAAACTGAGCTGGAAAAGAAAGGGAATCGAAGTTCTGGAATAGAGAAGAAATAACTTGAGATTTTTTGATGATTTTGTTTTGTTTGCAAATAATATAGAAGACCTTCAAATATTAGTTAGTGAACTTGGCTCAGTCTGCCCTATATTTGGTTTACAAATGAACTACGATAAAACCAATGCCATAATAAATGAATGAACACCGGAGGGAAATACGAGTGTATGTACTGAGACTACACGAGTGCAAAAAGTCACAGAACATGTCTGTTTGGGTCAACTTGTAAATGTGATAATCGACTTAAAACCAGAAATATTTCGACGTATTAAACTGGGTTCGCAACATTTCGGAAAATATTCTGCAGTTTTCAAGTCGAATGTATACTACTAACAATAATTTATGGCTGTGAGACATATACATTAAGGGAGTTCATTGTCGGGAAACTCATTAGTTCAAAGAGAAATGGAAATATTAGGGTTGGCCTAAAAGAAGAAAGACAGAAAGAAAGCAGCAGATATTACACGTACAACAAAGGCCAATGATCTAATGGAATAAGTAAATAGACTGTAATGGCACAATGGGCGGACATGTCGCTTCAAGGAAGTATAGCAGTTGGTCAAAACAAAAGGTCTACACCATCAAGTGATGGAATCGGCTGATTATTATGTCGATGATATGGATGGTCATGTAAGAAATGTGGTTCGTTGAATGGGACTTTTATGTGAACATGAGAATTTGTGTTAATTAGTGCACGATAGCTTAAGAGTGAATAGAACTTGGGATTCTTACAAACCTATTTTTCACTCTCTTTACCATTGTTCAAGTTAAACTTTCACGTGTTCCATATGTACATACATGTTAACTTGGGAAGTGCAATCTTAGGTGTAATACATTTGAATTAGTAGCATTTAAAGCCCTCAGAAAAAAGAGCTGCCTTCAACATTAACGAAATTTTTATTTTAAATGAAACTTACAGCTATTCAGTTGATTTTGTGTTGCTGTTGAACCTTAAGAGAAGTGCTTGTGGAGACGGAGGCTTTAAGATAAAATTCTGCTATCACACTAGATCAGATCTTTTCAGTTTATTGTATGTTGTAGGACAGATAGTGCAAAATCATTTGCAACCCACGAATTACATCTGTAAGGTATGATCCATACATATGCTCAGCGATTATCTGTATGGGGTCTGTTCTACATAGCTTCTCAAAAATGGTTCAAATGGCTCTGAGCACTATGGGACTTAACATCTGAGGTCACATAGTTTGTCCCAAGTCCGTTAGGTCTATGGCTATGACAAATAAAACTCGTGTATTATGTTCACAAACTCACCGTATTTATTGAAAATAGTACTCCCTGAATCAAAACACTAACTGCAGTCATCTTTAGAGTTGCATTTAGTACTGCAGTATGATGTTCTTGGATGTCCTTAATTGGATCATAACGGTGTCCTTTCATCGAAAACTTCAATTTGGGGAACAGCCAGAAGTCGGCTGGAGCAAAATCCGGTGAATACGGTGGGTGATCCAGGGCTGTGATCCATTTTCTTGCTGAAATTCGTGCACAGTCATCGATTTATGGGCTGGGGTGTCGTCACTGAAGAGCAACCTGGAACCTGCCTCTCGCTATTTGGGTTAAACCACGCGAATTCTCGCACACAAACGCTGCAGGACCCAAAAAACTGTTTCCTCGCTGCTCCACTGCCATTTTCCGACGAATGTCAGACACATATCGTTACATTTGTGGCCAGGATGACTGCTCCAATAATTCTTTGACTTTCTCCACAGCTGTTTTTTGAAGTTTAAGGATTCTAACGAAGCAGCTCGCCTCGAGATAGCATCGCAGTTTAGAATTTCACATAAGCAGTCCTAATAGAACTGGGACACACAATGTAATGATTTTTGTTTCGGTTTTGTATAACTCTTGTTAAATACCTCTTTGATTATTCCGATACACTGAAAGTTCTTGCAACTACTAAACATGAAAATGAAGTTAGGTAGCGTTTATTCACATATAGGTCCCATTTTCTATAAAGTGGTGATGTTTCAAGGCATAAAAAACCAGTGTCATATTCTTTTGAAATCTTACAAGTTAAAGTATAAGGTAGTTGGACTTGCAATACAATTCATTGAGCTCGGGACACCCACAATTGAATTAGAAAACTGACAATAATTTTGAAAGGTGCAATACCCAAAGACATAGTAGCAACAAAGGTTTACTTTCTTCGTTCGAACGGAAGAGAGGGAAAGCCAATAAATCGGGATGACCCCCGCAACTTCAAAAAAACAGGTAGATCGGTTCGTACTAGAAGCAAAATCTTCAGCATTAAACGATTTTTATTTCATGTTGAGAGAATAAGTAATGTATAAGTTCCCATTGTCTTTTGTAGTGACCGCAGTATTATTTCGTGTTAATCGATTTTTCTTGTTAAGCGTTTCGTGTTTAAGATTTTTCACTGTTTTGTAAACTGAAGATGGAGTGGGAAGGAAAGAATTAAAAAGGGAGGAACTGATGATACCAGCTGAGTAGGGAGTTAAATGCGGAATGAGGAGCGATGAGTAAAACTACGTTCCAGGCCAGTACTCGAACCCAGGCTCTCCTGCCTACTAGACAGTTACGATAAGCAGTGCGCCACCTGAACACAGAGTTAACTGCAAATGCACGGAATGCCTCGGCACGACATTTGGCTGACTCTCATTCCCACCTAGAGCCGACACTTATGTGTAGACCCCGTCCAAGTACTCCGTGCTCGCTAATTTTTGATTCCCGGTGAAGGTCGAACGTAGAAGTGTATCTGCATTGATGTTTGTCAATTTATAGCCCATGGAGGCATCACATATTCGTATATTTTTTCAGTGTACTTTATTTTCTTTTTCCCTGTTATTTTAGCGAAAGCTAATATTGAATACTGAAGTTCCTGAAACTGAATAAAAGTCACGAATTTATATCCCTTCTTATTTGTCGGTAGTCCAAGATTTAAAGTCTACTCTTTTTTGCCCTCTGTGTCGCTTTGTATTTTGAGGAAGGGAGGGTTTACAATGTGACGATGTTCCGGCAGCCCCAGTGGTTTACCATTTTATTAGCTCTCCAGCTTCCATCCCCCCCCCCCCCCCCTCCAAGCCACTGTACGCTCCCCTCCTCCCTCGCCCCACCCTCTGCCCGACCCAGAGGTCAGTGCTCGCGCGGACCTACGAGTCCTCCGCGGCGGAAATGAACGCCACGCCGTCGCAGCACGCGGGACTTGGGGGAGGCGATGGGGTGGGACCCACCAGCTGTCGTGGGCGGCGCGCTTTTTAGCGGGGGCGGCGGGCCGGCCACGGCAGCGCCCTTTCATCGCGGCGCCACTGAGGCGTGCGCCGACTGTTCCTTCTGGAAGTTTATTCCGGGACAAGTTCTCATCCGCCAGCGGCCGGCGGTGGAGAGCGAGAGGCGGGCAGGGGGAGTGGAGAGGGAGAAGAAATATCAGATGTGAGTCGCTGGCCAAGGCTGGCCGATCTATAAAAGTGTATGAGTCTCCTCGAGTCAATATTGACTCCGGAGGCTACCCGAGCGGAAACCACTGTCACCAATTCCATCCCCGTAATTGAATCTTTCCGCAACAAATTCTTGCCGCTATTGTTTTAGACAATACTTCAGCTCTCCGGCCGCAGATGTTGTAAGCCTTCGGATGAAGCGATCTTGGTTTAGATACTTTCAAACAGAACGGCATGGTGGATAAGATAATCTTTTCTCCAGCCACTGAATAGCGAAGTCATTGGACATAGAACTGCATATTCTTTTCCTTAACCTGATCAGTCCTTATACAGCACATATGCTAAATCTAGCTTTTATCTTTTTCTAGCTCACTCAATTAACTAATATCGCTGCGACTGACTGTAGCGTGTACATTACAATACGTGCTATATGTGCATCACTTGTTTTGGTTTCCACAAGTTCCCAGTAGCTTTAAGCATCTGACTGAAGGAAGCTGTTTCTTGCAGTGCCAGCATGTTTCCGAGGAACGAACATTATTCATTTCTGTTTTTAGTAATTTTGAATGTGGTCAGAATATGAGGTAACGAGCTGAAAGACGCGAGCATGCTGAACAATAATGCCAACGAACTATTTATTCTGTTGTCAAAACGGTTGTTTTAGTATTACAAGTCATGCGTTTGTTTTATTTAAGAAGGCTTAAGAGTTTTCACACAAAAAGCTGTAGGCATTACTTCTCAGCACACCCTCATACACTGAGCTATCGAATAAGCCAGTGTTTGTATCCTCAGACAACAGAGCGATACATTTCTTCGATGTAGCTCTTGAGATGCAAGAGGAAGAATAGACTAAAAGGAAGAGGAGGAATAATGAAAAAGGTGATGCAATTCGAATGAAGGAATGCCCAAGAACACCAAAGTCTCTGCCATCACCAATAGTAAGTGTGTTTGATGCCGTACTGCTAACTGAGATTAGAAATGAAAACCAGGAAAGTCGCTTCAGATGCGGATTACCTTGATGAAAAGGTTTCACATTTAAATGCAAATTATACATCTGTATCGCAAGAAGAAATAAGTGCTTTTTGCAATTCCATAAAAAAACAGAAGAATAATGATATAATTGGTAATTTTATTTTCAGATACAGAAAGAAAATAAATTTGTTATCTGTTTATTAAGAAAAACCGTAAAAGTAATCTCTGGAAACATGTTATTACTAGGATTAACAAATGGATTTATGCCTGATACACACTCATGCTCATAAATTAAGGATAATGCTGATACATGGTGAAACAACGCTCTGGTGAGCGGTTTGCGGGTTTAAATCACCTCGGGGTATGACCATGCGGTGCATTTCATCTGCGGTCGTCGCACGGTGGCGCTAGCAGCAGTCTGCATACGCCCGGGTGTGTTGGTGCATGTCGGAGTACGGTGCAGCGAGTAAGGGTGCAGACGTTTTCAGACGTGCTAATGGTGACTGTGTGTTGAAAATGGTTCAAAGCACACATGTTGACCACGTTATGAGGGGTAGAATATTAGGGCGACTGGAGGCTGGTCAAACACAGCAGGTCGTAGCACGGGCCCTCCGTGTGCCACAAAGTGTGATCTAAAGATTATGGCAACGATTCCAGCAGACAGGAAACGTGTCCAGGCACTACAGTACGGGACGTCCACAGTGTACAACACCACACGAAGATCGATATCTCACCATCAACGCCCGCATACGGCTACGGAATACTGCAGGTAGCCTTCCTCGGGACCTTACCGTAGCCACTGGAACAGTTGTCTCCAGCTACACAGTCTACAGACGATTGAACAGACATGGTTTATTCTCCTGGAGACCTGCAAGGTGCATTCCACTGACCCCTGGTCACAGGAGAGCGCGTAAAGCCTGGGGTCAAGAACACGATACATGGCCATTGGAACAGTGCTCCCAGTTTATGTTTGCGGAAGACTCCAAGTATAGTCTGAACAGTGATTCTCACCGGGTTTTCATCTGGCGTGAGCCAGGAACCAGATACCAACCCCTTAATGTCCTTGAAAGGGACCTGTATGGAGGTACTGGTTTGATGGTGTCGGGTGGGATTATGATTGGTGCACGTACACCGCTACACGTCATTGACAGAGGAACTGTAAAACGTCAGGTGTATCGGGACGTCATTTTGCACCAGTATGTCCGCCTATTCAGGGGTGCAGTGGGTTCCACCTTCCTCTTGATGGATGATAACACATGGCCCCACCGAGCTGCCATCGTGGAGGAGTACCTTCAACCAGAAGATATCAGGTGAATGGAGTAGCCTGCCTGTTCTCCAGACCTAAACCCCATCCAGCACGTCTGGGATGCTCTCGGTCGACGTATCGCTGCATGTCTTCAAACCCATACGACACTTCAGGAGCTCCGACAGGCACTGGTGCAAGAATGAGATGCTGCTCGACCACCTGATCCAGAGTATGCCAACCCGCTGTGCGGCCTATGTACGTGTGCATGGTGATCATATCCCATATTAACGTCGGGGTACATGCGCAGGAAACAGTGGTGTTTTGTAATACATGTATTTCGGGACGGTTTTCTCAACTTATCACCAATACCGTGGACTTACAGATCCGTGTCGTGTGTGTTCCCTAAGTGCTTTTGCTATTAGCGTCAGTTTTGTGTAGTGCCACGTTGTGTGGCACCACATTCTGCAGTTATCCTTAATTTATGAGCATGAGTGTAGAATAATTATATACCCAAATATTTTGTTGTGTCACAACAGTTTTACCGTTATTTTGTCCCATACCAAACTTTCGATCAGCAACGCAAACTTTTCAGTTGCAAAATCTAAGCTGAGGACTAAAATGGTTAAAAAAAATTAAACTGAAACGTTTGGAAAAAGAGAAATTTCGAGCTATTGACCGGTGTGTATAATTCGGCCTTAGGTTTTATCTGTCACCGCAATAAAATAAAGAGCATCCCGAAACATTGTGACTGTTTTCGTAAAATATTCAACGGCTTCATTGTCGTTAGTGACACACTCCCAAAAATTTCATGAAAACTTTCAGTGAAGACCACAAAGCGATATATGTCTTAATACATAACATAGGGCTGGCTGACATCAAAATAAAATAGTTAGCCAGACATGAAGAAGAAAAACAAGGCCCCTAGAACGATATCAGGAGTTTAAGGTTTCTTCCATGACACGGTCACTAGAGACGAAGACATGCTCTGGTGGAACTGGGATATGCAAGGATGTCGGCCATGTTATTTTCAAAGAAAACTTCCCGCCATTCGGTTTTATCGGTTCAAAGAAATCACGAAATTCTCAAAAACAGACGATAGGACGGGGATTTGAACCCCCCATCCTCACGATAAGCCATCACACACGTAAAACTGCCTCAGAGGTCTTCAGTACTTGCGATAGACGGTTATGGAGGTCGGCAATCATTCTTAGTATTGATACACAGAAACTGTCTAGATCGCACCGTGCTCATTGTTTATAATGATGCGTTTCTACCATAACCATCATCAAATACAAATATAACATGAATCATAGATTGAGTGTATCATGTCGTCAACTGTAACATACATTGCAGTGATAAGACGCAGACTCACTGTACTGTACAGTACAGCTGATATCATGATACAATGCTTCTCTTAAGGAATAATAAACACAGCATGATCCAAACAACTTCTGCGTTAAAATCAGATGTCTTATTTGGTAGAAACCATTCATATACTCAGCTGAGGCGACTGACAGGAATCACAGGAGAGATTACTTGAAGGTGGTCCAACGGTATTTTAACCGTGTTTCTCACGAAAAGGTATTTATGATCGTAATTATTGATCCACTTCTGTAAGGGGTAATGAATAATAGAAAATAAGGAGAGATTTTCTAATGGTAAGTTTTGTCTGGGAGATGGCTGACGTATTGCCTGTGTTCTCTATATTTTGTTGACGAAAGTCTATATTGATCTATACTCAGCTACACCTCCGAAAATTTTAGACTTTTGTGGGATTCCTCGCGCTTCAAAGTTTAATTTTAACTGTGCGCCCTGCTACGATGGAAAATTTCTACAGCTGCAGCTCTGATATTTAACACCGGACCGATGAACAACAGCATACGACTAACTGTGAATATTTACACGTTTCATATCAAGGATATATTTGGAACGGGAATTAAATTTCAGTGAGAAAAAAAAATCTTTTATATTTATCGATGACACTGTAATCCTGTCAAATACGGCAATAGGTTTGCAGTAGCATTTGAACGAAATGGGTAGTGCAACAAAAATAAAGGAGGGATTATGGTGTATATCCAAATTAAATTAGGCAACGATAAAGAAAACTCTTTAGGAAATGAGTTACTGTATGTAGTACATGGTCGAAGTAATGAGGAATTAAAATGCAGACTGGCAAAAGCAAGAAAATATTTTCAGAACATGAGAAATTCCTTAGCAACGAATATAAATGTAAGCGCTAGGAAGGCTTTTCTGAAAATGAAACGTGAACGATAAACAATATTGGTAACAACAGAACAGGAAACTTCCTGGCAGATTAAACAGAATATATTGAAATGCAGTACCACAGTAGTATGCTAAACCGTAAATGAATATGTAGGATAACCAGTGAAGAGACAGTAAACCGAAATGAAGATAAAGGAGCTGTATAGAACCAGTTGAGTTAAAAAAAGGGATGGATCGATATTAAAAGTTCGTTTGGCAATGGAGGAAAGAGTGTGTGGTAAAAATTGCGGAGGTACACCAAGACCTGATAAAGAGGTTGTTGAATTAGATGTATGTTCCAGTAAATATGCACATACGGGAAGACTTACACAGGGTAGACCAGTGTGAAGAAATGTATTAAACTTTTCCTTTGGACGGAAGATTACAAAAGTGCCATCTGTCACTGCAGTCATGTTACTGAAAACCTTCTCTTTTTTATAACAACTTAATTTTGATGAAATTGTACTGCATTTCACATTTCACCTTTCCATAACAAAGCAGGCTACGACTTGTAGGAATCCAGATGGAGCTTCTGGCATTGGCTCAAAATCTTTCTTGTTAGTAAATCGTTTGCATCTGGCTGCAAAGGTTACAGGAATTGTACTTTGTATGCATGGAAATGCAGCTTTGTGTGTAAATCTTTACCGCAGCTCATTGAGTTACGCCTCTTCCTTTGGAGACGTGACGTGCAGACTTGAATAGACTCCATTAAAATACTATACGCACGGTATCAACGGTATCACCACCCACTCCAGATATACCGCGTCTTGCCTTGATAACAGCACTACCAGTGTCTTAAAACTTTTGTTACCATGTATTGGTGCTCCTTACATGTGGCGGATCTGGACCCTAGGCACTTCGGAACAGTCTCTGAATTGCCTTGCATGAAACTACAAAACATATCGTGCTTTCGACTCCATAGCCGCCATTGTGACAGCAACACTTCTAAATTACGCTATTCAGTAACAGACGGGAAAAAGAAATCAGGTGCTGTCAGAGCGCATGTGGGATTGTATCAACGAAAACTACGTGATTTATGATAGCATTGGCAAAGAAATTATTACGAAATTTATTCGCAACTGCGAATTCTTTTGACGTGTGTTGTATTACGTATGGAACTATCGCTAGGTGGTGGCAAATTAAAAGTTTTGCCGGACCGGAAATCAAATACAGATTTTCCGCTTATCTAGAGCGATCGCCTTTACCATCTCGGCTATCCATGAACGCTTCCCATAACGATGCAGAACTCCATAAGCCTCCATTGCTCACAATATTACATGGATTCTCGTGACAGAGTTAACGACACAAACACGTTCAACGTTAGTGTTATTATCGTGTTATTATAGCAACAGTGTTAACGAGACAATATTGTTCAACGTTAGTATTATTATGGTTATTCTGCCCGTCTAGGCTTGTGATGCTTATTTTATAATATATTTTCGATCAGATATGCAAGGGTAGCCGAGATGGTTACCGAGCAGGTTAGCACAGTGTTTAGCACACTGGCTTCGTAATCGGGAGGATGGCGGTTCAAACCGGCGTCCGGTCGTCCTGCTTTAGGTTTTCCATGATTTCCCTAAATCGCTCCAGGCAAATACCATAATAGTTGCTTTGAAAGTGCACGGCCTATTCCCTTCTCCATCCCTGACACAACCCCACCTTTTGCTCCGTCTCTAATTACCTCGATTTCGACGGGACGTTAAACTCAATTTTCTTTCCTTTCTTCCTTCCTTCCTTCCTTCCTTCCTAGATGGATAACGCAACAGCTCACTAGGAACGGAAAATTTGGTTTCGACACCTGGTATGGCACAAATTTTCATCTGTCACCAGTATATAATACTTTCGTACCTTGTTAGGTAAAATATGTGAATGTAATGTGAGTTGAGCTACCATTTGCAACAAACCGCATATATGTATCTAGTATAGTACGTTGGAAATAAATTTCGCCAATGAGGTAAAGATTTTACCCTCATTCTGCAGTAAAATTCATACCAGTTTGAAGTTTGTTGCCTATTTTAATGACCAGCATTGTATTCATTCGTCCTGAATACATGGTTTCCCTGTCTTAGCTGGCTATACAGACTGGCCTGCTGTAAAGACTGGTTGCTCACATCAAGCGGCAGAAAAAAAATGGTTCAAATGGCTCTGAGCACTATGCGACTTAATTTCTGAGGTCATCAGTCGCCTAAAACTAAAGAACTAATTAAACCTACCTAACCAAGGACATCACACACATCCATGCCCGAGGCAGGATTCGAACCTGCGACCGTAGCGGCCGCTCGGCTCCTGACTGCAGCGCCTAGAACCGCACTGCCACTCCGGTCAAGCGACAGGCAGCCTCGTTAATGTGAGCAGTCGGCCATCCATTCACCTCGGTACTGAAGTCGAGTGACAGACGTGGAGCAGAGCCCTAGAGATGGCAGGCAGCAGGCGGTAACAGGTCAATTACACGGCGGAAGTGGCAGCCAGCAGAGGCGAACGTGGACGCGGCGCCGGGCGGTAACTGGCCCCTTCCTGGAAGACGCGGCACTCCACATACGTTGAATTCAATGCACTCCAGCCACCGGCAGCGCCAGCAAAGGCACAACCTAACTTCTGCATCTCATTTGAACATTGCAAGACGCGACATTCCCACTAGTTACCAGTTAACAGGCTATTGCAGTTTGATTACCATGTCACAATATTGCATGAAACTTCCAAGAGCTGCTGAAGGGAGGTGAGGAAATGGAGGCGTTTGACTCTGTACAGCCGCAGCAAATTACGGACCATGTCCCGGGTGGTTGTAATAAAACTGACATCATTACGACTGCGGCAGTGCGGGCTACACACATCTCAGGACGCTGAAACGTCGTTGGTATGTTCATTAATCAGGGCACTATCAGGGTATCTTTAAAAATATAATAGTTCCATTTTCTGTCACCAGATGAAAATATCGCGCTGTAAGCAATCAAAATGTGGTGTTGGTGCAGGAAAGCCGGAGGAACAATCAAACAAATGATAATGGTGGTTCTGGTACGTTTATTAGGATACGGTCGCAAGTTACAACATGTGTTCAGTACAGTCTCCCGACTCAGCAACATGGTCGACAGTTACTCGCAGCAAATACGGCGTAATCAGAGCAATATGACTTCGTATGCTACTCTTCAGATCAGAAGCAGTCCAGATACATCCATGACAGACACGGTCTTTCAAATACCCCCATAGCCAGAAGTCATATGGATTTAGGTCGGGGGATGTGCAAGGCCTAACATCTAGAAATCGCCTACAGACGGTGCGGTCGTTACTGAAGGTTTCTCGAAGCAAATCTTTCACCAGGTAAGTGACATGTGGCGTTGCCCAACATGTGTGGAAATAGTGGTGTGGACACTGTTGCATTCTCGCACAGCTGGAATCACGTGTAGCACAAGGAGGTCCTCATAAGGTGCAGATGTCACTGTACACCTAACAGGCCCGCTAGACGTCATGCTTTCGGAAAAAAAAGGCTGAGAATCAAAGAGCTTGTGAAACCAAACCACACAGTCACATAAGATAAGTGCAGTCGATGTTCCTTCACAACTTTCTGTGGATTCTCACTACCGTACAGAGTAAAACGTGCTCTTCCATCCAAAGGATATTCCCCGGCCACTTGTCATCCATTTACACGCGTGCCAAAAACCGAATAGAAGTCGCAGCTTTGTAACCTATCTTGGGGCTTCCTTTGGTGCACATTCTGAATCTCGTAGAGACACCAGTGTAAAATGCTCCATAAAATCTTTTGAACTATTGACCAAGGTAGAGATTACACAGCTTGTGCAATGCCTGCAGAATTTCACTCACGTGCTGTACGTTGGGCTGTAGCTGCAGCAACTTTATAAACAACTTCCTTGGGAATGAGCCGCGTCCCTCTTTCTGCTGCACCACGCAACCCACCTGTTTCTTAAAATTTTTTGATCATACCCTTCAGCCCATTTATTTTTATTTATTTATTTATTTATTTAACCTGGCAAGATTAGGACCATCAGGCCCTCTCTTACATCTAACCAGGCATTCTACTTATTTTACATTCATATGTTTTAGTAGGCATGTTAAACTACATCTAGTACAAAAAGTGAAATAAACAATTTGAAAGGTACACCTGGAAAAATACATACATATAGAGTTTATATTCTTAGATCACAAGTACTGTTATAACTAGACATTATTGAACAGACAGATTTGAGATATGAGTGCTGGCAGCAGGGAGTATGAGGTATCTAGCATCGTCGCAGCTGCTTCTGTCGGCGATATCCCCGCACTACGGGACTGCTATTGATGCCGTTCCGATAAAACAACTTTACCAGAAGTGAATGTATATTTGTATATTGTATATTTATTTAGCCGGCCGGTGTGGCCGTGCGGTTCTAAGCGCTTCAGTTTGGAACCGCGTCACCGCTACGGTCGCAGGTTCGAATCCTGCCTCGGGCATGGATGTGTGTGATGTCCTTAGGTTAGTTAGGTTTAAGTAGTTCTAAGTTCTAGGGGACTGATGACCTCAGATGTTAAGTCCCATAGTGCTCAGAGCCATTTGAACCATATATTTATTTATTTTACCTGATCAGATTAGGGCCAGCAGGCCCTCTCTTACATGGGACCAGTGTTCCACACATGCAGCATTTCACACATCAGAGCTACATCATGAAAATAGTTTAAACAAGAAAATTAGATTACTCTAGTGACAATATGAATAAAGAGTAATGACTAAGACCTAATAAAGTAAACGCTGGCAGTATTTTTACAATAGGTGCTATACATACAAATTATGCTAAAAGCAATAATAATAACAGTAAAAAAGAAAATCAAATAATAATGAGAAAAATTGGCAATAGTAATGAAGATTTGTGCAGATGCACATTAATATCTTGGTGTGTAAAGTAGATGTTTACTAGTATAGCGAGTTTTGGGGAAGGGAGATTGAAGGAGGGGGAAAGAGGGAAGTAATGAGGTGAAGTGCATTCATGTACACAGGAAGGCATTACTGTTGCTGAAGTAGATACGTCATTAACTGTTTTTTGAAGCCTGACATGTTTTTAAGTTCTCTAACATAACGAGGGAGGTTATTCCAGAGTCGGGTTTCCGCTACTGTAGAGGACTTGGAGAAAGTGACTGAGCGATGCTGTGGAACAGAGAGGATTTTATTATGACGACAACGTGTGTTTCTGTCATGTTGTTCCGACATAAGCGTTAAGGACGAGGAGAGATATGAGGGACATCACCGGCCGACTACGCGTTGGTCGGAGCTGTTGCGGAGCGACGCTTTTCGCAAAAAAATGAGGACTATCACCCTCGCATGACCACAGACTTGTCCAACACGATACTCCACGTCGAACCACGACAAGCAATGCAGGAACAGCGTTTCGGTGCTTACCCTGCGACAGGCCGAGCTCAGTTTGGTCACCTGTAACTGCAACTGCTCTCCAGACAGTTCACACTCCAGGCTTACGCCGGCTTTCCATCTAATCAGTCGCAGTTAACGTTGCTGGTCCAACAAGGAGTACTTCACCGCAGCGTCCACGGAGACAGCCTTCTATTGTCTTCGAGGTACCGCCTTGCTGGACCTGGTCGAAACCTTTCTCCGGCCACCATCTCACAGGATCTCATCTTCGCCATCCTCAAGGTCAGCGCCTCTCTCTCTTCAGTCTACCCTAGAAGAACCTTCCTCTCTTCGTCGATTATAGCCTCACAGACTTCGTTTGCGTGAGAACATACCGGCGCAACATAAGAAATGGGATTTTAGTATGAACTAATTAGTTCGGAGTAAAGTCGGAAGGAAACTTTCTTACTGTATTATGTTTCGTGGACGTACGCTAATTAGCGTACAGTTGTTCTTTACTACCGGGCACTTAAGTCATAGCGTGTTCTTCACTTCGGCCACGACCAGTACAGGTGTCGTTGCTGTATTCCTAAAGACTGCACCTGAGTAGAGCCAGTTTGTCGTAGCCGACTTATGACGTCACGAGATGGGATGAGGCAGTGAAACTACTTGTGTTCTTAACATATGCCGTTGCGTAAGCAATAGGCAATTATCCTCTTGCCTGCAGTCCAAACCGCTTATTTCATTTATTAATGGTAAGTAAATTAATTTTAAGATTTAGTCTCAGGAATGTACTATTATGGCATTGAATATTATTTTAGTTAACTTTATATATACAATTGGTACGCTAAGGACATACCAGTCACTTTGTACGTCATTGACAACGTAGCGAATAACTGCCCATCGAAGTGGCTCGAGCCTACTAGTGACATGGCAGATAAGAAACGCATATTGCACTATGAGTTGAGGGATGTGTATTTACTCTTGTCATGTGTCGATAATATGTATTCTTCTGTCAGAAAGCGGTAAGGGGCTGAATTTCAACTGATGAGACTGATGGATGATGCATCACGTGAAACTGATACTTGTACGCATGATTATGCAGCACTGCAGAACTCTGTTTTCTACTTTCTATGAAGGAATATGTTTGTACAGAAAGTTGGTATCCCTGTAAAGTGCCAATATCATTATTTATAGGAGATAAAAACATTATCAGTCCCACTACAATTTCACAAGAATCAACGGATTCAAGCCCTATGTGCTACTTCTGTACTGGAACAACACTGGATGAGGACTCTAGATTGGTACAAGGACTTTAGTCTCTTTTTCTGATGTTGCAGCATGTAACTAGGCCTCTTACACGATCTGCTACTCCAGTATAAATTGGGACAGTGACTTGCTGTTTGTGGTAACACGCTGATCCTATAACTATGCGTCATTAACTGTCTGCATACTTCATCGCTGGTGTGAAAAAAATGTGCTACTCGATTTTGCGGTAAGCATTTCAGTAAATTTTCATGTAATTCACTACGATCAGATAAATGCTCCTATTTACCACAAAAAAGGCGAATATGTTCCTCTTTAGAAGACTCTGATACAAAAGTGTTGAAAAGCTGCTTCAGTCCTCATTACGCCTTCTTGACCAAAAATGTTGACATGCGAACATATTCGCACTATTTTAACACAGAACATTCTACATCCTTTTACCCATTCTCCCTCTGTATTCAAGCCTTCATACTGAGTATCTCCCTCTCACTGTCACCGTCTATACGTGTTTCTCTCGCACTGTCCTTTTCTCCTATAGATTTACAGCATATTCCACAGCCACTGTCTTCTGTCTCACATACACTGTCTCCTTTTGTCTTTCTTTCCCACAGCCACTGTCTCCGCCACAAGAATGCTATAGGTAAGTGACGTTTTGTCAGTTTATTTACATACAATCACGTTCAGAAAAAAAAGAAACAGAACACCTTGAAAGATTAGAGATAGGAGACACTTATTCACAACACAAGTACGCCGGCCGAAGTGGCCGTGCGGTTAAAGGCGCTGCAGTCTGGAACCGCAAGACCGCTACGGTCGCAGGTTCGAATCCTGCCTAGGGCATGGATGTTTGTGATGTCCTTAGGTTAGTTAGGTTTAACTAGTTCTAAGTTCTAGGGGACTAATGACCTCAGCAGTTGAGTCCCATAGTGCTCAGAGCCATTTGAACCATTTTGAACAACACATGTACATTAGATGTTCTACAGAAATGATTAGCATTTCAGTCACACCGGTTCAGCAAGTGTCCTGTTGACTAGTAGGCACAGTGTCTGCCATGAGCACTGGTAACTTGTTCCATGCGAGATGGCATCGACGCGGGTAAGGCGCGAATGGCGTCCTGTGGTATAGCCACCCGTTCTGCGTTCACCTAGTTGCAAAGTTCATCTGTGTTATTTGGTACTGGGTCACAGCGCTGCACCCGTCGTTGCGCCATATCCCACACATTTTCGAATGGGGCAAGCCTGTGATCTGTTGGGCCAGGGCATAAGGCTGACGTTCTTTGACACCAGTAAGGCACGTGTTGGTGAAGCAACATGTGCTCGTGCAATGTCTTGCTGAAAAATGGCGTCTGGGGTGTCCTACAGAAAGGGTATGGTTACAGGTCGCAGCATGTTATTCACGCAGGACACACTGATTACAGTGCACTGGACACACACCAACTGTGATTTGTGGTTGCACCTACTGTAATAGCACCCCACACAATAAAGGTTGAGTTGGGGCTGGATGTCTAGCGCGAATACAGCCACTGTGATATCGTTAGCCCCGTCTGCGGCGAACCAAAATGCGGCCAAAATTTTCAAATAGACAGAACCTGGATTCGTTCGAAAGCACTGTTGTTGTTGTTGTGGTCTCCAGTCCTGAGACTGGTTTGATGCAGCTCTCCATACTACTCTATCATGTGCAAGCTTCTTCATCTCCCAGTACCTACTGCAACCTACATCCTTCTGAATCTGCTTAGTGTATTCATCTCTTGGTCTCCCTCTACAATTTTTACCCTCCACGCTGCCCTCCAATGCTAAATGTGTGATCCCTTGATGCCTCAGGACATGTCCTACCAACCGATCCCTTCTTCTAGTCAAGTTGTGCCACAAACTTCTCTTCTCCCCAATCCTATTCAGTACCTCCTCATTAGATACGTGATCTACCCACCTTATCTTCAGCATTCATCTGTAGCACCACATTTCGAAAGCCTGTAGCTGTTTTGTCCCCAGTGATGTCGTTCCATACACCATTGCTGTCTAGCATATATCTGCACATTTGTCAAAGGTAGGCGGAGAAGTGGACCATGCGCACGTAACCCATGGTGCAGTTCTAGGCACTTCAGTCTGGAACCACGCGACTGCTACGGTCGCAGGTTCGAATCCTGCCTCGGGCATGGATGTGTGTGATGTCCTTAGGTTAGTCAGGTTTAAGTAGTTCTAAGTTCTATGGGACTGATGACCTCAGATGTTAAGTCCCGCCGGCCGCGGTGGTCTAGCGGTTCTAGGCGCGCAGTCCGGAACCGCGCGACTGCTATGGTCGCAGGTTCGAATCCTGCCTCGGGCATGGATGTGTGTGATGTCCTTAGGTTAGTTAGGTTTAAGTAGTTCGAAGTTCTAGGGGACTGATGACCTCAGAAGTTAAGTCCCATAGTGCTCAGAGCCATTTTTTTGTTAAGTCCCATAGTGCTCAGAGCCATTTTTGAACCATGGTGCAGTAAACCTCAATAGACTGTCACCTCTGATAGTATACGATTTATCACACTGTTCCCCTATTGCGCCAAAGCCAAGGAGGACGCAGATCTGTCCTCTAATTTCATTTGGATGAGGTGTCAGTTTTGTCGGGAGGGAGGGAGGGGGGGGGGAGTCTGTGTGGTGTGACTTGACCCATCTCGCCATGTTGTACGGCCTTCCGTGAGCCATTCTGCCCACAGCCGTAGCACTGCCAAAACATTTTGCCCGACCCGAGCAGCAATTTCCCGGATGGATGTATCACATTCTCTCATGCCAATAATGAGCTCACTTTCAGACTCACTGATTTGACGGTACGATTCGCACATACGTCTGCGAGGCATCCTACACGTCTACTAAAGTCACAATGACCTATTACCTTCGGTTACAGTGGCAACGACAGCCGCAAGCACATTCTATCGAAAAGTGGTGTTGCGTCATTATATCGATGTTGACCTTGAACCGGCAGGCAGATAGGGTTATAATACTCATTATTTATTCAGAACATACTGGTGTACGTATCCTGTGACTATCAACGTCCTCTCTCTAGTCGTTCATGCTATCCAGTTTTTTTCTGAACATGGGTGTACTTCGACACATTTATATACTTTGACACATTTAAATAACAACTAAGTATGCATAATATAAGGTTACCACAAAATCCTTTGCATAGCATTTTTTGTATAGTTAGCTCATCAATCAAAGTTTATGGAACACACACGATTTATGATTTGTATCTTAAAACATCAAAAACGTTGTGAGAAATATTTCACTAAATTTGCATTCGTTCCAAATTTTACATAATTTCTGGCATTCATTTTAAATTTATTCAGGCTTGTTAATATCATTTTTAGTCCATTTTTTGTCACTTTGTCATTTTTTTGTCATTTTTGCGCATATCTGCATAGGTATGAGGTCCCCATAATAAAGAGACAGCGCGCGATGAACTTCTATTGGTCGAAAAATGCTGACTAAGACCACAGTTCAGTGTCGTCAGGAACTTTGCAACGATCCTTGAACCCTTGTCATGCGTACACTACGTCAGTAAAAACTACACTTACACCTCAGACCGGATGGTTAGTGCATATTTTATTACATGTGCGTAAGTACAGTAAGTTTGAAGCTTGGATATCGGTATCGATAGCAAGTCGAAACATGCTTCGATTTTGCCGGCACGGGTGGCCGAGCGCTTCTAGGCGTTACAGTCTGGAACCGCGCGACCGCTACGTTCGCAGGTTCGAATCCTGCCTAGGGCATAGATGTTTGTGATGTCCCTAGGTTAGTTAGGTTTAAGTAGTTCTAAGTTGTATGGGACTGATGACCTCACAAGTTAAGTCCCATAGTGCTCAGAGCCATTTGCAACATTTGAACCATTTGAACCATGCTTCGATTTTCTCCGAGAAAATCATTTCCAGAATATATCGCAAAAATTTCGATGATCTACCAAGAACAGATATTACAGAAGTGGTCATACCCACAGTAGATGCTTTTCGTACCAAAAACTTTTTTTTATGTCTTCTCAGAAATCGCCCTTGAATAGAAGGTGCTTTTATAAGCCGCGTAAGGTCCATCATAGACACATGTAACGGAAAAGAGCCGACCGATTTCCTCAATCGGTAGGAGGAAGTGAGAAATGTTTAAATTTTGACCCTGTATTGCAGGATAGCTACGGTATGCCCTTTCCACCGATGGGTAAACAGATGGTCGTTAAACAAACGGGTATCCAAAACACTTGACCCCCTTACCTCAGTGATCAATAAAACCCGAGATATGACCCTTTGGAAAACCACATTTCTGCACGCGTCTTTTTGGAACATATTGCTACGGTGCACTGTCTTGCACGGATGAATTTCCCCTGTTAGTATTCATGGTAATATCAACTGTAACTGAAATCTTGAATGACTCGGTCGTTCAAGTTAATGCCTAGCGCACTAGCTTGCAAGAGAGAATCGTGAGCCAGATCTGAATCGAATTGCCGTGGTGGATTGATGACCACCGCTCTGGTACACCATCACGCTGAGTGCGGTTTGTAGACGGTTTTTTCAATGAATGTGAAAAATTTAAGAACTTCCAGCATATACATTACTAGCGTCAGTAAAAGTTCATAAATACCAGTTTATAAGAATTTAAAAAGTCTATAAGTACTAGCTGAGGCATGTGGCATTCACTTATGAGGAACAGGTGGCGCCCATGCGTTGCTGTTTCCGCCAGTGGGAGCAAATGTATGTCTATTCGGGGAATTCAAACAATTTGAGAGGCCCAGTCTAGGAACTCCACACACCAATTCCATCAATACTATACTGTAAACATCCCAGATTGTCTTACGTAATTCAAACACTTTAACCCTCAGCATCAATTTAAAGCGCCATCCATAAAACAGTAATGTGAAAACTAGGGTAGTAATGAGGCTAATGGTGCACTGGCATTGTGCCACCCTAGATGACTTACTCCCTTTTTACTTAGTTTACATGTAGGAATTTCCTTTTTATTCATTTTTTCATCATTAATCAAAGAAAACTGTTACAGAAATAGGTATAACTGCATCACAGCCATAGGTTGTGACTTACGTAAGACAGCTGAAAAACTAAAAAATTAAAAATTACAGAAATTACCAGAATGTGGGAAAGGAATCGGTTAGAATTGGCGCACTCGAAATAACGTACATGAGATCTTCTATGGTTGTATGACCGAAAAGCAGTTTTCTGTGAACAACAAGCATTGTAAAACGCCATGACGCAATTAAAGAAGGGGGAGGGGGGAAAGGTGATAAACGGGGACACAAGATTAATCTTGACATACTAAAAATCCAGTAAAACTATTGGTAATACTGTGACTAAAAGTGGTTATAAAATGACAATTTTACATAAAATGCCGCGAAAGCGCTATGCAACAGCTATAGCAGCACAGTCGTCAAGAGAGTTCAATTTGTACCATGCATAGTAAAGCGCTGAGAATCAGCTTATGTATATTCTATTGGCGTATGACCAGTCCCCACGAATGACAATAAACTTTTACTCATCTTATGCAGAAAACAAAACTTAGTAGGAAGCCACGCAAAAGTGCACAGTCCTGGGAGTGAAAAAAATAAAATAAAAGTGACGGTATGTCTAAATGCTTGAGTTGCTTTTGGAAATAATAAAAGTGCAATCAAGACGTAAGAAAGGTTATTAAACTGAGTAAATGCGGTACACTACACAATCCGTGTTTTCGGGATATGCGTTGTTAGCAGGCCTCGTCGCCACATTAGGAAAAGCATGAAATGAAATGTCGTGTAGCGAGGGCCTCCTGGTGCTTAGACCTGATTGCCTGATGCAAGTTTTTTGATGTGATGCCACTTCGGCGACTTGCGCGTCGATGAGGATGAAATATGGATTATGAAGACGACACAAACACCCACTCCCTGAGCGGAGAAAACCTCCAACACAGCAGGGAATCGAACCTGGGCCTACCATCATGACAAGCCGGTGCGCTGTCCACTCATCTACGGTGGCGGACATTAGGGACCTGAACAGCGTCATGTGTCAAGTGGTCTCTGTGACGGATGTAGATATACCGCGTACTTTGCTGAGACAGCGTTACCAGCATTTAACAGGGTTTGAAAGGGGCCTCGTTGTGGGTCTCCGTTTGCCCAGTTGGTCGACTCGTACAGTTCGCAGATTTATGTGGCATTCAGATGTGGCAATGGACGGAGGCTGGAGTACACGGTCACATCTGACTACCACAAAAGAGAATCGTTGCCATGCACCAATCACATTGTCCCCATACACTTCTGCACCTATCTTCAGAGAATATACAGGGTGATTCAAAAAGAATACCACAACTTTAGGAATTTAAAACTCTGCAACGACAAAAGGCAGAGCTAAGCACTATCTGTCGGCGAATTAAGGGAGCTATAAAGTTTCATTTAGTTGTACATTTGTTCGCTTGAGGCGCTGTTGACTAGGCGTCAGCGTCAGTTGATGCTAAGATGGCGACCGCTCAACAGAAAGCTTTTTGTGTTATTGAGTACGGCAGAAGTGAATCGACGACAGTTGTTCAGCGTGCATTTCGAACGAAGTATGGTGTTAAACCTCCTGATAGGTGGTGTATTAAACGTTGGTATAAACAGTTTACAGAGAATGGGTGTTTGTGCAAAGGGAAAAGTTCTGGATGGCCGAGAACGAGTGATGAAAATGTAGCACGCATCCAGCAAGCATTTGTTCGCAGCCCAGGAAAATCGACTCGCAGAGCTAGCAGAGAGCTGCAAATTCCACAATCAACTGTATGGAGAGTCCTACGAAAAAGGTTAGTTATGAAACCTTATCGTCTGAAATTGGTTCAAGCACTGTCTGCAGCAGATAAGATTAAAAGAATCGATTTCTGTGATTTTATCCTTGCTCAAATGGTATGTTAAGGATATGGTGTTTCGGCCACCTCTCCCAGCCACCATTGATGATTTGAAACGAGAAATAACAGCAGCTATCCAAACTGTTACGCCTGATATGCTATAGAGAGTGTGGAACGAGTTGGAGTATTGGGTTGATATTGCTCGAGTGTCTGGAGGGGGCCATATTGAACATCTCTGAACTTGTTTTTGAGTGAAAAAAAAACCTTTTTAAATACTCTTTGTAATGATGTATAACAGAAGGTTATATTATGTTTCTTTCATTAAAAACACATTTTTAAAGTTGTGGTATTCTTTTTGAATCACCCTGTATAATGGACCGAACGAGGTGGCGCAGTGGTTAGCACACTGGACTCGCATTCGGCAGGAGGACGGTTGAAACCCTTGTCCGGCATCCTGATTCAGGTTTTCCGTGAGTTCCCTAAATTGCTTCAGGCAAATACCAGGGTGGTTCCTTTGAAACGGCATGGGCGACTTCCTTACTCATCCTACCATAATCCAATGGGACCGATGACCACCTCGCTGTTTGGTCCCTTCTCCCAAATCAGCCAATCAACAAACACGTCAAGAACTCCCAGCAAGAGTCTATGTCATCCTGCAGCAGTGATCGGCGACAAGCAGCTGGACTTTGGAATTGCCGTACTTGTGTAGGCTGCGGTTAACACCGCACCACAAACGGCTGAGCCTAGAATGTTACCATGATCTGCAATCGTGGAATGATGATGATGATGGGCATCACACTGTGTTAGCCGATTGATCACGGCTCTGAAGTACCTCGGGCGACCATTATGTGTGAGTATGGCGACACTTGGGGAAACATCACATTTGTCCAATGTTTTGGAGAGGCGCTGAGGTCTTGCATCGTGGTGAGGGGAGCCATCGGTTTTGACTTCAGTCACTACTGAGTGATCCCTGATGGCACAATGGTACATCACAGACATCCTGAGTCGTCACGTGTTACTCCTCATTGACGGTATCGCAGTGCCAATTTTTCAGCAGGAGGATTCTTGTCCACAAACGGCACGAGTCTCTGTGAACTGTGTGTTTACCTCTGAGTTACTCCCGTTGCTAGCTCGATCCCCAGATCTGTTTCACATGAACATGTGTCGGACAAGTTCGGGCGTCAAGTTTGTTACTATACAATTGTTCCCAGAAAATCGGCGCATGGTTCCAATTTAATAATTTCGACCACTCATAAGATCTGTTAGATGATGTTTTGTAAAGCAACACCTTTTCGTAAAACACTGTAAAGTGATTTCAGTGTTTACAGATGAAACTGTTTTATACGATATAACGCTGAAAATTGTGGTTGTAAAAGAACCAGAATGAGAGAGTACTATGTATCCAGCGCCGCCTAGCGGCTTAGCCCATTTGGTTTCCGAAATTATCCGTTGGAATCTGTTTGCACTTGTCTCGTGACTAAGAATGTTCACGTGATACAATGTATCTAATGAACAATTTTGTAGGACTTACTCGTACATAACACAGGTAAACTACAGAGTCATAAAAAAAATGGTTCAAATGGCTCTGAGCACTATGGGACTCAACTGCCGTGGTCATAAGTCCCCTAGAACTTAGAACTACTTAAACCTAACTAACCTAAGGACATCACACACATCCATGCCCGAGGCAGGATTCGAACCTGCGACCGTAGCGGTCGTGCGGTTCCAGACTGTAGCGCCTTTAACCGCTCGGCCACTCCGGCCGGCACAGAGTCATATTCTAGTCATTGTACTACGTCTCTTACCAATCGTGAAATGTGACGTATTTTCGTATTTTCTGATACCAGTTTTGTGTTGTATTTTATAGCCTTTCAAGAAAACGGAATGTCAGAACCCTTATCGTGGTTTTGGATATAATAGAAGTGTCGTCAAGACATAAGGGAAGTTACTGAACTGCATCCAAAGGACCACTTCGTCTCAGAGCATTTTTATGTAAGCTGCAGCGTTTACTCAGGTCTGAAGATGATCATCCTTGACAGAAATTAATAACATGGTTGCTAAATATTTCTGCTCCGTGGCTAAATTTATAATAAAGTAATAAATAGTCTAATCATGTCTACGCGAACTCTACGGGAGCAATCCGTAAAGCGGTGCAGAAGATTCCTAGATTCATCACTTATATACTTGCTTTTACAAACTTTGTAAGTAGGTTTTCACGTGATAGGTTGTATCTCTCTTTAAGTGCTTACCAGTTCATTTCTTTCAGTATCTCCGTGACACTTTCACCAACAAGAAATTATCACTCCACTCAAAAGCCTTGATCGACACCCTATAGGATTTTACTTTAGATAAGAAGCATGTGGTGGTATTGTGTCAAATGCCATTCGGAACTCATTGCATTTACTGACTGCCTTGATCCATGTATTTTGAGGATGTCATGTGAGAAAAGCGCCAGTTGGGTTTCACATGGTCGATGTTTTCGAAATCCTTTATGGCTTGTACGGAGAAGGTTATTCTGTTCGAGATCGCTCACTGCATTTGAGCTCAGAATATATTCTGAGATTACAAATTTATATCAAGATTGGCGTGTAGTTTTGTGGATCACGTCTGCTACCTTCCTTGTAGATTCGTGTCACCTGTGATTCCCTCTAACCACTGGGCTCTGTCTTTTGTTCGAGTAAGCCTGAGTAAATTATAGTTAAAAGAGAGGCTGCCTCAGTAGCATATTAGCTATAAAATCTGATAGCAATGGCATCTGACGCTGGAGTTACGTCACATTTGAACGATAATAGCTGTTTCGTAATACGGCTGGTCTAATGTTCTACAATATTTATTATTTATTTTAAAAATCGGTTTACGGTTATTACGCTATAATCAGATACAAAAATAAATTCTGGTGCAGTGGAATTTTGTGAAGGATCAAAAATTTTAAATTAGTTCATCGACAGAGTATCCGCGTTGAAAAAGATGAAAAATGTTAAGAGTAGATTTAGGAATAGAGACATTATTTAAGTGAAAATGTGATGTAAGATATTTAAACGCTTAAGGCTGGGCGTCGTGAATTCGAATCACACCAGTGCGACTCTAACAAGTATAAGGATAATTGATTTCGAGCGTCAGTGCCGGTAGATGCAGATTATACAGGAAGCTACCAAAGCATCTGACATGTGCTGTCGCTTCCTGGGGGCTTCGGGTACTTCTAGAGCGACATAATTTTTTTAATTTTTCCTTCCATCAAGAAATTCATTCAGAAATTGAGGGATCAGCTAAGATAAAATACGTGTAACATAGTAACTAATGAACTATATAAAAATTTACAGTTGTTCTTAGAAACAAGTAATTTAAATGATAACGTTGGTGACGTTTTCCACGGAAATAGCGGAACAAAATAATCTTCTCTTTCACAGGTCCTAAATTACAGACAGATAATATATACCAGAGAGATTAGGCAGTAAGTGAAGCAGCTGTAAACATACAAAGTAAAATTTTTTAACAGAACAACAGAAATTATATTAATGCACAAAAAGCAGAAACAACTGGTGTGCTCCCTCCGTTACCCTGTTCTCGACCCACCACGTCCTCACATTATGCTTCTTATCTTGATATTGTTTCGCAAAGGTAAAAAAAAAGATGAACGCTAATATGCTGTAAAAATAGTTATTGCGGATATAAATCAATGTCATTTGTTTCTTGTCGAACTATTTCGTCGTCTTCTCTGTGGAAATCGTAAACTAAATGACTATAAGTGTAACAAAATTCCGAAATCACAGAAGAAAATAATTCAACAGTATTGGGTAGTTCAGAGAAATTAACTACATTAATATGTGTGTAACAACAATTGACCAGTAGTTCAATTATTGAACTCAATGCTTCATTACAGCTATAAATGAAAAAAGCTTAAAGTGTCGGCTGCACTTCGCATAGTCCGTAAATGATAGAAACTGGTCATTTTATACTCCGTCACGTGACTTAGATGGTGGTCTCAGACCTCGACACAGTAGAGATAGGAGTGTGCGCCATGTATACACTGAATTGACAAATGTCATAGGATACTTCCAAATATCGCGTCGGTCCTCCTTTGGGCCCGGCGTAATGCAGAAACTCGACGTGTCATGAACTTACTAAGTCGTTGGAACTCCCCTGCACAAATACTGAGGCATGCTGCCTCTACAGCTGTCCGTAATTGCGAAAGTGTTGCCTGTTCAGTGTTTTGTACACGAACTTTCTCGATTGTGTCCCATAAATGTTCGATGTAATTCATATAGGGCGATGTGGATGACCAAATCGTTCAAGTTTCCAGTAATGCTCTTCAAACAAATCGCGAACAACTGTGACCCGGTGACATCGCCAACTGTCATCCATAAACCTTCCTTCGTCGTTATAGCGTCTCCAGTGCTATGTTACGAAAAGACTTAAAAACAGTATTTATAAAGAAGAGACATTTAAAAATTGAATAATATATTTTTATCATGTAGCCGTAAAACAATAATTTCTCTGTCGAGAAATGCAAAGAAATGCAATGCAAAGAAATATAACAAAGTGATCTAAAGAGACGACAAGATACGCTCTTTTGTTAATTTTTTTAGTCGTCTTCACTTCTTCTCTTGTCTTGATTGTGTATAGACGGACATCTTGCGAGTGCTGGCAAATGTAAGCATATTTGTATGAGTTAAGCAGATTATATATATACTGATTTAATATTATTGTGCACTTTTAATTTGTAAGAGGTGATCCCTATTTCATGTCCGCCTTCCTTGAATTAACCTGCATTCAAGTAATTTACAGTTCAACAATCGCAGCGGCCGATGCAGCCAACGACGCCATTACATGGCGATATTAACTTATGAAAAATTAGCGGAAGCGAAATACTCGCCCGCTATTAACATAATATTAATTTTTCTCCACAGCCGCACGAAGTTGCAGAAATACGTAGCTTTAAGATTCTTATTTTCAGTACCATAGCCAGAGCCAGGACTCCGACTACAATACAATGGTTAATGGAGGTAAAAAAAATACTCTCGCGCGTGTATGGGCCGCAATTGTAATTAATAACTAAAGATCTTTTGCTTTAAAGTGAACTGACTAGCCGAGGAAATTAATAGAAAAGTTTATTACATTGTTCAACTTATATGCTCATGTATTAAGATTCAGCGAGTCTAACATTCATTAACGTAACAAATAATTTGAGATTAATATTGTTAAAAAGGAGAACTTCAGGAAAGCATTTAATCGTAAAATCAAAATTAAATGAAATATCATTTTTAATTAAGGCCCATCACGTAAGTCGGCAACAATCAAAAAAATCAAAATAACAATAATAATATATTAAATTACGACGGCCGACGGACGTGAGATTGTCGCCGCAACTTTGGGGCCCGATCAAAGAAAATACGAAATTTACTAAATCTGACTCTATTGTAATGAATGTAATTATGTATGTGTCAATTGTTGTAAAAAATTAATGCCTATATGAATTCCTTTACATGTACAACAACAAAACCACACCCTGAGGAGAGCTGGAGAAGAAAAAGTGTAGAAAAGAAAAGGGATTACGAGAAAGAAAAATAAAGGTAAGGCCTATTGTGCAAGCATCCTGTGTAGCTCTGTGCGGAATACCGAACCCATGTGCACATGAGATACCTTCGGTGTTTTGTGTATTTATGTGTTTATTTTTGGAGGGGATAATTATTCGTTTTGTGTATTTATATGCTTATTTTTGGAGGGAATAATTATTCGTGTGTGTATCAGTGTTAAAGATTCGTCAGTGGCTTAAAGTGAATTTATTATGGGTAAGATAGGACAAGCTAAAGCACCCGTACCAGACGAACAAAATTTTGTTAATATGGAAAGTGAGGGTCATTTGCAATACGTAAACGAATCCCAAGCCACCGCCTCGGATAACATAATTTCCGGAGCGGGGAGCGAGGATCTGTGGACGGTGAATGACGCTCCACAGCAGAATGGGAATAGAGTAACAACTCCACTGCCTGGGCAGGGGGGCCAATCGAGTGCTAGATTAAGCGGGGCACCAGTGTGCTCACCGATTGCAGACCCATTTGCAGAATTTCTGCGCAGGTTAGAAGAAAGAGATAGGGAAAGAGATCAGAAACTGGCTCAGATGCTCTATGAGCAAGAGCAACAAAGAGAACAGAAAGAAAGGGAAAAAGAAAGAGTGTCAGAACAGAGGGAAAAACAAAGACACGAATAACTGGCTCAGATGCTCTATGAGCAAGAGCAACAAAGAGAACAGAAAGAAAGGGAAAATGAAAGAATGTCAGAACAGAGGGAAAAACAGAGACGAAAAACTGGCTCAGATGCTACATGAGCAGGAGAAAAAATTAACGCAAAAGCTCATTGAGCAAGAGCAGCGCAGTGAAGCGAAGCTAGATAGTACCCAAAGCGAACTTGCCGAGATGCGGGACGCTTGCAAAGAAATACCCGATCTTGTGCAAAGCTTAGCCGGCGAGATGCAAAAATTAGATATCGCAGGCTAGGCTTGAAGATAATGTCCAGACTTTATCCAACCGCGTGGATAATGTGGAGATAGATGCACGGAAAAGTATTGACGCATATTTGGAAGTGCAAGCTCAAAAAATAGAAAAAGAATTAAATGAATGGCTAGAAGTAAAGGATCGCGAGATATCTGCAAAGATTGAAAGCGACGTAAAAACAGCTGTAGAACAAGCGACTACGGCCGCGAGTGTAAATATTGACGCTAGCGCTGCCACACTACATGCCGAATTAACACAGATCAAATCCCGTGTGACAGCGGAGTTGCCAAATTGGCGACAGGAGGTCGCGCGGAGACTGTCTGCGTTGGAAAGCAATGTAAACAGTGGCGGACAGATAATGAATCCGACTCCGCGTACTGATTACTATGATAAGGCTGACGGTAGGCAGGGTGCGAGTGCGCAACCGCAGCCTAATGCGAATTATGAGCACGAACAACATGCGATACCGTGCAGCGCATATCACGAAGTAATGAAGGTCACAGAATGTAGCAATCAGATGTGCAAAAAACAGGACAATGTAATAAAACACAGGACATTCCAACCCTTCAATAGCGAAAAACGAAATGTCCACCCTGTTGTATTTATTAAGAGCTTCAGGGATGTGTTTCCCAGGACATGGACGGAAAGTCAAAGAATACAGTTCGTGGTCTCCTTTATTCAAGGTGACGCGGCACTGTGGGCCACCGACGTGTCCGAAAAATGTCTAACGATGCAACAGTTTGAAGGTGCATTCTTGCAAAAATTCTGGTCCGATAGCGTCCAAGAAAGACTACGCAAGGAGTTGTACAGTCCAGAAATGTACAATCCTAAGATGAAAAATGAAATGAAATGTCGTGTGGCTAAGGCCTCCCTTGTGTAGGTCTTTCGATTTGACGCCACTTCGGCGACCTGCGCGTCGATGGGGATGAAATGAAGATGATTAGGACAACACAACACCCAGTCCCTGAGCGGAGAAAATCTCCAACACAGCCGGGAATCGAACCCGGGACCTTAGGATTGACATTCCGTCACGCTGACCACTCAGCTACCGGGGCCGGACAATCCTAAGATGGGAACGTTACGCAAATATTTCGAAAAGTATATAAATAAAACCAGGTGCTGGGACGAGCCAATGTCCGATCGTGACATAATCAGATTAATAAAAATGAAGTTGCCCAGTGAAATTAAAAGATATTTCATCAATGTGCCGGAATACGATATAGAACAATTCATGGAAATAGTGGATTCTGTTGACTTATTGATCGAAGATATGAAAACCGAAAACAAGTGGAACCATGCAGGCTGTAATCAACAAAAAGCCGAATACAATAGCAGGCACAGTAACGGTAGTAACTTAGTACCAAATGGTAACGGGAATAGGCAAGAGCACCGGCAATAGAATCGAGGCACAAACAGTGGCAATGGTTATAACGGCAACGGTTATAATCGTCAAAATCGAAAGAGACATCATGATGGACGCTTGAGTAAAGGATATAATGGTTACGGCAATCCGCAATGGCGGAATAACCGAAACCAGTGGCGTGGTCGTAACGAACAGACACCACAGTGGCAACAAAACAGAGCGCCACAATGGAACGCCAACCCAGGTCCATCGCAAAAAACCAGAGCCATACATAATATCAAAATATACCATCGGGGAGGCAGGGCGGCCAACCCAACAGTAGCAACAACAACAACCAGAACTACAATGTGAGGTTAGTGGAAGTGACAGACAACTTTCAACCCACTAATGCTCATCCGTTAAACTAAAGACAGCCACAATACGCTCTCCGTTGTTGGCTGCAGGATGGTGTAGTGAGGGCACATTCACGGATGACAGCCATAAACCTTGTATGTTGAGATACAATGAGGGAATAAAAATAGAAAAGGACCTTGTAGACATACCGCAGAAATGTAACCGAACCGACAAAAGTGTTGTGCAGGCTATATTGCAAGCAGATATGTACGGAGCACCAATACAGATAATAGTCGATACCGGTGCGTCAACCAATGTCATGAGTGCAAATTTTTACAAGTACTTGAGTCAAAATAATAGAATACCAGTATTGCCAGTGAAGAAATGTCGTGTAACAGGTGCAATAGGTGCACAATCTCATATCATAAAGCACCAGGTGCAAGTCGAGTTTACGGTACGAAATGAAGCAATGAAAAGCTCGTTCCTAGTAGTTAAGAGATTAGGTGTTGCTTGCATCCTGGGGATGGAATTTTTACGCCAGAGGGACGCTAAAATCGACCTCTTGTGCGAGGAAGTAAGCCTTATGAATGAGGGTAGACGTGTAAGTTTGCCATTGTTGAGGTCACGGGAAGTGCACGGTAAATATTGCCGGAGCTTTCAGTCTAGATTCGAAGGAATACAGGTAATGAATTTATATTCTGATTTAAGTACAAGACAAGCATCTTATAAAGAATTTATTACTGAAGACAAAGAGGAAAAAAGGAAACTGATAGCCATGAAAGTCAGGGAGTCAGAAAATTTGATTGAAGCACAACAAAACGAATTGACTCGGCTACTTACAGATTATGAGAATGTTTTTTCGGAAAAACCCGATGTTATCGAGGGCTACACCTATAACATCGAAGTGGTACCTCACGATACTTTCTGTCACGCAAACTACACCATCCCGTGGTCAAAGAAGGAGGCAATTGCGAAGGAAACAAGAAAAATACATACAAAGACTTAAAGAAGTTCGCTCAGTAGAGCAACGTTTACATATATGAGTAGTAGGTTAAGTTTACAGTGTTTTTTTTTGTGAGTAAATGTTCAGATTTTAGTGTAATATTTAAAGACAATGAGGCACACAAGATTAGTGTGATTCAATTTTGTAGATGTTAAGGAATAACAGTATTTTTAAGCAATTGCATTTTGAAAGAAAAAAATGAACGTAGGTTTAAGAATATTTTACAAATTTCATGTTTAAAAATGCTTTAAAAATATTTTAAAAAATTCAACAGCATTTAGTGATGAAAGAATTTTTCATTAGTGCGTCATGAATATTTTTGAACTGTAGTAGTAATGAAACTTATGAAATTCAATATTATAGAGTATATGTTGTTCCATGTATTTATGTCTATATCGATCTTGAAATATGCTCAATCATAATTTACTAAACAACATGAGTGCAGGGTGTACATCACCCAAGGTACCTCATGTGTTGTGGACAAGGTACAAAACAAATCAGTAAACGCGACTACCGCTAAGCACTGTTAAAATGTATTGCCATCTGCCAAGGCAGAGATTTGCACGAATTTATCGTGTAAACAAGTCACAAATCTAACACTAATCTAGGAACTTGCACGCTAGGCCTAGATTATAAAATGTGT
Source organism: Schistocerca nitens (assembly GCF_023898315.1). Lineage (NCBI taxonomy): Eukaryota > Metazoa > Arthropoda > Insecta > Orthoptera > Acrididae > Schistocerca > Schistocerca nitens. The sequence continues at coordinate 1,084,803,505 of NC_064614.1, read as the reverse complement.
ACGATAATGCGAGAGGCAAAGTTTTGTAAAGTCGAGCCTGGCTCTGGAGTGCAAGTACGCAATGAGTGGGCAGACATGACATGGGGACTTACCTCAGATGAGACGAAAATACAATGTATAGTCAAAAAATCTGAAGGCAAGTACGACTCTAAGTGGAAAATGAGAAGAGATAATTAGTGCGAGAGACTGGTAAAATCCAGCACGAGCCAAAATCCAGTTCAGACTGAATGAAATACATTAGTGTTTGTGAACTAATCGAAACAGTTACTTTAAGCAGTGTGAAAAACTGTGAAGGTGAAACTGTGATACGGACAATGAAGTGCTAGTATTGAACGTTCAACAGCGGTGAAGACGCTAAACGCCAATATTACGCACGAAAAACTGTGAATTTGCTTATAAATGTAAACTGTTAACGTGAAGTGAACCCGCAGTCAATATTTTTGGGACAGACTGTAGTTTCAGTGAGCACAATAATGCGAGATTGGAATGCGATGCTTGGACTGTTGCAAAACAGCGACCGCAGAAACGGCGAATGTTTGTGCTAAGCTCGTACTGGGACACTCACCAGTGCCTGCGAGTGTGGCGAAAACATAAATAATTTTATCAAGACAAAAACTGACGTGTAATGGAAACAGTGGCGCATCAAAACTTCATTCACGGGACAGGATCCATGTCATGTATTCTGCAGGACAGTGCTGGCTTGACACTCCGAAACTGACGAAAACTTAACAACAACTGCCGCACTAATAAATGCTTCTTTCCCACTAGCGTAACCATCTGCAGCGGGAAACAAATATTACGTTGGTTGTGGGTATGTTTCATGTACTACGTCGGAGATGCGTAGCAGAGCTGACTCCTGCCAACAAGCGCGGGGGGCGGATATCATCCCACTCACACGCCCGGCCGCGACAGAAAAGCATCGCCAACCGTGCAGCCGATCAGCTGATTCTGACGTTCCGCGACGGCGAGAGACACGCTGCTGTCGAGCGGGCGTTGACCTCTCCGCAGCCGCCGCGAACGCCGAGCACCGAACACACCAACCGGCGCCGTCGCGAGCTAAACGTCGCGGCGTAGATCAACGACACCGCAATCAATTGTTATGATTACCTCATTTTTTGCATAGTGCAACAAAAAATTATTTGTAATGTATGCACATCGTGTACTACAATGACATCCCACAAACAATTAAGTGAAAGTAAGCAAAGCAGTTAGGCTGTCGCTCCGCCGAGATTTTCCCCAGGGTTTCCCTACGACCGCGCCAAATGAGGAGCGAACAGTTGACACCCCTGGGACTTCAAATATTCCGGACTAACTCGTGCTTGTATACCTTTGAACACTGCAAAACTTGCAACCCTAAAAAGAAGCAGCCAAAATGAAACTAATTGTATTCTATGTCCTTTTCTTTTGTACATGACTGTATACGTAACCAATTGTATTTTACATTATTATGTAGACAACTTCATCTGTATTACACTTTGTGTGCAACACACCTCAGTAATTACAACGGTGTAAACATACGATGTGACATATGTAGACTGTGGACATGAAAGAGGAAATATTTATGTCAAAAAACACGAACATTTTTTATGACATAAACATTTCGGGGGGCAATATAGCGTCCCCAGTGCTATATTACGAAAAGACTTAAGAAACAGTATTTATAAAGAAGACATTTAAAAATTGAATAATATATTTTTATCATGTAACCGTAAAACAAATTCTCTGACGAGAAATGCAAAGAAATGCAATGCAAAGAAATATAACAAAGTGATCTAAAGAGACAAGATACGCTCTTTTGTTAATTTTTTTAGTCGTCTTCACTTCTTCTCTTGTCTTGATTGTGTATAGACGGACATCTTGCGAGTGCTGGCAAATGTAAGCATATTTGTATGAGTTAAGCAGATTATATATATACTGATTTAGTATTATTGTGCACTTTTAATTTGTAAGAGGTGATCCCGATTTCATGTCCGCCTTCCTTGAATTAACCTGCATTCAAGTAATTTACAGTTCAACAATCGCAGCGGCCGATGCAGCCAACGACGTCATTACGTGGCGATATTAACTTATGAAAAATTAGCGGAAGCGAAATACTCGCCCGCTATTAACATAATATTAATTTTTCTCCACAGCCGCACGAAGTTGCAGAAATACGTAGCTTTAAGATTCTTATTTTCAGTACCATAGCCAGAGCCAGAACTCCGACTACAATACAATGGTTAACGGAGGTAAGAAAAATACTCTCGCGCGTGTGTGGGCCGCAATTGTAATTAATAACTAAAGATCTTTTGCTTTAAAGTGAACTGACTAGCCGAGGAAATTAATATGAAAAGTTTATTACATTGTTCAACTTATATGCCCATGTATTAAGATTCAGCGAGTCTAACATTCATTAACGTAACAAATAATTTGAGATAAATATTGTTAAAAAGGAGAACTTCAGGAGCATTTAATCGTAAAATCAAAATTAAATGAAATATCATTTTTAATTAAGGACCATCACGTAAGTCGGCAACAATCAAAAAAATCAAAATAACAATAATATATTAAATTACGACGGCCGACGGACGCGAGATCGTTTGGGAACAGGAAGTCCATGAATAACAGCAAATGGTCTCCAAGTGACGGAACTTATTTCCAGTCAATGATCAATTCAGTTCGATCAGAGGACAGAGGACACATTTTATTCCACGTAAACACAGCCGACGCCATTATGGAGCTACTACTAGCTTGCACAGTGCGCTGTTCATAACTGGGGTCCATGGCTTCGTGCGGTCTAAGCCACATTCGAACCCTACCATCAGATCCTTTTAACTGAAATCGGGACTCATCTGACCAGGGCATGGTTTTCAAATCGTCCAAAGTGCGACTGATATGGTCGCGAAACCAGGACAGGCGGGCGATGTCGTGCTGTCAGCAAAGGTAGTTTCGTCGGTTGTCTGTTGTCATAGCCTATTAACGCCAAATTTCGCCGCACTGTCCCTAACGGATACGTTCGTGGCACGTCCCACATTGATTTCGCGGTTATTTCACTCTTTTGCTTCTTTGTTAGCGCTGAAAACTCTATGCAAACGCCGCTGTACCACGTCGTTAAGTGAAGGCCGTCCATCGTAACCGCCCAGTTAAATTGCTGGAAGCTGAGTCAGCCCGTGTCGTAATTTTGAAATGAGAGTTCTTATGGTGGGCGCGTAATAAGTATTTCGCGTTGCGACGCAGGCAAAGGCCAATTGTGGAAACTAAGCCACTCGATATTACAAGTAACGTTATTACAGAATACGCCCGACTGTGTCCACAAAATACGAGGGCATGTACATTAATGAGTGAGTAGTTCAAAATAAGAATTAATACCGTAAAGGAAATGGGTCATAAATATAGATACGTTGGTACACACTCAGTTGTATGCCAACGTTCGATCGGGATAGAGGCACGTACGTTTTAAGTATTATCATTTCCCGTGGCCTAAATAAAAAGAATTGTGATTAAATTGAATTTATTCATATGAGAAGGAAAATTATCGGACTTCCAAATTAAATGAAAATAAAGACTGCAGGTTCTGGATGTCACGGCAAATACATCGATATTGACATTGGCGGCCACGAAGGGAAAGAGATGAACACATTCACGTACCTCTATTGTTGAACAGTGCCGTCGTGAATATCGTCGCCTCCATCTAAATTCTCCATATAAAATTAAAATAATAATAATCTCACAGAGTTACACGAGCTGGGATACGTGGTATCGTAAATCAGAAAATCATATTGACCATGAATTGTTTTCAATGTACAACACCATTTCACTCTAAAATTACACAACACGTCTTATCACCAGGACAGGAGAACAACGAAAGGTAACTAATACTAAAACTAATAAACGAATAGCGTAAAACTTCTTTTGTCCATCGGTTTTAAATACTTTTCACATTAATCTTTGGTATGAGAGTCGAATAACTATCTATTTATCACTAAGAAAATATTATTAAGTTTCTTAACACGGCCACTGCGTGTTCCGTGGTAATGACTGAAATTTGGTATCCTTGGCACATCCTTGACACTGTCCGTCTCGAAATATTGGACTCCATAATAATTTCCGAAATGTAACGACCCATGAGTCTAGCTCCAACTACTGTTTCGCATTCAAAGTCTGTGTTAATACTCGTCGTGAGGCCATAATTACATCGGAAACATTTTCACATGAGTCACCTGAAAAATATGACAGCTCCACCAACGTCTCTATTATGATTATCCGGGCTGTTACGCCGTAGTCGGTTGATGAATTTTGTCTCAATTCCCAACGTTTCGTCCCCGTCTGCGGGAGACATCTTTAAGGGGGTCTGTAGCTCGATGGAAGGTCCAACACACCCGCTGGCTCGCTACTGACTACGAAGTCAGTAGCGAGCCAGCGGGTGTGTTGGACCTTCCATCGAGCTACAGACCCCCTTGAAGATGTCTCTCGCAGACGGGGACGAAACGTTGGGAATTGAGACAAAATTCATCAACCGACCACGGCATAACAGCCCGGACAATCATAATGGACATGACATTTCCGGCCGTGAAAGTCTACATTTTAGTAGCTCCGCCAACGCACTGCCTTCTTACACTGAAGCGCCAAAGAAACTGGCACAGGTATGCGTATTCAGTTACAGAGATATGTAAACAGCAGAACATGGCGCTGCTGTGGGCAATGCCTATATATGACAACCAGTGTCTGACACAGTGGTTAGATCGGTTACTACTGCTACGATGGCAGGTTATCAAGATTTGAGGAGTTTGAACGTGGTGTTATAGACGGCGCACGAGCGATGGGTCACAGCATCTCCGTGGTAGCGATGAAGTGTGGATTTTCTTGTACGACCACTTCAGGAGTGTACCGTGAATATCCTGGAGTCCGGTATAACATCAGATCTCCGACACCACTGCGGCCGGAAAAAGATCCTGCCAGAAATGGACCAACGATGATTGAAGAGAATCGTTCAACGCGACGGAAGTGTAACCTTCGCTGCTGATTTGGAGTCCTTGCCACGTCATGTTGCGGTACTTATGCATGCTCGGGGGAGGGGGGGGGGGGCTACACTATATTAGGCAGGTGTACTAGTTTCTTTAGCTCTTCAGTGCATACCTTGTTTACGCGATGCTATCGCCATCTCTATAAGCGTGTATCATTATGCCACGAGTTTTGTCACCTAATTTTATATTGTGATCTGTGGAAGGAAGTGACTGCATGCCGCGGGAAGTTAAGCTTTGCCCAGCAACACCAAGGGTCTCTCTCACGGCCAGTGATGTTCGGTGGTAGCGGAATGCCATCCAGTTCTTTAGATCCCGTGTGCCTACACGCGTCGTACGGAAATCCTCGGCGCTCTCCTTCCCCCAAGGCGCTCAGAGGGCCTCCAATTACCTCGCTGGTCTCTAAATATTTGGCCATTATGCTTCAAAGACGCCGCTGCAAATACGCTAAAGCAGCGTGGCTGGGCTCGGCAGCGGCACACTACGCCAGAGCGGCCGAGCCGTGTGGCTCCGGATGCTGCTACAAAAATTGGGAAAAATAAATGAATAAAAAAGGACCTTTCAACAAAAAGGAGTGCATGAATTATGCAAATTTGGCAGCCGCCCTCCAAATTTTGCGCGCGCCCCGCTCTCTTTCGCCCCTCGCCACAGTCGGCGCGCAGCAGTAGTGGCGTTTTATTTAAATTTAGGCGGGCGGCGGTGGCGAGGTGCGTGGTAGGGGGTGGGCGGCGCCGCCGCCCGCTGAGCGCCGTGCCCGCCCGGCCGCAGTAATTTATAGGCGAGCCGCGGGCATTAATCACGGCCGATAGCGGCCCGACCCGGCCCGGCACTCGCCGCCCACGCGCCGCCCATGGCCGGCGCCTCAGCTCCAGCGACGACAACACGCCGGCCCACAATAGCTCTCGCAGCTGTCCGCATTCACCGCGTCAGCCGGCAGCTGCGTTGCTGCCTCAGACGTGCGCTGTAACTTGGTTGCACAGTTTCGTATAGGGAGAAGGCACTATAGTGATAGCATTTCGAGTATGCGCTAAGGCCGGCCGCGGTGGCCGAGCGGTTCTAGGCGCTTCAGTCCAAAACAGCGCGACTGCTACGGTCGCAGGATCGAATCCTGCCTCGGGCATGGATGTGCGTGATGTCCTTACGTTAGTTAGGTTTACGTAGTTCTAAGTTCTAGGGGACTGATGACGTCCGATGTCAAGTCCCGTAGTGCTCAGAGCCATTTGAACCATTTTTATACGCTAAGGTGACACAAGTCATGGTATAGCGATATCCACTTATACAGATGGCCATCGTGTAGCGTCCAGAAGGTTTAAAATGTCAGTACAATTGGTGGCTCTGGCATTTTTTTCTCCAGTGATTCATGTGAAAAGATTTACGATGTTATGATGACGGCCACAAGACAAGAATTAACAGACTTTGAACGCGGAATGGTACTTACAACTAGAAGCATGGGACATTCGATGTCGGAAATCGTTAGTGGATTCAATATTACGAGATCCATAGTGTCTAGAGTGTGCCGAGAATTCCAAATTTCAGGCATTACCTCTCACCACAGTAAACGCACTGGTCGACGGACTTCGCTTAACTACCGAGTGTAGCGCCTTTTGCGTAGAGTTGGCAGCTCTAACAGATGAGCAGCACTGCGTGAAGTAATCACAGAACTCAGTGTGGACCTACAACGAATGTACCCGTTAGGACAGCGAGGAGAAAATTGGCGGTAATGGGCAACGACAGCAGAGGAATGATTCAAGTGCCTCTGCTGACAGCCCGACATCGCCTGCAGCGCCTCTCCTTGGCTCGTGACGGTATCGGTTGGACCCTAGACAACTGCAAGACCTTGGCCTTGTCAGATGAGTCCCGATTTCATTTGCCAAGAGCTGATAGCAGGGTTCGAGTGTGGCGCAGAGTCGACGGAGCCATGGACTCAAGTTGTTAATAAGGCACTGTGCAAGCTGATTGTTGTTCCGTATTAGTATGAGCTGTGTTTACATGGAATGGTCTGGATCTTGGTTATGTTCGGCTAGTTGGACACCATTTGCAGCCATTCATGAGCTGCGTGTTCCCAAACAATGATGGAATTTCTGTGGATGATCGTGCCACAATTGGTCCAGACTGGTTTGAAGAACACTTTGGACCATTCGAGCGAATGAACTGGTCAGCCATATCGCCCAATATAAATTCCAGCGAACATTTATGTAACATAATCGGGAAGTCAGTTAGTGCTCAAAATCCTGCACTGCCAACACTTTCGTAAATATGGACGGCTATAGAGGCAGGATGGTTCAGTATTCCTGGAGGGGACTTCTAACGACTTGTTGAGCCCATTCCACGTCGAGATGCTGCACTACGCCGGACAGAAGAATGTCCAACACGATGTCAGGTGGATCACATGATTTTTTCAGACGGCCGCCATGGCCGAGCAGTTCTATTCGCTTTTGTCCGGAACCGCATTGCTGCTACGGTCGCAGGTTCGAATCCTGCCTCGGGCATGGATGTGTGTGATGTCCTTAGTTTAGTTAGGTCTAAGTAGTTCTAAGTCTAGGGGACTGATGACCTCAGATGTTAATTCCTGTACTGCTTAGAGCCATTTGAACCATTTGATTTTTGTTACCTCAGTGTAAGACGTGCAGGGTCGTGTGCCAATTAGTGGTACATCTGTGGTTATCTCCCCCAGGAGTCGTGAACTGAAGAGTGCGCAGGTAATGCGTACTACTGTAGTGAGCGGCAATTCAGTGATGTCCCTGTATACTTGTGGCGCTCGCCTCTTTAGGTAATTGTCGAAGAGCACTGGTTTGGTTTCCGAACTATGTCACTGACCATGAACACCGTCGTGTGATTACTATGGTGAGTGAAACCGAGAATGAGGAAATCCTTTTTAATGCCGTCGTTGTAATTACCTTGTAATTTGTGACTCGCGACAGCTATCTGTTGTAAGCCTTTTGTTTTCAAGTTGTTAATTATTTTTCTTTTGAGACTTTGAAAGGAAAGTCTGACTTATGAGGTGTCGTATGGGCACTGGAGGTCTTTGGCTTTGAAATGATCCGATGACTGTTCGCACTGATTAAGGAGCCACGGCTGTTAGCAATACTGGGCCCGCAGTTGATGATGATGATGATGGTGTTGTTCGGTTTGCGGGGAGCTCAGCTGCGCGGACATCTGCGCCCATAGAGAGTCCCAGTTTTTACGCAGTCCAATCTAGCTACTGTCACGAATGATGATGATGAGGATCAAATGATGAGGACAACGCAAACACCCAGTCCACGAGCGGAGAAAATCCCCAACCCGGTCGGGAATCTAACCCGGGACCCTGTGATCCAGAGTCAGCAGTGCTAGCCACGCTTGATTTTGTTGACCGAGGTTCGGTGACAGGAGACTGCCTTTCTTGGCCCGAGCTTTGCATTTCAGAATAGTTTAAACCATTTTCATTGCATCAGAGTGAATATTTGCCTGCTACAAAGTGCGTAAATGGTCTGTTTAAAAATTTATTGTTTAACAATTATGGAATACTAAAGAAGTTCATTTACGTGAGTAGAGTATGATTCAAAAGAGGAAAAGGTACCCATGCCACAGTGTCGCAAGGATTTAGAAGTTTAGCAAGGAGTTGTTGTCGAATAAATTTGTTTTTGTGAACGACTTTTAATTTTTTGTTTTCAAATTCGACTTACTGAAAGTACTGGTTATTGAGAAAGATTTTAATTTCATTTCTTTAACCTGCCTTTTGACACCTAGCCCACTTACCACTGCCGAAGTGATACAGTTGCTACGCAGAGATTTACGACTTCCCTCTTTTTTACGCCCGGCCAAGTACTGTTCGTCTGTTCCAACTGAGCGTGTTTCCGCCGGCCGGAGTAGCCGTGCGGTTCTAGGCGCTACAGTCTGGAGCCGAGCGACCGCTACGGTCGCAGGTTCGAATCCTGCCTCGGGCATGGGTGTGTGTGATGTCCTTAGGTTAGTTAGGTTTAATTAGTTCTACATTCTAGGCGACTGATGATCTCAGATGTTAAGTCGCATAGTGCTCAGAACCATTTGAACCATTTGAGCGTGTTTCAGACTACTGGAATGCGGAAATGTATAGAAATCGACTCCTGGGAGGGGCAACTGTACAGGATAGTTATAACCGAGCTTTCGCTTCTTGAGCGAGCGTAGACTGAAAACTATTTACAATTTGGGTGCCCAGCTTTATGGTAATGGCTAGCTGCCTGGCTACTTGTTCCGTCAGTTTTCTATTAGAAACGAAAAACAATAAATGAGATATATGTAGTAGTGTGACAAAAACATTCATTTCTGTTTATTCGTGGAAACACCTTTGAAATTATGAAGCAGTCGTACAAAGAAATATGCATAATGTACAAATGTACATTGAGGTTGGGTTGTTTGGGGGAAGAGACCAAACGGCGAAGTCATCTGTCTCATCGGAATAGGGAAGGACTGGGAAGGAAGTCGGCTGTGCCCTTTCAAAGGAACCATCCCGGCATTTGCCAGGAGTGATTTAGGGAAATCTCGTATGTTGAGGTACAAAACTCACGGGATACATCTTAATAGTGGTTTGGACCTCCTCCTGCCTGGGATTGTGTAGCAACTCCACGTGGCATGGACTCAACAAGTCGTTGGAAGTGCCCTACAGAAATATTTAGCCATAATGTCTCTACAGCCGTCTATAATTGCGAAAACGTTGCGGGTGCAGGATTTAGTCCGCGTGACCGGTACGGTCGCAGGTTCGAATCCTGCCTCGGGCATGGATGTGTGTGATGTCCTTAGGTTAGTTAGGTTTAATTAGTTCTAAGTTCTAGGCGACTGATGACCTCAGAAGTTAAGTCGCATAGTGCTCAGAGCCAGGATTTAGTGTAAGAACTGTCCTCTCGATTATGTCCCACAAATATCCGATGGAATACATGTTGACTGATCTGGATGGCCAAATCATTCGCTCGAATTGTCCAGAAAGTTCTTCAAACCAATCGCAAACAACTGTGACGCGACAGCAGCGGCCCCTATGTGAAGAGGACATAAGCGCCTCGCCCGACTGGTCGTGGGCAAGTTGAAGAGTAGCTTCAAGATTAACGAGTACTATAGCAGCATCGACACTAGCTATTTTGCTTGCACAGGGTGTTTCAAAAATGACCGGTATATTTGAAACGGCAATAAAAACTAAACGAGCAGCAATAGAAATACACCGTTTGTTGCAATATGCTTGGGACAACAGTACATTTTCACGCAGACAAACTTTCGAAATTACAGTAGTTACAATTTTCAACAACAGATGGCGCTGCGGTCTGGGAAACTCTATAGTACGATATTTTCCACATATCCACCATGCGTAGCAATAATATGGCGTAGTCTCTGAATGAAATTACCCGAAACCTTTGACAAAGTGTCTGGCGGAATGGCTTCACATGCAGATGAGATGTACTGCTTCAGCTGTTCAATTGTTTCTGGATTCTGGCGGTACACCTGGTCTTTCAAGTGTCCCCACAGAAAGAAGTCACAGGGGTTCATGTCTGGCGAATAGGGAGGCCAATCCACGCCGCCTCCTGTATGTTTCGGATAGCCCAAAGCAATCACACGATCATCGAAATATTCATTCAGGAAATTAAAGACGTCGGCCGTGCGATGTGGCCGGGCACCATCTTGCATAAACCACGAGGTGTTCGCAGTGTCGTCTAAGGCAGTTTGTACCGCCACAAATTCACGAATAATGTCCAGATAGCGTGATGCAGTAATCGTTTCGGATCTGAAAAATGGGCCAATGATTCCTTTGGAAGAAATGGCGGCCCAGACCAGTACTTTTTGAGGATGCAGGGACGATGGGACTGCAACATGGGGCTTTTCGGTTCCCCATATGCGCCAGTTCTGTTTATTGACGAAGCCGTCCAGGTAAAAATAAGCTTCGTCAGTAAACCAAATGCTGCCCACATGCATATCGCCGTCATCAATCCTGTGCACTATATCGTTAGCGAATGTCTCTCGTGCAGCAATGGTAGCGGCGCTGAGGGGTTGCCGCGTTTGAATTTTGTATGGATAGAGGTGTAAACTCTGGCGCATGAGACGATACGTGGACGTTGGCGTCATTTGGACCGCAGCTGCAACACGGCGAACGGAAACCCGAGGCCGCTGTTGCATCACCTGCTGCACTAGCTGCGCGTTGCCCTCTGTGGTTGCCGTACGCGGTCGCCCTACCTTTCCAGCACGTTCATCCGTCACGTTCCCAGTCCGTTGAAATTTTTCAAACAGATCCTTTATTGTATCGCTTTTCGGTCCTTTGGTTACATTAAACCTCCGTTGAAAACTTCGTCTTGTTGCAACAACACTGTGTTCTAGGCGGTGGAATTCCAACACCAGAAAAATCCTCTGTTCTAAGGAATAAACCATGTTGTCTACAGCACACTTGCACGTTGTGAACAGCACACGCTTACAGCAGAAAGACGACGTACAGAATGGCGCACCCACAGACTGCGTTGTCTTCTATATCTTTCACATCACTTGCAGCGCCATCTGTTGTTGAAAATTGTAACTACTGTAATTTCGAAAGTTTGTCCGCCTGAAAATGTACTGTTGTCCCAAGCATATTGCAACAAACGGTGTATTTCTATCGCTGCTCGTTTAGTTTTTATTGCCGTTTCAAATATACCGGTCATTTTTGAAACACCCTGTACGATCTGTGTAACATGGACTTGGGAATTATTATACCGGATAAGATTGTTTATTTCGTATGTCGCCTTTTGCTTGCGACTCTTCTCTGTAACCGTCAAAATATTATCTCATTTCATTTTGTAATAAAGTCATTAAGCGATTAGCTAGAATTGTTTGTCTAGCGAACTTCGGAAGTACAACGGTTCAATCCTGCGTCCGGCCATCCTGATGTAAGTTTTCCGTGATTTCCCTAAATCACTTCAGGCAAACGCCGGAATGGTTTCTTCGAAAGGCCACGGTCGGCTTCCTTCCCCATCCTTCCCTAATCCGATGAGACCGATGAACTAGCAGTTTGGTCTCCTGCCCCAAATCAACCAAACCATCTAGCGCACCGATAAGGAAGGCTCCCTAAACTCCACATACTTGACAGCGAGCGTGGATACATAGAATTGGACGACAAGGCTGGACGTAACAGTTTTTATTTCCACAAACGTTGTAGGTTTTCTTTTTAACATTCTCGTTGATGGATCTTGGCCGTTTATCACGGCTAATGGTCTTCGCAAATTTTTCAGGAATCGCGCTTCTTTTTATTCTATTTTTACATTCGGGATGCCGCAAATTAAACAGTGCCTCATCTGCGTCATACATCTCTATTGATATCGATGTAGATGTGACTCACTATGTACATTTCGAAGTCATATTGATAAAAACTAGATGTCAGACAGCTGCAGCGATGCTAGTTCTCCAAGCGGTTCTGTTTGTCCATCCTATAAGCAGAAGACGGACGATTTCTGTCACCAAATCTACGGTGAGACGCCAGGCATGAACAAAGAAAGTTTGACCAGTGTCTAACATTGACGAACTCCATATTACACTATCAAATTTTATTTTGATAGTGCGATACCGGCGTAATCGTATCTCACTGCCTTCCGAGCTGCTGCTTCCTATTGTTGTCCCTCGACTTATGTAACTGCAGTTTGGTTTCTGATCAACTTTATGTAACTTGTCTTCCTGCTGTATTTTGTCCCTGTTACCTTCTGAATTTCAAACAGTATAGAACAGTGAATACTGTCAGAATATTTCTGTATATCGACAAATGCTGTTAATTTAGGTTTGCGTTTCTTTAACCTATCTTCTACCCAATGTCTAAGTTCATATAAATACATAATATTGCCTCAATCCTAAGTCAGTGTCATTTAGAAAGTTCGGCACACTGTAAGATAGAATTGAAGGACATAGTTAATTCTGCAAAATATCTTTAGAAGTCATCAATATGTCCGCCCCCGGTAGCTGAGTGGAAGTCGGCACGGTAGCTCAGCGTGTTCGGTCAGAGGGTTAGCAGCCCTCTGTAATAAAAAAACTGAGTTAATCGATCAACAACGAACTTAAACGGGTGTCTTACGACGTCCGCCCCGAGCAGATGCAACAAACGAGAGCGAACAAAATGAGATAAATAAAATGGTCAGCACGACAGAATATCAATCCTAAGGGCTGGGTTCGATTCCCGGCTGGGTCGGAGATTTTCTCCGCTCAGGAACTGGGTGTTGTGTTGTCCTAATCAACGTCATTTTATCGCCTTAAAACGCGCAAGTCGCCGAAATGGCGTCAAATCTAAAGACTTGAACCCGGGTAACCGTCTACCCGACGGGAGGCCCTAGTCACACGACATTTACATTTATTTAGTCCTTCAATATTACGTCCGTTCTTGCTAATGACAGCTTCGCAATGTTTTGACAACTCTGTATTCCGGATAGGGCACCTTCATTTTTGAGCTGCCTGATTGCTCGGGTCACGACACTGATAGCGTCATCAGTTGTATCAAAACGTTTCTCGCGGAGCTGTTCGATCCATTTGCGAAACAAATCGAAGTCTGGTGGACTCATATCAGACCTGTATATTGGTTGAGGAAGTATTTCTCACCCATATTTGTCAGGAGTTTCTCTGACTGGTAGGGCACAATGCGGTCTTGCACTGTCGTGCACAGTGACGACACGGCGCCAGCTTACAATGACGAATTTTTGGCCGCAAAACAGTTCATGGTACGCAACTTTTACAGACATACCCTGGAGCATTCTACTTGTAGCTATGTCTCCATTCATGGCATATGCAAAGATCATCATCAGTATTACCTTTGATTGTTGGTGGTGGAATTTTTTCGAGAGCGGAGGATCGGAAGTTTTCCACTGTAACGGCTGAGACTTCAGTTCCTGCTCATAATCTCGTATCCAGGTTTCATCAAGTGCAACAACCCTTTTCAGAAAAGTGATCCCCTTCTTTTCGATAATGTGAAGGCAATTTTTCCACAATTTTTTGCGATCTACTTTATTCTCTTCACTCAGATCCTGCGGAACCTATCTGCAAGCAACTTTTCTCATCTTTAACATTTCTGTTATTATTTTGTAAACTGAAGTGACAACACATTCTGCCCTCGTCGGCAGTTTCCTCATACGTTTTTCGTCGATCCTCTTTCAAAACGTCGTTAACAAAAACGTAAGGGGAACAGTCTGTCACAGTTTATGCTCTTCCACTTCTTGGGTTGTCCTCAGTGCTTACCCGACCTTCACAGAAAGGAGCAGATCACCGTGATACTGGGCTACGATCCAAGTACACTGTTCCCACACACCTCTTTAAAGCGTTTCCCCTGGTGTTCTGCCCATATAGGGATCCGATTTTGATGTAGGAACGCTAGTCACTACGTGTAATCCGATCTGATTCGGTTTGAGCTTCCATTCTGAAACTGATTTACTCACTACACAGACATGCGAACCAGCAGACACATTGTTTGTTTTGTTTTGTTCTATGACGCACAAACAACTTAGATTATACGCGTCCGTGTAAGAACCTTACAACACTAATACAGAGAAGGAGTTAAAAACGACTATACGTTAAGACCAATCGATAGAGGGAAAATGAGCGGAGAACAAGGACTTCCTCTTGGAGAACTGTCCATAACATACGCCATAGAGACAACGGAGGTTCCGAACTAGAGATTGAATGTCCTTCGCCATACTACTACGATGGATAAAAAGCAAAACGGTGTCGACAGCCCGGGATTCGTTCGCTGAAACGGCCGGTAACCCAGACGTCAAACATACATAAGAACGTAAGTGGTTAAAAGAAGGGCATTCGGTCAGGAAATGGTAAACTGTCAAAGGTTCATGACGATGAGCACGAAGTTGTGGGGGATCACCGCTGACTAAATGGCCAGGCCTAAAGCGACAGTGTCCAATAAGCAACCTAGATGAAATGATCTGGCGGCGAGAGGGCCGAGAGGACGTCGGACAAGCCGTTGGGAGAGATTTCATTCCTCGGAAGTTGTTCCCATGAAGGGAAGACCAGGGGTGATGCCAAAGTGACACCACGACACCAACACGGAGATCATCGGAGGGAATGGAAGAAGTAGTGGGTCCAGGTAGGAGGTTTGCAGCCTTGGCAGCATTATCAGCGGCCTCGTTTCCCATCAGACTGACGTCACCAGGAACCCACATGAACATCACAGTGACTCCCTCAAGAGTGAGCAAGTGGAAGCCTTCATGGGCCGGCTCCAATAAGAGACGGACTGTGTACAGCAGACAGAGGCTATGAAGAGCACTGAGAGAAAAATGGTTCAAATGGCTCTGAGCACTATGGGACACAACATCTGAGGTCATCAGTCCCCTAGAACTTAGAACTACTTAAACCTAACTAACCTAAGGACATCACACACATCCACGCCCGAGGCAGGATTCGAACCTGCGACCGTAGCAGTCACGCGGTTCCGGACTGAAGTGCCTAGAACCGCACGGCCATAGCCGGATAAAAAACCGAAATATGAACTAGCAGTAGCAGAAGTACTAAAATTTTTCGTTTTTAAATAACTCATTTTTTTAAAAAAAGGAGTGATATTTATTAGTGAAATTTTCATTGGTTTGAAATATTGTGTTGTTATAGAAAAAAGGCAAAGCAATCAGTGCTATTTTAATAAAAATGCCAACAGAAACGAGCAACAAACACCTGGCATAAGTATTGGTACAGTACTGCTGAGACACGATGTCTCCGTTGCCGCGTGTCGTGGCTTAAGGCAAGCGCTTACGTGCAATGTGCAAGACCTGCCCCCACCTGGTCTCTACAGTAGTTTCCTGCTGTCGTCACCGGAATACCGTTGTATTGCAGAATGATTCCAACCATAGTCTGGAAATATTTTTACGAAGGGACTTAGCAATGAAGAAGAATGATTCATTTGCTTTAAAAGATTAAATATTTGTCTGCCATTCCTGTGAAACAATAAAAAGAGATAGGAAATTATGGTAACAGTAATAAATCAAAAACTTAACAATAATTCATTCGTAATCTACAATATGAATAGAAAGTAGCTCATCTGTTGCCTGTACCTATGTAATGTGCATTTTTCTTTTTGTAGGCCTTGAAAACGGACAAATTAAAACCAAATGGAAATTTGTGGTAAGGTCTTACGGGACCATACTGCTGAGGTCATCGGTCCTTAAGCTTAAACACTATTTAACCTAACTTAAACTAACTTACGCTAAGGACAACACACACTCCCATGCCCGAAAGAGGACTCGAACCTCCAACGCGTCAGACCGCGCGGCAACCCCGCGCGGAATTTAAAACCAAAATCAGACTTCTTAAACCTTAGTTTGGAAGCAAGCTTTAGCACTGACTATTCGTGATGCCCAAGTGGAGGTATGATCCTCGATTACAACTCCATTTTCGAGCAGAGTTTTAAAATATTACAATCAGTAGGAGTATACTGGTGATTTTTTGTAGTATTCAAGCACTTATTATTTTTCGAGAAAAGCAGCGAATAGTGGACGAACGAAGTTTTCTTTTATTTGCCTATTTCATTTAACATTTTGTCCGCCTGCTTAGCTCGGTGGTAACGTGCTCGCCTCCCTTGCAAGCGGGCACGAGTTCGATTCCCGGCCAGGTTGGTGATTTTCTCCGCTCGGGGACTGGCTGTTGCGTTGCTCTCATCATTATTTCATCCTAATCACCGGCTCGCAAGTCGCCCCATGTGGCGTCGAATAAAATAAGACTTGCATTTAGCGGCCGAACTTCCCCGAATAGGGTCCTCCCGGCCAACAGTGCCATACGCACATTTCATTTCATTTAACACTTTGATTTTATGTAGCTTGAAAGTAAGTCAATTTTTTTCGATCTTTGTTCGATTTCTGCGTTTATTACAGGAAATAACGACCAAAAACTGAAAGTCGTTTATTTCAGCAGGCAGTTATGTTGAGCGGTTTTCACCGTCAGATAAAACTGGCGTGAAAATAAATGATATATCGTAAAACCAATTGTCAGAATGTTAACCGCCGTTCCTACCTAACTGTCGCGCATGCACAGTGAGAAGCACTTTTGAAATGACTCTCGTATGTCAAGCTGTGTTGTGACCAATGAAAATACACTACTGGCCATTAAAATTGCTACACCAAGAAGAAATGCAGATGATAAACGGGTATTCATTGGACAAATATATTATACTAGAATTGACATGTGATTACATTTTGACGCAATTTGGGTGCATAGATCCTGAGAAATCAGTACCCAGAACAAGCACCTCTGGCCGTAATAACGGCCTTGATACGCCTGGGCATTGAGTCAAACAGAGCTTGGATGGCGTGTACAGGTACAGCTACCCATGCAGCTTCAGCACGATACCACAGTTCATCAAGAGTAGTGACTGGCGTATTGTGACGAGCCAGTTGTTCGGCCACCATTGACCGGACGTTTTCAATTGGTGAGAGATCTGGAGAATGTGCTGGCCAGGGCAACAGTCGAACATTTTCTGTATCCAGAAAGGCCCGTACAGGACCTGCAACATGCGCTCGTGCATTACCCTGCTGAAATGTAGGGTTTCGCAGGGACCGAATGAAGGATAGAGCCACAGGTCGTAACACATCTCAAATGTAACGTCCACTGTTCAAAGTGCCGTCAATGCGAACAAGAGGTAACCGAGACGTGTAACCAATGGCACCCCATACCATCACGCCGGGTGATATGCCACTATGGGGATGACGAATACACGCTTCCAATGCGCGTGCACCGCGATGTCGCCAAACACGGATGCGACCATCATGATGCTGTAAACAGAACCTGGATTCATCCGAAAAAATGACGTTTTGCCATTCGTGCACCCAGGTTCGTCGTTGAGTTCACCATCGCAGGCGCTCCTGTCTCTGATGGAGCGTCAAGGGTAACCGCAGCCACGGTCTCCGAGCTGATAGTCCATGCTGCTGCAAACGTCGTCAAACTGTTCGTGCAGATGGTTGTTGTCTTGCAAACGGCCCCATCTGTTGACCCATGGATCGAGACGTGGCTGCACGATTCGTTACAGCCATGCGGATAAGATGCCTGTCATCTCGACTGCTAGTGATACGAGGCCGTTGGGATCCAGCACGGCGTACCGTATGACCCTCCTGAACCCACCGATTCCATATTTTGCTAACAGTCATTGGATTTAGACCAACGCGAGCAGCAATGTCGCGATACGATAAACCGCAATCGCGATAGGCTACAATCCGACCTTTATCAAAGTCGGAAACGTGATGGTACGCATTTCTCATCCTCACACGAGGCATCACAACAACGTTTCACCAGGCAACGCCGGTCAACTGCTGTTTGTGTATGGGAAATCGGTTGGAAACTTTCATCATGTCAGCACGTTGTAGGTGTCGCCACCGGCGCCAACCTTGTGTGAATGCTCTGAAAAGCTAATCTTTTGCATATGACAGCATGTTCTTCCTGTCGGTTAAATTTCGCGTCTGTAGCACGTCATCTTCGTGGTGTAGCAATTTTAGTGGCCAGTAGTGTATTCGTTTCTGTGCGGGGCGCCAAGGACGTAACTATAGAGCGCCCAAACCAACACACTATCATCGTCATGGTCAGTACAAGGTGCTTGTATGAGACGGAAAAAGGCTCGGTCATTGTCCAGCTGCGATTCGGAGCGAAACCGTCGCCGGCCCTCGCCGCATCGAACCAAACCTCGCCTGCCGCCACAGCCGCCGCCACCACCCCTACTGATTCGCAGCACGAGGGGAGAGCGAGTCTCAATCGTACGATTTCCGCCTTAATAATGCTCCCTTCCTCGGGCGCTCTCAAAGAGCGCCCGGGCCGCCCCCAAATTGCTTCATTTGCTGCGCACGGGAAGTGAAACAATTCACCCCTTTCAGAGCTCCTCTGCTCCACCCCCTCGCGTTGCGTGAATTACGCAGCACACTGCTCTCGGCCCTTTGCTCGGCCCCCCTCCTCCGCATCCTTTTTCTTCTTCCTCATTCCCCAACCTTTTTTTTTTATTCCGAAATAAAATGTATGGCTCCTTTGGAAGCCCATTATGGCGAATCTTTATAAAAAGTACTTAACTGCACTCGTGGCATCGAATATGAGACTGGGGGCGTTCGTCCCCCATTGCCGCCGTTCCGTTCGGCACGGAAGCCTCTCCCCTCTGCTTTCAAAAGATTACTCATCAGCGAGCAGGATTACGTCCACCTGCAGTCTTAATTTAAATATTAAGTCGGGTAAAGGTGGGAAGGGAAGGTGGTAGTGAGGCGGGAGTGTTTTAATGGAAAATATTAAGAGCAAGGGTCAAGATTATTCCAAGATTACTTTGCTCGCGCATTTCCCGCTTCGCGCTTTGAAGCTGCAGCGACTTGTTAGTTCCCGGCAGTTGAGCTGAAGGAAAGCGGCTCTAAGTTGTACAATTAGTTGAGCCATTAAGCAATGAAATGCCTCGTGGGACGTAAATGAGCAGGCAGTGCGACGGGCGGAAATGGAATTTGAGTCATTATATTGTCTGCCGAAGCAGAACTGTTACTGTCGTGTATCAGTACAAACGGCCGAGATAATGATACGCGAATATTACACTGGTCGCACGTTTCTTTGACAGGACTTTTATTCCAGAAATTAGGTATTGACGTCATTGCCAGCCACAAAATTGTACAGGTCATGTTCAGAAGGTATAGAATAATTGCATACGTTGTTTCACTAATCAGACTGTTGATGACAGTGGTGAGGATGGATTTTGGGCGCTCAGCTGTGCGGTCATCAGCTTCTCTACAGTATATAAACATACAAATCTCGAGATATGAACGAAATTTTATTTACTTATTTATGCAACAGGTTAAATGTGTCCATACGAACCACAGACCAAACGAGGATAATGGAATGTAGTCGAATTAAATCGGGTGATGCTGCCGGAATCAGATAAGGAAATAAGACACATAAAGTAGTAAAGGAGATTTGTTATTTTGGGAGCAATATAACTGATGATGGTCGAAGTAGAGAGGATATAAAATGTAGACTGGCAATGGCAAGGAAAGCGTTTCTGAAGAAGAGAAATATGATGTAATAAACATTGATTTGTGTGAAGACCTGCCTCTTCATGCATGGCATTTTTATTTATTATCTGTGCTATTATTAACACTATTCGCAATAAACTCCGCTGACAGTATGCCGCTAAATGCACTTACGAAATTTTATCATAGTACGACTCAAAATTCAAGACATATGACCTCATAAACGCTGCAGCATTAATAGATTTATTCTTTACTGCTAAGACATTCCTATAATAGAGTAAACTTAAGGTAATCCCTGACAGTTGACACCGCTTTTAACATCTTTCAAATGTGAAGCGCAAACTAATGTAGGCGAAAACGGTAGCCGTCTATAGAGCTACGTAGAGGCTTTTCCAAAGAGACTTTTATAAACTCGCTTTGTAGACACGCAAAGCAGCTGTGCCCAGCATAAAGAAACTGTTTCATAATTTCAAAGTCATTTTGATGAATACATGGAAATGAATTTTATTAGATGCTACACAACAAATGCAGTTCAGTTTTTTGTTTTGGTTTCTGCCACAAAATTGGGAAAATGAATACCCAGGAAACGTCGGTTTTAACAGCTAGTAATTAATAAAACACGAAAAAGCTGTAGGACAGTATGCGAATAACACACTACAGAGAAAAGTTCTCATCTATCACGAAGAATTCGTGTATAAAGAGTGATTCTTTTTAAGGTTTAAAAAACCCCCGAAATGACTTAGATAACGCTGAGACAAGTGATTTAATATAAGAAGCACGGGGCCGAAAATAACGGGAAATACCCCAAAAGTGGATGAGAAATATTGAACATGCGACGTCACCAAATAACATACCTCGCATCACGTGCAGCCATTGGACTTGGGAATGAAGGGAAGACAGAGCGATACAATGGTTGCATTCAAGCAAACGGTGCCAATTCGGAACACCTTTTCTAAATAAGATCGTTTGTAAACGTAAAAATTACAAAATTATTTTCCCCCTGTAATCAAGCAAAGACTGTTCTTATTTTGGGTTTCTTTCCATTTCTCACTATTTCTTTCTTTATAGACATTACTTAGTAAAGAAAACGTATGACTCTTATTGGTAAAGACGCAACTCGGGAGATTATACTCCTCTACTTGTGGCGCAATACGTTAGGTGTTTGTTATACTACATTTTGCAATAAACCAAATGAGACCGCGAGACAGGTAAAAAAATAATAATATATCTTACCTCACTGTAAACACATAATTGCCAAATACAGTGAAAATAATACTGTCTGTAAGGCGCGAGATACGAACCCTGGGCCCGACACGCTGAAATCGCCCCCGTAGACCCGGAGTCACACCGACGTGAATCCTAGATTTGGGTTGGCATTATCAGATGCGACAGACCAACACGCTCAACTACTGCCACGCTGCGGCGAGATACGTCGTCTGGTGACGTCTGATGCTCAACAATTGTCATCCACTTTTTGGGTTATTTCCCGACATTTGCGATCCCACGTGCCTTAAAATACTTGTCTCAGAGCCATGTATGTCGCTTCGGATTGTTTTAATGGTTGATAAGAACCATCGTGCAGAACAGAAGTGTGCCACAGGGAAACCTTTCAGTTTCCATTTGAATACCTCGAGATTATTTCTCTCTTTTTTCCAGTTCTTCTGGAAGCCCACTGAAAACGGAAGCTGCCGAATAATGCACTTGTTTCTGTACAATGATTAAGAAAAGGATAACTAAGAGCATAACTAGCGTTCTTTGAATTAATCTTGCAGTTACTTCTGAATAAATCAATACTGTCAACGATCAATATCTGTTCTAACAAGACAATTAATGTGACGAATCAAGAGGAGTACATACTAGCAGCTTTCTTTAGATTGTCAAGCTATGTCTATTCAAGTAGTCTGCACTCACACCGGTGTCTTCGTAATTGAAGAAAACTGTAGAGTTCTTGAGACGCTACTTAATGCAAAAAGAATCATCACAATAAAAAGATGAAAAGTGCCTGTCGTTTATGAAAGGATGACTATTTAATAAAAAGTAGGAGCAGAGCCACCTGCACGGAGCTCATTGACTTACTTTCCCCGACACTTTAGGACAGAAGCCAGAAACATCAAAAAATTTTATAATGCTTGTTACGTTGTTTCCGCTTTCACTTAGGATGGTGAGCACTTCTTCAGCCAGCCTGAGGACTGCCATTACATCTACACATGAAACTCGTGCAGTAAAATATTCTGTATTCCACAAGATTCACATTTTGCAGATGGTGTCGCCGGGTGAGAAAACTGTGTGTCCAGCTAACATAATCGTTATGTCCGACAATGAGATTACTGCGTCTTAGAGTACGGCACAGCGAACCACAATGCCTCCTGTACGTGCTTCTCTATCGGTTGCATCATTTCCGCATCTCTCGACGTTTCCCGATATCTATCAAAGTACATCAGCTCTGCTTGCTTTTGTATCTGTTCTAAAGCACTTTGGACAGCCTGAATCAGTTTTGGCTTCTAGTGGAAACAATTGCTGTATAGAGTACGGGACATTGAGGGACTCAGAGCAGATGAGAAACTATCTACCGCAGTGCCTTCCTACCTGCTCCCGTGCTTTCAAATACTCCACATATCTCGGCATCATAATTTGTTAGAGATGAACTCTAATGACCCCATTAGAAAAAGCAATATGTTATGTGGACGTGTGTCCGGAAACGCTTACTTTCCATGTTAGAGCTCATTTTATTACTTCTCTTCAAATCACATTAATCATGGAATGGAAACACACAGCAACTGAACGTACCAGCGTGACTTCAAACACTTTGTTACAGGAAAGGTTCTAAATGTCCTCCGTTAGCGAGGATACATGCATGCACCCTCCGTCGCATGGAATCCCTGATGCGCTGATGCAGCCCTGGAGAATGGCGTATTGTATCACAGCCGTCTCTACATTTGGTACCGGGGTTGCGTAGACAAGAGCTTTCAAATGCCCCCCATAAATGAAAGTCAAGAGGGTTGAGGTCAGGAGAGCGTGGAGGCCACGGAATTGGTCCGCCTCTACCAATCCATCGGTCACCGGATGTGTTGTTGAGAAGCGTACGAACACTTCGACTGAAATGTGCAGGAGCTCCATCGTGCATGAACCACATGTTGTGTCGTACTTGTAAAGGCACATGTTCTAGCAGCACAGGTAGAGTATCCCGTATGAAATCATGATAACGTGATCCATTGAGCGTAGGTGGAAGAACATGGGGCCCAATCAAGACATCACCAACACTGCCTGCCCAAACGTTCACAGAAAATCTGTGTTGATGACGTGATTGCGCAATTGCGTGCGGATTCTCGTGCGTTCCATAAGTCCAATTTGGTACTAGTACCACACACATGAGCAGTGTTCTAGATGGGTCGCAGGAAGTTTTTATATGTAGTCTCCTACGTAGACTGATAGCGTTTCCCTAGTATACTAGCACTGAACCGCAGTATACCACCTGTTTTACCAATGACAGAGCCCGCGTGATCGTTCCACTTTATACCCTAAAAAACTCTTGTACACAGGTACCTGTAGGAGCCCATATATTCCAGCTGTGACTCACTGATATTATAGTCAGCGGATACTTCGTTCTTCATCGCTTTGTGAAGTTGATATTGCTTTTATTAAGCCACGACCGGTTTCGTTATAAATGAACATTATGAAGTAATAAAATGCATCGTGACTCAGAAAAGGGAAAGAGAAAAACCTAAAAGGCATATGCTACTCGTAGAACACGACGAGCACACTGAGATATTTCGTCACACAAGCATAGTCATCAATGTAAGCAGAGAACATATCATGCTGCGCTTTATTAGACTCTTCAGGTAAGGCCGCTCAACGAAATAGTTAATCATACGAACAAACCGCTTGGGATGTACCGCGGGCGATATATATATACATGTAAAACAGTAAGTAGCTGTGATTAAACAAACTGATCGTAACTGATAGGTATAAAAAATACTACAAAATGTCATGTCGTCTTTACATACGTACAACAACTGAGCTACTGAACTGTATAGCTTCAGTGCCAGTTGCTAATAAGAACGAAGTGTCTGTCGCATACTGTCTCTTGGAGGTCTGCTTCCATTGCTATCAGGAAGAGGTGGAATAAAGAATGCGAGAAACGATGAGTTCTCTAATTAACACTTACAACGAGGCAGTGATACGCTCTGTATCTAAATTCATATTTTAATCCTAACATAAACGGTTCTGTTGGGAGACGGCAGACAGAGGGCTAATGTGGTGAGTTTTAAGTACCCAACAGTCAAGGCTGATGTTTTCGTACCGTTTTCCGAATTCCAGGTAGGCTAAGTGCAAGACGCAAAATATTTATTGTCGCTGATTTTAATGAGGATCAGACTCCAGTTCACCTCTGTCGATAAATATCAAAGCATACAGTCATTTCAACAAGAAAGTATACGCCGTTATCTGTGTGAAATAAGATAACTATTATAAATATGGCCGGCCGTGGTGGCCGAGCACTTCTAGGCGCTACAGTCTAGAACCGCGCGACCGCTACGGTCGCAGGTTCGAATCCTGCCTCGGGCATGGATGTGTGTGATGTCCTTAGGTTAGTTAGGTTTAAGTAGTTCGAAGTTCTAGGGGACTGATGACCTTAGAAGTTAAGTCCCATAGTGCTCAGATCCATTTGAACCATTATAAATACACTCCTGAAAATTGAAATAAGAACACCGTGAATTCATTGTCCCAGGAAGGGGAAACTTTATTGACACATTCCTGGGGTCAGATACATAACATGATCACACTGACAGAACCACAGGCACATAGACACAGGCAACAGAGCATGCACAATGTCGGCACTGGTACAGTGTATATCCACCTTTCGCAGCAATGCAGGCTGCTATTCTCCCATGGAGACGATCGTAGAGATGCTGGATGTAGTCCTGTGGAACGGCTTGCCATGCCATTTCCACCTGGCGCCTCAGTTGGACCAGCGTTCGTGCTGGACGTGCAGACCGCGTGAGACGACGCTTCATCCAGTCCCAAACATGCTCAATGGGGGACAGATCCGGAGATCCTGCTGGCCAGGGTAGTTGACTTACACCTTCTAGAGCACGTTGGGTGGCACGGGATACATGCGGACGTGCATTGTCCTGTTGGAACAGCAAGTGCCCTTGCCGGTCTAGGAATGGTAGAACGATGGGTTCGATGACGGTTTGGATGTACCGTTCACTATTCAGTGTCCCCTCGACGATCACCAGTGGTGTACGGCCAGTGTAGGAGATCGCTCCCCACACCATGATGCCGGGTGTTGGCCCTGTGTGCCTCGGTCGTATGCAGTCCTGATTGTGGCGCTCACCTGCACGGCGCCAAACACGCATACGACCATCATTGGCACCAAGGCAGAAGCGACTCTCATCGCTGAAGACGACACGTCTCCATTCGTCCCTCCATTCACGCCTGTCGCGACACCACTGGAGGCGGGCTGCACGATGTTGGGGCGTGAGCGGAAGACGGCCTAACGGTGTGCGGGACCGTAGCCCAGCTTCATGGAGACGGTTGCGAATGGTCCTCGCCGATACCCCAGGAGCAACAGTGTCCCTAATTTGCTGGGACGTGGCGCTGCGGTCCCCTATGGCACTGCGTAGGATCCTACGGTCTTGGCGTGCATCCGTGCGTCGCTGCGGTCCGGTCCCAGGTCGACGGGCACGTGCAACTTCCGCCGACCACTGGCGACAACATCGATGTACTGTGATGACCTCACGCCCCACGTGTTGAGCAATTCGGCGGTACGTCCACCCGGCCTCCCGCATGCCCACTATACGCCCTCGCTCAAAGTCCGTCAACTGCACATACGGTTCACGTCCACGCTGTCGCGGCATGCTACCAGTGTTAAAGACTGCGATGGAGCTCCGTATGCCACGGCAAACTGGCTGACACTGACGGCGGCGGTGCACAAATGCTGCGCAGCTAGCGCCATTCGACGGCCAACACCGCGGTTCCTGGTGTGTCCGCTGTGCCGTGCGTGTGATCATTGCTTGTACAGCCCTCTCGCAGTGTCCGGAGCAAGTATGGTGGGTCTGACACACCGGTGTCAATGTGTTCTTTTTTCCATTTCCAGGAGTGTATGTGTTTGTATGAAAATAAATGATATTACAAAAATGGCTCTGGGCACTATGGGACTTAACTTCTGAGGTCATCAGTCCCCTAGAACTTACAACTACTTAAAACTAACTAACCTAAGGACATCACACACGTCCAGGCCCGAGGCAGGATTCGAACCTGCGACCGTAGAGGAACGATATTACAAATTGCACAATTACCTAATAGTTAATCTAATCGCACCATCATCGATTATTGCTTGATACCTTTTTGGTATGGTTTTCACGAGATTTTCTGCATATTCTCTCGGTAACAATCTCCAAATCGTCCTGATTATATATGACAGCTGCTTCGAAGTATTGGCTTTTTTAATTTACGATAGATCATTTGCGATCGGTTTTAGATCCGGAGACATTGAAGACCAATCCATCGTGGGCAGCCCATTTTCTTGTTTCCACGCTGTGCAGAGACGGCTGCGATGTTTCGGTTCATTATCCTCTAAAAGGACCCCGTTTGCCTCTTTCGAAGCAAATAGCTTCTAAGCGGACCTCAGAAGGAGTTTTGATAACTACTGTACATTTTTTTAGCGTTTAAATTGGCTATAAATAACTGCAGATAGCCAAAACTGCCATCGACAAAACAAAATATACTATGCAAAAACACGTCCATTGCAGATTCGAGCCTACTACCAGAGATTTCGCTGTGGACGTTACATTTAACATTATGGAGTACACTTTCTTGTGGAAAACATACCTACCTTCCGACAACTGATTTGGATCTTATTTTGTGTAACGAATTGAGCCGTGGTAAAAATTGCTGTTTTGAAGAGCGCGCCGCAGCGTGTAGTGTGAAGCAGTCGCCATCCGTTTCTAGCGGTGGCGCCGCTGTGGCAATCGCAGCTTTGATGGGAAATGGGAAAGGTTGCCTGTTCACGTGCATTTAAGGGGCGCTATGAGCTCGCCAGGGACAGTCTGGGTCAGTCTCTCGTGCCCAGCTTGCTAGTCTGTCTCTCGTCCGCATTTGTTAGACAGCTAGTGCCTGTATTTCGGAGTGCTAGTATGTCTGTCCTTCGGATCAACCTTTAAAGCCAGCAAAATACTTTGCACTACGCCAGTAAGTGAACTCAGCGAGTGGTCGCCCGGTCGGGGCTTAGTTCCTACATATGAGTCTGCGCGTTTGGCCGCCAGTCTGCTCGAGTTTGCTCAGGCAATGGTCATTGGCGGTTGGATCGATCGGTTGGTAGGTCGCGCACTGAGACACAAGATGACTTGTCCGTCTTGAGCGTCGGCGCATGTGAGATCGCCACGTGAATCCAGTGGGCCGCGCCGTATAGCGAGGGGTAGTGACTTCGCGGTCGACAGGAGAGTAACAGGAGTCAACCCACGACATCGGTCTGGCCGGTGCTAGCTGCGACGCCGTGAGACTGGAGATCGGCGCGCCTTCCTGCGTCCGTTGAAGCGGCTGACAGCGGACGGTTCGCGATAGCGATTTGCGGGGGTGCTGCGCCAGGTCTTATCGAGAAATCGCAGTTTATTAGAAGTTAAGTGATTGGTGATATCTTGTTTCATTTACTCTTGTTAAATTCTGCTTGTTTTCTTGGTGAGCTTACCAGGCGTTTGCTTTGGGGTCGCCACACCAATCTTCTCCGTTGTTTATAAATTGGGTGGTCCGTTTTTCCCTTGTGGAATAGGGGCGGGTTAGAGCAACCTGCGGTTCGGGTTGTTCGGTAATCTCCTATCAATCTACTGAACGTTAGTAGCTGCCTCTGTCATGTTTGTTGGATTTGGTGTGTTAACGAATTTATTACTTGCAGTGTAACGGCCTAATACCTGAAATATGTTTTGATCTTTGGTAACTTTGATATTATTGCCTATTGTTTGGCCAACCTTGTAGAATTTTATATAAGATTCCATTTGACGGGCTTTTATTTAAATGATTATTTTAGTATATAAAGTTGCCACCCTTTCATCGTAAGACCTTTCTTAGAAGTTAAAATCAAGTTGCACGTTCGGTGGCAAGGTTAATATTTTAATTGTTAGTGTTTTGTACCATTTCCATCCCTCCTACGGGGGGGGGGGGGTGCATAGTTTGTGTGCGTGTGTAAATTGTTAAAACTCTTAGTTTAAAGTTATCTGGTGTGTTGCAGATTTCCACCAGTGTAGTGTTTCAGAGGCTGTTCTGAGCGGTCGCAACTACGGCCGTGTCAAAAGGGAGCGACAAGGTTCTCTGCCCGAAAGCTCATACAGTCAAAACTTGTTTCTTTCTGCCTCTGAATAAATTGTAACTTTGATATTTAGAGGGTGCTTTCTGATTATAATTTTAAATCTGTTTCTTTTAAAAAAATGCTTTTAGGCACTATTAAAGGGAATAAAATTCCCATTTGTTAAAAGAAATTTGATTATGATTTCATCAGTTACTCCCTGGCAACTACTTAAATGCTTACATAATGTGATTAAACGTGTTAATGTTCTTGATGAATCACTAGTAAATAAAATAAATTCTCAAGAATATTCTTTGAAAATAAATCACGGTTCACGAATATTGCAACTTTTTTTGTTTCAGATCGAACCTACGGGCAAGTAGGTCGGCATTTACACGCTGGATGGCTGTGCACAGGTTCTTTGTACTTGGTCTTAGCAATAACCGAAGTGTGAGAGATACAATGCGACAAAAGAGTGACAACTTCATGGAGGTGTGTTCCGCTTATGCAACTAAATGAAAGGCAGTTTTTTTGCCATACGCGTTTCGCTTCTTTTATTTTTGAAGCATCTTGACACAGTAACTCATTGTAACTACTAAATAATATATTTATTATACGCATAAAGAGAAACATGTATTATAGGCCACTGAAAATCTTCATAAATAACAGAAGCGAAACGCATATGGCAAAAAAACAAACCACCTTTCATTTAGTTGCATAGGCGGAACACACCTCCATGAATTATGAAGCAACTAAGGAGCGACGGGAAACGAAACAATGGAAGTAGGTACCTCATTAACATATAACGAGAATAGCAGTGGACCGTGTACCGATCCTTGTGAGACCTCTGATACTACATACACTGCACTCCGTAAGTTTGGAAACACCATGCTGCATAGTACAATGGAGCAAGATGGGAGTTATCTATGTGAGTTATAGGTTAGGATACGGAATAGCAAGCTCAAATAACGGTTAATAATGACACGTACAGATTGTACACTTAATTATTGTACATGTACGTACACATGGAACATACTAGTATTGCTCCGTTTTATGTAAACCGACGTTACCTGTCCAAGCAGTTCTACTGAACATGCCTGGTGGCGCGGGTAGACCACGTTTGCATAAAGGTATAACACGCCGCGAAAGTAATTGAAAATAGCCCCAAAGTGACAGATTCCTTCTGAATCACGGGTAATGATAATCACTTTGCACCAAGAAGGTAATAGTGTCCAACAAATAGCAAAGAAACTGATGATTTCCAACAGCGGAGTTGCCAAAACCATACACCGCCATCGAGAAACAGGCTCCTATGGAGATCGTCCTCGCGCAGGAGCACCCAGGAAAATATCAGAGCGCCAGGAAAAGTATTTGGTAGTGACCAGTAAACGTAACAGTTTAAAAACTGTCCGTAATTGACTGCTGAACTAAACGCAGCGAGGGACACACCGGTGAGTGAGTCAACAGTGAGACGACGCCTGGCAGACAACAACCTCCGGGGTTATGTAGCAACAAGGAAACAACTGTTGTACCTTGTTAACAAAACGAAAAGACTTCAATGGGCTAAGAAGACACACCAACATTGGACAGCGGGGGATCGGAAAAGAGTCTTACTCACTGATGAATCCAAGTTCGAAATGTCTGGAAGCAAACGCCGTCAATTTGTTCGCTGTTCACCCAATGAACGTTTGAATCCTCAGTATTTCCAACTGTAAAGCATGGAGGGTTTTTTTGATGTTATGGGGATCCTTTGAAGGGAAAAAAGTCGTAGATTGGGTAAAAATAGATAGAAAATTATTATCATGCCATTCTTCAGTGACATGCTAAGACATCTGGTTTGCGTCTGATTGGTAAAGGGTTTGTCTTGCAGCAAGACAACGACCCGAAACATACGTCTCGCTTGTGTCAGAAGTATGTGAAGAGACTAGAGGTTCGTAAAATATTAAAAAGCATAGAATGATAGCCCCAATCCTCTGATTGTAACCCAATCGAGCTGCTATGCGATGAATTGGACAGGAGGATCCGAAAACGGGAAATCATGAGTGGGTCACAATTGTGGGAGATCCTGCAGCAAGAATGGAGATTAATTCCAACTCAAACCTTGGCAAAACTGACGCAGCGCATGCCGAGAGTGTGCAAGGCAGTGATGAAAGCAAAGGGTGGCTATTTTGAGGAATTTAAAATTTAATTGTTGCATTTTTCTGTGTATTATTTGAGCTTAATAAACATTTGGGAAACAACAAAATGCATTTTATACTGAATTTCCTTTCCATTATCTATAATTACTAGGTGTTTCCATACTTATGGAGGGTAGTGTACCTCCATTGTGTTATGTGCTCGTCTCGTTCCGATAGGCTGTTAGCATCTGAAGAACGTGGGAGTGTACTGCTCCGGCCATCCAGAAATCCAGTACATCATGTGTTGATGTATTGGTATGCAACTGGGGCGTCTGAGAGATTCTTCGGCTCTCAGGCGTCACGTAGAAACAGGCGTATGTCCGGAATCTCCCTGGAACACTACGCGGCGTAAACAGCGGAAGCTCTAATGAAGTGTCTGCCGCG
The DNA here is from genome assembly GCF_023898315.1 of Schistocerca nitens. Taxonomy (NCBI): domain Eukaryota; kingdom Metazoa; phylum Arthropoda; class Insecta; order Orthoptera; family Acrididae; genus Schistocerca; species Schistocerca nitens. The sequence goes on along the minus strand of NC_064614.1, from coordinate 1,084,772,745 downwards.
GCAGCACGACATTCTTCAAATAGTTGTGTGGGCTTAAAGCGAAAGGAGCGAGCGCTAATGGATCCACCAAGCTCAAAGTTTCCTCTGCAGCACGAGTTCCCGTCAGCTGTCGTCCCCTCCAGCTCTGTGGCGAATCAATGGCTATCCTGGCCGGACGGCTCCGTTTCCATTTGGTGCCATCTGTGACGTAAGATGATGCTTCTGCAATCTCAATACGAGGTCACAAAACAGAGTGAAACGTAAAACAGGTGCAGATCTGGGTGTGACACACAAACTGATGTCTGAAACATGATATGGAGAGCAGCTGATGAATCATACTAAATGAGGCCCAGGAGGAGACTCCTAGGTATCTGTTCGATGGCGTGGATATGTAGGTAGCTAACAAACTCAGATGGTGCAAATACATGGCTGAGTTAGCTAAAATGCTCAGTTCTGCTTTCTTCGGGCTTGGACATTTCTCTCATTGTGTTGACATGCAGACTGCTTTGCTGGTATTCTTACCATGTTTTCATTCAATAACCTAGTGTGGCTCAATCTTTTGGAACAATGAGGCTGGAGTAAATAATGTATTCAATCTACAGAAGCTTTCAGTAAAGACATAGGTAAATCGATAACGACTATCTTATAGACACCTATGTGATTTTCGGCTTTCCCGGTATGCAATGAGTTGGAAACGTTCTCGGATATTTAACCGGGTGAACGGCAACACCTGGCTGAATACTTGAAAACGTTTCCAAATTACAGAAGCATCTTCAGGGAGCTAGGAACTCTTACCATTACGTGCCAATATATTTACTCCCTGGAGGTGTTCTTGACTGATAACATGAGTAAATTTAGAATGAATTGTGCACTTTGCAATCAAAATACTAAAAGTGCAACTGATATACTTGAAGATCAGATGTTCCTACCTCGGGTTCAATATGGACTCATGTCTGCAACATGGCCGGTAGTTAGCAGGCAGAAACTTGAAAGTACCCAGATTTTCAAAAACAAAGTATTCTTATTAGCCATCCTATCCATAATTCATCAGAATGTCTACACTCTAGGTTGCGAATGCCGCGTAACTGCAGTATTCATGTTGAACAGGTATCGAATTTTTTAGTATACAGGGTGAGACATCTGAAACTGTTTTTTGAAAATATCTGGGATTAAAAAAGGGTTGCAATGAAACCTGTTCGTCTATGACGGGGACATCCAGTAACACCAGATTCGACCTTCCCCTCTGCCCCATTCCCAGGGGCGAGAGGAGTGTCAACTTTGAAATATTGAATAGGAGCTTCTTTTTTATTGTGGATACGGATTGTCCGGGAAAAATACGTAACGTTCCTATTCAACACATTTTTCATTGCGTGATAGATGGCTGTGTAATAAAAAAAATGGATTAGAAACCCTTGAAAACGATAATATTTCGAGAAATACACGTCAGATTAGGGGCCCAGGAGGCCAGAAAGGCAGTTATTCAAGGATGTTTGACGAGAAAACTGTTTTTATAGCAAGAAAATAAATTAGTTCTCGGCAATCAAAAGGTTCAGAAATTGTTCAAAGAAGTGTTTTGCTCGTACTGCATGAACACAAATTCCATCCACATCATTTATCGTTGCATCAAGAAATACACGACGACGACGTTCAAAATCACTGGAAGGTTTGCAATTGGATGCAGCAAGAGCTTCAGTCTATGATGATTTTATTTCACGGATGCGACCATCATGATGCTGTAAACAGAACCTGGATTCATCTGAAAAAATGACGTTTTGCCATTCGTGCACCCAGGTTCGTCGTTGAGTTCACCATCGCAAGCGCTCCTGTCTGTGATGCAGCGTCAAGGGTAACCGCAGCCATGGTCTCCGAGCTGATAGTCCATGCTGCTGCAAACGACGTCGAACTGTTCGTGCAGATGTTTGTTTTCTTGCAAACGTCCCCCATCTGTTGACTCATGGATCGAGACGTGGCTGCACGATCCGTTACTGCCATGCGGATAAGATGCCTGTCATCTCGACTGCTAGTGATACGAGGCCGTTGGGATCCTGCACGGCGTTCCGTATTACCCTCCTGAACCCACCGATTCGATATTCTGCTAACAGTCTTTGCATCTCGATCAACGCGAGCAGCAATGTCGCGATACAATAAACCGCAATCGCGATAGGCTACAATCCGACCTTTATCAAAGTCGGAAACGTGATGGTACGCATTTCTCCTCCTTGCGCGAGGCATCACAACAACGTTTCACCAGGCAACGCCGGCCAACTGCTGTTTGTGTATGAGAGATCGGTTGGCAATTTTCCTCATGTCAGCACGTTGTAGGTGTTCCCACCGGCGCCAGCCGTGTGTGAATGCTCTGAAAAGCTAATCATTTGCATATCACACAGCATCTTCTTCCTGTCGGTTAAATTTCGCGTCTGTAGCACGTCATCTTCGTAGTGTAGCAATTTTAATTGCCAGTAGTCTAGTTGCCAGTGGTGGAAGGGAAAGGTCGTCAGCTTTTCTGCAGCTGCCACGTTCTCTCACACGCTGGCTGGAGTCCCAACAGCAGAAGCGTAGGCGCTGATGTGTGTGGTATCGCGGACGCGAGCACTCACACTGATTGCCGGTGTTAACCACAGGGTGTGTCGCAAAGCAGAGAGATTGCGCTGCTCTGCCCTGCAGTCTGCCCGGAAATACATTCGCGTGATCACTTGCTACGAGGCCATGCAAGCGAACTTTCAGGCTGCTAATATAAACGTATGGAAAGCTATGGCGGAAATTTCAACAAATCCAGTAGCAAGACCTTACCCGCCTGTTGTTCAAACGATCAACAAAAAAAATTTAATGATAGTAATCTGTCACTCTAACTGATATTACTTGGATTCTGTTCTTCTTTTATTTTTCCTTCTTTCGGTGGTCCACACTTTCGGCTATGTAGCAATTTTCAGGTGTCTGAAATACGAGTACATAGAGTCCGCGCAGGATACAGCGGCCAAAATGCAGTGACTAGTTTTCGTCCACAACACTGGCTGAGTTGATTCGTTTGTTCGGAAGCGGAAACCGCCAAGGCTTTGCCGCCTTGCGGCCGGTCAGCGATAACACAATCGAGATGCATGCCCTGCAATCCTCCTGAAATTTTACGGTAACTATTCGGTAAAAAAAAAAAAAAAATCACTTTTGCTTTACTTATAGCTTTATTTGCCAGGTTCATGATGATGGGCCCATCATTTCCTTAATGGCCACCGTTACTGTGATATTTACGTGGAAGTAAGACACTTCGTGAAATTCTAAGAAGTTTTCGAAGAAAAAGAGGGGTCGCTATGATTTTTCGTTTGGTACATATTACATAGTATGTTGCTGCGTATGAAATTTTAGCTAACATATTGAATTTTCCATTAGATTTTGGTCAACAATTTCGAGAAAATTGATTTGACGTAGCACATTCATTCTGATTTAGCAGTGCCAACGGTAGAGCTAGAGTGAAGTATTCACAACATTCCTCACATTTCATGAACGGTTGCAGATATGAAAATGAGATTCTGGCAAAAGATAGCACTCCAAGAGGAGAGTATTTTACCGTATCATTATTATATCGAACTTCATTATCTACCCAATTATTCCAGTAACTGCCGGCCGCGGTGGTCTCGCGCTTCTAGGCGCGCAGTCCGGAACCGTGCGACCGCTACGGTCGCAGGTTCGAATCCTGCCTCTGGCATGGATGTGTGTGATGTCCTTAGGTTAGTTAGGTTTAAGTAGTTCTAAGTTCTAGGGGACTGATGACCACAGCAGTTGAGTCCCATAGTGCTCAGAGCCATTCCAGTAACTACAGACTTTTTCGATCAAAGAATGTAATTTTTGAGGGTTATCGATAGCTGGTGAAACGAGAAATGGTATGGGCTTTGGAACAACTTAAGTGAAGACATTCCTCACTTAATGAATCACTGTTTCAGAATACTCTCGCAATTGTGATTGCACAACATGTTAGTGAGGTGAGACTGTGCAAACTCCATTGGGTTTGAGAAAAGAAGCGAAGCTTAACATGAAAACCAGAGAAATGTGCAGGTTTTACTTCAAACTCGCCGCCCATGACGCTTCTCTGAAAGTTAGAAATGGTTACCATACAGTAACGAGAATTGTGGCACTGTAAGTAATGACTGAAGACAGTGTGTTATCATTAACTACTGTAATAATAATCGTTATCTCAGCGCGTTATGCAAGAGTTTTGTCTTCTTTAGAGAACGAAATGCTACGAGGTTCGAAAGGATGGCAAACTGGATTAGGTAGTGGTGGTTGGCGATTTACGAACTGCAGACAAGGCGAGGGCTAGGTGGGCGCCGCGGATATTTGCGTGGGTGTTTGCCGCGGCAGTAACTGCGTCCGCGGCTCGGCTTGCACGTAATATCCTGTATTGCGTGGCCTCCATTATAAATTAATTCGGGAATAACCTTGGGGAGGATATAATGGCAGATGGGCGCGCTGCGTTAATTTCCCGTCTCATGTCGCAGGAGATTAGGGAGGCGGAGAGGCGGGCTCGGTCCCAGAGGCGCGTCGTGTCGGGTGGCGCGCCTCTTCCAGCTCGCGATCCAGCTCCAGCTCGCGACCTACGATGAGGATCTGCTTCTCCAGTACTCCACAGTCAAATGTTTCCAAACTCACTGAAATTTTCCATGCCCTTCGCTAGCCATTTCCGGTACACAATACTACAGTTAGAAAAATGGCTAATTAACCCTTTCGTGTTTAACCGTTCGGTGGGCGCGCATGCGGCAGATAGCCGTAAGATTTAGTTTTCTGTTAGTATCACAGATAGCGTTACAATTAAGTCCACGTCCAGATGCGGATTTGTTGTTCTCAACGGATGTCACCACTTGCTACATTTGCGCGATGCATACTTTCAGCAGTTTGGTCGCTATTGTTCTTTGAAACGTGAGTGTTGCGTTTGCGGTGTGTTAGCCGCTACGCGCCTTGTGATGTAAGAATTTCCTACACTTGTGTTTTTCTTTCGCCTCAAGTCAATCTTTCTTTTATATTAGTATATAAAGATTCTTCGAATCGAATCACACTTCACATATGTAATTTTCATTACTTTTTACAGTCTTGGATATTGATTTGCTACAATATATTACTTTTACAAGAACATGTGTTTCATTAGATGGAAATGGAGAAAAAGAAAGCATTTGACAGGCACCCTCTAATTGTGCGTCCTGAAGAAAAAAAATGGCTCTGAGCACTATGCGACTTAACTTCTGAGGTCATCAGTCGCCTAGAACTCAGAACTAATTAAACCTAACTAACCTAAGAACATAACACACATCCATGCCCGAGGCAGGATTCGAACCTGCGACCGTAGCGGTCGCTCGGTTCCAGACTGTAGCGCCCAGAACCGCACGGCCACTCCGGCCGGCTTGCGTCCTGAAGACTATGAGAAAGTACTGTGAGAATTGTCAGAAGAAGAATTACAAGAATTGTCAGATGCATGTGAATCTCAGTCGGAAGAGGACGTTACTGAAGAAGAAAACCATAGCAGTGACTCCGAACAATCAACAGAGGAAGCAGATGACCAGCTGGTTGAAGAGGGGAGACAACAAACAGAGGATTACCGATTTTACGTAGGAAAAGATGAAGCTATTTGGATAAGTGAACCGCTTCCTTCTTCTTCTCAAACCAAGGCCAAGAACATACTAAAAGTTTTTCCAGGTCCAAAAGCAAGTGCTGAAATTACGGAAAAAGGAATTGCTGCATTTTACCTGTCTATTACTGATGAGATGATTATTTTTCCTTAGGTTAAAAATTTAAAACTAATTGCGCTGCAAAAGCCGCAACGCGCCCACTCATGGAAGTATGAACGGCGCGCCCACCGAAGGGTTAAAATTCATTTTACACTTGGTGAATCAGCTCCAACTTTCTCCGCAGATATTTAGGACGTAAAAGGCACTATCGACACCTTGATTTCGCAGAACTGAACTGTAGGCAGCGATGGGTATTTGCAGCCAATATGCAGATTTTGAGACGTTGACGAAAGTGCAGTTATTTACGACGGTTAAAAATTTTAAATGGAGGAATGCCTGTTGATACAAAAATCGTAAAGGTAATGTAAATGAGAAGGTCTATGGTGTTTGCTGCAGGAAGCTAGAGCAGTTACTTAAGAGTTATCATAGCGTGAACAATGTAGACACCGACAGCTGTTTGTTCTATATTATTGTTTAGATACTAGGTGACCATGGTGTGTTTGTTTACATTGTGATGCATTGCGACAGTATTGTGCTAGAGAACGTAGTGAGACCTGCTTGGAAGACGGTATTTCGCAATAAGAGAAAAGCAGACATGTTGAATGTAGAAAGTATGCATTTCGTTCGTGTACTGTGTACGCTAGAAGATATTCCAGTAGACGCCGACCTCTCAAGACAATTACAGATGCAGGTTCCACTGAAATGCCAGAACTTGTGCATGGCAGACTGCAGTCTTGTACTAACGCTGGTGGTGGTCATTTTGAGCACAGGCTTTGACGGTACATTGGTTCTTTACTTGTCTGGCCCCATAGAGGTACTGCATTTACCTTTGTCCTAGGCAATGTTCTGTTTAGCAACACGAGAACTCTGGAGACGTGTTAACATCTGCATAGGGCTACATATACACATCCAGGTGAAATTCGCATTCGTTTGTGCTACCACATGGAACAAACAACTGTCCGTGCTTCTCATGTTCAAACTACGATCTTTCGTAAAGTACTTTCTGTAGACTCCAGCGGCATACACCACTGACGTTCTGCTTTAGTCTAGTTTGATTGTGGTTCTGTTAATACGCATAGTTCCATAGAAATATTTCTACAATTTTGAAAATAAACACACATTTAAAACTCGTAACGCTCTTTCAATGGGCTGCGTAGGTGGATCCCTGCCTACCATTCCCATCTGTGTAATGGCATACCAATAGCGCTCTCCGTTATCGAAATATCTGCGGTGCAAGTTTCAGATGATTCATCCTGTGTATAGTCTATTTGAAAAACGAAAAGGTCTAAACCTGCAATGGCCAGTAATACACTTTCATCACCAAAGAATTTTAAGTTGGTCGAATCTGAAAAATAATAAGGTGGAAAACATACATCCGACAAACCTAAATCAATCCACTGTGACAAAACAAAACACCTACAGCCATCCTTATGATTTTATTTTAATTTGTTGCAACCAGTTACTGCTCTTCAATGCGCCGCCTTCAGACCTGTGTGCATACGACAGCAACGATAGCATTATCAACTTATCAATCAAGTTACATAGAAACAGATTAAATATAGAATGAGAAACAATGGGTCGACTCTGCAAGTGAATTTACACCGAACATTTGGCAGAACGAACAGATACATCCCCTGTTACATATCTGAAATATACCATAATGATTTTCCACTCAATACATTGTACAATTATACTACCTATTAAAAACTTCTTTAAATAACTATTCATGATTTTTATTGGCCAGTCGGCCGTACATTATCTGCACAACCCTGAAATAACCTACTGAAAGACAAAATAACTGTAGAGGTGATTAATGGAGGAAAAATGGTTCAAATGGCTCTGAGCACTATGGGACTTAACTGCTGAGGTCATCAGTCCCCTAGAACTTAGAACTACTAAAACCTAACTAACCTGCGGACATCACACACATCCATGCCCGAGACAGGATTCGAACCTGCGACCGTATCGGTCGGGCGGTTCCAGACTGAGGCACCTAGAACCGCTCGGCCACACAGGCCGGCACATATGAGTACTTTTTGAGCGGTGCGCTACTCAGCAAGCTTTTCTTGCAATTCTTCGTTTATATGTGCTGTTCTTAGCTTCTATCAATCGATCGATATAAGCTCTTCTGCATTTTCTTTACTTGCACAATGAGGCGCTTTCGAGTCTTTGGGGAATGAGTTTGTCCTTAGACCAATGGGAAACCATTGTGGTTTAGAAGTCCCGACGCCGTCTTGGATTGAAATAAAATGATCGATCAAAAAGTTTTCGTTTGAAGGCCACACAGTCCAGAATCGGTATGCCAATCACGCAAAATCTCCGTGAGCACTGAGACAATCATCCCACAGACGCACCAAGTCGAAGCTACACATTTGGTAAAACATCATGTCCTGTTGCATGAAGACGTCCTTGACTGCCTACTGCACATCTTCGTCCGACAGGAATCGTCCACCCTTCAAGGCCATGTTTAAGTGGTCGAAGGCGTTATAATTGCAGAGATCAGAACTATGGGGCAGGAGCCTGACTGTCTTACTTGAGTTGGCTGGCCTGCCACATAGACCGGTGTCTTGTGTCGAATCGCGACCAGCACGGAACTTGGTACACCATTCCACAAAGCTGATTTTCGACAGACATGCAGCCCTATAAACATTATACTCTCTCGGATGTGTGTCTACTGGCGTTTGTCCTTCATCAAACAAGGAAAGAATAACATCACGTTGGTTCTGTTTGGACTCATTTGGTAATAAAGTCGACATAGTTTACGTTTCCGCATTTAGAGCACGCCAGAAAGACACGAATGACATACTAATCCCTTTACTTCATTTCTTTCTTTCACTTGGGCCTTTGTCCCGCAATGGTCGCAGGGTCGCCGTGGTTACAACGGAATTGGCAAGGTTGTAAGTAGTCTGTCTAGTTTTTTTATTGGTAACGCCACATAGCGCTCTTTATGAAAATCACTGGGTATGCTGTGTGCAGTCTGTGGCTGGTTTGCATTGTTGTAATATTCGCCATTGTAGTGTTGGGCAGCTGGATGTGAACAGAGCGTAGCGTTGCACAGTTGGAGGTGAGCCGCCAGCAGTGGTGGATGTGGGGAGAGAGATGGCGGAGTTTTGAAATTTGTAATACTGGATATCATGAAGTGCTATATATATTATGACTATTAAGGTAAATACATTGTTTGTTCTCTATCAAAATCTTTCATTTGCTAACTATGCCTATCAGTAGTTAGTGCCTTCAGTAGTTTGAATCTTTTATTTAGCTGGCAGTAGTGGCGCTCGCTGTATTGCAGTAGTTCGAGTAACGAAGATTTTTGGTGAGGTAAGTGATTTGTGAAAGGTATAGGTTAATGTTAGTCAGGGCCATTCTTTTGTAGAGATTTTTGAAAGTCAGATTGCGTTGCGCTAAAAATATTGTGTGTCAGTTTAAGCACAGTCCTGTATAATTGTTCAAAGGGGACGTTTCAAGGTTAATGGAAAGGGGTGGCTGGATGCCCTTCCTGACGCCACCCCATACCCCCCCCCCCCCCCAAGGATGGAATCAGTGTACCCCAGCCGTCTGCGTCTAGTGTAAACCATGAAATAGTGCGGAAGTGTTACAGATGTCTGCGTGTCGTGCAACTGAGGCGGTATATGGGGACCAACCCTGTATTCACCTAGCGGGATGTGAAAAACCGCCTAAAAGCCACATCCAGGCTGGCCGACGCACCGGCCCACGTCGTTAATCCGCCAGGCGGATTCGATCCGGGGCCGGCGCGCCTACCCGAGTCCAGGAAACAGCGCATTAGCACTCTCGGCTAACCTGGCGGGTCTAATCCCTTGACTACATATCAATGCTTATTTACTGGTGTCTGGATCGCACTACGTTGCATATGCGCTGCAGCAACGCCCTAAAAATGAAACCTTTGCATCGCTCCTTGTAGTATTCCTGTTCTGTGTTCTGATGTCGAGGAGACCTGCTCCGTACCCCGACTTGGGATGAAGACAGCGTTTCTCTAGTGGCGATACGTGCTGGAGCAGAGATTCTATAATAACGAAAGGAGCGGGTGCGATAGTTTCAATCACTTGCCGTGGTTAATCTTTGGTGAGGTGGTTACGATATTTCGGCACTGCTTGTTCACGATTACTCCGCGATTAAGTATTCTTCCGCGTGATGAGATGAAAACTCGTTGTTGCTCCAACATGATTGAACTGAAGCTGATTATGAATTAGTATACTACCTTTTCAATTCGTCATGGTACAGATTCAAAGTTGTCATCATCTTTCAAATTATCGAAGAGTTATTCCTTTGCATGAACTCATGTACTGGGAACGTATTATTCCGATTACTCGTTGTAAAACTGAACTGTATATCTGCTGCCTTGAGGACCCATGTGAGTTTGTAAATCAGTTACTTGAATATGGTAAAAAAAAGATATGCTTATTAACTAACTTCATCCTCAATTATTTCCGTTCAAACCATATCATTATTTGTTTGTCATGGTGACACGTTGCATGAACCGCCACCTTTTTGTATCTCGTGGATTCGCTTCACGGTCCAACAATATTCTGGCGTATCGGGGATCACATACTGAGCTGCAGTCACAAAGCATCAGTAATAAGTATCTTCTCTTTGCTTGCTATCAGGTTTCGTGTGCAGGTAAATCAGGTCAAAGAGCCCTGTTTCGATGATTGCTGGTTGCTGAATATCGTGTGGAGTGGTCTCGTACATTACTGTGATGCTAGATGGAAATGACATTCGGATATTATGTGCTGATCCTGATGGCTTAATTATTGTTTTGTCTTTGAAGACAATGACCGCAAAACTGAGCAAACATCCTCATTCGCACAGTTGGATGCTGTAAGCAGAAAGGTAACACTCGTTGAGTTTGAATCATAGGCTTGCTTAATCACTACTTTCTACTTGATATTCAAATGATTGCTAAGCCAAACTTATGTTTGTATAGACTATGTAAGTGCGTGTGTGTAATGTTGCCGCTAGTTGCTCAGGAAGCGGAGCCGAAAAATAAAATTTTCCGTGCTCAGGTTACGTCATTCGTATAAAAGTTGATTTGTATTCGTGGGAAAAGGACTTTAAAAAAAAAATCGAGGTTACAAAGAACAATGGACCGTCAGTAAGTGACAAGGAATTGTTTGTCTTAGAGATTGACGAAGGATAATCTTAGGGGGAACTCTCCCTGTGACACTAGCCCACATGAAATATTTTCTACGGTGTAACATGTGCGGAAAGGTGTTACTACAGTAACAGGTTTTATGAAAAAGAGAGCTTGTACGAAGATTTATCTGTCAGATCTCAAGAAATCTTAGCGTGTGCTAAGATGTCTACATCTTTTCAGATCATTTTCCGAGACTTAAAATAAGTAACTGACAGCTCTCCGAAATAAAAAGTTCCATGTGCACTGACCCGATGCAATGCCTCAGTCATTTATAGTTACTTTAACTCCAAATTTGGAACGGAAATGAGGTTGTTCTGTATTAGAGTAACAGGTCTTCTCTAGCGGTACATCTACAACAGTCACTGCGGTTCTTCTGTGAACCCTGTATTCTCGGAACGACACAAAGAAACTGAACAGGGTAACGACGTTATTAGAAAGGAACTCGACGCTACCTTCCCTTCCTTCGTACTTTAGTCCGCCATTCAAAGCAGAGGCAGTCTGCGCTGTGTGTATGTGATTCAGTGGCAAAGGAAGAAGACCTGACTAACTCGCTCGAGATAGCATCATGAATTTCTCGGAAAAGGCAGCAAATAAACTCTTTTGTAGATAAATACGGCTACATCCCCTTATACTATTTCTAGAAATTCATATCTCAAAGATGTGGAGCTAATTTTTATATCACGCACGACAGTATCGTCGTAGCTTCATTTTTCAGAATCCGCGAAGAAATGTCCAATACACATTATTAAAACATTACGTTCTCCCTGCATACAATGCGAAATTGCTTTCCTAATTTCTATACTGTACACTCTTTCTGCCATTTATGACTTCCGATTGTCGTCCAGACATTTCCAGCTTCTCTCTTATCTCTGTAATACTAATTGGCATTGATAATGCCGCATGTAAACTGTTGGGAGTTTTCGCTGAGCAGAGCTTCAGATCCGCATCCAGTGCACCGCGTGATTACAACGAATTTTATATTACAGTAGCTTTCTTTGTTTTTGTGGCTTCTGAGGCATCGAACTGAATGAAATACATAAGTTCTGCTTCTCACCGTCTTCCCTATCATCACACCAGAAAAACTCACCGGATGATCTGCTGCTCTCCGGACCATGGTGACGTCCGATTATTCTTCAGGTACTGCAGCGATTCGATTGATGACTGAAATTAATTAATGAAGAGAACAGGAGGAGATTTTAGACCAGTAACAGACAAAAGAGAATCAGATATATTCTCGTAAACAGTGAGAGATTAGACGCAGATACAGACAGACAGTAGCTAGCCAGTCCACAATTTCGCAGTACACAGGCGATCCGTACGCTTGCTGTGCTCCAAACTACAACACACAAAATACGAACAAAGATAACGGTAACTACTCCTAATCCTAGAGAGAGCTTTGGTGCAGCTTGGTAAAGACGAACTCCAGGATGCGAATCAAAAATTAAGGTTACAAGTCATGTGTAGAAACACGTTGCGAGCACACGGATATGGACAGCGTGACACAGACTTGCGGACTGACTGTAGTATCCAATCCTCGTCGCCACTGTAGAGTCTTGGTCTTGTACCGCAAGGAAGCAAGGGAGAGGATGTTATGGGTGGCCAGTACCCTCTTTCTACAATACAAATGCGTGGGTGGATTAATATGTTTCTTCATTTACGCGAAGCTGGTTCTTAACTTGGCCGGTCTGGAACCGCGCGACCGCTACGGTCGCAGATTCGAATCCTGCCTCGGGCATGGCTGTGTGTGATGTCCTTAGGTTAGTTAGGGTTAAGTACACTCCTGGAAATTGAAATAAGAACACCGTGAATTCATTGTCCCAGGAAGGGGAAACTTCATTGACACATTACTGGGGTCAGATACATCACATGATCACACTGACAGAACCACAGGCACATAGACACAGGCAACAGAGCATGCACAATGTCGGCACTAGTACAGTGTATATCCACCTTTCGCAGCAATGCAGGCTGCTATTCTCCCATGGAGACGATCGTAGAGATGCTGGATGTAGTCCTGTGGAACGGCTTGCCATGCCATTTCCACCTGGCGCCTCAGTTGGACCAGCGTTCGTGCTGGACGTGCAGACCGCGTGAGACGACGCTTCATCCAGTCCCAAACATGCTCAATGGGGGACAGATCCGGAGATCTTGCTGGCCAGGGTAGTTGACTTACACCTTCTAGAGCACGTTGGGTGGCACGGGATACATGCGGACGTGCATTGTCCTGTTGGAACAGCAAGTTCCCTTGCCGACTAGGAATGGTAGAACGATGGGTTCGATGACGGTTTGGATGTACCGTGCACTATTCAGTGTCCCCTCGACGATCACCAGTGGTGTACGGCCAGTGTAGGAGATCGCTCCCCACACCATGATGCCAGGTGTTGGCCCTGTGTGCCTCGGTCGTATGCAGTCCTGATTGTGGCGCTCACCTGCACGGCGCCAAACACGCATACGACCATCATTGGCACCAAGGCAGAAGCGACTCTCATCGCTGAAGACGACACGTCTCCATTCGTCCCTCCATTCACGCCTGTCGCGACACCACTGGAGGCGGGCTGCACGATGTTGGGGCGTGAGCGGAAGACGGCCTAACGGTGTGCGGGACCGTAGCCCAGCTTCATGGAGACGGTTGCGAATGGTCCTCGCCGATACCCCAGGAGCAACAGTATCCCTAATTTGCTGGGAAGTGGCGGTGCGGTCCCCTATGGCACTGCGTAGGATCCTACGGTCTTGGCGTGCATCCGTGCGTCGCTGCGGTCCGGTCGCAGGTCGACGGGCACGTGCACCTTCCGCCGACCACTGGCGACAACATCGATGTACTGTGGAGACCTCACGCCCCACGTGTTGAGCAATTCGGCGGTACGTCCACCCGGCCTCCCGCATGCCCACTATACGCCCTCGCTCAAAGTCCGTCAACTGCACATACGGTTCACGTCCACGCTGTCGCGGCATGCTACCAGTGTTAAAGACTGCGATGGAGCTCCGTATGCCACGGCAAACTGGCTGACACTGACGGCGGCGGTGCACAAATGCTGCGCAGCTAGCGCCATTCGACGGCCAACACCGCGGTTCCTGGTGTGTCCGCTGTGCCGTGCGTGTGATCATTGCTTGTACAGCTCTCTCGCAGTGTCCGGAGCAAGTATGGTGGGTCTGACACACCGGTGTCAATGTGTTCTTTTTTCCATTTCCAGGAGTGTAGTTCTACTTTCTAGGGGACTGATGACCTCGGAAGTTGAGTCCCATAGTGCTCAGAGCTTATTTGAACCATTTCTTAACTTGAATAGAGTCCATGTTCGTGGCACAAGCTCATCAGTGATAGTTCTCTTGAACACAATGTGGGTAATCTTGCTATTACAAACTTTGGTCTCACTGCAGGTCCCGCTATGTACTGTCGTAACTTGCGGTGTGAACTGAGTCCGCTCGGCGAGTAACTGACAGACGCCAATCTGGAACAGTGAGTCAGTGAAGTACTCCGGTCAGCGGCGGCGAACTAAATACACGCTGTCGAGCGGGCGTTGGCAGCGAGTTGCTTGCGGGTATATCTCTGGCCTCTCTCTTGGTAGACGCACTTGATCCAGCACCTACTATCGATCTTCGCTCGACGTCTTTGCCAACCAGCGTGCTGGCGACAGCTTATGCCAGCACATTAACACTTTTGTGGTTGATTCGACACATATGGCCCACTAAAGTAGTACTCAGTTCGAGCGTTCGGACCTCTTTGTCTCATATCTGTCAAATACTAGCGTGTAGCGAGATGCTTTCGAAACTTCGATAAAAATACTACTGACCATGGGATGGCTATATAGAAGGCCGTGAGCGATCAAATCGAGCAGGGTGTGTTTATAGGTGGCACAGTGCGTCAGTTTAACGAAAATCAAATCAAATCACAGTCTTCTCCATACCAAGAATGTCTGAAGTAAAAAATTTTATTTTCTTATATGTCATAGACATTGTTTGAAACGGTACTGCTCACATAAGTAGTTCAGCTGGCTTGTACTTAATTTGTATGCAGTGGGCCATATATGCCCCAGGAACTTAACAGAATGTAGAAAACATGGGTGTTTCGTATGTGAAAGCCATCTTCAGGCATTATGTTGGATACCTGTGTGCGATATTTAATGTTTTTCATTGCCAGGAGAATAAATGTGTTTTTGTACTTATTTGTTCTATTTTATTCCATAATTACCAACGTGAAAAAACATCCTAAAACTAAAGATGTATCTATGAAAAGCGAAGGTTCACACGAAAACACGGACCCAGTTAGGTTCGTGGGACACCATGTGTCTCACTTGACCGATTTTCAAAATTGGTCAGACAATAATTTTTCTGTAGTAGAACTGTATTATTTACCACAAAGGAACACAGTTTTTGATCTTTTACTATCAAATATATGTAAAGTAAATACTGACCATGAAAGAATTAACACTGATGAAACGGCGAGTCTGATCTCTCGCGGTGCAAAAAACACGGTCAACTTTGTCGTGAACGTTGTACCGCGGATCCATACTAACGTTATAAATGCGAGAGTGACTGTTACGTTTTCACGGTTAAACCGCTCATCCGATTTTGATGAAATGTGATACAGAGATAGCCTGAAAGTTGAAGAAGAACATAGGTGGCACCAGAAAGTGTTTAGTACAAGATTATATGTCGATTTGAAGCATATGACGCGAAATATGTAACAATAAATGCTCTTTGTGTAAAGCTATTTATTCTGTGACTTTTGAACTTTATAATATTTATGAAAGAGTTTTACAGCTTGATATGTTATACATAATACGATTCAGTGTATTAATACAATGCTCATACAACCCTAAACGTGTTTAATCCATACTTACATCAGTCCCGAGCACTTCGTATTTTAGCCACTGAATGTCATGCATCTCCTATAGCCTCTGAAGCGCTTGAAGAGACACAACAGTGGCGTCATTGAAATTCTGTACGCCAAACAGACATTGTGCCGTTACATGTAGAACGTGGAGGCCTGTACGTGGGGCTCTATTTGATTACGATATGCGAGCACAGCCGCGGCTAACAGACAGACACGTGATGGCAGCTGATCTTACTGCACATACAAATACTATAAAATTGGGGCTGCTACGAACAACAAACAATTTTTTTTCTTTCTTCCTTAGTTAAACGCTATTTAATTATTTTAGGAGGACCACATTTTAATTTAGTAACGTCCGCACCAGTTATAAAATAATACCTGCATGCGACAATGGCTCGTGGTCTTGTGGTTAACTTTACTGATCCTTTGGAGTGTCTCCGCTACGGACTCTCTCACCCCCTCTATCTCCCCCCCCCCCCACCACCACCACCTCTCTCTCTCTCTCTCTCTCTCTCTCTCTCTCTCTCTCTCTCTTTCTGTGTGTTTATTATAATAAATGTGTTAGTTACCGAATTGGCGACAAATGACTGGCACCAAATAGCCAAAGGTGCCAACGGGGTCTCATGACCAATACACTCAAGAGCACATTTTATTTCATTTCATGGGCACGCAAGCGCAACCGCGTGTAACAGCTGGAACAGAGTGCTCAATCAGTCCTCAACATGTTTAATCCATACTTTCATACTAATAACATTAAACGCCAAAGCATCGCTGTCGATTAAGTTTTCACAACTAAATCGCTGAACCGATTTCAATGAAATTTGGTATGGGGATACTTTGCTTTGAACCCTGAAGAAGACTTTAAAACTGAAAAAAAAAATCGATCACTAAAAGAAATTGACCCCTAAGAGGGCTATGCTGGGCTTGCCTCCATGTCATGCGTTGGGGCAATTTTGTGTGTGTGTGTGTGTGTGTGTGTGTGTGTGTGTGTGTGTGTGTGTGTGTGTAGCAATTGGGAGGGGGGGGGGGAGAGGCAGGGCCTCTGCATATCACGAGCTGTGTTCTGTGCTTACGCCAACAAACTGACACATTCGGGCATTACAGGACTACTGAAATGCCAGCGCGGCTGCGGGTAACAGTTACTGACTTGATTAAAATTAAGCTTCATTGTTCATCGTTGCTTCCCAGTCGTGGAAACGAACAAATCAATCGGAGAATAGTGGTTACTACAGTGCCAACTGATGGTCACGCAGTAAATTCTACAATGTACTACAGTGAACTGAGGCTATCAAGCACTGCAACGGACTGAGCCAGTGAGGGCGACTCTCAGTAGTTTTGTAAACTCGGGTCCTCACGCACTATGCTTCCTCCGAGAACAAGAAGTCCCTGCTACCATCATGAGTGGGGTGGCAATGCCGACGGTCGATTAGGCTTTTAGCCGATGGCATGTTCGACCCACCCACGCACAGGTTCGCTTTACTGGGGTGGTGCCAGGCGTCTGGTCGTCGGATAGGCCAGCGTCCCTCCTCGCACCGTCGCCTTTGTTTGGATTTTAGAAAGCCAATCCGTTTCACGTCATTTTTAGGAATTTATGAAGTAACTGTCTGGCAATCACAGAAATTCCTGTGTACCCATCATTTGACAGTCGTACGTTCAGGCAAGCTATATATAGTTACAGACAGCTTGAGAAAATTACTTTTAATGCATAACCAAGCCGACTGAGTTCATTGTCTTTTTAATAAATCGGTGTGTAGTCCTGGGCTTCCTACCATTGTACGCGTACTTCTATAAGCAACCCGAATCTGTCACTGCAGCAGGAATTTTAATTTTATTTCACACTCTGCTTTGTGAAGGCAACAGCGTTGCCGCAGTGGATACACAGGTTCTCGTGAGATCACTGTAGTTAAGCGCTGTCACGCGTGGTTGGCACTTGGATGGGTCACCATCCGGGCCGCCATGAGCTGTTGCCAGTTTTCGGGGTGCACTCAGCCTCGTGATGCCAATTGAGGAGCTACTCGACCGAATAGTAGCGGCTTCGGTCAAGAATACCATCTTACGACCGGGAGAGCGGTGTGCTGACCACACGCCCCTCCTACCCGCATCCTCCACAGAGGATGACACGGCGGTCGAATGGTCCCGGTACGCTTCAAATGGTGCAAATGGCTCTGAGCACTATGGGACTTAACATCTTAGGTCATCAGTCCCCTAGAACTTAGAACTACTTAAACCTAACTAACCTAAGGACATCACACACATCCATGCCCGAGGCAGGATTCGAACCTGCGACCGTAGCAGTCGCGCGGTTTCCGACTGAGCGCCTAGAACCGCTAGACCACCGCGGCCGGCAGGTCCCGGTAGGCCACTCGTGGCCTGACGACGGAGTACTCTCCATTGTAAATGGCGTGGTGGAACATCTACAGATACAAGTCCTCTAAACGTCTCTGGAAAGTCACGAATAGTACGCTATCACTAAGTACTGAGACAACTTCATCGGAAAATCTATGTACGAGGTGCGTTCAGTAAGTATGAAACACTTTTTTCCTCAAAACAGCTTGTTTGATTCGTGATTCCAATACACTATATTATTCCTCAAATCTTTTGGTTACAAAACCCAATTTTTCAGCATAATCTTCATTCAACAAAAAATGGTTCAAATGGCTCTGAGTACTATGGGACTTAACATCTGAGGTCATCAGTCCCTTAGAACTTAGAACTACTTAAACCTAACTAACCTAAGGACATCACACACATCCATGCCCGAGGCAGGATTCGAACCTGCGACCGTAGCGGTCGCGCGGTTACTGACTGAAGCACCTAGAACCGCTCGGCCCCACCGGCCGGCCTTCATTCAACAAGATGACCTTACGTCACCTTACTGGAAGGCCACGTATACCCGCATGTTAACACTATTGGTCGGCGTCGGAGCCAACGTCTTGCTTCATCAACATCTCCGCATCAGCCATGTACTACTTTCCGTGGAGTGCACCCTTCATGGAAGAGATGGAAGTCAGAAAGCGCGAAATCCGGGCTGTATGGTGGACGAGGAAGAACAGTCCAATTTAGTTTTGTGAGCTGCTCTCGAATGCGCATACTTGTATGAAACCTTGCGTTGTTATGAATAAGAATTTCTTTTGCTTTCTTGTGGCGACGAACGCGTTGAAGTGGTTTCGAAAAAATGGGTCAAATGGCTCTGAGCACTATCTGACTTAACTTCTGAGGTCATCAGTCCACTAGAACTTAGAACTACTTAAACCTAACTAACCTAAGGACATCACACACATCCATGCCCGAGGCAGTTCCGGACTGAAGTGCCTAGAACCGCTCGGCCACAACGGTCGGCACGGGCAATATCAAACGGCATAAACGCTTCAGAGTCCCAGATTACCGTGACCATGATTTACTGGCTGAGGGTGCGGGTTCGAACATGGTCTTCGGCGGGGCGGTGGTGTGGCGCGACTCAGCGGTTTGCCGATTCGTTTCACGTTCGAAGTGATGAACTCATGTTTCATTGCCTGTGACGATGTTCGACAAAAAATTGTCACGATTAGCCTCGTAAACGCAAATCATTCAGTACAGATGGTCCTTCATTGCTCTTTATCGTCTTGTGTTAGGCGGCGAGGAACCCAGCCATCACGAACCTTTGAGTATTACCTAGTGCATGCATACGTCAGCACTACTAATAGAGACGTCTAGTTGTGCTGCGAGATATTTGATTGTGATCCATAGAACATGTGGAATGAGAGTGTCCACACGTCCCAACATTACAAGAGCCACATCTGTCTGCGGCTGACCGACACGCGGGACGAGGGTGATGGGACAAGTGTGCGTCACTTTGTTGGTACGAAGAAGGATGACTCGCCCAACGACCCAGCGTGCTTTTGTTCCCTGCCAGGTCACTGTAGATATCTTGCAAGTGCCTATGAATATCTGCAATGCTCTGGTCTTTCCGGTAAAAAACTCGATGACAGCTGTCTGCTTGAAACGCACCTCCGTTAGAGACGCCTGTTTGGGGACCACATATAGCGCCGCCACCTGCTGGAAATTCATGAACCAATAGGGGCTGAAGCGGGAATATTCCACGATGTCCCACAACAGAGCCCACATGTTTTCAATCGGAAATGGCCGAGAAAAAATTTTATTGCATTACTTATTGAACACCGCTCGTATTAGTAACAGTGATGAAAGACCGCACTGGCCGCTTGTGGCTGCTGTACATGGAGCAAGGCTCATCGGCCGTCATGTTTCCCTCCGGCCCCGTCTGACGTTATGGCAGTAAGGTGGGTCGACGTGGTGGCGCGAAAAGAATTGTGGATAGAAGCTGTCGCCTGATTTGTTGATTTAGAAACATGGACTGGCCAACTTGTCTATAAAGAATGGTGTACCACTTGCAATCATCTCATACGCCTTTCGAACAGTGATCGTGGAAAGATCTTAGCCGATAGGAACAGCAGTCCAGTCTCACTCCTTTCCAATGCCATTCAGTTTCACACCCGACAGAGAAATTGCTGCTATCAGTGAACTCAGGCTCATCTAAACCTGTTTCCGAGCGAGCATTACGAAGAGAACTGCAAGTAGCGTTGTTCTCGGGCCTGGTACCTTGCGTAACCCAGTGCTCGGCTGTGTATCAAGTTGCTCGTCATGATTTGCCGAACTCAGAAAATGAAAGGAGGTTTGTAGATGGTCCCACGTGTTCCGATTTTCCTGTTCTCAAATAATGCAAAGCACAACTAGGCGTTTCGCCCACAATATGCAGAGGCTGTATTTCTGGCCGGAGGTGGTTCTGCCGGCCGCGGTGGTCTCGCGGTTCTAGGCGCGCAGTCCGGAACCGTGTGACTGCTACGGTCGCAGGTTCGAATCCTGCCTCGGGCATGGATGTGTGTGATGTCCTTAGGTTAGTTAGGTTTAAGTAGTTCTAAGTTCTAGGGGACTAATGACCACAGCAGTTGAGTCCCATAGTGCTCAGAGCCATTTGAACCATTTTTTTTGGAGGTGGTTCTGTGATGTTTCTGATGTGTTTTTCGTATCAAGAGTTGGACGCATTCATCCAAGTTACTGTGAGCACGTACCAGGATATTTATTTCAATATTCTCAGTATTCAAATGTCCCATTTCTTCCACACGGTGTGCAAAATAAAACGTCCCAGAAAACATTTACATCTACACAATTACTCAGTAGTTCACAATTAAGTGCCTTGCAGAGGGTTCACTCTTTTTCTGTCGTTCCACATTCGAAGAATGCCCGGGAAAAACGAACAATTAAATCTTCCCACGTGGGCTCTGATTTCTCTTATTTTATTGCGATGATCATTTCTTGCTATGTAGGTGGACACCAACTAAATATTTTCACACTCTGAGCTGAAAATTGATGATTGAAATTTCGTGAGAATACCCTGACGCAACGGGAAACACCTTTATTTTAATGACTGCCACCCCAATTCGCGTATCATATTCGTGGCTCTCTTCGCCTATATCGCGACAATACAAAGAGGACTTCCCTTTGTTGTGCTTTCCGATGTCATCTGTCAATTCTAAGTGATGCGGATCTCACACCGCACAGCAATACTCCAGAAGAGGGTGAACAAGCGTAGTGTATGCAGTCTCTTTACGATGCGATTGACGGATAATGGCACGTCTGCTGCGAGTCCACGCATTCTGACAGACTGAAACAGGCCTCACGTGAAGAAAGGAAAAATTGGGGATCGAAAAATCACGTTTCCACCTCACTCAGAAATCACAGTTAGAACTCAACACGCGAAAGCAGGTCTGGACGTTTTAACTCAAGCACAACATAAAATTTGTGAAACATACAGATTTTGTTTATTCGTGTCAGAAGCGTCACAAAGTTATGTATTATAGTGTGCAGAACATTCACACATTACGTATATACAAAGAAACACAACACAGAATTGGAGACATAAATTTATGTAAAGATAAGAGTACATCAAATATACACTCCTGGATATGGAAAAAAGAACACATTGACACCGGTGTGTCAGACCCACCATACTTGCTCCGTACACTGCGAGAGGGCTGTACAAGCAATGATCACACGCACGGCACAGCGGACACACCAGGAACCGCGGTGTTGGCCGTCGAATGGCGCTAGCTGCGCAGCATTTGTGCACCGCCGCCGTCAGTGTCAGCCAGTTTGCCGTGGCATACGGAGCTCCATCGCAGTCTTTAACACTGGTAGCATGCCGCGACAGCGTGGACGTGAACCGTATGTGCAGTTGACGGACTTTGAGCGAGGGCGTATAGTGGGCATGCGGGAGGCCGGGTGGACGTACCGCCGAATTGCTCAACACGTGGGGCGTGAGGTCTCCACAGTACATCGATGTTGTCGCCATTGGTCGGCGGAAGGTGCACGTGCCCGTCGACCTGGGACCGGACCGCAGCGACGCACGGATGCACGCCAAGACCGTAGGATCCTACGCAGTGCCGTAGGGGACCGCACCGCCACTTCCCAGCAAATTAGGGATACTGTTGCTCCTGGGGTATCGGCGAGGACCATTCGCAACCGTCTCCATGAAGCTGGGCTACGGTCCCGCACACCGTTAGGCCGTCTTCCGCTCACGCCCCAACATCGTGCAGCCCGCCTCCAGTGGTGTCGCGACAGGCGTGAATGGAGGGACGAATGGAGACGTGTCGTCTTCAGCGATGAGAGTCGCTTCTGCCTTGGTGCCAATGATGGTCGTATGCGTGTTTGGCGCCGTGCAGGTGAGCGCCACAATCAGGACTGCATACGACCGAGGCACACAGGGCCAAGACCCGGCATCATGGTGTGGGGAGCGATCTCCTACACTGGCCGTACACCACTGGTGATCGTCGAGGGGACACTGAATAGTGCACGGTACATCCAAACCGTCATGGAACCCATCGTTCTACCATTCCTAGACCGGCAAGGGAACTTGCTGTTCCAACAGGACAATGCACGTCCGCATGTATCCCGTGCCACCCAACGTGCTCTAGAAGGTGTAAGTCAACTACCCTGGCCAGCAAGATCTCCGGATCTGTCCCCCATTGAGCATGTTTGGGACTGGATGAAGCGTCGTCTCACGCGGTCTGCACGTCCAGCACGAACGCTGGTCCAACTGAGGCGCCAGGAGGAAATGGCATGGCAAGCCGTTCCACAGGACTACATCCAGCATCTCTACGATCGTCTCCATGGGAGAATAGCAGCCTGCATTGCTGCGAAAGGTGGATATACACTGTACTAGTGCCGACATTGTGCATGCTCTGTTGCCTGTGTCTATGTGCCTGTGGTTCTGTCAGTGTGATCATGTGATGTATCTGACCCCAGGAATGTGTCAATAAAGTTTCCCCTTCCTGGGACAATGAATTCACGGTGTTCTTATTTCAATTTCCAGGAGTGTAAAAACAGGAAGCACATATCGTGGTTTTAAGCTAGAGCTGGACATTTTTGTTGCCCATAAATAGGCGACGCCAACTACATTTGGGTTTGCTGCCGTGAGGTCCTCTACAGGATTTTCCGTAAGAGCGTGTAAAAATTTAACAAGACGTATACCATACTCCACTGGACCATTCGAGGTAGGGAACCTGGGGACGGAGAAGTCAGCTTAAGGAGATAAATAGGAATAAAATCTAATTTTTGTACTCTTTTATTTACATTAGTTACAGTTAACTGCAAATACCATCACTAACACAATGAACGTACCATTTGTACTGTATCTTACAAAACGTGCTGATACTCATGGCCATCAACCTCAATGCAAGCATGACATCGGCAAGCAAGATTCCGACGCACCTTGGCTAATACTCTTGAGGTGTTTCGAATCACCTTCACAGGCAGCTACAATTCTGGCAACTAATTCCATTTCCGTATCCACTGGGGTGTAATACACGAGTGAGTTTAGATATCCTCTTGATTGTTTCCTATGTGGATGATTCAGGTCAGGTGATATCGCAGGAAATGCAATAGGACCTTCGCAGGCCATGTAATTGGACCTTCTCTTCCAATCAAGCGACCAGGAAATACAGCAATGAGATGGTTGCGAGCATCCACAGTGAAATGAGCCAGGGCACCGTCATGTTGTATCCACATCCTATCACGGAGAGCCAAGGGTAATTTCTCCAACAACTCAGGTAGAACTCTTTGCACTTGTCTCAAGTACAGGTAGCCATTCAGACGGCCAGGTAGAAGATATAGCCCAATGAGATTCTCACCTGCAATGCTGGCCCAGATATTCACAGCAAAACGTAATTGATGGTGTGACTCTACTACAGCGTGTTTTCCTCATCCCACGTATGGCTGTCCCTGCAGTTCGAAATACCATCACGATCAAACGAGGCTTCTGAGCGAACAGCACGATTTGGAGGAAATCTCATAGACAAATCCACTGTTAGAGCAACCACTGTCACAATGCGACCTTTGGTGCAAAGTAAGTCACAAGCATTGCATGGACTCTTTGTGGGTGATACGGGTGTAATTGTTGTTAGTGGAGTACTCGCCACACGCTAGTATGACAGCGCCAATTTCACGTGCAATACGATGAGTACTTGTAGTGGAATCCGGTGCAACACTTTACACCACCCCCTGTTCAAAATCGGGCGTGCGAGTGGTTCTCATGTTGCCACGTCCCTCGTTTCGTCTTTCCGATGAACCAATCTCCCGCATTCGTCGATCGAGAGATATACACACTCACCGGGACGGGTGATGACTGTTAGAAAATCGTTCCCTGCACAGTCTTTCAGTAGCGAGAGCATTGCAACGTTCTTCCTCACACACAAGGCACATGTTAGTGAGTTCTGTGAAACTATGCCGGTACTGCTCCATCATATTGTACTGTACGTCTCTGAGTAGCACTGCGTAATGAATGGGCCAGTCGTTGATTGTAGCACGTTCTGTCACGGGACAATGTAAAAACGATACAACAGAGCCACCTTAAGGACAACCAAAGTAAACGAAACCTGCATCTTGGCTTCCTAGTAATCAGGCTCGTCCCCATCGTTTCCTTGCACGAAATAGAGAATGTGCATGCAAATGAATAGCACAGTACATATAAACGTGAATCCATGTTCGTTGTGAATAAACTGGAAAACAGTAATGCTAGACAAACTTGGCTTCTTGGACCCAATGTTTCCTACCTCAGATTGTTCAATGGGGTATTCTGTAAGTCCTGTTTCATCTATGCACGCTCTTATGTGAACACCCTGTATAGCCTATTTGGCGGAGCATTTTGGACGAGTGTACATATGAAGCGTGGTTTGCAGTACTCCACATTCGCGGATCTTGGAGTCTACGAGGTAGCCACATTTCTTAACAGTAACTCTCGATCTTGCAGAGTCCATATGTAGTCCGGTTAGCACCTTCCAGGTTACCCAGCTTTCATCGGATGCTGGTGGTAGTTCCTCTTTCGGCCCCGTCCAGAGTTGATTTGAAATCTTCCTCCAGAGGTCCTTTCTGGTTTTAGGTTCTTCAGAATCTGCTGTCGATATCAGGAAACTTCGTTATGATTTTAATCACTGGTGAGCTTGTTGGAAACCGTACACTATGTGTCGCTCCGATCCTTCTGATTTAAGTCGTTCTTTACATGCTGCTGCCTCTACAGATGGCTGGAGAGGCGATGCCAGCTAGGCGGTGGATGTAGTCCACGAGTGTGAGCTTCTGACATGTTGTCATGACTCTGCTTCTCTAGCTGAGGCCGTCATCGACCTGCTTTTCGTTTGCTGATCTGTACCAAACCACGCACGCGTACTCGTGTCACAGGTTTGTTTTGGTTTTGTTGTGCTTTAGGGCGCAAAAACAACTGAGGTCATACGCGCCCAAGTCAAAGCTATAGATCACAAAGAGAAGTTAAAGAAGACTGTACGTCACTCCCAATTGACGTAAGATAAGACAGCTAAAAAAAGGATGCGAAGAGAGAGCTAAAAAAGACACCATAAAAAAACGGAGGTAAAAAACTAAAAATTAAATGGCCTTAGCCGTATTGCTTTGGCGTATAAAAAGTAAAACGCGGTCGACAGCCCCCGCGTCATTTGCTAAAACATCCGATAACTCAGACGGTAGACCCAAGCGGCAACGTAAACGGCTAAAAAAATGGGCATTCCTTCAGGAAGCGGCTACAGTTAAAACTTGGGGCAATGTGTAGAAAGTGGTGGGCTAGCATCACTTACCAAATGACGATGGCCAAAAAGGCAGTGCCCAATACGCAGCCTAGTGAAACTGACCTCCTCCTGGCGGGAGGCCGAGAGGAGGTCGTACAAGCCGCTAGGAGAGGCTTAATAAGCCGGAGCTTATTCCCGTGAACGAAATACCATTGGCGATGGGCAACACAGAGATCATCGGAGAGAATATAGGGACTAGCGAGCTGAGGTACGAGGACTGCAGCCTTGATAGCAGCCTCATTTCCTTTCAGACCGACATGACCAGGAACCCACAGAAACATCTCAGTGGCCCCACCAAGATTGAGCAAGAGAAAGTTTTGCTGGACCCGTTGCATTAAGCGATAGGCGTTGTACAGCGCACATAGACTTTGAAGGGCGCCGAGTGAGTCTGAGCAGAGCACACAATTGAAAAGTCTCTGACATCGGATATACTCCGTGGCCTGATGCAGAGCGAAGAGCTCGGCTGCAAAAACTGAGTAGTGAGTCGGAAGCCGATATCGAAGGCACACCCGACCCGATGGTCAGTCCGAGAGCCATCAGTGTACACGAAGGTACTAAGTTCCATGCGAAGGTCGTGAAACTGAAGGCGATAGAGCTAGGCTGGAGTAGTGTCCTTAGGAAGCGAATGAAGGCCAAGATTAACATGGGCCGCTTCACGAAGCCAAGGTGGTGAAGGGTTCACTCTCACTGGGAAAGGAGAAGTTAAGCCGCCGTAGCAAGTACCGAAAGCGGACTCCAGGAGCAAACAGAGAAGAGGGACATGCCTCATTCTGGTGATCAAAGGAGTCGTCGAAGAAGGAGGCATACGATGGGTGGCCACGCATGACAGACAAACGGCATGCATACTTGCTGAGGAGAAGGTCACGGATGCGAGATAGTGGTAGTTCAGCAGCTTCAGCATACAAACTCTCAACAGGGCTAGTGTAAAATGCGCCAGTGGTCAAACGGATGCCAGGATGATGGATAGTGTTGAGACGGCGTAAGAGGGAAGGACGTGCAGACGCATACACAAAGCACCCATAGTCGAGTTTCGAACGTACAAGGACCGTTACAAACGGAGCAGGGTGGTTCGATCGGCATCCCAAGAACTATCATTCAGGTCTCGTAGGACACTGAGGAACCGCGTACAGCAGGTTGCGAGGTGAGACACATGGGAGGACCAAGAGAGTTTCCTATCGAGCATGAGCCCCAGGAATTTCGTAGTGTCAACGAAGGGAAGGGCAACAGGCCCAAGATGTGAAGATGGTTGGATAAACCATTTGCGCTGCCAGAAATTGATACAGACGGATCTGTCAGTGGAAAAACCAAAGCAATTCTCGATGCTTCCAATCGAAGCTCTCTTGATTCCCAATCACACAGAAAAAAAGGCGTTGAGATTTCGTCGGACTTCGTTTCAGTTCTTCTTTCACGCAAGCAATGTTTTCTCAAGTTCCAACTCAAAAGTAGTAATAGAGAAAAGTACTTGAAACAGACCATACAGAAGGCGCGTACGGGCGGACATGCGACAGCAATCGATTCGAGCACCGAAATCACGGTTTCCAATATTGTCTGTGATATACAGTTCTCCTGTCCATAACAAGGTTAACTGCGTGTCCGCCCTATAAATATTTTCCTGGCTAGTTCTATTTTACCCATCCTGTACATCAGCATGAAGAGTATCCTGCAGACACTTCCGTCCAACAGCCTAGTTCTCAGGGATGCGGGCACACATTTTCCAGATTCCACGAACGTGCGAAGGGTTCTCTAAATCATGCGATCTTAATCCCACAGTGAATGTGCAGGAGCATTTATAACAGTGGGTCGAACGTAATAATCACCACCTCTGCAATACGGTAGCTCCGCGGGGTCTAATTAGCTAGAATAACACGGTATTAGCGTGTTGTTCCCTGGTGGTGAGTATTTGTTTGTGCAGTACGATTATTAGCGGAAGGATACACAGAGTAAGACATCAAGGACGGACATTTAAATATATCGTAACTTGTGCTTCGAACAAAATTCATTTTGACATTTTACAAAATTAATTCTTGAAAACACCTCCCAGATGACGGCCGTTTTCAGCAATGCACTTCTCAAGCCGATCTCGAAAGTTTGCATCCATTCTCTCCAACTTTGCTCTGTCAATTTGAACGACTTTCACACGAATTTCTTCCTTTAGGTCTTCAAATCTACGTTATTAATACACATGATTTGAGGTAACCGCAGAAAAAGTAGTCGCACATGGACAGGTTTGGGGAACGAGGAGGACAACTGATGTCACCAAATCTGAAAACTACCGACCACGACAGAAAGTCTCAAAAGCTTCCATTAACATTCTTGCTGTTTGAGCTGTGGTCCCGTTCTGCTGACACCAAACTCGCCTTGTACGAATACGCTTTCTTCTTAGTTCAACGTTCCGAGGTTACAGTTACGGTGTTCCCACTACCGTCTTGGAAAAAGTGTGGACCAATAACAACTCTGCCGGTTACAGCACACCAAAGAGTCACCTTGGGACTATGTAATGGTCTCTCATGCATTAGTTTTGGAGTTTCGATGGCCCAGTAACGAAAGTTTTGCTGATTTACCGTGACATCCAAATGAAAATGAGCTTCATCACTCATAAACAAAATAATGTTATCTTCCTGAAGCATGGCCTCCATTTCTTGAGAAAAATTTAGCCATTGTACATAATTTCCTGGGTTCACTTGTTGCACCATGGACATTTTGTAGGGATGAAATCCTAGATCAATACGGAAAATACGCCTTACTGAACGATTATTGCAGAATATCACGTAATAGATTGACCAGGACTATGGAGAATGGCTTGCCGACCTCTTTCAACATTTTATGCAGTGCATACTGAGCGAGGAGCCCCTAACGGTTTCCTGTTCATCAGTTTGTTGCAAAC
Organism: Schistocerca nitens; assembly: GCF_023898315.1. Taxonomy (NCBI): domain Eukaryota; kingdom Metazoa; phylum Arthropoda; class Insecta; order Orthoptera; family Acrididae; genus Schistocerca; species Schistocerca nitens. The sequence continues at coordinate 1,084,744,067 of NC_064614.1, read as the reverse complement.
GAAATTATTCAGCCCGACGTAAAATGGTGTTACGAGTGGGACAGTGTCATATCTCATAAGTTCGAAATGGCGTCGAAACTCCCGCTCAACTGCAAGAATAGACTCATTATTATACACCAAACTATCTTAACCAAACACACCATGTTACACAGTCCACGGCTCCATGATCTCAACTACATAAAGTGGCTGTAGCTACCAAACACGTGACCACTTTAGTCCCCACGCTTCCACTACCTGAGCCTGAATACTATGTGTTCTAAAAACGTCTGTCCTTTCTGCCTCACTCTGTACTTCAGTATATGAATAGGCAATAATAAATGAACTGTTGCACGTTACTTGAGCAGAAGTTTCATGACCAAAACGGACTATTAAAATAAGTTTAGTTTTCATAACTTCACGCTTGCATATGACGTTCACAGTTCTGTTTCGTCTTCATTGTAGCATTAAAGTAAGTTAGATTAATTTCCTGATTGATTGAGGTGGGTATGAGACTAAATGGCGAGGTCATCAGCCCATAATTCAAAAGTTACGTACGTATGGTAGAGGTGTCCGCGAAAAGTGGGCGGATCCAGTCAGAAGGTCAAACTATAAAGTGAGGAAGCTAAAAAACGTACACAGTAAAATGCACTGAAGAGCAGGAAGAACCTAAAAACTGAAATAATAGCGGATAAAAGAGCGGTCTTTGCACGGGGGAGTGGTCGTGGGTTCTATACCCACAAAACATGGCCCCAGCCATGACCACCTTGCCCCTGCTCCAGGAGGAAAGGAAGAAGGAAAACCTTATAACTGAAAATTAAAACCACCTTCACGAAGGAAACTGAGGGCCAGTTCAACCATTTGTGAATCGTCTGCTAAGATTTAAAGACAAGGAATCTGGAAGGCTGTAATAAGTACGAAGGGGTAAAAGAAAGGGACATTCCACCAATATGTGAGATACCGTCCGTCTGGCTCCACGGCCACATTGTGGGGGTGGCTCATTACACAGGAAAAGCAGTGGGTGAGCCTAGTACGACCGATGCTTTGACAGTATAAGGCAGTGGACTCCTCCTGAGGAGAGTGGAAGAAAGAACACAAAACTGCAGTAGTCTCCTTGACTGTGCGGAGTTTATTATTGCGAGCATTAAGCACCACATGCCATTCCGCTTCTGCGCAAAGAGAGGTTTGACATATATCCTCGTGTCTTCAGCTGGAGTCATGAAGGGGAATGTGGGTAAGTACCTACTACCTGCTTCTCTAACTATCTGGTCAACCAGTTCACGGCCTTGGGACCCAGAGAAAGACAACTGAGCAACCTGCACAGCCAAGGGCAGAGGGAGTTCTTAGATGGCAGAGACGAAAGGGTGACGAGAATAGCATGGGTCTATCGCTGCAAAATGCTCATTGGGTAGGTACATATTAAAACACTGTGGAGGGAGGCCTGAGTAACAAAATAGAGGGCTCTGTTAATGGCTAGCAGCTCTACTGTGAACACACCGCATGATTCCGGCAGTAAATGGTGTTCCATGCCAGTAGGAGGCGAAACAGCGTATCCCTCCTGATCTATCGTTTTAGAACGATAAGTGCAGAGACGCATTCCAACCGGCAGTCCCATCCGACGGCGGGTATCCCTCGATTGCAAAGAGTACGTGGGACAAAGGATGGTCAGCGAATCGTCGAATGACGATTAAGGTAAGTTCGTTTCATATGTAACATCTATTCATTATGATCAAATCTAATACATGTTATTGTCAGAATCTAACGACATATATAATTAGCACTGAAGCGTATTGTAAACTGCGAGCGTAATCTTAATGGTCTGACTAGTAGTCACAGTACTTTTGGAGCTACATACTTACAGCTCTTCTGTTAGACTAATTTTTAGTACCTTTAAATCTTTTCCTTTTCATTCGACTGCTACAAATGATGAAGTGAATGGTGGTTTCAGGAGCCTCATACACGTTCCAGTCATTTAATGTGACCGCCGCCTATGTTCGACGTCAACGTGCAATAACGACAGGGGGCAGCACTAGCAGTGGAGGGTATATAAATGGTGTCGGGGGGACGCGCAAAACAGTGCAGTCTTCGTCGTAATGCAAAAAAGGAGCGATTTATCGGACATCCAAACGGGAATGGTTACTGGCATTTGGGTCAAGAGTGGAAGCATTTCCGAAAGGGCTAAGTTCGTGAACTGTTCGTGTGTCGCCGTGGTTGAAGTACACCGTGTACAGTAAAATGGCACTATCCAAAACTGGCTCCGAGGCAACTGTGGTACATCCCGGGCCTTTCAGGTGACGAGGGTGAACGGCGGCTGCGTATATGCGCACTGGCGAATACACTTACAACGTCTGAGCAACTGATTGCCCAGATGAGCTAAGGGGCTACCAACTAAGTCTCCTCAACGACCGTTCATCGAACATTGCTGCTTTTGGGTATCCGCAACTGGTGCCTGATTCCTGCATCTACGCTGACTGTTGGTCAAGGCGATGAAGGTTGGAATTTGCACGCCAGTACACCAACTAGACGACGACTGAGTGGCGATAGGTGGCTATTTCAGATGAAAGATGGCCGTTGGTGAGAAACCTCTGCAAGCGAACGCCCTGCAACAATCATCGGAAGGGTCCAGGCCGAAGAAGTCAGTGTTATTGTCTGGGGAATGTTTTAGTGGCAGTCGGTAGGTGATACCGTCATTCTGGAAGATATGATGGATCAACGAAAGTATGTAACTATTCTTGAGGATGATGTCCATCCCTATATGCAGTTTAGTTTTCCTTGGGACGATGGCATTTACCAGCAGGACAATGCAACGTGTCATACAGCTCTCAGTGCATGTGCGTGGTTCGAAGAGCACCAGAATGAGTTTACCGTCCTCCTCTTCCGGATTTAAACCAAATCGACAATCTATTGGACCACCTCGATCAGGCTGTTGCGCGATGGAACCTCAATCGGGAAACATAGCGGGGCTGACTATGGCATGGGAGTCGGCATGGTTCCACATCCCTGTCGATACCTTCCTGAACCTCACTGACGCTCTTCCCGCAAGTCGGCGTTGCAGAAGGTGGTTATTCAGGGTTTTTACACGTGGTCACGTTAACGTAACTGAACGGTGTACATCTTTCTCCAACCGTGCTACACTGATTAACGAAACGCCTGATATTGAGAGTGAGTATTGAGATTTCTTCATTGCCTTGCCACTCAGTGAAATACGTACAGAACAGCAAATAATGTGCTCAGTTTTAGGGTATTCCTCAAAGATGTCTTGTACTATTCAAAAAGCTAATTACAAAAGCATCAGTTTCCCAAGAACTCCTTGACATACGATCACATTGCTGTGCTCCAACCTTTATTAACACAAGCGATTTCAGTTAATAGATAGTTCCGTGTTTAGGTTATCTGTCTTAACGAAATGTGCAATATCACCAAATACAGTATCACTAAATACAGTATCACCACATACAGATACACATACGGGATACTAATAATTACAAAACCATAAAAACATTGTCAATAATACATACACAGAATTTGGAATATGCTAGTAAAGAGAAATACAAGAACGAATTGTCTTGATTCCACAAAGTTTTCCTTTTTCTCTCTTTAGATTGTTGTTTTCAACCATTTAATTCAAAAATGGTTCAAATGGCTCTGAGCACTATGGGACTTAACATATGAGGTCATCAGTCCCCTAGAACTTAGAACTACTTAAACCTAACTAACCTAATGACGTCACACACATCCATGCCCGAGGTAGGATTCGAACCTGCGACCGTAGCGTTCACGCGGTTCCGGACTGAATTGCCTTGAACCGCTGGGCCACAGCAAACCATTTAATTGTTTGATACGTAAACTATATAAGATGCAAACTATAAAACATGCGAACTTTATAATATTGGGCATAGAAATACGTAGTATAATGAGACGTAACTACATGGACACTAACGCACAGTACAGAGAAAAATTTCCCTTCAGCTCCAGGTCTCCCTTCCAGGCCTCCTCTCCCGTTCCTATGAAATGGAGAAAATAATTGCCGTAGCAAATAACAGTATCATATCTTCTACACAAAACATGTGTAGCTAATCCCATGACGTAAATATACATATTTAGGCTAATTCTGTTAAGACATGATGTGTTTACCGAAGCCATCCCACTTGAAACAGCCAAGTAGACGGACTTCTTTTCCTATTATTTTCTTCTTAATTACAGAAGAAATTGTATTTTTCCTTTCCAAAAATTATTTTATGTATCACATCTTTTTTAAATTCAAAACAGTCATGTAAATAAGGAGAGGATAAATAGCAGTACTGAGAGAACTACAGATAGAGGCGAAGAGTCCATCTATGCAGCTTTGTTACCATTTTTTTAATAGCGAACGAGTCAACATAGTTATCAAGTTAGTGGATCGCTCTCTAATGTTAATAAACAAATAAATAAAAATAGAAAACCATATCCTACGTACCGAAAGTATGCAAGTGTATATGTAAAACCTGGGGACGTGGTTGCAAAAAAATCTTGTTACATATGTGACCTAGAGATAAAATGTAACACATTAACGTCCTACATTACCATCGTGGATAAAAAGCCGAGTAACCGCCTGAGGATCAAGTGTAAGTGTTTCGTCTGGCGGTTGTTGCTACACACTGTGTTTTCTGTTGCACGTTTGGTGTCTGCAAACGACCCAGTTTTTTCGCTGTTTGGAAGGTATTATCGCAGAAAATAAGTTAACTGTGTTAATAAACCCAATAAACAAAAATTACAGTAGTAGTCCATAACGTGACGCCGCAGAAACGATGTTCCTTATACGACAACACTTATTAAATATGCCTGAACGACCAGCAAAATTTTATATGCAACGTCAATCACTATCAGGTCATAAGAAAATCTGTCTCTAGATGAATATACATATCATCATCATACCACGACTTATCTACTAACCATTTATGTGCCATTGAATGAAATACCAGCTAGTATCCGCAACGTCAATCCGTTATAGATATCCCGTAAAGCTTATTTAGCTCGAATCCCTTATTAATCAGTAATTAAAGTGGCAGTATAGCAGAAACCAGCTGTTCTTAAAAACTGACACCAAATAGGAACCGTCTAAGCTAAAGCTAGCCGAATCCTTCACGGAATTGACGCACCAATCTGTTAAGGAGCTTAGCAGGTAAACGTCTTTCATCTGCATATGTGGACAACCGAGTATAACGTAACATTAACTGACGCTGGCTAACATTGGAACACAGATATACTACCACTGTGGAAGAAACGACCAGGAAAGGTATGAATGTGATAAACATCGCATTAAACTAATATCGAACACGAACTAACGAAATGATATCAGTCGCGAGAACGTAATAAGCGAATTTGTGGAAGTCATGCAACGTGGAAATTATTACGCATTACCTGAATCTAAAGGGATACGATCCAATGTTATGTGGTGTCTTGTTATACCCATCGCTGCTAGGTAACATGTAAGTAATAGCGTGTGGCATGACCTCCAGAAATTCTTTTATTACATTCTTGGGACAGCTGTTATCATTTCTTTATCTATAGAGAGGTTATATATATACTGTCTGTTCCACACAGTCATATTGAGGCCAGCCTCAAATGTCATAAAACATCAGTAGGTAATTCATATGCATATTTTATAGATTCATAGATCCTAAGTTCAATGGTTCTCATAGAGGTAGAGTAAATAAAAACTATGGATCATATTTTCATTTAAGAACTATCGGTAATAGAAGAAATCGTGTCTAAAAACACATAAATGCATAACACAATGAGATGCATATGGTAAATATTAGGTTTCTGCAGCCATGCTACATCAAACACAAAATCAGTGTACAATATTTATTTACATTTAACACTTTCCTGAACTGAAAAATCGTTGAAGGCAGATATTAAGTAACATACATGTTATTTGATATTGTTCATAAATAGACGTACTAAGATTTTCATCATTGGTTAGTATGAGCTGGTCACAAATAAATCCTTTAAGGTCCGCTAAAACTGAACTTTATTATTAAAGTTCTTATGGCTACTGGAAAGGTACTAAAAGTGTGTGTTCCTGAATAAAGGACACTTTTCTCGACGAAAGTGTGTCTTAAAATCTTTATGAAAATTATTCTTATTTCGGTTTGAAAAAGAGATATATTATTTATGACAAATTTCGTTAAGGAATAAATGTATTTAGAGTAGCAGTAGTTAACACCTCAATTTCTCTCAACAGGCTTCCGCAGGATGTTCTTCAGTTCAAAGCAGGAATCACTGTTATTACGCACTTCTGGACTTGGGAAACTTAAGCTTGCCTTGATCAGTTACCCAAAAAAATGTCCCATATGACAAACAAAATTAAGGTAAGGAAGTTTTTTAGAGGTTTTATATCGCCTCCGCATTGCAAACAAAAAAATGTTTGGGCACATCAGTATTTCTTTAGAATGTTGCACCCAACTGAATTTTTTACCTGACTGTAATCCCAAAAATTTAACACTGTCAACCTCTTCTATGTGGTTTTTATCGTATGTTAGACATATACTGGGAGGAAATCTCTTATAATTTCTGAACTGCGTATAGTATGTTTTTTTAAAGGCAAACAGAATTAACTTCTTATATTGAAGCAGGGTAATCAGTCCTTTACATTGCAGTGTCTAAAATGTGCTGGGTAGAAATTACTGACTGTGTATTTATTAATAATAATAAAAGATAAAAACTTATAATATTCACATGTAGCAGTAAGTGTCAAATGACTTTTTTCACCTCATTACGAATTATCGTGCAGACGATCCATGGAACATGAGACTATCTAACAACATTTACGATACTTCTCTCTTAATCCATAGTCCCCTTAATCCATAGTCCTGAGCGAGCAATAATGGTAAGTAATCATTCTCACAGGAATTAACGTAACGTACCTTCCGTCAGCCGACTGTTCCAGCCTGCGAAAGGAGGAGAAGGCAGTATCTCTCGGACCACCAAATCGTCTCGAGCTGATAGCTGTAACTGGCTCCGTTCGTATAGCTGTCCGTTGCTAAGCAACGTCTCGTTGACTGACAGGTCTGCTCTTTATTGTTGACGCTTGTGGTTTACTCTTTGCTGTTAAAAGCAGGAGGAACGCCTTAAACTTTTATTAATCAATGTGTTTGTGATTAGTATCTATTATAAATATTATTCCACGTTCCAAGATTTGTGAAATACACTTTCTTACTGGCGCTTCTCAACCTGAAGATTGGTTAGTGCACCGTAGCTCGTTGTATAGTCCTACTGCAGCCACGCGGTTTGAGGCGCCATGTCACGGGTTGCGCGGCTCCTTCAGCCAGAGGTTCGAATCCTCCCACGGGCATGATTGTGTGTGTGTTGTTCTTCGCATAAGTTAGTTTAATTAGTGTGTAATTCTAGGGACGGATGACCTCAGCAGTTTTATCCCTTACGAATTCACACACTTTTGAACATTTTTCTTACTGCAAGCTCTTGTGTTCCTCCGACCTTAGAATTGACTTACCCAGCTAGTTATAGGGAGACCTTTCGCTTGATGTAAACACTCGTACGTGCAACTTGGCGTTTTCCACATAAACAACCGAGAAGAGTCGGAACTATAAAAAATAATCAGTGAAGCGGCTTACAGTTAAGCCCCCAAGCATTTACCTTTTTAGTCTGATAGTCAGTTAGTCACTAAGCCACACCAGCTAACTAGTTAAAAATCTCAAATATTACCGCGCCACTGCTTATTTGCACCTTCCTTATTACTCATATACCAACCAAGGATCAAATGAATTCTTTATACCTCTCACATATCTGTGAAGTGGAAGTGAGCATATGTTTCTCAAACAGGTAACACCTACACTGTTTATTGCTACTTACTTTAAGAAGCGGACTACTCGTATCATATTAAATGTGTCTTACAACAGGTGAATCCCTACGACACACAGAATCCACCATCGACGTCTCCATCCATGGAACCGAAATAACATCTCCATGTATATCTGTACACCGTAAGCGATCTTGTGGCGAGTACCTGCAAGTTTTGGCACCATTATTGTTCTGGCGTAACGGCAAGCGCCGGAACGAAGACGAAGAACGGGAGACCAAAGAAGGCGGTGAAACGACGTCGGCCAGTGGTGCGCGGAATAGGACCGCGCCATGCCAGGAGCGACCTCTGCAAGCAGAGAATATAAGCGCTGCTCCTGCCGGCCTTGGCCGCTCAGGTCGGCTCGTTATACGAACATTAGTGGACATTAAAGGCACAGTTGTAGACCAGCACTCGCAGATCCGTTATTAGTGACGCGTGTAAAACTTGCAGGAACATTACATAGTCAAGAATATTACTGTTTGCATGTCACCCATCCTTTGCGACTACTCCTTTTAAATCTCCAAGTACTGTTAATCAGCTTTATAGAAATAAAACTACAAATGTTATTTGCTTGAATTGTTGTATAGCATTCCGAGAACGCAGCATCCCTCAGGAAGCATATACGAGACGAGTGGGCAAGACCCAACAACCATGACTTACCTCCTCCCATGGCCTATTCATGAATGGCGGCCGCCCGGAGTGGCCGAGCGGTTCTAGGCGCTACAGTCTGGAACCGCGCGACCGCTACGGTCGCAGGTTCGAATCCTGCCTCGGGCGTGGATGTGTGTGATGTCCTTAGGTTAGTTAGTTTTAAGAAGTTCTAAGTTCTAGGGGACTGATGACCTCCGAAGTTAAGTCCCACAGTTCTCAGAGCCATTTGAGCCATGAATGGCATGCTGGTATAACGGCTGTTGGTAAGACTGCATGTGAGCTTTAAATTCTCCTATTTTCCTGTCATGGTCGGTTCGCATGCGGGCTGTGTAGAAGAAAGCATTATGGTGCCTGACTTCTTGCGATGTATACTCTCTAAGCTTTAATGATAAATTTTTTTGACTTCTACTTCTTGCTGCCGGTAGGGATTTTGGATGACATAAAGCTATTACTGGATTGGAAAGTACTCACTAATAAATTAGTAATATATTCTGACTGTACATTGTCAACGATACAGTATTTTCACAATTTCATGTCTGGAGTTTAAAATCAAAAACTGATTTAATTATTTTTGAAAATCGTTTTAGTGTTGGTAGAAGGTCCCTCAAAGATTTTCGGTTTAAAAAATGTGAAAGATTAATGTCTGAGAGAAGATATTTGGTAAGACGAACGTAAAATCATCTCCACAGTACGTCTCAGAGCAAAAATTAGAGAGGATATAGTCGATTTCCTAATTATAGTTTACGTCAAATTAATAATGCTGTAGCGCATATTTATTTTGTTCCAGCAGTGCTTGGCACCATCTTCTCAGTAGTTTTTCCTCACTACCACTGGTTACGCGGAGGAATAGTTTGCCATAAATGTCATCAGCTGCCGGCAGATTCACCGGAAAGAAGTCTAGTACACTTCTCTTTCTTTACGACAGAAGACGCCAAAGATCAACGTCTATGGCTGGACACTTATGGGATGTTGCTTTTTTATTCGTACCTGAGGATTTAGCAGTTTCTATCTTCTATCGATGTTGACACAAAATGCGTCATTCTTCGCCACCAGCAAAAGTATTGATTGGAAAGGTAAATGTACATTGGTATTAGTATACTACGAGTAGAAACACATAAACAAATATAACCCACCAACTTGTTTGTAGCTTTCACTAACGACCCATAGATCACATTTTCAATTTTTTGTGTAGAGTTTGTTTATTGGTCGAAGTTCATCACACTGCCAGTTCTATAGTTGACTCGAAAGGATTGTATGAATGAAAATACACACGACACTTGTGTTACGGTCTACAATTCTGCCACGCGGGCTAGCCGTGCGGTCTAGGGTGTCTTGCCACAGTTCTCGCTGCTCCCATCGTCGGAGGTTCGAGTATTCCCTCGGTCATGCATGTGTGTGTGTGTGTGTGTGTTGTCCTTAGCGTAAGCTAGTTGAAGTTCGATTAAGAAGTGTGTAAGCCTAGGAACCGATGACCTCAGGAGTTTGGTCCCATAGAACTTTACCACAAATTTCCAAATTTTCGTACAATATTTTATTACACTGGTGCCAAAAATTAAAGTAACAAACTGCTATTTCCCCGTCCTGTGTCTAATTCACGACATAACCACACAAACTGTCCACAGATGTCGTAACGATCGTGTTCTGCACGAAGATGACATTCCGATCAACGGACAACCAAGCCAGCAAGCGGGGTAGTGTTTCCAGTGTAGCCTCTCATCCACAATCTCTGTGTACACAGAGTCACAGGCGGTGCAGTATGGCACAGAGAAGACGCCTACCAGGGTCTCTGCTGTGGAGGGCCATGGGAAGAACGGATGCAGGAGAGTCGCAAATTGATGTGGCCCGATGACTTGATGTGAATCGTTCTGTTGTTTCTCGGATGAGGTGTCAGTTTCCAGAGAACGAAACTGTATCCCGGAGACCAGGAAAGGGCCGGCCACGTGTAACATCAGAAAGAGTGGACCCTTATTTATCTGTAAGGGCACGACGGTATCGCCTTACTACTGCACTGTAACTGTCATCTGACCTCGCAGCATCCCCTGGATGAGTTTTATCGAGGCAAACGGTGTACAGAAGGCTTCAGCAGAGTGGCCTTTATTGTTGGAAACCTGCTCTCTGTGTAGCTCTGGCGTGTCTTCACAGAATGGGACGTCTAGAGTGGAAGCGTCAACATGCCACCTGGACGGTCGAACGGTGGGCCAATGTTCTTTTCACAGATGATCCCCGATTTGGTCTGAAGAGTGATCCTCGACGGATTCGCATCTGGATAGCAAGTGGAACACGATTTAGGGACCCAAACTTTGTAGAAAAAGACCAGTATCCACTTGGAGCCCTAATGGTGTGGACAAAACAAAATGTCCAGACACTCTGTGACCAAAATTGTACTGAAACAGAGGATGACAGACTAAAGGCCGAAGTACTAAATGTCTTTTTCCAAAGCTGTTTTACAGAGGAAGACTGCACTGTAGATCCTTCTCTAGATTGTCGCACAGATGACAAAATGGTAGATATCGAAATAGACGACAGAGGGATAGAGAAACAATTAAAATCGCTGAAAAGAGGAAAGGCCGCTGCAGCTGATGGGATACCAGTTCGATTTTACACAGAGTACGCGAAGGAACTTGCCCCCCTTCTTGCAGCGCTGTACCGTAGGTCTCTAGAAGAGCACAGCGTTCCAAAGGATTGGAAAAGGGCACAGGTCATCCCCGTTTTCAAGAAGGGAAGTCGAACAGATGTACATAACTATAACCTATATCTCTAACGTCGATCAGTTGTAGAATTTTGAACACGTATTACGTTCGAGTATAATGACTTTCCTGCGGACTAGAAATCTACTTTGTAGGAATCAGCATGGGTTTCGAAAACGACGGTCGTGTGAAACCCAGCTCGCGCTATTCATCCACGAGACTCAGAGGGCCATAGACACGGGTTCACAGGTAGATGCCGTGTTTCTTGACTTCCGCAAGGCGTTCGATACAGTTCCCCACAGTCGTTTAATGAACAAAGTAAGAGCATATGGACTATCAGACCAATTGTGTGATTGGATTGAGGAGTTCCTAGATAACAGAAGGCAGCATGTCATTCTGAATGGAGAGAAATCTTCAGAAGTAAGAGTGATTTCAGGTGTGCCACAGGGGAGTGTCGTAGGACCGTTGCTATTCACATTATACATAAATGATCTTATGGATGACATCGGAAGTTCACTGAGGCTTTTTGCGGTTGATGCTATGGTGTATCGAGAGGTTGTAACAATGGAAAATTGTACTGAAATGCAGGAGGGTCTGCAGCGAATTGACGCATGGTGCAGGGAATGGCAATTGAATCTCAATGTAGACAAGTGTAATGTGCTGCGAATACATAGAAAGATAGATCCCTTATCATTTAGCTACAAAATAGCAGGTCAGCAACTGGAAGCAGTTAATTCCATAAATTATCTGGGAGTACGCATTAGGAGTGATTTAAAATGGAATGATCATATAAAGTTGATCGTCGGTAAAGCAGATGCCAGACTGAGATTCATTGGAAGAATCCTAAGGAAATGCAATCCGAAAACAAAGGAAGTAGGAAGTAGGTTACAGTACGATTGTTCGCCGACTGCTTGAATACTGCTCAGCAGTGTGGGATCCGTACCAGATAGGGTTGATAGAAGAGATAGAGAAGATCCAACGGAGAGCAGCGCGCTTCGTTACAGGATCATTTAGTAATCGCGAAAGCGTTACGGAGATGATAGATAAACTCCAGTGGAAGACTCTGCAGGAGAGATGCTCAGTAGCTCGGTACGGGCTTTTGTTAAAGTTTCGAGAACATACCTTCACCGAAGAGTCAAGCAGTATATCTCGCGAAGAGACCATGAGGATAAAATCAGAGAGATTGGAGCCCATACAGAAGCATACCGACAATCCTTCTTTCCGCGAACAATACGAGACTGGAATAGAAGGGAGAACCGATAGAGGTACTCAGGGTACCCTCCGCCACACACCGTCTGGTGGCTTGCGGAGTATGGATGTAGAGGTAAATGTAGACAGCGATTATGTTGACAACTGAAACAGCTCTTCCTGAAATTGTATGGGCGAATCAGCAAGATTTAACTGCTGTCAGGTACGACGAGGGGATCCTGGGATGTCCTGCGCTGTTCTTGCGAGTTGCCGTGGTGCCCAGACTTCGTACTGATGGACGATAATGCTCTATCTTTTACAGCTTAGGTGGATGATGCTTTCTTGGAGACGGAAGATACTGCACTCATGGCGTGGCGTGTTCGCTCTCCCGATTTGGGTCCCATAGAGCATGTCTGGGATGCACCAGGCTGACAGGTTGCATCACGTCAGCCTCCACCGAGCACTCTCCAAGATTTGTGAGCAGCTCTGCAGCAATAATGGGCGTTATTGCCGCAACATGAGATTGATGACATCATTCACAGCATGTCCCGTCGTTGTCAGTCCTGTATTGATCCCAGCAGTGGCCACACCCCATACTGAGCACGTTAACCAGTTGCCAGAATGTGCGTGCAAATCCGTTAAATAGGAAAGAAACGAAGAACATTTTTGTCTACCGTTATGGATGTTGCAGTTGTTTACGTTGTGTATTCTTTACATTGTTTCTACTTTACTATCACCTGTTTATACTGTTTTGTTTCAAAATAAACGCATACTTGCAAAATTTCGGTTTGTTGCTTTAATTTTGGACGCCAGTGTCTTTTATATTATAAACTGGTTTTCAGCTGTTACGCCATCTCCGGGTACCCGATGGCGTAACACCAGAAAGCCGGTTTGTAGCATAAAATAATAAACGTTGTAGAATATTACACCGTAATGTATAAGATATTCTCCCAAGAACGGACGGAACAGTCAATCGATACGAGAGGATTTTCATTGATTACAGTATTTAAGAGCCATTAATAAGAGCCTTACTGAAACAAATAAATTGTTCATGGCAAAATGAAGCTTTTGAAACGCCAGACATTTTCATACCGTGCTCTTTCCATTTGTAACTGCAGATTTTTCTAGCTGACTCGCCGTTATTTCCTTCTGCATTAAACTAATGGAAAATACGGCGAAAGTGCTCATTTTCCTACTTGACACTTCACTTTCACTTTCATAACGTATGGTAAGTAATGTTGTAGTAACGTAGTAGTGTATTGTGAGCAACGAACAAAAACGCTATGAAATTGTGCATTAACTCATATGAAGACTAAACTGCTTCGAAATATAACATTTTTATTACACTTTCCGTAAGACATAAAGATACTCCATAACATTCAATATCGTGAATTCAACAAATCTCGTTCACAAGCACTGCAAGAACAATTTTACCTTTTTATAACCAATACAAGAAGTCTTCTCACGGTGTCTGTCTCCGAAATCAGCAACTGATAACAAAAATTATAGCGATCACGCCAAGTATGCTAAACTAGTGCTTCAACGTTTCTTGTAAATGTCCACAGAAGTGTTCAACGCAGAAACGCTGTAGGGCCATGTACAGTATCTTCGTGAGCTACCGAGAACGTTTTGCCAACAGAGTGTCTTACCACGAGACAGAAGAAATTGAAAAAAATCTGAGATAATTCTCCACCCCTTCTTCACTGTTCCCATTATTTACCCGTATCTAGGGTGAATTCTTCCTGCATCTTCATGTCTTCTGCAGAATTTCTCGTCATGACCTTCGCCCTGAGTAGCCTACCTGTGTTAATTTCAAAACTTAAAGCATTGTAGTCATTTTCTTCCTTTTTCTCTTCCACCCTCACTCCATATTCTATTGATGTTATCTTTTCCCCACGCCAACACATCTATAAAACTCTTTTTTTATTGGATAATGATAACCCTCAGCATAACAATGTCTCCGAATTTGAAAATATTTCTCCTCTATGCGACGGCTTCTGACCGGTCTCTCCGTTTTCACAGTGACTACGGGCACCAAACTACCTACTAATGTTATTTCACGTCATCGCTACAAATTGAACTCAAGCTGAGATCCTTCAATGAGAAATGCTTTAAAAACGTCGTGGAAATTGGTTCTCCGACAAGATTTTGAGTCAGCGTTTGTATATGAAAATAGCAGCATAATACAGTTGTTGGACAAATATGTAGCAACACCGCAAGAAATGCATGTTTAAATATTGAATAGAAATTACAGGTAAGTCTGCTGGTAACGCTGTTGTAGCTGACCACAAACTGCTAAGCTACTGCGCAATACCCTCACCACATTGCAAATGGCGGTCATGATCATAACAGCGTTCTGTGTAGTTGTGAGCGCCGGGAAGGTGGCCGAGCGGTTCTAGGCGCTACAGTCTGGAACCGAACGACCGCTACGGTCGCAGGTTCGAATCCTGCCTCGGGCATGGATGTGTGTGATGTCCTTATGTTAGTTAGGTTTAAGTAGTTCTAAGTTCTAGGGGGCTGATGACCTCAGCAGTTAAGTCCCATAGTGCTCAGAGCCATTTGAACCATTTTTGTAGTTGTGAGCACCTTATGGCGAAGATAAATGAATTCGACCGTGGGCAAATGGTTTGTGCTCGTTTGGTAGGTGCTTCCGTAACCAAGGTTCCCGAAGTGTTTGGTGTATCGAGAGCCACCATGTTGAAGATTTAGATCGGATGCAGAAAAATCGGAAAAACATCACCCGCTAAGTCACAACGCGAACGACAATTTGTGTTGATCGATTGTGACACACGGGCAATGAAGAGGATTGTAACGAAAGTGCACACGACACTCGTGTGTGCATAATCAAACGTCACTTGCGAACAGAATGTCGCACTTGCAAACAGTCGGCAGCGAAGCAACACGAAGGGATCTCCATAAACTGGGAACTGCAAACCGATATGGAATTCCAAAACCACATGTCAGCGATGCAAATGCTCGTAACAGGAGAACATGGTGCCGAAACCATAAAACCTGGACTATGGAGCAACTGAGGAAAGTCATTTGGTCTGATGAGTCTTGTTTCCAACTGCTTCCAACTTGCGGCAGAGTTTACTTCTGGCGAACGCCTCCCAAGCGTATGATGCAGGCTGCTTGCTGCCAAGAGTGAAACATGGTGGAATTAGTTTAAGATCTGGGCAGCCATACCTTGATATTCCATGGGCCCCACCGTTGCTGTTCAGCATCGCATTACTGCCAAGGACTGTGTGACAAGTTCGACCGATCACATCCATCTCGTGCTACAATGATCGTTCCCCGACGCCGATACTGTGTTTGAAGCACAGAGCGCTTGTCCTCACACCTAGCGTCGTCAAGGATTGGTTTTGAGAGCATCTTCCTTGGACACCATAGTCAAATGGTTCAAATGGCTCTGAGCACTATGCGACTTAACTTCTGAGGTCATCAGTCCCCTAGAACTGAGAACTACTTAAACCTAACTAACCTAAGGACATCACACACATACATGCCCGAGGCAGGATACGAACCTGCGACCGTAGCGGTCGCTCTGCTCCAGACTGTAGCGCCTAGAACCGCACGGCCACTCCGGCCGGCACCATAGTGACCAAATCTCAGTATTACTGAGCCTTTGTGGTATACGAGTACTCTGGAGAAGGGCATGTGATCGCTACCCTTTCATTTTCGTTACGTGAACTTGCCACTGTTTTGCAGAAGAATGCTAGAAGATTCCCTTGAAAACCATACAGCAGCCGTATTTATCCAATCCGAAAGCTGTCTTGAACGCCAGTAGCTCTCCTACATCACATTAGGCATGGTAGTGTGTTGCGTTGTCTCCATTTCTTTAGTCCGCCCTCTATAGTTATGACAACAGATTAGTACAGGGACACAAAAAAGTATAGGATTGTTTGTGACTCACTCAATCAACTGTTACATGATTTTTGACGCATGTCAAAATGTATCTGGTAAACGCCACAGAAATATCAGTCTGCAAAATAACAGCAAATACTTACTTTGCCCTATATTCTATAGCACATGATGGGAAGTCCAAAGCTTCACTGAATCAGAATTACTCAGTTATTGAAAGCTAATACTGTTAATCACAGTCTGTTTCATAAGAGTTTTATTTTCGTGAAAGAAAACCGAGCATCATACTTTCAGTATAAGCCAACATGGCTGGTGTTTTGCAGCACTGAAATAAAAAATGAATCTGACAGTGACAGCAGTTTGCATCAGACGATAGCTCATCAACAACTGCCACTGCTGTGTGAAGCACTTCTGTTTAAAGACAGCACGATTTACGAGAATAATCATGAGTCAAAACGTTCTTTGACAAACATTACTTTTGACTCAAGGCCACATCCAAACGCAAGTAAGGGAGTGTAATTTTCAGTGTTGTGGCTTGCTTGGTGCCAGTTCTTTAGATTTAGAGTAATTATTTATAATTACTTGATTAAACTGTTTGGAAGAAGAAAATTTGGGTTATATTTGAAGATACATACAACTTCTCTAATGATATAACGTGACTTTGTTAGTAATTCGATCTATACTATTTGAAATTTTCAGGGGGAATTTCGTTTGCGTTTCCTTATGGAAAGAATCACTGAGTTGCAAAATTAAATACTGAGTGGGGAATGTGGATGATGTGTTGTGTTTTTGGGCAGGTACTCTAGACAATGAGATACTGCCGCAACATTTGAACTCTCAGTCTAATAGTATTTAGTCCTCCATGGAGCTAAAAAGCTTTGCTGTAAAGTATTTGGACTCTGATACAGAGATAAGCACAAGGAGACACTTATTTAGCACTTACGGAAAAACCATAGCTGCAAGTACAAAAATCCCTGAAACCTGCCAGCTCCCCTCTTTCCTTCCAAGGTGCATTGCATCATATCAGTTCCACGACCTGAATCTCCGTTTCAAACCAAATTATATACTATCGAAGTTATCGCTTCCAGTAATGGGCGAAGCTGTGCTATTGTAGATAATATTCAACTGAAAAAGAAAATTCGTGGAATTACTCCACTTCTGGTCGCTGGTAAAAAGGAACTAGCCTCTAGTTACAAAAAGTGGTGCACTGTCCGACATGTTGGCAAAATTACAGAAAAGTCTCAAAAACTGCAATTTCTCGCAACGGCAGACCTGCATTTTACAATAACAGCAGTATATTCAAATTTTTATTTAATAGCAAAGACAACCGCAACTTTCGTCACAGAGTTCTGTGTATAAAATGACATGGAAGTACTGTGGTGGAGTATTTGTAGGCTAGTGAGGCAGCGCTTTGACAATAATGCTATCCTAACGTGAGAGACCCTGGAGACTAAGCAAAACAGATACTATTTTTGCAGCAGATATTTTAACAGAAAACCAACCATAACATGTACAGTGTGAAGTTCAATAATTTGTTAGGAAACACACAAAGACGACCGTACTGAAATATTTGAAACAAGTAAATGTTTGATTACAGTTGTAAATTAAATTTTACTTTTCGTGCGCTGTTAAACTATACAAATGTAAAAAATATTCCTTTCCGTTTTCAGTTAAATGTAATTATTTCTGTGGATCACAAACATTGGCACTGTCCTTTATAAACTCTCTGCGAATGCCATCATACTTCGTACTTTCCGTACGAGTAATATCTGTGTACGTCACATATCATTTTATCTGTGTTTGCGACGGTGGCTTCAGACGCCGGAAGCTGGTTCGTGACCAAATAGATTTTGCGTAACACAAGGAGAGTCATTCCTACTGAATAATACTGTCACTTCTTACCAAGCATCAACAGAAAATTCAGTTACTGTAGTTGATGATATACACTCCTGGAAATGGAAAAAAGAACACATTGACACCGGTGTGTCAGACCCACCATACTTGCTCCGGACAATCAGTTGGGAAATTGAAAATTTCTGCCAGACCGGGACGCGAACCCTGGTCTCTTGCTTATCCGGCAGGTGCGCTGACCACTGTGTCATCTGGACACAGTGATCATCGCAACTACACGGAGTACCCTAGCACGCATCCCTTCAGACCCTCTCAAGCAATCCACAGACTACAGATGTAGTGCCCCTTGCCCGTTATCCTCATTATCCGCGACATTGCGCCGATTCAGCTGGACTAAACAACATCGAAGAAGTTCTGTATGAACTGTAATAGATGTGTGTGTGTGTGTGTGTGTGAGTGAGTGAATGAAAGAGGGAGAGAAACACTGGACATATTTGAGTATAAATCATTGCACGTATTGAAAAAAAAAAAAAAAAAGCAGATAATATAAGAAGTCAAGTAAAAGGTCTGCAATTTTCGGTAAGAGAATATACTGTAAATAAAAATAAGACTCGTTCAAAACTATAGCAAGAGGTAACATTGTTGATCCTTCAGAAACTAATTAACGAAGGAAAGCGCTTTTACACATGAAATCTGTTCTCTGGAAACTCTGCGGTATGAAGACCTCGTCCGCTGTATCAGAGCACACTGTTCCTCGCTATCCAACTGTTCTTCCTTGGTAAACACAAACTAGTCTGATTTCGTGAGAATCAGGAGCGCACTCAGACCCTTCCAACGTATAATATCGCTGCAGTTAGTTTATTTTTACAAGACGATCCTGAAAATCACGAACTTCCGACACATTACATTTTGTAGAGTAGCTCAAGTCACAAAACACCTTCCCTATAATACACTCCTGGAAATGGAAAAAAGAACACATTGACACCGGTGTGTCAGACCCACCATACTTGCTCCGGACACTGCGAGAGGGCTGTACAAGCAGTGATCACACGCACGGCACAGCGGACACACCAGGAACCGCGGTGTTGGCCGTCGAATGGCGCTAGCTGCGCAGCATTTGTGCACTGCCGCCGTCAGTGTCAGCCAGTTTGCCGTGGCATACGGAGCTCCATCGCAGTCTTTAACACTGGTAGCATGCCGCGACAGCGTGGACGTGAACCGTATGTGCAGTTGACGGACTTTGAGCGAGGGCGTATAGTGGGCATGCGGGAGGCCGGGTGGACGTACCGCCGAATTGCTCAACACGTGGGGCGTGAGGTCTCCACAGTACATCGATGTTGTCGCCAGTGGTCGGCGGAAGGTGCACGTGCCCGTCGACCTGGGACCGGACCGCAGCGACGCACGGATGCACGCCAAGACCGTAGGATCCTACGCAGTGCCGTAGGGGACCGCACCGCCACTTCCCAGCAAATTAGGGACACTGTTGCTCCTGGGGTATCGGCGAGGACCATTCGCAACCGTCTCCATGAAGCTGGGCTACGGTCCCGCACACCGTTAGGCCGTCTTCCGCTCACGCCCCAACATCGTGCAGCCCGCCTCCAGTGGTGTCGCGACAGGCGTGAATGGAGGGACGAATGGAGACGTGTCGTCTTCAGCGATGAGAGTCGCTTCTGCCTTGGTGCCAATGATGGTCGTATGCGTGTTTGGCGCCGTGCAGGTGAGCGCCACAATCAGGACTGCATACGACCGAGGCACACAGGGCCAACACCCGGCATCATGGTGTGGGGAGCGATCTCCTACACTGGCCGTACACCACTGGTGATCGTCGAGGGGACACTGAATAGTGCACGGTACATCCAAACCGTCATCGAACCCATCGTTCTACCATTCCTAGACCGGCAAGGGAACTTGCTGTTCCAACAGGACAATGCACGTCCGCATGTATCCCGTGCCACCCAACGCGCTCTAGAAGGTGTAAGTCAACTACCCTGGCCAGCAAGATCTCCGGATCTGTCCCCCATTGGACATGTTTGGGACTGGATGAAGCGTCGTCTCACGCGGTCTGCACGTCCAGCACGAACGCTGGTCCAACTGAGGCGCCAGGTGGAAATGGCATGGCAAGCCGTTCCACAGGACTACATCCAGCATCTCTACGATCGTCTCCATGGGAGAATAGCAGCCTGCATTGCTGCGAAAGGTGGATATACACTGTACTAGTGCCGACATTGTGCATGCTCTGTTGCCTGTGTCTATGTGCCTGTGGTTCTGTCAGTGTGATCATGTGATGTATCTGACCCCAGGAATGTGTCAATAAAGTTTCCCCTTCCTGGGACAATGAATTCACGGTGTTCTTATTTCAATTTCCAGGAGTGTATTATTAATTAAAAGAATATTTTTTACTTTGACTCGACTGACTGCGACGAAGCATTTTCTCGACCAACGTCGTTTGTATTAGCACTCTGATATGTGGTGTCATCAACGTGACACAACGCGACCTGTGCTCGTCACTAAATATCAGGTGTTGTCGACCACTTAAATGAAGCGGTTCTCTACAAGGCTATTGATCACTATCAACTATCAGTCTTCCTGACATCCTTATTATTATTTGGGATGAAATAAATACTGTGAACTGGGAGGTTGCGTTAGGTTCACTGACAAATATCCACCACAGCAAATATATTTAGTTAGCTGGCATCAACTTCATCGGAAAATTACAATGAAAGTAATATGCTGTCAGAAATATTTTGCACGCAATTGAAATCTAACTGAAATATTACGTAAATTTAGGGAATGTGCCAAACGCATTCCAATCTGGCAGAGTCAATATCGACTTCGCACCAGCAATTGCTCTGCTATCCGCGAATGTCCCTACATAATTGATGTTACACGCTCTTTTTCTTTGTAAAACAAAACTACGAGAAACAGAATAATTTTTAGATTATTACCCAATAAATTGAAGTTACATAGCAATTTTTTTTGTTTACAGGAAGACTGAATTTCGACGGCAGCAGAAGCCAGTGATCTGCTTTGTGATCTGATGAATGAAATAGTGTGGATCAAGTTTTATTAACTGTTATTGCTAGTTCGGGCCGAATCAGGCAATCAAGATTTAATACTAATATACAGAACTCTTACTTCTACCGATATCAGTTATTGCACGCCGTTGCAGCTCCCAACTTGCAAGGTACGTGATAAGTAGTTTTGTTGTTGTTGCAGATACGTTTCTGCCGTGCTGTTACACTTTACATATGCTTCGATACAGTGTTATACTGCGTCATTAGATGAGCCAAACAAGACAGCTCACCCCATGTACACTTTGTGAATCGGCTACTCCATTTTGTTTTGCATTCTACAATAGTGGGGCGAGGAGAATTCCGTCTATAATAGGATTTCAGAAACCTACCTGCAACAAACAAATAAAAAATTATGAAACGGCAAGGAGTGTGGAGGTGGAAGGTGTTGGTGATTTCACTCGACAAATTTAACTTCATCATTTACTAATAGAACCAAAATTGAACTTTACACCTCATTGGAAGAGCGAATTCACGCTGGCTGGCCACAACAGTTAAATTTACACACACACACACACACACACATACATATATATATATATATATATATATATATATATATATATATATATATATATATATATATGGCCAGCTATTGACCGCATACAACTTAAGACTTATGGTGTTTCTTTTTCTTCCGTTCTTCCCAGTACTTCTTCATTTTCTCGCCAACTGCCCGTCTCTGCTCATCTGTCCACACTCTCTTGGGTCGAGGTTTTGGCGCATCTTCTTCATAGTTTGCGTTTTCTATAAGTAGCCTAAAGTGATTCCCGTCACGTGTTATTTCTTCTGTAACGCCTATTTCGTTGGCATCTTTCTTTACAGCTTCTATCCATCCTACAGTTTTTTTCTGCTTACTAACGTAATTAAAAATTTTCTTTGTAATCCATGTTCCTTCCATTCTTTTTAAATGTCCATAAAATTTTAGCCGTCTCTTCCTCACTGTATCTGTGATCTTTTCTGTATTTTTTTATAGGCCTTCATTTCTCCTTTTAATCCACCTATTTCCTTGTTTTTCTCAGGACATAGAATTTTCCTTACTATTTTTCTCTCTCTTTTATCTAGTTCTCTTAATTCATCTTTGTTATCCAATGTTAGGCACTCTGATACATACGTTGCTTGTGTCCTAATAACTGAATTTTAATGTTTAATCTTCGCTTGTATGGATATTGATTTCTGTAAGACAGCAACAAGATCTTTTACCTTACAACTGACACAAAAACGTATGGCTAAGCCCTCTCACACACATTATATTAAAGCTACAAATAAACTCAGGCACACAAATAAACTCAGGCGCACCCATTACGCACCCATTACCAAAGCCCAATAAGACTAAAGACAAATGTATCAGCAAATCCTTTAAATTGAATATTCACGTAAACCTTTACACAACAACGCACATGATGTGTACATTAGTTCACTCGGGACACATCGGAGAGCTCACATACTTCGGAGCAAGTGGCGCACTAAACGAGTCCACAGAACTTTACACAAGAACATACGTGGCGTGTGCACCTGTGCACTTACGATCATCGAAACACTTGCCTAGTCTGGCCCAGATGTCGCACTGAACTATAAATATTCACGCAAAAACTTAGGAAAGAACATACATGTCATGTACTCCAGACACATTTACTTCTCAGTAAAACACCATAGTTTTTAAGAGCACTTAAAAGCACGATTACTGACGTTAATACACAAAAACCCACACTTGACACTCATTTCAACAATTGAGGGGGAACGAGAACGGAATTTGACTTGGCTTAACAGGCCCCCCTCACTTTTATTAAGGATCAAAGAACTCCCATACACAGAGATAAACATATTAACTGATATGGCGTATGCAAGACCAAAAAACTCCACAAACAACACCAAAATGGCATACAAAATAGCAAAACCCCAAAAGTATAACGGCGTACGAAGTGTAATGAACTACATAACAACATCGCTCACACACATAATCAACCTACGGCAGCCTCCGCTGAACACCATTTTGACGCCGCCGGTGGCCCCTACACTGGACACTCCACAACCAGGAAACGACTTACACCTAATGGATCTACAGCGACCATCTGGCTGACACATAGCATCTGGGTAACAACAGACGGACAGCCTTTTCTCGATTCCTTAACTCCACAACATCCGTGCGGTGACATCCACTGCGCATGGCACCGTGAGGTAACACATAAACAGCTTCCCACTCGGCATTCACAGATAAAAAAAAATGGTTCAAATGGCTCTGAGCACTATGGGACTTAACGTCACCGAGAAGTAACACATAAACAGCTTCCCACTCGGCATTCACAGATAAAAAAAAATTGTTCAAATGGCTCTGAACACTATGGGACTTAACGTCTCAGGTCATCAGTCCCTAGAACTTAGAACTACTTAAACCTAACTAACCTAAGGACATCACACACATCGATGCCCGAGGCAGGACTCGAACCTCCGTGCTTAGCAGTCCCGGTCACAACTTCAATACAATGGCCGGCCGCTACCCAAGGCACTGAAGCGGACAGCGTGTTTCCTTGCTCGTACGTAAGCAGACTCCTGAATGAGCCTGAACAACAGGAAACGCTGCCTGACTTCCGCTTCAGACACAGATTACGAGCGCCATGGCGTGCTCGCGGCAAACGTCACTGACGCCAGTTGCCAGAGACGTGGAGGGACTGCTCAAGTTAATAACTTTAAAAACTCAAAGATGATGATGATGATGATGATGATGAAGATAATGATAAAAATGAATTTGGTTCGCGAGGCGCACAACGTCATGGTTATCAGCGACCGTGTCTGCAAGAATGAGAATTTAATTTCTCTGCGAGAATGTAAACTGTCAATAATTTGAAATTGGCCCTGTGCTTAATGAGTGCTATCTCTGAAATAATCAAATTTCTTACCTTCATCTGCGCAATGGTAACGCTCTTTCCACTGCTCTCTGTTAGTTGTTTAAACTGTATAGCTAGCAAACAGCAACTTCGCAAGGCTGTTGCTTAGCATAGATTTTAATTAAGTCGAATATGACTGAGACAATAACTTCTTGAGAAAAAAAGTTAATCAAAAAATGTCCTGGATCTGGGAAAATAGTATTGACTTGGGGCAAGTAACAATATCACACTAACTTTAAAAATTGAATTTTGACGCTTTGAAAATGAATAATTCTCGCAATTAACACATTAACAATTACACATTAACAATTAGCTTTTCAGCGACCGTTGTGGCCGAGTGCTTCTAGGCGCTTCAGTCCGGAACGGCGCGACTGCTACGGTCGCAGGTTCGAATTATGCCTCGTGCATGGATCTGTGTAATGTCCTTAGGTTAGTTAGGTTTAAGTAGTTCTAACTTCTGGAGGACTGATGACCTCTGATGTTAAGTCCCATAGTGCTCAGAGCCATTTGAACCAATTAGTTTTCCAAATCATTGGATGTGTGTGTTATATATTATCTAATTCATCACATACTAATATGCGCATTGTATTAGTACCAAAACAAAGTATGTGTACCTTAATTATTTCCAACTTCTGCTGAGATTTTTTTACGGTTAGCAAACAACATAATATCTTGGAAATAATAAATCATTACTCCCCGCAGCGAATAAGTATATATCCAGCACACATCAGATACAACGCGTCTTTATTCTTGAGAGACCTCCATACATCTCCCGAGTTAAAGTTACTTTTAATACATTACACGTAACAACATGAATCAGCGATCGGTGTTGAGCAGCGAAGCTACTACACAATCGATAATACACTACTGGCCATTAAAATTGCTACACCAAGAAGAAATGCAAATAATAAACAGGTATTCATTGGA
Source organism: Schistocerca nitens (assembly GCF_023898315.1). Lineage (NCBI taxonomy): Eukaryota > Metazoa > Arthropoda > Insecta > Orthoptera > Acrididae > Schistocerca > Schistocerca nitens. The sequence continues at coordinate 1,084,719,127 of NC_064614.1, read as the reverse complement.
CAGATACATTATACTAAGACTGACATGTGATTACATTTTCATGCAGTTTAGGTGCATAGATCCTGAGAAATCAGTGCCCAGAACAATCACCTCTGGCCGTAATAACGGCCGTGATACCCCTGGGCATTGAGTCAAGCAGAGCTTGGATGGCGTGTACAGGTACAGCTGCCCATGTAGATTCAACACGATACCACAGTTCATCAAAAGTAGTGACTGGCGTATTGTGACGAGCCAGTTGCTCGGCCACCATTGACCAGACGTTTTCAGTTGGTAAGATATCTGGAGAATGTGCTGGCCAGGGCAGAAGTCGAACATTTTCTGTATCCAGAAAGGCCCGTACAGGACCTGCAACATGCGGTCGTGCATTATCATGCTGAAATGTAGGGTTTCACAGGGATCGAATGAAGGGTAGAGCCACGGGTCGTAACACATCTGAAATGTAACGTCGACTGTTCAGAATACCGTCAACGCCGGCCGCGGTGGTCTAGCGGTTCTAGGCGCTCAGTCAGGAACCGCGCGACTGCTACGGTCGCAGGTTCGAATCCTGCCTCGGGCATGGATGTGTGTGATGTCCTTAGGTTAGTTAGGTTTAAGTAGTTCTAGGGGACTTATGACCACAGCTGTTGAGTCCCATAGTGCTCAGAGCCATTTGAACCATTTGAACCAATACCGTCAACGCGAACAAGAGGTGACCGAGACGTGTAATCAATGGCACCCCATACCATCACGCCAGATGATACGTCAGCAAGGCGATGAGGAATACACGGTTCCAATGTGCGTTCACCGCGATGTCGCCAAACACGGATGCGACCATCATGATGCTGTAAACAGAACCTGGATTCGTCGTTGAGTACACCATAGCAGGCGCTCCTGTCTGTGATGCAGCGTCAAGGGTAACTGCAACCATGGTCTCCGAGCTGACAGTCCATGATGCTGCAAACGTCGTCGAACTGTTCATGCAGATGGATGTTGTTTTGCAAACGTCCCCATCTGTTGACTCAGGGATCGAAACGTGGCTGCACGATCCGTCACAGCCATGCGGATAAGATGGATCTCGACCAACGCGAGCAGCAATGTCGCGATACGATAAACCGCAATCGCGATAGGCTACAATCCGAGCTTTATCAAAGTCGGAAACGTGATGGTACGCATTTCTCCTCCTTACACGAGGCATCACAACAACGTTTCACCAGGCAACGCCGGTCAACTGCTGTCTGTGTATGAGCTGGAAACTTCCCTCATGTCAGCATGTTGTAGGAGTCGCCTCCGGTGCCAACCTTGTGTGAATGCTCTGAAAAGCTAATCATTTGCATATCACAGCATCTTCTTCCTATCGGTTAAATTTCGCGTCTGCAGCACGTCATCTTCGTTGTGTAGCAATTTTAATGGCCAGTAGTGTACATTTGACCATCTCTGGTTGAATATAATATTTTATTACATATCTTGAATTAATTTACTTGAATCAATTTACCATTGTATTCATTTACCTTTCAAGTTTATCCCTGTTTTTCTCAAGATTTCGAATATCCTGTACGATTTTATGTTTCGGGCCCTTTTTCCAAGTCGACAGATCCTATGAGCGTGTCTCGATTTTTCTTCAGTCTTGCTTCCATTATCAACCGCAACGCCAGAAAATGAAATCGAATTGCAACAGTACTGCGATGAGGAGGTAGAACCAAACAGAGGAGCTGAGGTCAACATCCCAGATAAAAGAGGGAAGATAATTAAAGCGCGACGTCAGAGGGGACAATAGGGGTGGGAACAATGGGCGACCAGCAGGTGTAGGGCGGACAACAGCCGCACAAAGCGGGCAGCACGCGTGGACGGCGACAAACGCGGCGCCGCCCGCAGCCAGCAGCAGCTGCCCCCGCCCCCGCATGGTGGCGCTCCGCCACCCCCTGCAGGCACTAGGCGGCGGGCGACCTCGCCGACTGACCGCTGACGCCGTTGTCACCGCCACCCAACTGAGCAATTCAAAATGAGAAAAATCTGACGCCGTTTAGGATTAGAGGGATCTGCACTGTTGGCAGTGAAAGGCTGCTTCTGTTTAGTTATGCATCGTTACCTTTTTGTCTCTCTCTTCCCCTGTTTCCTTCTATGCTAGAGCGTGCCGGACGTGTGTGTGGCCAAGTCACCTCATTGACACGTGCTTGCCTTCTTGATACATTGCTCGGAAGAATTGAATTTAAGGGGCCGGCCCGACGTTTAGTTAAATGATCTGATGATTATTATGTTAATATTGCGCAACGGATAACGCGAGGGAGGGCTCAAGCAACCAATTGGGCAAGACAGTAAAGGCCACGCTCTATCATGATCTTTAACGACCCCACCTTGTTGGTAACATTGCTCTCTACACAGGACTGGGGTTTGTAATGATCATTAAATTCATGACATTGCTCTCGACACAGGACTGGGGTTTGTAATGACCACTAAATTCATGACATCCAGTTTATAGGTCATTTATTGTCTAGATCCCAGAAAACTTAATATGACATTTATTATCTATATTCCCCAAACCTTTCAAATTAAATAAATGTAGCAAACAAAGTCAAGTCAAATATCTTCTAGTTTTGTCTCGCACTGAAGGTGCTTAAACTAACAGGCATCTCGTTTCTACTTAAGCACTGGGAAAGAGGATGGGACTACGTTGCTGCCCTTCTGGTCCTTCTGCTGGGACAGTGATCGAAATTCGCACCGAAAGTTACTATTAGGACCGAATAACAAAAATTCTCTTTGGCGGAAAAACGAGGGGAACAAAGAAGACACAAACATCTTCCATATTCACAAAAGAAAGCGAATTCTTAAAAATAAAACATCCTGTGAAATACGGCACACGCAATTATCAATTAACAGCACACGTAAGCATTCTCACCTTAACTAATTTCCAAGAACGAACTGGTAGCTCGCTGGTAGTGTAATTCGGCACCACGTGGGTGACCGATACCAACAGCTAATTTCTTTGTACTCACCCCTCTGTTCGTTCTTGCTTTCCATATTACACAATCATTCACACGCTCAACCTATTCTTTATCAAAGTAGTTAGGACGTGCTGCTTGCAAATGGGGGTTAAAAAGGAACTGTGAACAAAATTTATGAGATGGCCCAGAAAAATTTTACATCACACGCTTAGAACCTTAAATATGTCACACACGCACCTCCTAGTAGGTTTCACACGGAATCGTCATCCAAATTACTCAACAGATGTTACGACTACTTGTTAACTAGGCGGGGTGGGGCCCCAGGTTACTTTAACATTGAAAAAAAAATACTGCTTCTAAAAGTGAAACTATACCATTTCTTTTAGAGCTATTGTTGCTCTCGTGTGCTGAAGGCACCAAGTGATTGCAGCACTATAAAGAGATAACGCGAGCCCCCATGCTCGCCTCTGAAAAAGAAACCGTAACTGAAAACTTTAATTGTAAAGGCAAAATTTCTCAAAAAATGAATGAATGGCCGTAACGACACGCTAACTATTTCAATCCTAAAAAAGAGCGGATTGGTAACAGTGTAAAATATAATACCTCATCCCACGATGAAATTGGCGGCAAAGACGAAGATTGCCCTCGATTCCGTCCGCTCAGTTCAGGCGCCACCCCAAGAGTGACTATATCATGGCGGCTCTCAACGGCCGTTCCCTTACATGGAGGGGAGGGGGATCTGTTACAAACCCCGGACTACCCCCTGGCAAACAGGTGCATCATCTCTGTCTTTACTCCAGGCTTAGGTTGGCACTAACCGCCATACAGGGTGACCACATCTCTGCCTTGACACTACCAGCAAACGAACTCTTAATACAAACCCCAAACTTAATCAACCCAAGGCAACGTAGTGGGATTACGGAAAGGAAGTGCTTTTATGTAATTATGAATTGAACAAAATAAACAGGTAGTCCACTTCTTCACTCGAGATATCACAGTATTTAAACTGAAAAAATGTTGAACGTATAATGCAACAAAAAACTAATTGTAATGAGATGGAACGAACTGTTCGCTCTCAACAGTTAAAATTGAAACCATATTTGCGACGATGAGCCAAAAAATTATGACCGCCTACTCAACAGCTTGTTTGTTCGTCGTTGGAAACGGAATTCATGCCTTATTCTGCGTATCAGGGAACCGACATTTTGTTGGTAGTTTTGTGTGGGTAGTTGGCTTTAGACGTCTACGCGAAGGTCGTGTAATTGGCGTAAATAACTGGTCGCTGATTTGCGTACGAGGTGATGGCGCCCGATAGTGACCCAGATAGTTTCCATAGGATTTCCGTCGGATGAATGTAGTCGCCGTGAAGTCAACGTGAGCTCACTATAATGTCCCCCAAACCACTGTAGCATGGTCCTGGCTACTAGACGCGGACAGTCACACTGAAGCGCCGAAGAAACTGTTATAGGCATGCGTATTCAAATGCAGAGATATGTAAACATGTTGAATACGGCGCCGCGCTCGGCAACGCTTATTGCAAGACGACGAGTGCCTGGCGCAGCTGTCAGGCGAATACTGCTGCTACAGTGGCAGGTTATCAAGATTTAAATGAGTTTGAACGTCGTGTTATAGTCGGTGCACGAGCGATAGGACACAGCATCTCCGAGGTGGCGATGGAGTGGGGATTTTACCGTACGACCATTTCACGAATGTGCCCTGAATATCAGGAATCCGGCAAAACATCAAATCTCCGACATCGGTGAGGCGGGAGAAAGATCCTACAAGAACGGGACCAACGAGATTGCTGTAGATTTCAATGCTGGGTCAGCAACAAGTGTCAGCGTGCGAACCATTCAACGAAACATCACCGATATGGAGTTTCAGAACCAAACGCCCACTCGTGTACCCTTAATGACTGTGCAACACAATGCTTTACGCCTCGCCTGACCCGACAACACCGACATTGGACTTTTCATGACTGGAAACATGTTACCCGGTCGGACGAGTCTCCTTTCAAATTGTATCGAACGGATGGACTTTTACGTGTATGGAGACAACCTCATGAATCCATGGACCCTGCATGTCAGTAGGGGACTGTACAAGCTGGTGGAGACTTTGTAATGGTGTGGGGCGTGTGCAGTTAGAGTGATATGGGACCCGTGAGACGTCTAGATACGACTGTGACAGGTGACATGTCTGATCACCTGCATACATTCATGTACATTTGTAAGTTCCAAGGGACTTGGGCAATTCCAGCAGGACAATGGAACACCCGACATGCCCAGAAATGGTACAGAGTGGCTCCAGGAACACTCTTATGCGTTTAAACACTTCCGCTGCCCACCAAACTCCCCAGACACGAACATTATTGAGCATATCTGGGATGCCTTGCAACGTGCTGTTCAGAAGAGATCTCGACTCCCTCGTACTCTTACGGATTTATGGGCAGCCTAGCAGGATTCATGGTGTCAGTTCCCTCCAGAACTACTTCAGACATTAGCCGAGTGCATGCCCTGTCGTGGTGCGGCACTTCAGTGAGATAGCTGGGGCCCTACACGATAATAGGGGGGTGTACCAGTTCTTTGGCTCTTCAGTGTATTCTGTTGAAAGATGACATCGCCGTTGAGGAAAACCTCAAGCGTGAAGGCATGCAGGTGGTTCACAGCTGTCACATTGTCTTCGATTACCACCTAAAGTCCAATGCAAGCGCAGGAAAACGCCTCCCGCAGCATATTACTGTTCCCACAAGCTTGCGTCCGCCACACGCTGTGCGTTTGGAGCCGTCGTTCACCTCGATGACGTCGTTCGTGGAGACGACAATCGACCTCATGTAGCAAAACTGTGATTCAACCGAAGAGCCGACACGCTTTCATTGATGGACGATCAGCCGGCCGAAGTGGCCGTGCGGTTAAAGGCGCTGCAGTCTGGAACCGCAAGACCGCTACAGTCGCAGGTTCGAATCCTGCCTCGGGCATGGATGTTTGTGATGTCCTTAGGTTAGTTAGGTTTAACTAGTTCTAAGTTCTAGGGGACTAATGACCTCAGCAGTTGAGTCCCATAGTGCTCAGAGCCATTTTGATGGACGATCTAATCGCGACAGTCCCTTGCCCACTGCAATCGTAATTGACGATGTCGTTGGGTCAACATGTGAACACATAGGGGTGGTCTGCTGCGGAATTCCATGTTCAACAATGTACGACGAACGGTGTGATTCTAAACAAATGGTTCAAATGGCTCTGAGCACTATGGGACTTAACTTCTGAGGTCATCAGTCCCCTAGAACTTAGAACTACTTAAACCTAACTAACGTAAGGACACCACACACGTCCATGCCCGAGACAAGATTCGAACCTGCGACCGTAGCGGTCGCGCGATTCCAGACTGTAGCGCCTAGAACCGCTCGGCCACCCTGGCCGGCCGATTCTAAACACCGGTATTGCGCTCTTTCGGCAGAGATGCCACAGATCACAATCTATCCTACTTTACAGAGCAGACAAGCCTCCCAACCCCACATTCTGTGATCACTTGTGAATGTCCAACCATTTAGCGTCCAATTGTAGTTTCACTACCGTTATATCTCTTTCCGTAGATGCTCAGGACAGTAGCTCGTGAATACTCGACCAGCTTCACCGATTCCGAGCTACTCGTGCACCTTTTATGAGTAATAATAATCTGCCCTTTGTCAAGGTCGCTCGTCTGAATGGATTTCCTCATTTCGCTAGGGTCATTCCCTCACTGTGTCTGCTCCGCTTACGTACTTTTGTTACTGCGTCCCGTGCACGCAACGCCAACGTCTGGGTGGGCAGTGACCATAATGTTTTGGTTGATCGGTGTATATGGCGTACCAGAAAAACAATTCTAGCGTGAACTGAACGTATCGGAATTGGTCACCGGCAGGATACTACGAAATACAGGGTGTTTCAGCGTAGCGGTTACAACTTTCAGGTGTGTGTGTGTGTGTGTTTGTGTGTGCGCGCGCTCGAGCGCGTGTCTGTGTGTGAGAGAGAGGGGGGGGGGGGGGGGGAGAGAGAGAGAGTGTGTGTACGCCTAGACGATGGAAAACAAAATAGCAAGAAATAGCAAGATATGGTCAGAAACACTTTCATGGCGCAGTAGTTGGACTGGCTGGAGTTACTGTAAAGCAGCTTTTGAGCGGTAGGATTGTGCCGGAAGGCCAGAAAGCAGCGTTCACAGTTAAAAAGATACATAATATTTTATTTAAATAAAAGGCAACGATCTTGTGACGTCAGCAAAATAGCTTTTACAAACAAGTAAGAAATTGAAGGACTTGTCGAATATTGACGAGGACATGAGATTAGCAGTTGATGTGAGTAAAAGATGTTTTAAACAATTAAGAAACTGAGCAATCCGTCAAACATTAATAGGTACCTTAAGTCAGCCAAGCTACATATTAATAATCAAAACTTTAACGTTTACAAATTTTTTTCAATTGGATTTTAAGTATAATATCATAAATGACTGCATCGGATTTGGCAACAATTAACAGTAGCCAGACAAGCGACGCGTCACGTTCGTTGGCGAAATAAGTTAAGACCAGGAGAAGTTATACAGATACAATTCAGCCCCGAGACAGGCGAAATAACTCGACACTCAGGGGGAGTGCTGGTGGGTAGGGCGGGTCCCGTACGGCGTGAATAACAACAGACTGACAACTTACTTTAGAAAGCTAGTAACAGAGCACTGCTTTACAAAAGGCGCCACATATTTCATTATATTACCATTTAAGAGCAAAGCATACACTACGACTAAATAAAAGCCAGCTGCTGTGACCGAGCGGTTCTAGGCCTTTCGGTCCGGAACCAAGCTGCTGCTACGGTCGTAGGTTTAAGTAGTTCTAAGTTTTAGGGGACTGATGACCTCAGATGTTAAATTCCATAGTGCTCAGAACCATTTGAACCATTTTTTGTTGTCGCCAGTTGAACTTCATAAACAAAAGCCGTTGAAATTATTGATGCACTACGTAAGTACTTTTAATGAAGAAATGATTGTAACACAGGTTCAACATTTAGTATGGGGACCCAGAAACTATTCTAAGATTTCACTGACAGCTTGACCAAACGCTTGTGGTAAGGCACAATGGGAGCACTTTTAAACACAAGTGAATATTAATACTTTTAGTAACGTGTGAGGTAGTTATTCATCAAGTTGGCGCTGAAATTGCAATGGCCAGTTACCACTTACTTTGGTTACTGTTCTGTTCAGTTATTTTTAATTATTAATGTAGATTTTAGCAAGAACTACATAAGTAAAGTGATTAATACTTTTCCTTGCATCTCTACTCTTCCAAAATTTACGTAGAGTATTTCAGAAACAAAACTAACTGAACCCTTAAGGAACTGACTACTCCACAATAGTTAATAATCACTATTAAAGCAATAAATATTTTTATAGTTCAGTTGAATAGGATACTCTGATGTATTGCATCAGTAGGAAAAGAATCCTGTTTAGGTAAAGACTAAGAATTAATGTAAGGTTATCAACACAAACTTGAATTAAAAGCAGTTATTATTTGCAGATAAAGCAATTGACTGATCAGTGCAAGATTACAAGACAAAGGTGGCGGCTGTGGCGATCTTCTGTGGCTAAGATAAAGCCGGCAAACGTAATCAAGGTTTTTGATGTATGAAAGTGCCTTCTTGGCGTCGGGTTTATGTGAATCAGAGCTAACCTATGATTTCCAAAAACAATTAGCCAATTATTTTCAAAATCCGAGGTATTATCGTCCAATCTAGCTGCTTTCCTTGCCTTCTTGCACATTTGATCTGTTTTTCATGTTAGCCACCAACTAAAAATTCCTTGCCAAGTGAGTATCCTTACGGAGTACTTCCCTAAAGGTTTCCCATCAGTACAAATTTGTTTTCGCTATGCGTGAACCAGTTTCGTAGACATGATTTTAACATTTCATTATTTGCGGAGAACGTTACTTCTGGATGTACATACATATATTAATCACAAGATATAAAGTGACATGAAATATGAATCAGACAATTACATGTAAGTTGCAATATAGAACGGGTGCAGATACAATATTAAGCATAAACAGGAAAGACGTTTCTTGGGACATGTATAGGCGATATCGACCTTAGTGTTGCACCCCTAACGTTGTCATTCATCAAGATAAGGCAAGACTGTATGTAGCCCTTGCTGTCCTGATCTAGCTCGATACGAAGTACGTCAGATGGGTTCTATGACCAGCACAGTCTCCAGATCTCTCAGCCACAGTGAGAGGCACCCACATGCCTTGCTCATACTGTGGCATCAAGCAGTCAGACCTGCAAGATGAGTGGTCTGCCAAGCGAGTGGATTCATTCTTATTTATCGAGTAACATGAACTCTAGTACTCACACTTAAGTTACAAGTTATCCTCCTATATGATTAATACGCAACGGAAACACGCATCTGACTATCAGTAATTTACAGAACTCTGACTGTACACTACGCACTGGCAATACCACATTTTCTTTCTTTTTTTTATTTAACGGCTTTTGTCAACACGTGGCCACCGCACTGAATATGAATGGCGCACACATTATAAATTCGGGACATTATGACAACATACAATTCGAAGGAAAATTCCACAAATCTTTTTCTTTTCACTATCTTATTTATTCCGATAAATTCTCTAACCTAAACACACAAATTCTATAACCTACAACAATAACACATGAGAAATTCCGCCCAGTGGGCATGGCTTTACATTGGTGAATCTCTAAATTATGGTCTCGTAATTATTTAACGCTACAGTGCACTTTCTGGATAGGATGGTGGATCTTTTATTATTTCTCACACTTCGACTCTCACAATCATCATCACGAAACTATCCTCCAGACCGAGCGGTACCGAAGGAACAAGCATAACCCACTAATCTTTTGAAACTACCTCGCTACTCTCCCATGCAAACCACACATACCCAAATTACATGACATACACCACACTACAATATGAAATACTACACAGGGATTAGTCACAACATTATCACTTTCAGCTTTCCCACTTCAATTAATATTTATCCCAGTTTCACACGACACTGCCCCACTTCGTAATTCGACTTTCCTACTATGAACTCTGGAGATACATGCACGTCTTCCTGTGCAATGCAAGCCAAGTGGCGTTGCTGGATAGACGGCCGACTCACCTTGCTTCTCTCTCAGAGTTTGAATCTAGCGTCACACGGAATCATATCACGCAAAGTAATATTAAGAACGTATTCATCACACACGCGAGTCCTCAACTAATACCATGGATGAGTACTTCTCTTTATCTTTTGTCTCATACGCAGTTTGAGACTCACACAGTACTCACCACGTGGAAGTACTCGTCTCTAATTTCAAGTCCTGCACACGCCATTTCTTAAATATTTCAACTTATGGTACACACGCTATTTCTTAAATATTTCAACTTATTGTACACACGCTAGTAATTCAGCTTAACTTAAGCACACGGAAGTATTTCAACTTATTGCTACACGTGGTTTCATTGTGACCGTTGGTCACTTCCGAAGATTACTACGATCCCATTAATATTACCTGCCTGACATTTAATTCTCCCCACAAAAGTTCCTGAAATAGAGAAATTATTATTTCAAACTACTCTTAAATATTCCACATGCATACCATGTCTCCACTCTTTTGTCTTTGCGGAGCACAACTAAAACAGGTCTTAACAGCACAAGATCCAGCGGCAGAGTGCTGAAACATGGCCGTTGTCCAGGTCCTCTCACACCTCTGTCGAAGTGGGGGAGCACCTTGCTACCGTATTGGTCAGCCACATTTCAGGTGCTCAAAGCTCAGGTAAATTTCATCTCTTTGGTCCCACCAAAGGTGGCCAAAGGATCGTCTCAAAGATGATCATATATTCACATTCACTATCTGCGGTTAGCAGACGACCATACATTCATTCATTTCACAGATCTCACCAAACTGGATGTAGGGATTTACTTTGTGGGATTGCACATGTGATCAATTAAATAAATAAATTGTCATTCTTTCCCACACTGGTATCCGGCTTCGCTGTATTAATTGAAATTGAGTTATTTTACAAAAAAAAATGTGTTGTTCTGACAAAAATAATGAAGTATGTTGTACCTAATTTCAATGTCGGGCGGTACTGTACCCTTTCAACAGTAAAAATCAGATCGTGGGTTGCTAAGAGATTTAATCGTGTATTGGTCCTACTGCACGGTATGTGCACGTAATGAAGATGAGCGAAGACTCGAAAAACGTCTCGGAATAAGGTTTGAAGATCTGTAAGCTATTACTTCAACTCAAACAATGCAGTGGTTCTGTGATGAGCCGCCGGAAAATATTAAATTGAAATACAATGTTCACGCGTAAAGTTTCCTTTCGCGCCGTACAGTATTTTAACTCGCCTGCACAAAAGAAAAACAAGTTGGTTAAACACAAATTACGTGTGGCGAAGACTAACAGCGACATATGAATAAACGTAAAAAAAGATTCTACTTTTCTATAAATTTCCAAATCACAGGCCCTAATTACAATAATATTTGTCGTATCTTCTACAGATCACGTAATTTCCTCGAGGTCCAATGTACTGCTTCTCACCTCATGTTTTTCTTTACAGCTCTCACTTGTTTCGTGAGAAACACTTAGAAAGCTGCAGTAATTACAAGTTCTCCTCCTTCAATGCTCTACCTGTGAATACCGTTACAGATGATACTTCAGCACTCCGCAGTATATGGAGATATTCTGCAGAGAGCCAATTTTAGGTTACGCGAGGCCCATATCAGTCACAAACCCCGGTTACTGTATTCAGCAGTATGTACTGATATATTTTTTTAAAGTGTTTTGTTTTACTTTCGTAAAGTAAAAGGTAGAGTGTAAAGATTATTTCGCTGGCTAACAACTATGCACATTGAGCTTTGGATCAGCTGCTGAACGTAACCGGCATAATTAAACACACTAAAACTGCCGGTCTTAGTTGACTCTTATTAGGATCAGTTCACATAGCTGAGAAAAAAAAATCACTCTTCACTAACAATAAGTTTCTACAACCTAAAATAGAAATTCCATTTGTGGGTCACTACTCATTTAGGCTACGTACACAGTGAAACTGGCCAAGTGCTCAGGGTGCTGTTACTTCTGTCTTCGCTATAAGGGAAGAATGTGGTAACGACGGCTCCAGATTTTTAATGTCGCTTGATTTACCCGCAAGAAGAACCAACAGGTGTTCCCGTCACAGCCGCTGACGTGCGCAGACTGCCTCGAACCAGATTATAAATTACTGCACCGCATGGTAAAAGGTAAAATGACTCCTGCTGCAAATTTATAAATCTCGGAACACTAGACTGAAGAAAGCTCCATACGATTATACCACACAGTGGGACACTATAACACAAAGCTGTGTGTGTGTGTGTGTGTGTGTGTGTGTGTGTGTGTGTGTGTGTGTGTGTGTGTGTGTTGGGGGGGGGGGTTATTTAGTAGTGTAAACTAACTTTAACATTATACCATTCTACACGACAGAATGGGAAGAGTGAACCATTAGAACATGAATAAAACTTACAGAAAGGACATTATGTATAAAAATGCTGCATTTAGCTGCAGGCCCTACAATATGTAAATTACGTTACAGAAAGGAATCAAACCGTAGTAGACAAACATGCTGTGAAGAGACGCTATTATCAGTTTGAAATTAGAGAATGAAACACTAAATAGGATCACAAAAGCAATATTAAGGTAATTCAAAAAATCGATGTCAAACGTTTGGGACTATTTTGGTTGAACATTGTTTCGCTTAGCGATCTACTTCATTTACTGCCACGGTATATCAATACATGACTTTTAGGGGAGCTTTGTTGACAAATTAACGTCAAACAAATATCTCTATGTACAAAGTTGTGCAAGTTTGTAATAGTGAGGAGCAGATCATAGAGAAGCACACATATAAATAAAACACTTGCACCAACTCCTTATACGTAAGATACGTCTCAAGAACCATGTGCGATCAACATTCTTTAAAGATTCGAAAATGCAGGTAATTTCACATCAGTGATCTATAATTTTAATTTAAAAATACTGCATTATAGTGCGCACCATTACAATTTTAATTTAAAAACTGTTGACGGTCAACTTTCCCCCGTAGAAGTTGGCAGTGTCGCTGTGGAGCCCATAGCATGTGCTGCGAGCGCTATAGGAATAAACTGCCTACGACTTTATGGTACATACTTAGCAGGTCTTAGACTTCAGTTTCAATGTACTTAAATTCATACCATACGTATGTACTAGAGACTCACATTTTTCAGTGCGGCGGTATTCTTCAGCGACAAGATGCTATAGATCCAATTAGCCAGCTGCAGTCAGAATTTTCGGTAGGTTTTCCCTACATATAAGGCAGTCGTTGGAATTGTGAATTCTCGTATGTATTTCGTAGCTTGTTGACCTTTTCCAGAAAAGAACCACAGGTTTTAGTAACGTCTGAGTCCGCAACTCCTCTCGTTACACCTACACTAGAGCGCAGCTAAGGACAAATTGCATGTGTTAGGCTACAACTAGTATCAAACTTGAAAACCAACTTGTACTTACTCCGTTAATCATCATTGGTGTCTCGAAATGTAGTGTGTACCGCCAGAATGCATTGCAAAACGTACTCACCTAAAAAAAAAGAAATACAATGTTAAAAGAGAATTTTCAACATTTAAAAAGAATACATTTTCCGCTGATTGATTGTTTGTCGATTCTTGGTAGAATATTTTATACATTACGAATGTTGTAAAATATTACACCAGTGTTGTGTGTGTTTTCATCCATAAAGTGTATTCTTGATCGGAATTGAGTATTTTTAGTAAGGAACGAATAAGCTCATTAATATTCTCTGAAAAGATGAAAAATTAGGAACATGAATTGAAGTGATTTTCATTAATTACGAATAACAAACTGTTACAACTCCAGCAGAAAATTTTCACATCCCACTGATCGAAATCTAAATAACATCTTGGTGTTACGACTCTTCCAGGTGTGACGGAGGGGGGTGGCACAGTGGTAAGACCAAGGACAAGCTTTCGGAAGAACGGTGGTTGACATTCAGTCGATCACCCAGATTAAGATATACTTCAATTTTCTTAATTCGCTTACGCCAAATGCCAGGATGACGTTTTTGGAAGTGTCATGGCCGATTCCCTTCTCCGTTCTTCCGCAAACCAAGCTTGCACATTGCAAATAATTTCGTTGTAGATGACACAATAAAGCCCTTATGTACTACCTTCTTTCACTTCTTAGTTAATCGGCGGTCATATTACTGGATTTTTACAGAGTAATTCTGCAGTGTGAACGACAGGAGGTAGAAACGTCTTGCCCAATCCAAGAAAGCAACAACGGCATCAGGTACGTTTTTTCTTCGCGTTTTCATCTCAGTCCATCTATAGATAGGTTTAGCCCTCAGGATGATAGTAGTCTTCAAAATGAAAACTGACTAATAAAATAGACGAATTTAACATTAATTGACTATCCGGACTTGGCCAGGTATGTATTTCTTCCAATCCTCTATTAGTCTATCATCTCCTTCCCTTTTTCTCTTGCCGGCCGGTGTGGTCGAGCGGTTCTAGGCGCTACAGTCCGGAACCGCGCGACTGCTACGGTCGCAGGTTCGAATCCTGCCTCGGGCATGGATGTGTGTGATGTCCTTAGGTTAGTTAGGTTTAAGTAGTTCTAAGTTCTAGGGGACTGATGACCTCAGATGTTAAGTCCCATAGTGCTCAGAGCCATTTGAACCATTTGAACCTTTTTCTCTTTTTCTCTCCATCTCCTCCTCCTCCGCCTCCTCCTCCTCCTCTCTTGCCTTCCTCGTTCCCACCCTCTCTATCCATATGTTCGTCACCAACTCTATGTTCATCTTGTCCACATTACACTATCTGTCCATCTCCTGAACTGAACTGTCGATCTTCTTCTCACTCTTCTCCCTATCAATATCCTCCTCCCCCTCTTTCTGCCCATCATCTCCGCCCCCCTCTCTCTGCCCATCACCTCGCCTTCTCTCTATGCATAACCTCATCCCTCCCTTGTTCTGTCTCCTCCGATCTCAGTTACTGCGCATCGTTTCCTCTTCCTGTCCATCTCCTCCTCCCCCTATGCCTATCGTCTCCAACCCCCCCCCCCCCTCTGTCCATCTTCTCTTCCTCCCATCTCTCCACCCGTCTCTGCCTCAACCCACACTCTATCCATATCCTCCTACCGTGTCCATCCATCTCCTCCCCCTGTCTCTCTCCACCACCACCTCCCCACTCTATCTGTCGATCTGCTCCTCACCCTGTCCATGTCCATTTCCTCATTCCCTCTATCTGCGTCCATCTCCTCCTGACACCACTATCTCGTCATCTTCTTCTCCAGCACCCTTCTCTGCCCATCACCGCCACCTCAACAGGGGAGTGAGTAACATTAATATCAACTTTGGTTCAGATCGAGACAGGAGCTTAGAAGGTGCTTTTTACCCGTGGTTTTACCCGTCTACGCACGTACGGGGTGACCGTTACTGAACTATATGAAACAAAATCGCCGTAACTTCTCAACGGTTTGCGTTAGAACGTTCAGACTGCACGGTTGGCCGCGGGGAATAATGGGAATTAGTATGCACATGCATAGTTTGGTTTCTTGACCCAGCCCACTTTCATTTGGATGGGTTCGTCAATAAGCAAAATTGGGGTATTTGGGGGATTGAGAATAAACCTTTCGCGATCGAGCTCTTCACCCTCAACGGTGCATTTTCCAGCCACAGAATAATCTGTACAATATTCCTTGATGGCACGGTGACTACCGAATGGTACGTGAAGGTTTGGAAGATGATTCCATCCCCACTATCCAAAGTGACCCTGATTTCGGCAATATATGATTCATGCAAGAAGAAGCTCGACTCCATCGAAGCAGGAGAGTGATATCATGGAGGAACACTTTTCGGACTCATTCTGGCGCTGGGGTACCCAGAGGCCACTGGCATCGGTCTCAATTGGCCACCATATTCTACGGATCTGAACGCGTGCGACTCCTTTTTGTGGGCTATATTAAAGTCAAGGTGTACAACAGTAAACCAAAATCATAGCTGAGCATCAAACAGCCGTTCAGGAAATCATCGACAGCATCCATGTTCCGACACCTCAGTGGGTCATGCAGAATTTCACTATTCGTCTGCGCCTCACCATCGCCCATGATGCAAGGCATATCGAACACGTCATAACCTAAATCAGAATACCTGCAGTGACGTTTACAAGCTGAATAAAGTGTGTCCACGCCGTTGTTTGTAATTAGTTTACGATTTTTTTCATATACCTTAATAATTGACACCCTTACCACATATATTCAAGATATTTCACATGTATTTATATACATATTTCACCTGTCTATGTAGCTAACTTCCATTGCAGTTAATTATCACATTCTTCAATCTTTATGACGCTTATCTTCTGAAATATGTGTCTTCCAGTGATTTTGGTTTTGCAAGTACATTGAGCAGCATGTGTGCACACTGTCTGTGAAATATGTTGGGAGCAATAAGTAGTAAAGAAGCACTGAATTAAAAATTTACGCATGAAGCGGCAGATTTTCACGTATCCCACTGTTTATGACGCTGTATCTCCTGAACTATGTATCGTACAATGACGTAATTTTGCTTGTTCATTCAGTGGTATACGTGAATACTGTCTACAAAATATTTCACGAATATAGTTAGTAGTGAAGTACTAATAAATTAAAACATTTTGCTTGATGCGGCAGTTTTGCTGCATGAATAGCGAAAACGTAGAGTGCGATAAACCTCCTTCCTTTCATCATTTTCTTGGTGTGGGCGGGGGGAGGGGGGGCGGATGGGGGGAGCAGTGTCAGCGAGAAAAAGTTTACTAAATATTCGAAATTGCGTGTAAAGCTTGTTACAAATCACTAAATGCTCTCATTCTCAAATAATGGATCAATAAAGTCAGGGTATTTGCGCGTCGTGGAATACACTATGATCCCATGTTTTCACCCCCATTCCTTTGATAGGCGGGTAATATTTCCCCCACAACTCTTCTTTCCGGGTAATAAGTGAGAAAAATTTGGTTCAGATCGATCCAGTAGCTCAGTAGGCGATGTGGAACATACATGCAGTCATACCTACACACACTTTTATGATATATATGGATTTTACATGAAACAAAAGTAAGACCATATGTGAACACCTCCCTTCCTCCCTCCCTCCCTGATCACATAGTTTTTACCTCTAGATATGAAAGACCTTCAAAAAGGTTGCCCTCTCAATTCTACAATCTTTTATCGTCACCGTTACTACCGGATTTGATAGTTATCAATATCTGTATCACTAAATGGCTAAAACAGTCAGCCGATCACCGGGCCCAAGTGACAGGTTGCATACCTAAAGGCTTCAAAGGACAACTATTTGGTTTTCAGTATTTCAAGTAATTATTTGCCGAATTCAGATAACTAGTTCGCAGTCATAATTTACTGATTGAGACGTATAATCTTACGTTGAAGATTTGCTCTTATTAAAATATTCGGGACTTTTATGATGTGTTCAGAGGACTTTCTTTACTGAATTTCAATAAGAAATTTATCCGATCATGGCATAACAGCCCGGAATAATTTAAGATTTCTCCGTGTGTGAAAGGTTACATTTCACAAACAGACAGAATTATTACAGTAAATCTTGTATTATAGATAGAAACTGTCTATAGCCACCATTTTTTACAGTTTTTGTTGTTGTTAGGAGGTTATGCTATGTGCAGCTTTTATATGTACTTCATGCCGGCCGATGTGGCCGTGCGGTTCTAAGCGCTTCAGTTTGGAACCGCGTGACCGCTACGGTCACAGGTGCGAATCCTGCATCGAGCATGGATGTGTGCGATGTCCTTAGGTTAGTTAGGTTTAAGTAGTTCTAAGTTCTAGGGGACTGATGACCTCAGAAGTTAAGTCCCACAGTGCTCAGAGCCATTTTGTACTTCACGGTCTATACATTTAAGTACTGTATAATACATCTTAAAACTATCTACAATAGATTGCTAATTCTTCAGATATAGAATTTCATGGTTAATAAAGTAATATATTTCTTACAAATATCTATACAACACGTGGACAGATAAGTTATACTTCATCGATCGTGGGCCATCTCGTACCTTGAAACAGAAGAATGCGTTTTATCACGAAAAATGTGATACCTGCAAATGAACTGAGTTTCTTTAACGTCTCAAAAATTTGCCCTGTATTGGAAATTTGTGTTAGTTTTCAGTAACTTGTATCTCATAATGCAATTAACTTTTAACTGGTTTTTGATAATATGTTTGCTTAATTTTATTTCTCGTAATGATTTGTTGTAGAGTAAGAATTAAACGCACAGACTGTTACATACAGTGTTTAAAAGATTTTCTCAGTTGCAGTACTTTTAAATTTCAGTCGAATGTTGTATCTTGGAACATAGTTTCCTATTTGGAAGAAGCTTAATTTTCCGGTGTAATTTTTTAATTTCAGAAAAAGACTCCAGCAAATAAAAACCGAAATTCATCATTTCAAAACGGAATCAGAAAATAAATCACACTTCTAGAGGCCAAAGTCTGAAAGTATGCTGAAATATAACGCACTCGCCTACTGTATTTTCACTGGCCCTGTAGAGAAACATAAGCATCACGTGTTCAGGTACGACGTCTCAATTTATTGATTCTATACTACTAACCCTGTTGGCAACACAGTTTGCAGACAGTACCGTAGGTAACATTGAATATACCAGCGAAAGTATATCATTCTACGCCACATAGTTGTTGAGCTGTAACGTCATAAACAGTGGTAAAAATGTTTTTTGCATCTTCGACTATAAAGTTTTCATATGTTTAACGTCATGTCTTTGACACAACTTATCTGTAACATAATGAGATGTCTGAAGCTGTTTAATCTGTTTTATAGACAGGAGTTCTTTACAGAATCTGGTTGTGGAATGGTGGTAGGCGATGCTACTAGTATATTCCTAGTGTAAATACAGTTCACATTGAGAGACATTTTATATTCCAAGAGCGAAGAGGCCAGTCACGGCAGAGCCATCCAGACATAAAAACGTATGTATGTATGTATCTTCCACATGTCCTCCTAAACCACTGGACCGATTTCAACATACGTTACTTTCGGGCAAGAATCTCTGTGGGAGTGAGAACGACCTCCTAGCCAATCGTAGTTCGGGAAACATGGCGTCAAAAATAATTTGATGCTCTAAAAACTGCTGCATCATTCAAGAGGTTTAAATTTATTACTGCTATGTTATTAACTCTATTCGCAATTAATTTCGCAGATAGAGTGAATATATACCGTTACATGCACTTACAAAACTATGTCATGGTATTACAAAAATGGTTCAAATGGCTCTGAGCACTATGGGACTTAACATCTGAGGTCATCAGTCCCCTAGAACTTAGAACTACTTAAACCAAACTAACCTAAGGACATCACACACATCCATGCCCGAGGCAGTATTCGAACCTGCGACCGTAGCGGTTACGCGGTTCTAGACTGTAGCGCCAAGAACCGCTCGGCCACCCCGGCCGGCCATGGTATTACACATAGCGTATGTCCTCACAAACGCTGACATGTGTGAGAAACTGCGGCGTCATACATTTTTAATATTTATTTTTTACTATCAAGAAACCTCTACAGTCGCATCAACTCAAGGAAATCCCTGACACATGGCAACTTTCAAAAGCGAAGCGCAAACGGCAACAGACGAAAAAATTTTTGATTACGGGTTTAGCTCCTATTATAGGAAAGGTGTTTTGTGACTTGAGCTACTCTACAAAATGTAATGTGTCGGAAGTTCATGATTTTCAGGATCGTCTTGTAAAAATAAACTAACTGCAGCGATATTATACGTTGGAAGGGTCTGAGTGCGCTCCTGATTCTCACGAAATCAGACTAGTTTGTGTTTACCAAGGAAGAACAGTTGGATAGCGAGGAACAGTGTGCTCTGATACAGCGGACGAGGTCTTCATACCGCAGAGTTTCCAGAGAACGGATTTCATGTGTAAAAGCGCTTTCCTTCGTTAATTAGTTTCTGACGGATCATCAATGTTACCTCTTGCTATAGTTTTGAACGAGTCTTATTTTTATTTACAGTATATTCTCTTACCGGAAATTGCAGACCTTTTACTTGACTTCTTAAATTATCTGATTTTTTTTCAATATGTACAATGATTTATACTGAAATATGTCCAATGTTTCTCTCCCTCTTTCATTCACTCACTCACACACACACACCTATTACAGTACATACAGAACTTCTTCGATGTTGTTTAGTCCAGCTGAATCGGCGCAATGTCACGGATAATGAGGATAATGGGCAAGGGGCACTACATCTGTAGTCTGTGGATTGCTTGAGAGGGTCTGAAGGGATGGGTGCTAGGGTACTCCGTGTAGCTGCGACGATCACTGTGTCCAGATGACACAGTGGTCAGCGCACCTGCCGGATAAGCAGGAGACCAGGGTTCGCGTCCCGGTGTGGCAGAAATTTTCAATTTCCCAACTGATTTTAATCAGTGCCCACTAGCAGCTAATGTCATTACTGAATTTAACTGACACAAATAAATTATACTGTCACAAATTATTTAGACTTGCTATCTGGAAGCTAACACAGGTCGTACATAATATATAAACTTAATACATAATTGTAACATACAATGATTTATATTACACATAAAGCAATAAGATGTGCTACCAGCAATGTAGAATGATGAAATAAAACATGCTAATGACATCCAGGCCACGGAGCGCTTCTCCCAATCGCTAGCGATAAACGCACAACATGCAGCGCCTGCTTGATCTCGTTATTCCGTTAATCATCGCAATACTGGGAACCTCCAGTAAAGCGTTGACAGAAGAACTTTTGATAATGTGTCGGTTTCTCCGAGGCGAACGAGCGTTGCCAGGGTGAATTGGTAGTCGTCTTCACACAGACCCACCACCCGGTGTGTGTTGTTACCGAGTACACACGATCATCACCTCTTGTTCGCGTAGCCGATAATTTTTTTGAGTGGGCGTTGCATTTCTGACGTATTAAGGCCGGTGGCGGCGCTCTGTCTTCCAGTTTTCCGTGATGTTATCTTTCGACAAGACAACGCAAGACCGAATTTTACCCTGGCTCTCCTGACACAACTCGATACAGAAGGTATTTCAGTGCTGCCTCCTGATCTCTCCCCCATTGAAAGTAATTGGTATTGGAATGTTAATATACTGTCAGGCCACCACTCCCCTGTGATGGACTGTGACACAGCGCTGATGCAGTATCGAATGACGTACGCTTATCTGTCACCCATGCAGTAGATCTTTGTACTAAATTTAGCACCCCACGCACACCGAGATCATCTTTATATTTAATCACGTATTTTCCCCTCTAAATTTTAGGCGCCCAGTAAGTAAATTTTGCGGCTGCTATCCTTCGTGGTGTTGTAGTTCTAAAGGCCAGAAATATATTAACCCTACAGCAAACAAAGCAGCAGTGAAGCAATGATTGTGTCATATATTACACTACAAATGTTACTGAAACACAAGCAGAATTTTTTCCATTACGACTTATATCACATTGGAAGAGAAGGAGAGTATGTTCCTCTTTAGTTAAGGCTTCATACTCAACACCTCCCTCTCAGTGTCACTGTCACAGTTTATACATGTCTCACTCTCTCACTGTCTCCGTTTTCTGCCATTTATTTACAGTATATCCCACTGCCAAAGTCTTATCTCTCAGTTACACTGTCTCCTTTTGTCTTCCTTTCCCTAATGCAACTTTCTCCACTGTACGCCGGCAGCTCAAAGATTCTAGACAGTTAAATTTATTTTTTTCCCATAATCTGGTGTCCGAAATTTCGGTCCAAAATGCACCCTCTCCGAGACCTACTTATTGAAACTCTGAGAGGCTCCGGACCTACCAGGCATATGTGCAGGCGCCATTCATCTGTATTTTTCATTTCCACTGTTTCCTCTCTCGTTTGGTCCCACTGCTTCTGTCTCCATTCACTGCAGTACTACTTCGAGCGTGAAGCGCCAATTACACAAAGACGTTGGATCATGAAGGTTCATTGGTGAAAAATTTTTGACTAGAAACATAGTTTGGTGACCTCAGCACCATCACAAAGGCTCTAAAACACTTTTCATGTGCTCACTACGCCTGTTAAAACTACAACGCGTCAGACCGAATATTACGTGCATATTTAAAGTGCCTAAATACAACTTTGAACCTTTTAATCTCGGTAACAGATAATGATATCGAAAATATTTTCACCATTTCGGTAGATCATCATCATAAGAACATGGTAAAAATTTCGACGAGCTGACATAAACAAAAATTATAGAAGTGGCGACCCCCACAATAAATATCCTTATCATCCAAAAGTCGTTTCTGAAAGTATTTGTATGGAGTGTAGCCATGTATGGAAGTGAAACATGGACGATAAATAGTTTGGACAAGAAGAGAATAGAAGCCTTTGAAATGTGGTGCTACAGAAGAATGCTGAAGATTAGATGGGTAGATCACGTAACTAATGAGGAGGTATTGAATAGAATTGGGGAGCAGAGTTTGTGGTACAACTTGACAAGAAGAAGGGACCGGATGGTAGGACATGTTATGAGGCATCAAGGGATCACCAATTTAGTACTGGAGGGCAGCGTGGAGGGTAGCAAGGGAGAGCAAGAGATGAATACACTAAACAGATTCAGAAGGATGTAGGCTGCAGTACGTATTGGGAGATGAAGAAGCTTGCACAGGATAGAGTAGCATGGAGAGCTGCATCAAACCAGTCTCAGGACTGAAGACCACAAGAACAACATCAAAAAATCATGATTTTCCGAGTGTATCTTGATAATGGATATAGATTTTCGAAATCAGGAAAATGGCGTTTCTTTATGAATATCTAAAGAATGTACAGTTAGAAGTGGAGCCATTTCCTATGGTTAGCTATTTAGATAATTGTGGCCCACCGTGCAGAAACGGATAAAAAAATTTTCTGCATAAGTACGGTAACTGTGACTCATTCGATCTCCGCAGCGGATAACGACATAGAAAAATTTTCAACGTTCCATGAAAATATAATCATGAGAATATATGGTAAACATTTTTGACAATTTGCCATGAATAGAAATTTTGAAAGTAGCCTTTCCCATAATTGTTACTTTCCGTTCACAAAAATCATATTATTTTGGGGTTTTTTAGGAACCACAAATGAACAAATGGTGAAAAGCTGCGTTATGTCCATCCTAGACCACACTAATGCAGGAAAACCATCGGATTTGTTCAGTGTCCCTGGGCTGGAGGAAGAGCGTAATTTTTAAATTTTGACCATATACTGTAGTATACCTACTGTATGCCCAGTCTTCCGATATGTACGCAAATAGTCGCTAGCCCAAGAGCTATACAAAACACCTGACCACTTACTTACCTCTGGGATAAATAGAACCACAGATATGACCCCACGAAAAACCGCACTTTCGCGCAGCTTTTTTGGAACATATTTGTCGGGCCGATACGGTCGGGTGGGACGAACGCATGTGTCTGTTATATCATACTGCAACTGGGATATCATGCGATTCGCTCAGAGCATCCCCTTGTTTCTCCTCCTTCAGAAAGGTGGTAAGTTCAGTGTTTGAAAAATGTTAATAACTAATGTCGTAACGAACACATTGGAAAACAAATTTCCACCTAAAAACATCTGTACGAAGTTCACTAGTGACGTCTAAAGTAGCTGAAAAATTTCTACTGAGGCCCGACCAGCCTCTCTCCCTTTTCGTATACATTGTCAACCGAGGAGAAAAAGAGGAAAGGGAAGCTCTTCTATTTGCTGGAGTCTTACAAGAACCATGGTCTTTTTATTTCTCGTGTGTTTTCTACACGGAAGACCAATACTCATGGATCGAATCTCGTTCCAGTAGTTTTTTTTTTTTTTTTTTTTTAATGAGTAGGAATTTCCATTGTCGTACCAAATTCCTTTAGAGCGGATGAATGCGAATATTTCTTACACGACTGTTAGCCAGTACTTTGGTCTAACGTGTCTCTTATGTGCTATAGTTCAGAAATGTTTATGACAATTTTGCCGAATCTTCAAAAACTGTTGAAGTGAATATCTGAAATCCACCCTCTATCGGGTACACAATTTCAAACCGTAAAATTTTTCGTACGGCAAATAGACTGGTGCAGATAACAAGATTCATTCTAGATGGAAAAGAAAATCTTAGCACTGTAAGAGCTGAAGGCTTCACAAGTAATTAGGAAAATGAAACAAACACTTTAAACAGTGGTGGTATATTTAGGGTTGTGTCTACAAGTAACGCGTTTTAGAGAGACCATGGGGTCTATGCCATGGGACCGTAGTTTCCACGTCAGAGACAACGCTGCGGTGTCACAGCCAAGGCCCCAGCGGTCGTATTTCACAATAACACACGTCAATAGTCAGCCATTCCCACGTCGCAGAATTACAGTCTGCTGCGGTCGTAATTCACAGCCCTTTACGGTCCAGCAAACGGCCCTTTTTGCAGCCTGCTTCTCGTCGACCTAATTAATGAGCTCCTCTGTCTTTCCTACTCTCTCTCCAGACCTCTGGGATTAACACGTTGTTTTATGGAGCATTGTAAACACCTGTCTCGGGGGAATAATTCTTGACAGGATTATTTTCGCAGTAAAAAGTTGTGTACTGAACAAGGACAATAAGACAGCAATACTTCTCTTTAACCGAGTTGTTCTCTACTATTTACAGTATCTCTGACATGCCCCTTAGAAACTGTAATTTGTAAAAAATGTTGTTGACTGTCAGATCCGGAGAGACAGATCTAGGCTTGTAATAGGAATAGTGAGGTTACTTCGGAAGCACACTTCTCTAATGGAGAATGTGTTTTCTTTTTTAATTAAATTCGATGTGGTTGTAGGCTGCATCTTTTTGTAAATTGATCATTTCACAAAGTGTTACAGTCTCCAACTTGACACCGGTCGCTAATACATACGTGGTTACAAATGGATGCTCTGTATTAAACGTAACTCTCCAGTTTGTATTATTGTTATTACTGCCCGCACAGTATCTTGTTAGGCCTGTTTGGCACGGGAGGCTGTAACTGAGGTGCCGTTTGTGGCTTGCGGTCTTTGAAATACAGAGCTCAAATCCTGTTCACTGCAGTTTAATTGTCACATATTCGATGGACTATCCTTGACGGCGTATCTTCTTTGCATATGATTAGTTAAAAATATTTACCGTGGAGGAAGCGGTTGTGGTTCGCCCAAGAGCTGTCATAGGACAAAGGAGAAGGAAAAAGAAGAAAAGAAGAAAAGAACTGTTATCTTCAAAAAATCAGTTCCCCATTAAGTTTAGAGAGCTGCCCATCGACTTCACAAACTACCTGAAAGAGATCGTGAGAACTGTTGCAGTTTCCATACTCCGTGCTTGAAGATGTTTAAATGAAACTGTGTATACTGGTTCCTTTCTTTCAAATAGTCATATGGTGGCTACCAACAGGGGAAAGCATAACTGCGAAAGAGATCGTAGCTCTGACTGTGAGGTATGCACAAAACAAATTTGCTTATTCCAAAGACATGAAAAATTGAGTATCAAGTTTGCATCACTGACACTGCCGTCGTCGCCAGCACTACCACAAGCCGTTTCATACCCACTATTGGATAACGGCATACTCAGCTCTTCCACTGCAATGTTTTACTCAGCCGTACGGATTCACGTTGTCACAGTGTTATGGCCCTCATAGAGCAAATACAGGCAGAAAAGTAACATTACTTAAAAAATTGTTGTCATCAGCAAACACCAGTCGAAGAATCCTGACTGAGTCGCTAATAATCAAATAAAACTCCATTATTCTTCCTAGCTAAAATAGTACCAGCTAGTTAATATTTTTCTCACCCTAAGTCAATATGCTTTTTGTAAATGTCACATCGACATTACTTCTACTTCTGTTGACTCCTTCCATCCAACTGCCCTCCTCTTCCTTTTGCTTGTTCATCATATTCAACATTTATATCTGTGCTAATACTACAATCTTGACTAATGGTTCAAATGGCTCTGAGCACTATGGAACTTAACATCGGAGGTCATCAGTCCCCTAGAACTTAGAACTACTTAAACCTAACTAACCTAAGGACATCACAAACACCCATGCCCGAGGCAGGATTCGCACCCGCGACCGTAGCAGTCGCGCGGTTCCGGACTGAAGTACAATTTTGACTCTTTTACCCTGTACGTTCTTATACTTTAACCACTGAAAAATGAAATGAAATGATCGGATGGCACTGTTGGCCGGGAGACCTCTTTCGGGGGAGTTCGGCCGCCATATTGAAAGTCCGTTTTAGTTGACGCCACTTCGGCGACTTTCGAGTCAATGATGATGCAAATGATGATGAAGAAGAACACACAACACCCACTCCCCTCCCGAGAATCGAAGTCAGGCTCCCTGCGTGATTGTCTGTAACGCTCCCTCTATGCTACGGAGGCGGACACTTTAATCACTAAATGTAATACAGTTCGAGGTCAATTTGTTTTGTGTATGTCATTATGCTTGTACTTCTCGAATAACTAAAAGTCACATATCTTTAGGAAAATAATTGATGTTCAGTTGCGAACTGTTGCTGATGAGTGGACTATCTGTTTAGTCTTACGATTCAGAGGATAGCCTAAAAAGCCGAAAGGGAGATTATTGTTTCATAAAATACAGGGAGCGAAAGGCTATTTACAGTTTGTACAGAAACCAGATGGCAGTTATAAGAGTCGAGGGGCATGAAAGGGAAGCAGTGGTTGGGAAAGGAGTGAGACAGGATTGTAGCCTCTCCCCGATGTTATTCAATCTGTATATTGAGCAAGCAGTAAAGGAAACAACAGAAAAATTCGGAGTAGGTATTAAAATTCATGGAGAAGGAGTGAAAACTTTGAGGTTCGCCGATGACATTGTAATTCTGTCAGAGACAGCAAAGGACTTGGAAGAGCAGTTGAACGGAATGGACAGTGTCTTGAAAGGAGGATATAAGATGAACATCAACAAAAGCAAAACGAGGATAATGGAATGCAGTCAAATTAAATCGGGTGATGCTGAGGGGATTAGATTAGGAAATGAGACACTTAAAGTAGTAAAGGAGTTTTGCTATTTAGGGAGTAAAATAACTGATGATTGTCGAAGTAGAGAGGATATAAAATGTAGACTGGCAATGGCAAGGAAAGCGTTTCTGAAGAAGAGAAATTTGTTAACATCGAGTATAGATTTAAGTGTCAGGAAGTCGTTTCTGAAAGTATTTGTATGGAGTGTAGCCATGTATGGAAGTGAAACATGGACGATAACCAGTTTGGACAAGAAGAGAATAGAAGCTTTCGAAATGTGGTGCTACAGAAGAATGCTGAAGATAAGGTGGGTAGATCACGTAACTAATGAGGAGGTATTGAATAGGATTGGGGAGAAGAGAAGTTTGTGGCACAACTTGACTAGAAGAAGGGATCGGTTGGTAGGACATGTTTTGAGGCATCAAGGGATTACAAATTTAGCATTGGAGGGCAGCGTGGAGGGTAAAAATCGTAGAGGGAGACCAAGAGATCAATACACTAAGCAGATTCAGAAGGATGTAGGTTGCAGTAGGTACTGGAAGATGAAGAAGCTTGCACAGGATAGAGTAGCATGGAGAGCTGCATCAAACCAGTCTCAGGACTGAAGACCACAACAACAACAATGAATACTGTACATTACAGTGCCTAATGTGTCAAAGTACTGACGGAATATCCATAAATATTATAATAATATCTTCACAGTCCAGAAGAGACTGTTAACTTGCATCCTGCGATTAATAATGTCATTTAGTACTTTGAATATTATAGTTAAAATAAATGGAACTTTAAGACTTATGTTGAATCGACGACGAGCGCATTAGACACTGGGGAAGGATAAGAACGGAGCTGTGTCGTATCAGTTTCTAAGCAGCTGGTTTGTGTTGCGGCGATGGAGCCGTCATGAAAAAACTGCCCAGATAAACAATGTAGAACATGTTCAGTAATAACTACACAGGCCGAAGTTCCATCTATGAGTAAGTTATTTATTTTCAAGCCCAATAAGGGAAGCAAATAGTGATCATGTGGCCGAAGGTCTAAATGACTAACAAAAAGCTTCAAGCACAGATTCACTTGGAATATTCTGAAGTTAATAACGTAATCAGTACTTAGTTGGCGTAAGGCTGAAGTCTGAAGCAGTGAAGGCACTGCCTTAAGCTCAATACAGGTAAGAAGCTAAACACAGAACGATGACGGTCCGACGACGCTTCCTAGCGAGACCTTTGATTGGTGGGCTGCGGATGGAGTCGGCGCCTGGGTCGGAAAAACGAACGAATGACTGCTTCGATATCTGGGACCGAGCTGCCGATCGGTGGTTGAGCGCCGCAGTAAATACTGCTGGTGAACACGTGACAAGGTGTAGAAAAATAGTGTCCGCGATCGCAGCGCCACGCCGTGGTCGCTAAGCGCTCTGCAGGTAGCGGACCTGCCGCCTCTCGTTACGGCACTTCTACGTGTTGCGCCAGATGATGCCTGAGGCCTGGCCACCCGCAACATGCGAGTTTGTTGCAGGTTGCCGTCTTGTAGGAGTGACACACCGGGAACCATTTCCTAAGCTACCACCGGAAAACTGAAATATGGGTGGTTATGTGGTGATTTCAAGCACCGTCCTCCTGGACGGGAATGTGATGAGTGAAACGCTGTGCCACTACGCTCGGTCATGAAGTTAACGACTACAACTATGTCTACTTTTGCGTCTGTGCTTGTTTCTTAATTCACTGGTGTCCAAAGTTAAGAGTGAAAGGCCGGGCGGTTCTAGGCACTACCGTCTGGAACCGCGCGACCGCTACGGTCGCAGGTTCGAATCCCGCCTCCGGCATGGATGTGTGTGATGTCCTTAGGTTAGTTAGGTTTAAGTAGTTGTAGTTCTAAGTTCTAGGGGACTGATGACCTCAGAAGTTAAGTCCCATAGTGCTCAGAGCCATTTGAACCAAGGTCGAAAGTAACTTCCGGATGATGTGTCACTGTCGGGTAACATAGCTCGATGCCCGCCCGGATACCCGTGCGGTCTAACGCCTTGCTTTCCGGGCGGGAAGGCGTTCCGGTTCCCGGCACGAATCCGCCCGGCGGATTAGTCTCCGGGTCCGTTATGTCGGCCAGTCTGTGGATGGTTTTTAAGGCAGTTTTCTATCTGCGTCGGCGAATGTGGGCTGGTTCTCCTTATTCCGCCTCAGTTAGACTATGTCGTCGGCGATTACTGCGCAAACACATTCTCCGGGTACGCGTACACCATAATTACTCTACGACGCAAACATTGGGGTTACACTCGTCTGGTGTGAAACGTTCCCGGGGGGGGGGGGGGGGTGGGGGGTCCATTGGGGCCGATCCGAACCGCACAATAACTCTGTTGTGAAGTTGTGAATCATTGAGGGCTACGGTGGGGACGAAGCCACTTCGTAGTTTCTAGGGCCCCAGTTACATACAATACAATAGAAACATAGCTCGATGGAACTTGGACGATACATAGAAAGATCAACTGAAGCATAGTAGAGAAGGTAACTGAAACAAATACGCAGTGAGTCGAACTAGAAATGACTCTTTTACTCAAAGGCCATAATTACTCTGAATTCACGGCGATTCGTGATGATCCCTTGGGCCCTGCAGAGTGCGGGACATGGAATTTAATCGGGTGTGAGATCACCAGTAACATACATTGGCATGTTCTGTAGCGTGCTTCATGCTGGTATGGTGTTCTGAGTGCATTACTCATTCCCACCTTCCGCCATATAAGGGTGCGTCCAGCACTACCGAACATGATTGTTTTGGTGGCCCAGGTGTTATGGTGTGGGCAGGTATAAATTTGCACGGGCGTTCTGACCTCCGAATCTTTGAACACGGTTCACTAGCCGATCAATGTTATTGTGACACTGTACTCCTTACCCATGTACGTCCTTTCAGGGTGCATTCGGCCTTGACTGGTTTCTGTGGATAGTAATGCGCGACCCCATAGAACAGCGCAGGTGGAGCAGCTCTTGAAACGACAGGATAGGTACTGATCTGCCCGTTCTCTCGAGTCCCACAGAGCGCGAGTGGGATACTTTTGGAGAGACGAACTGCAACGCGTCCACAGGCACCAACGACCATCCAGCAGTTGTCAACTGCACTGGAGGAGGAATGGATCGCCCTACAGGAAGGGCTCCTCATCAGCCTCGTGGACAGCGTGGGAGCACGCTGGAGACCATGCATTGTCGTCTGTGTTGATCACATACCGTTTTAAGAACCACGTCCAGCCGTTTATAATTACCAGGGCACCATTATAAATCGCAGTGCGTTCAGTGTAATTATTGTCTCAGAATGAAAGTGTTGTTTAGATTTCCAGAAGGCTTTGGACACCGTTCCTCACAAGCGTCTTCTAAACTGCGTGCCTACGGAGTATCGCCTCAGTTGTGCGACTGGATTCGTGATTTCCTGACAAAAAGGTCACAGTTCATAGTAATACACGGAAGGTCATCGAGTAAAACAGAAAGAATATCCGGCGTTCCCCAAGGAAGTATTACAGACCCTCTATGTTCTTGATCTACACTCCTGGAAATTGAAATGAGAACACCGGGAATTCATTGTCCCAGGAAGGGGAAACTTTATTGACACATTCCTGGGGTCAGATACATCACATGATCACACTGACAGAACCACAGGCACATAGACACAGGCAACAGAGCATGCACAATGTCGGCACTAGTACAGTGTATATCCACCTTTCGCAGCAATGCAGGCTGCTATTCTCCCATGGAGACGATCGTAGAGATGCTGGATGTAGTCCTGTGGAACGGCTTGCCATGCCATTTCCACCTGGCGCCTCAGTTCGACCAGCGTTCGTGCTGGACGTGCAGACCGCGTGAGACGACGCTTCATCCAGTCCCAAACATGCTCAATGAGGGACAGATCCGGAGATCTTGCTGGCCAGGGTAGTTGACTTACACCTTCTAGAGCACGTTGGGTGGCACGGGATACATGCGGACGTGCATTGCCCTGTTGGAACAGCAAGTTCCCTTGCCGGTCTAGGAATGGTAGAACGATGGGTTCGATGACGGTTTGGATGTACCGTGCACTATTCAGTGTCCCCTCGACGATCACCAGTGGTGTACGGCCAGTGTAGGAGATCGCTCCCCACACCATGATGCCGGGTGTTGGCCCTGTGTGCCTCGGTCGTATGCAGCCCTGATTGTGGCGCTCACCTGCACGGCGCCAAACACGCATACGACCATCATTGGCACCAAGGCAGAAGCGACTCTCATCGCTGAAGACGACACGTCTCCATTCGTCCCTCCATTCACGCCTGTCGCGACACCACTGGAGGCGGGCTGCACGATGTTGGGGCGTGAGCGGAAGACGGCCTAACGGTGTGCGGGACCGTAGCCCAGCTTCATGGAGACGGTTGCGAATGGTCCTCGCCGATACCCCAGGAGCAACAGTGTCCCTAATTTGCTGGGAAGTGGCGGTGCGGTCCCCTACGGCACTGCGTAGGATCCTACGGTCTTGGCGTGCATCCGTGCGTCGCTGCGGTCCGGTCCCAGGTCGACGGGCACGTGCACCTTCCGCCGACCACTGGCGACAACATCGATGTACTGTGGAGACCTCACGCCCCACGTGTTGAGCAATTCGGCGGTACGTCCACCCGGCCTCCCGCATGCCCACTATACGCCCTCACTCAAAGTCCGTCAACTGCACATACGGTTCACGTCCACGCTGTCGCGGCATGCTACCAGTGTTAAAGACTGCGATGGAGCTCCGTATGCCACGGCAAACTGGCTGACACTGACGGCGGCGGTGCACAAATGCTGCGCAGCTAGCGCCATTCGACGGCCAACACCGCGGTTCCTGGTGTGTCCGCTGTGCCGTGCGTGTGATCATTGCTTGTACAGCCCTCTCGCAGTGTCCGGAGCAAGTATGGTGGGTCTGACACACCGGTGTCAATGTGTTCTTTTTTCCATTTCCAGGAGTGTATATTAACGACATAGGAGACTATCTGAGTAGCCGTCTTCAATTGTGTCCTGATGATGCTGTCATTTACCGTCTTGTAAAGTCATCAGATGATCAAAACGACTTGCAAAATGATTTAGATAAGAGATCTGTATGGTGCGAAAAGTGGCAGTTGAGCGTGAATAAAGGAAAGTGTGAAATTATTCACATTAGTACTAAAATAAATCAGCTAAATTTCGATTACGCGATAAATCACACAAATCTGAGGGCTGTAAATTCAATTAAATACTTATGGATTACAATTATAAGTATAACCTAAATTGGAACGATCACATAGATATTATTGTGGGTAGAGCAAACCAAAGACTGCGATTCATTGGCAGAAACTTAGGTGGTGCAACAGGTCTACCAAAGAGACTGCTTACACTACACTTGTCGCCCTATTCTGATCGCTGTGTGGGATCCGCGTCAGGTGGGACTGACGGATGACATCGAAAAAGTACAAAGAAGGGCAGCTCGTTTTGTATTATCGCGAAATAGGGGAGACAGTGTCACAGACATGATACGTAAATTGGAGTGGCAATCATTAAAACAAAGGCGTTTTTCGTTGCGACGGCATCTTCTCATGAAATCTCAATCACCAGTTTTCTCCTCCGATTGCGAAAACATTCTGTTGGCACCCACCGACATAGAGAGAAATGATCATCACGATAAAATAAAAGAAATCAGGGCTCGCACAGAAAATTTAAGTGCTCGTTTTTCCCGCGTGCCTTTCGAGAGTGGAACGGTAGAGAGACAGCATGAAGGTGGTTCATGGAACCCTCTGCCAGACACTTTATTGTGAATAGCAGAGTAATAACGTAGATGTAGATGTCATTTCTTTTTGTTTAGTTACATATTATTTTCAGTTACTTTCTGTGCTATGCTGAACCTATTCTTTCTACGCATGCTCATCGAGCCTGCCAGTGCACTTTCTGTGCTATGCTGTACCAGTTTTTTCTATGCATGTTCATCGAGCTATCAGTGACGCATCATGCCAAAGCTATTTTCGTTCTTATGATCCGCACAGCAGTGTATTACACGGAGGGATTTTGTCTGGTAGTCGTTCACCTTTAATTCTTTCCATTCACTGCTTCCATCTACCGCCGTATTCAGCTGTTACCTCATTAACAGCGTGTACATTCAACTCACTACGAACGTTTTCATTTCGAATTAGATTCCATCTCGTGCACGTTACATCTTAGGAACTACATCCATGCAGCCACTATTGAGCTATGAGTCTTTCATTTCCTATACCCAACTCTCGCTTTCGCACAATATTGGCGTCGCAAGAGTCTAATAAAATTTGACTTTTTGTCCCACAATAACAGCAAGAGTCACATATGGAATCTACTTAAATGTAACAGTACCAGACATTTGATCTGCTACATAATGATGTGGCGTTCGAGGTCATAGTTGCGGGAACGGGAATACAATATAACAACTTCTATATTGGTCTGTCGTTTATATTACTTCTTAAATTTACGCTGTGTTGATGGAGCGATCTATAGTGTAAACCGGGGGCTAGGTTAGGTTGAAGGGTGGCTATTTACTGTGAGTTCGTGAAGCCAACAAATGTGAATACGGAGTGTTAGTTGTGACGATATTCTGCTCTGTAAGGCAGGCGCAGGATTGAGGTAGGTTTAAAAGTGATAATTTGTCTGAGTTGGCGACGTCATGAGAAAGACTATAATCAACCTGTTATTTCACAAGTCAACATCC
Source organism: Schistocerca nitens (assembly GCF_023898315.1). Lineage (NCBI taxonomy): Eukaryota > Metazoa > Arthropoda > Insecta > Orthoptera > Acrididae > Schistocerca > Schistocerca nitens. The sequence goes on along the minus strand of NC_064614.1, from coordinate 1,084,685,473 downwards.
CTTCTTCTCAAAAGAAACTAATCGTACAAGTTATGGATGTCCAGCATGGACGAGGGACTACAGCTGTTGATATATATGAGAGAAAGTACCATCACAGCTGTACCTCGAGAACGTATTTTATCACACGACTAGTTTCGGTGGCACATTACCGCCATCTTCAGGCACCACCATTGCCAAAAGAGCATTTGATTTTCTTGGTGCATTTGCTTGGGATCCTTGTTATTCGCACACATGGACTACATTTCATCGCGAGTCTATACTCGACACCGAGTTATCTCCAATGCAATCACTGATAACAATAAAGGCACTCTAGAGATACAGCTGTGGTGGTATTTTTTCTCATATATTTAATTTTTTCTCATATAATCGTAGAGGGATGAATGAGGTATCGTTAGAAAAGATTTTTTAAACAGCTTCACACATCACATACCGATTTCCTCGCTAAAACTTACTATTTGTGGAAAATTGTAGCTATCATAGGCAAATGGGCATCACTATTGCCTAGCTTCATACCGATACTTTACAAAACTAATTTATTAATCACGAGTAACAGACTCCCTTTTTATATGATATTATTACAAATATCATTTTGTTTATTGTAATTTACTTATTAACTGAATAATTTGTATACGGCATTGTCATAGATAATAAGCATGATCACTGCAGTAGTCTTCTACTAGTATTATCTCTGCCCAGTGCACTCGTTCACTTTTCTAAATGGATATACTTTCCGGAATGACATACGTAGGTGTCAGACGAGGGGACTTACAATCAGTTGCATCCTGTAGAGTTCTTACATTCATTACATCCGTTAGGATTACCCCCACATAAACTTACACTAAAGTAAACTACTTCTGTCACGTTGGTAAGAAACCTGAACGTTGAGCAGGACTTAGTCAATGGAGCGATCATGGTTACCACAAAAGCCAATGAATTTACAATTAGTGCTCAGCGGACTGACACCAGGAAATCAGTTGTAACATTACGGATAAACCTAACACCATCTGATCCAAGCACATCTTTTCAATTGACGAGAAGACAGTTGCCTATCTTTACATACGGGCAATTGTATTTAGCCTTTTGAAAGGTAGCTAAACTAACAGTTCTGTATCCCTTAACAAAGATGAAAAAACAAAAAGCGTACGGAGATTACATTCCTGCGTCCAATATCATTTACACCACGATATTGTAATGCTCTCTGAGAAAGTCTTTTTTTTTTCAATATTATGCGCCTGTAAATGTATGTAAAAGGATGCTTTATGGAAACATAATTATTATTTCAGGTCGTTCGGTTTACTTTTAAAGATGTTTTCTCTTCATTTCCACAACCATCTTTATCCCAGCGACTACGCTTGTTCCAAAAACCGTCCTATTTAAAATTGTCTGTGAAAGTTTTGCAAGGGTCATCTACACTCCTGGAAATTGAAATAAGAACACCGTGAATTCATTGTCCCAGGAAGGGGAAACTTTATTGACACATTCCTGGGGTCAGATACATCACATGATCACACTGACAGAACCACAGGCACATAGACACAGGCAACAGAGCATGCACAATGTCGGCACTAGTACAGTGTATATCCACCTTTCGCAGCAATGCAGGCTGCTATTCTCCCATGGAGACGATCGTAGAGATGCTGGATGTAGTCCTGTGGAACGGCTTGCCATGCCATTTCCACCTGGCGCCTCAGTTGGACCAGCGTTCGTGCTGGACCTGCAGACCGCGTGAGATGACGCTTCATCCAGTCCCAAACATGCTCAATGGGGGACAGATCCGGAGATCTTGCTGGCCAGGGTAGTTGACTTACACCTTCTAGAGCACGTTGGGTGGCACGGGATACATGCGGACGTGCATTGTCCTGTTGGAACAGCAAGTTCCCTTGCCGGTCTAGGAGTGGTAGAACGATGGGTTCGATGACGGTTTGGATGTACCGTGCACTATTCAGTGTCCCCTCGACGATCACCATTGGTGTACGGCCAGTGTAGGAGATCGCTCCCCACACCATGATGCCGGGTGTTGGCCCTGTGTGCCTCGGTCGTATGCAGTCCTGATTGTGGCGCTCACCTGCACGGCGCCAAACACGCATACGACCATCATTGGCACCAAGGCAGAAGCGACTCTCATCGCTGAAGACGACACGTCTCCATTCGTCCCTCCATTCACGCCTGTCGCGACACCACTGGAGGCGGGCTGCACGATGTTGGGGCGTGAGCGGAAGACGGCCTAACGGTGTGCGGGACCGTAGCCCAGCTTCATGGAGACGGTTGCGAATGGTCCTCGCCGATACCCCAGGAGCAACAGTGCCCCTAATTTGCTGGGAAGTGGCGGTGCGGTCCCCTACGGCACTGTGTAGGATCCTACGGTCTTGGCGCGCATCCGTGCGTCGCTGCGGTCCGGTCCCAGGTCGACGGGCACGTGCACCTTCCGCCGACCACTGGCGACAACATCGATGTACTGTGGAGACCTCACGCCCCACGTGTTGAGCAATTCGGCGGTACGTCCACCCGGCCTCCCGCATGCCCACTATACGCCCTCGCTCAAAGTCCGTCAACTGCACATACGGTTCACGTCCACGCTGTCGCGGCATGCTACCAGTGTTAAAGACTGCGATGGAGCTCCGTATGCCACGGCAAACTGGCTGACACTGACGGCGGCGGTGCACAAATGCTGCGCAGCTAGCGCCATTCGACGGCCAACACCGCGGTTCCTGGTATGTCCGCTGTGCCGTGCGTGTGATCATTGCTTGTACAGCCCTCTCGCAGTGTCCGGAGCAAGTATGGTGGGTCTGACACACCGGTGTCAATGTGTTTTTTTTTCCATTTCCAGGAGTGTAGTTTCATTATGGCGCTTATGTTACGCATACCATATTTGGTGAGTTGCAGCTGACCGCTACTCTGGTCACAACGTTGCTTTAAGGTGACGGGATACAGCGAAGTCTTAAATTAACCCACAAGGTAAATCAGCTTATGAGATCTAAAATTATAGCAAATGTCGTACATGGACAGGAAGCTCAAGTTCAGTATCTGGGCTGTGACATGGGGTGAAATTTTGTTTTGTAAAATTTAACACAGTGTATGAAAAAGAGAGGTACGGTCAGAAGGAAGCCACGAAAGAAACACATATTAAGTTTTACAAAGTTTTGTCATTATCTGCGATGCTAAATGGATGTGAAAGCTGGATTCCCTTGTAAAAGGATATGAATGTTAAAGGTGAACTACAGAACATGGCTTCAGAAATGAAGACAGTAATAATGAATTATAAGTTTATTCAATTCAGAAGAACATACAGGAAGTTGACAAAACCCTGGAAACTGCAAAACAACAACACTTTACCGTGCCAGATACGGGGTAGGAAACAGCTTCCAGTGTCTCGGAATGGGTAACACAGGTCCTGTATGGTTTTCAAGGCAATCTTTTACCATTCTTCCTGCAAAATCGTGGCAAGTTCAGGTAACAAAGATGGAAGTAGGTAGCGATAGCGCACAAAGGCTCAATAATATTGAGCTGGTGACTGTGGTGCCAGATAAGATGCGACAAGCTATCCTCGTGCTCATAAAACCAGTCCTGGATTATGCGAGCTATGTGACCAGAAGCCCTGTCATCTTTGAGTAAAGCATTACCGACCAAACATTGTACCTTAGGAGGTACCTAATCAGCCAAAATAGTCACACAACCCTTGGCGGTAATATGGGGTACATGGAATACCACGCTATGGCACCCCTGCATCACCGACCCCTCGCCATGTTCTGTTCATGGGACATAAAATCGGTCAGAAGTTGGAAAAAGTGTGGAATAAGACTTATCCAACCTAATCACTTTGTTCCACTTTTCCACAGTCCATGTTTTACGACTTCGTCACCAGGTTTGCTTACTATGGGCATATACATCACCGATTAGTATGGCTTTGCAGCTGTAACCCACCCTGCAGTTACATGCTTATGGACATCATATCGAATTATTTTGTTGCTGACAGGGTTCGTGAGTGCGACATTCAGTTCCGAAATACCTTCTGTGGCTGTCGTCCTTTCATTTTTGTCATAATCCAGCTCAATAACCGTCTGTCATGATCATGCAACACACACTTCCGTCCGCGTTATAACTTAGCCGACGATGTTTCTCCTCTTTCTCTGTGTGGGCTTTGAATCTTCGCAATGCCGCCTCTTGAAGCACCAAACACTTCGGCTACACTGGTTACGACGGCACCCACCACACGTGTACCCACAATTTGCCCACTGAACTGCGACGTAATGCACTTGCAGCTGCAAAGAATACTGTTATGACCACGGCTGCTACTTGTAAGGTACTGAGGACATTACAGAGGTGCTTTCCTTCAAGATTGGATAGCACCTCCCTTTATGTTAAAACATGCATTTCTCGGGGCGTTTGCACATTTTGGACCAACCCCTATAGATACGAGGGCTATTCGGAAAGTAAGGACGATAGGTCGCGAAATGGAAACCACTGTGAAAATCAAAACTGTTTTATTTGCAACAGTTAGTAGTGATGAAGAGTAGGCTGAAGTTCAAGACATTAGCCAGGAAGAATCAATACGCAAAGAAGTGGGATACGGAAGTACTAAGGAATGACGAGATACGTTTGAAGTTCTCTAACGCTATAGATACAGCAATAAGGAATAGCGCAGTAGGCAGTACAGTTGAAGAGGAATGGACATCTCTAAAAAGGGCCATCACAGAAGTTGGGAAGGAAAACATAGGTACAAAGAAGGTAGCTGCGAAGAAACCATGGGTAACAGAAGAAATACTTCAGTTGATTGGTGAAAGGAGGAAGTACAAACATGTTCCGGGAAAATCAGGAATACAGAAATACAAGTCGCTGAGGAATGAAATAAATAGGAAGTGCAGGGAAGCGAAGACGAAATGGCTGCAGGAAAAATGTGAAGACATCGCTCAGCATACAGGAAAGTCAAAACAACCTTTGGTGACATTAAAAGCAACGGTGGTAACATTAAGAGTGCAACGGGAATTCCACTGTTAAATGCAGAGGAGAGAGCAGATAGGTGGAAAGAATACATTGAAAGCCTCTATGAGGGTGAAGATTTGTCTGATGTGATAGAAGAAGAAACAGGAGTCGATTTAGAAGAGATAGGGGATCCAGTATTAGAATCGGAATTTAAAAGAGCTTTGGAGGACTTACGGTCAAATAAGGCAGAAGGGATAGATAACATTCCATCAGAATTTCTAAAATCATTGGGGAAAGTGGCAACAAAACGACTATTTACGTTGTTGTGTAGAATATATGAGTCTGGCGACATACCATCTGACTTTCGGAAAAGCATCATCCACACAATTCCGAAGACGGCAAGAGCTGACAAGTGCGAGAATTATCGCACAATCAGCTTAACAGCTCATGCATCGAAGCTGCTTACAAGAATAATATACAGAAGAATGGAAAAGAAAATTGAGAATGCGCTAGATGACGATCAGTTTGGCTTTAGAAAAAGTAAAGGGACGAGAGAGGCAATTCTGACGTTACGGCTAATAATGGAAGCAAGGCTAAAGAAAAATCAAGACACTTTCATAGGATTTGTCGACCTGGAAAAAGCGTTCGACAATATAAAATGGTGCAAGCTGTTCGAGATTCTGAAAAATGTAGGGGTAAGCTATAGGGAGAGACGGGTCATATACAATATGTACAACAACCAAGAGGGATTAATAAGAGTGCACGATCAAGAACGAAATGCTCGTATTAAGAAGGGTGTAAGACAAGGCTGTAGCCTTTCGCCCCTACTCTTCAATCTGTACATTGAGGAAGCAATGATGGAAATAAAAGAAAGGTTCAAGAGTGGAATTAAAATACAAGGTGAAAGGATATCAATGATACGATTCGCTGATGACATTGCTATCCTGAGTGAAAGTGAAGAAGAATTAAATGATATGCTGAACGGAATGAACAGTCTAATGAGTACACTATGGTTTGAGAGTAAATCGGAGAAAGACGACGGTAATGAGAAGTAGTAGAAATGAGAACAGCGAGAAACTTAACATCAGGATTGATGGTCACGAATTCAAGGAAGTTAAGGAATTCTGCTACCTAGGCAGTAAAATAACCAATGACGGACGGAGCAAGGAGGACATCAAAAGCAGACTCGCTATGGCAAAAAAGGCATTTCTGGGCAAGAGAAGTCTACTAATATCAAATACCGGTCTTAATTTGAGGAAGAAATTTCTGAGGATGTACGTCTGGAGTACAGCATTGTATGGTAGTGAAACATGGACTGTGGGAAAACCGGAACAGAAGAGAATCGAAGCATTTGAGATATGGTGCTATAGACGAATGTTGAAAATTAGGTGGAGTGATAAGGTAAGGAATGAGGAGGTTCTATGGAGAATCGGAGAGGAAAGGAATATGTGGAAAACACTGATAAGGAGAAGGGACAGGATGATAGGACATCTGCTAAGACATGAGGGAATGACTTCCATGGTACTAGAGGGAGCTGTAGAGGGCAAAAACTGTAGAGGAAGACAGAGATTGGAATACGTCAAGCAAATAATTGAGGAAGACAGAGATTGGAATACGTCAAGCAAATAATTGAGGACGTAGGTTGCAAGTGCTACTCTGAGATGAAGAGGTTAGCACAGGAAAGCAATTCGTGGCGGGTCGCATCAAACCAATCAGTAGACTGATGACAAAAAAAAAAAAAAAAAAGAAAAAAGAAGCTGCACCTTCCAGCTACTTCTCTACACAGTTGCCGCTGAGACTTAGACATCTGTCGTAGCGTTGTACCAACTTTTCAATTCCCTTGTTATAGACGACAGCTGCCAGTGCTTTTGGACAATTTTCTACTCTGGACTGCAGCTCATTATCTGCGTCAAAATATTGTCTTCACAGCCAGCGGTTCATTTGAGCAGAGATGAACTTCAGGGATAGCGAATTACGAGCTGTATTGTGGGTGATCAAACACTTCCCATCTAAAACGCTGCAGGAGCATGTTGATTGCTTTTGCAGAGTGCGGCAGAGAATTGTCGAGTAGAACGAACTGCGTAATTGTTATGTTATATGGATTGCATAGCTTCAGGAGAAATCTGTCACCAGGCCCTCATACTTGGCGGTAGACGCTAATTTCTAGCCATATTTACGTTCTCACTGTGAGCTCAGAACTGAAAAGAGCGCACTAGACACAGTGTCTAAGGCATCTGTGCAAAGCTTCATCAGATTTTCACTGTATTTTGCATTTCGCTACCGATGGTTCCTTACTTTCCGAATAACCCTATCATGTACTGAAACAGATTGTGGGAACGCGTAGTAAGAATGAGTGAAAACAGACTCCCATTGCAAATTCTCGACAAGAAACCCAGAAGGACGAGAGAAAGGGAAGACTACATAAGAGAAGACTAAGAGGAAGGAGAAGTATTCATCAAGTTTGTTTCTTGATCATGAGCATGATCGCATATAAAGAGTGCGAGAGAAATATTGCGACTAACTTCGAGGGGTTGTAGAGGATGTCTTGAGCAACAAATCCAGGATAGGAACCCGTGTCTGAAAACGTCATGTTGTCCAACAACAGGCACCGGCGTCAGCCACTAGACTAACCCTTCGGCAGCAAACGTGACTTATGTACGCTTACGGACCGTACGTGGAATGTCTTGCAATGTTGTTTGTTATTCAGTGATCGCCTCTGATTGCCACGATCGCCAGTGGAGAAGATGTATACTACTGGCCATTGAAATTGCTACATCACGAAGATGAGGTGCTACAGATGTGAAATTTAACCGACAGGAAGAATATGCTGTGATATGCAAATGATTAGCTTTTCAGAGCATTCAAACACGTTTGGCGCCGGTGGCGAACTTGCAACGTGATGACATGAGGAAAAAAGATACAAATGGGTCTGAGCGCTATGGGACTTAACTGCTGAGGTCATCAGTCCCCTAGAACTTAGAATTACTTAAACCTAACTAACCTAAGGACGTCACCCATATCCATACCCGAGGCAGGATTCGAACATGCGACACCAATGGTCGCGCGGTTAAAGACTGTAGCGCCTAGAACTGCTCGGCCTCTCCGGCCGGCTGACATGAGGAAAGTTTCCAACCGATGTGTCATACACAAACAGCAGTTGACCGGCGTTGCCTGGTGAAACGTCGTTGTGATTCCTCGTGTAAGGAGGAGAGATGCGTACCATCACGTACGCGATGGCGGTTTACCGTATCGCGACACTGCTGCTCGCATTGGCCTAGATCCAATGACTGTTAGCAGAATAGGGAATCTGTGGGTTCAGGAGGGTAATACGGAACGCCGCGCTGGATCCCAACGGCCTCTTATCACTAGCAGTCGAGATGACAGGCATCTTATGCGCATGGTTGTAACGGATCGTGCAGTCACGTCTGGATCCCTGAGTCAACAGATGGGGACGTCTGCAAGACAACAACCATCTAGACGAACAGCTCGACGACGTTTGCAGCAGCATGGACTATCAGCTCGCAGACCATGGTTGCGGTTACCCTTGACGTTGCATCATACACAGGAGCGCCTGCGATGGTGTACTCAACGACGAACCTGGGTGCACGAATGGCAAAACGTTTTTCGGATGAATCCAGGTTCTGTTTACAACATCATGATGATCGCATCCGTGTTTGGCGACATCGCGGTGGGCGCACATTGTAAGCTTGCATTCGTCATCGCCATACTGGCGTATCACCCGGCGTGATGGTATGGGGTGCCATTGGTTACACGTCTCGGTCACCTCTTGTTCGCATTGACGGCACTTTGAACAGTGGACGTTACATTTCAGATGTGTTACGACCCGTGGCTCTACCCTTCATTCGATCCCTGAAACCCTACATTTCAGCAGGATAATCCACGACTGCATGTTGCAGTTCCTGTACGGTCCTTTCTGGATACAGAAAATGTTCGACTGCTGCGCTGGCCAGCAGATTTTCCAGATCTCTGATCAATTGAAAACGTCTGGGCAATGGTGGCCGAGCAACTGGCTCGTCACAATACGCCAGTCACTACTCTTGATGAACTGTGGTATCGTGTTGAAGCTGCATGGGCAGCTGTACCTGTACATGCCATCCAAGCTCCGTTTGACTCAATGCCCATGCGTATCAAGGCCGTTATTACGGTCAGAGGTGGTTGTACTGGGTACTGATTTCTCAGGATCTATGTACTCAAATTGAGTGAAAATGTAATCACATGTCAGTTCTAGTATAATATATTTGTCCAGTGAATACTCGTTTATTATCTGCAGTTCTTCTTGGTGTAAGATTTTAATGGCCAGTAGTGTAGTTAGATGCTGCGTAGTCAGGCCTTGTCTGCTATGAATGAAATGCTCTGTTGTCTTGGTGCATGACGATTTTGCACTAGGGTTTGCACCTGCAGTTTATTTTTCTTCTATATACGGAAAATATTGGAGGTTTTAGTGAGTTCCAAGACAACCCCAACCGAAACCGTCATCCGCCTCATGGGACCAAATAACTGAGGTCAATCCGTCCCTAGGCTTACATACTACTTAATCTAACTAACTTACGCTAAGGACAATACACACTCTCATGCCGTAGGGAGGACCCGAACCTCCAACGGGGGAAGTCGCGCGATCTGGGACAAGGCGCTCTAGACAACGCGGCTACCCCACGCGGCCATTCATAGGAGACAAGGCCTTTGTATGCAGCAGCTAGCTCCATCTTCTACATCGGCAATCAGTGGCAATCAGTGGCTCTCTCTGAATAACAAACAGCACAGCGGGACGTTCCGCCTGTGGTACGTCAGCGTATAAAGTCACGTTTGAGATCGAATGGGTGGCCTAGCGTCTGGCTCCTGTGCCTGTAACTTCGACGCTCTGTAACGCCGCTGGATGACGTCCCCGGACACGGTTTCTCGTACCCGATTTTTTTTTTTCAAGAAACCCTCTACAGCCTCTCGAAGCTTGTAGCAACACTGTGGGACACGCTGCACGTCGAATTTTGTACAGTAATTTAGTGTTCTGTGTATTGCGCCACACACATCTTCCTTTATTTTTCTTTTTGTAAGTGTGCTTGTACGTAATTTAGTGAATTTGGAGTTCCTTTAGTACAGACAGATTTTAAAAAACACCACAACAGCGTAAGGACATTTATTCTTTAACGTCACTTCTTTCGCGTGTTTAGCGTTGGAGAACGAAATTTCGGGAGCTGCGCCGTGGCCAGAACAACAGCCGGCAAGTGACAAAGACGGGGTCTGGTTGTAACAGCAGCAGGGGCAGAGAGAGGGCACCTGCTCGGCGGCGGCGTCGGGCGCAAACTAATCTAAACTGCGAGGGAATCCGAGCCGCGCTCACAGCAGGACGCATGCGGCGCCGGCAATCTGACGTCACGCCGCGCGGAACAAAATAGCGGAGCGCGCTCTGCGCCACACCGCGCCGCGCCGGACGGAAAGGAATTCTAATAAAACACAACAAAGCAGGCGAGAAGGAGGCCCCTCCCGCGCCGCGGCGCTCGCAAAGCGATGCGTTCTGTGTTTATCTGTGCGACGGAATGCCACGCCGCGCTTTGTGCGCCGGCTGCCTCATTACGCCCACGCGGGGAACCCCCCGCCTCCCTCCCCGAGGCCCAACCCACCGCCGCAGCGCAACGCCCGCCGCGTACCGAATTTTGCGTCCGCCGCCAGTTGCGCCTTTCATCTCCAGCCGCGAGTATTGCCGGTTGGCCGCTCGTGTTAACAGCCGCTCCGAGCGTTCGAGTTTGGTTCCCAGCCCTCCGACGCAAGTCGGAAAAAGAAAACTGATCCAGCGCTGTTAGTAACGTTGAGGCAGTTCTTCGGGTTCTTTCCTGTCGAGAGCCGCTTGGGTATATTCGCCATTATACAGAACGTCAGTTACATTAGATCAGAGGTCCTCAACGTTTTTCGACTGGGCGCCCCCTTGTTGTCTTAGAATGGTAGCCAGCTCCCCTCGCCCGCCACCAAATATTTGTTGATTTGCAATGTTATTGAATTTCAATAACCCTTTCGGTGCATCCTCAGGTTGTACACAAAAAACGTAACAATCCGTTAAGAAACGCGGAGGACATTGTCCAGGTGGATCGTAGCTTCCTTCCGTGTTCAATTCACACTCTGGTTCGCTACTGATTGAAGCAAAATTCCGCTTACACGTACACTACCGTCCGTTAAAATTGCTACACCAAGAAGAAATGCAGGTGATAAACGGGTATTCATTGGACAAACCTATTATACTACAACTGATATGTGATTTCATTTTCACGCAATTTGGGTGCATAGATTCTGAGAAATCAGTACCCATAACAATCACTTCTGTCCGTAATGACGGCCTTGATGTGCCTTGGCATTGAGTCAAACAGAGCTAGGATAGCGTGTACCGGTGCAGCTGCCCATGCAGCTTCAACACGATACCACAGTTCATCAAGAGTAGTGACTAGCGTGTTGTGACGAGCCAGTTGCTCGGCCATCATTGACCAGACGTTTCAGTTGGTGAGAGATCTGGAGAATGTGCTGGCCAGCGCAGCACTCGAACATTTTCTGTATCCAGAAAGGACCGTACAGGACCTGCAACATGCTGTCGTGCATTATCCTGCTGAAGTGTAGGGTTTCGCAGGGATCCAATGAGGGGTACAGCCACGGGTCGTAACACATCTGAAATGAACGTCCACTATTCAAAGTGCCGTCAATGCGAGCAAGACGTGACCGAGACGCGTAACCAATGGCACCCCATACCATCACGCCGGGTGATACGCCAGTATGGCGATGACGAATATACGCTTCCAATGTGCGTTCACCGCGATATCGCCAAACACGGATGCGACCATCATGATGCTGTAAACAGAACCTGGATTCATCCGAAAAAATGACGTTTTATCATTCATGCACCCAGGTTCGTCGTTGAGTACACCATCGCAGGCGCTTCTGTCTCTGATGCACCGTCAAGGGTAACCGCAGCCATGGTCTCCGAGCTGATAGTCCATGCTGCTGGAAACGTCGTCGCACTGTTCGTGCAGATGGTTGTTGTCTTGCAAACGTCCCCATCTGTTGACTCAGGGATCGAGACGTGGCTGCACGATCCGTTACAGCCATGCAGATAAGACGCCTGTCATCTCGACTGCTAGTGATACGAGGCCGTTAGGATCTATTACGGTGTTCCGTATTACCCTCCTGAACCCACCGATTCCAAATTCTGCTAACAGTCATTGGATCTCGACGAACGCGAGCAGCAATGTCGCGATACGATAAACCGCAATCGCGATAGGTTACAATCCGACCTTTATCAAAGTTGGAAACGTGGTGGTACGCATTTCTCCTCCTTACACGAGGCATCACAACAACATTTCACCAGGCAACCCCGGTCAACTGCTGTTTGCGTATGAGAAATCGGTTAGGAATTTTCCTCATGTCAGCAAGTTATAGGTGTCTCCACCGGCGCCAACCTTGTGTGAATGCTCTGAAAAGCTAATCATTTGCATATCACAGCATCTTCTTCCTGTCGGTTAAATTTCGCGTATGTAGCACGTCATCTTCGTGGTGTAGCAATTTTAATGGCCAGTAGTGTATTACCATGCAGTGATGTTACATCTTTTGAATACTGGAGCGCAATAGGCCGTTGTCGACTACCGTCGTCCGCTGTTGATATAACCCCACTTGTGAAAGACTGTTACACGTCATTTTCGGCACCGGGCTCCAGAATTCATTTAGTTTCACGCCTTCCTCCTTCCTACTGAAATCCGTGGGGTGTTTTACAGTGTGTATGGCCTTTGTGTACAGCTTTTCATGGAATCCACTTGTGCCTTCCAGTACATTAGTTCCATCAAAATGAATGTGATGGTCTCCTGGCTGCAAAGCCTGTTCCGCAACAGCTGATCTGTCAGTCTCCCACCTTCTGCATTTGTCCTTGTGATCTTATAGTCGTTTTTCGAGCGTTATTTTATAGCGTCGACGTACACCTCCGCACGACTGCACGGAATCCTATAAATTCATGCGTTTTTCCAGCGGTTGACGAATATCCTTGGGCAATTTTATGTGATCTTGTATCTTCCTTGTGAGTTTGTACATTATCGCGATTTTCCTTTTTTTTCCTATGCGGTCAGTAACATTCTTAGTGAAAGGCAGATGCATCGCTGTGACTTCTACGCGGTGGTCTTAAAACCCTTTTTACCTCAACAGACGAATTGACGTTCCTGAGCAATGCACTGATGAGATGTTTTACATCGGCGTCAAGCAGATCTGGTTTCCAGATGTTTCGTACTCTACCCGCCAACATTTTTATGGTATCTCCATTTGTCGTGGCCAGTGGTTCGAATCCCGGTGTAGGTAACGGTTTGTGTGCGTGGTTTTCTTCCTTGAAAACTGGCCCATTAAGAATTCCTGAATACGACTTGGCGGGGATTCCAAACAATCTAGCAGTATTAAAGAATGGGTCACAAGTGCTCTGCAAGCAGTCTCCTTTACAGATGAATTGCGTTTTCCGAGATTTCTCGCAATAAACCGAAGTCGACCGTTTGTCTTTCCCACAACCACTCGTACGTGCTCTTTCCATTTCAATTTGCGTTGCAACGCTACGCCTAGATATATAACACACGTGACTGTTCCAACAGTACTAATAAATGTCCGTGAAGAACCATCAAAATAAAAGTATTTTTTTCGGTAGTGTCTGAGCTTATCCCGTACAGAGTAGGCTAAACCCCTTCATCTGGTTTACAGTCTCCCTGTGGTTCTTCGTTCTATCCGGTTATATTTGTACAATACACGGCTGTCTAGAAGTACCTCCAGGTTTTCAGAAGACGATTGCACCATAACTACAAGCCATACAGAAAATAAAAACACATCAGTGGTAACGGCATCTCTCTATCCTCTTAACACACATTATAGATACTGAATATCCGCGCCGGCCGAAGTGGCCGTGCGGTTAAAGGCGCTGCAGTCTGGAACCGAAAGACCGCTACGGTCGCAGGTTCGAATCCTGCCTCGGGCATGGATGTTTGTGATGTCCTTAGGTTAGTTAGGTTTAACTAGTTCTAAGTTCTAGGGGACTAATGACCTCAGCAGTTGAGTCCCATAGTGCTCAGTGCCATTTGAACCATTTGAACTGAATATCCGCACCGTTTGCCATGCAGCAAATGTTATTGTGTGCATTCATTTAATTGAAGTCACTGATGCAGCTGTTTTTGCTGCAGCTCAGGAAGCAACTGTCATGAGAGCAGCCCACTCTGGAAGCTTGTTCATTTGGTTGCCTGTCTGCAGGTGCGAACTAAGTAGATGCGCCAATACGGCGTGTATGGTATGTCTACCTCATTGATGACCAAGAATTCAGCTCTCAAGCTGTCCCTTGGCACTAGTGCCATAGCGCTCAGCCTTCTCTCACGGCCATGGAACACTGTCTCAGCGCGCTGAAGACATATAATATTTATCCGGTACAAACTGTAGGGACAGGGACGGACGCGTTCAGTTTTACAGATTTTGACCCTCAGGTTCCCACATAATCATGACGTATTTTATTTCATAACCTAAAAAATATCTTTCACACCCATGTCGTGATCGAAATGTTGTAGTACTTTCTCATTATGGAGACGTGGAGCCGGCCGCGGTGGACTAGCGGTTCTAGGCGCTCAGTCCGGAACCGCGCGACTGCTACGGTCGCAGGTTCGAATCCTGCCTCGGGCATGGATGTGTGTGATGTCCTTAGATTAGTTAGGTTTAAGTAGTTCTAAATTCTAGAGGACTGATGACCACAGATGTTAAGTCCCATAGTGCTCAGAGCCATTTGAGACGTGGAAACTCTACCTGAGAGAAAGAATGTATATGTCCTGGAAAATGTTAACGTAAAAGTATTTGTCTTCAAAATGGGAATTACGTTTCAGAACCACCATTTACTTCAGTAAATGTGCAGGGGCACTTTCAACTGGAACAGCAAAGTGTCTCCAAAACCGATGTAAGACTGACAGTGTAAGCAATTAAATAACCGTCCTTGTAATTCTTTCAAGATCACTATGGTTTTTTCAGGCCTCGCGTTTGCTTTAACTCCAGTGACCTTACGAAACTGGACTGTGATTGTCAGAAAAAAAAAATGGTTCAAATTGCTGTGAGCACTAAGGGACTTAACTGCTGTGGTCATCAGTCCCCTAGAACTTAGAACTACTTAAACCTAACTAACCTAAGGACATCACACACATCCATTCCCGAGGCAGGATTCGAACCTGCGACCGTAGCGGTCGCGCGGTTCCAGACTGCAGCGCCTAGAACCGCTCGGCCACTGTGATTGTCAGACATTGGCATTTATACAATGCGATTTTTAGATGCATCCGAAACAAATCTGTAGTAAGTCCTTTTACATCTTGCAGTGTCTTACTGTGGGCAGAGTGCAGTCGAGTCCACGTAAAATGCGAGTGCTGCAGCCCATTGCGTAAGTTCGAACTTT
This sequence comes from Schistocerca nitens, assembly GCF_023898315.1. Taxonomy (NCBI): domain Eukaryota; kingdom Metazoa; phylum Arthropoda; class Insecta; order Orthoptera; family Acrididae; genus Schistocerca; species Schistocerca nitens. The sequence goes on along the minus strand of NC_064614.1, from coordinate 1,084,670,115 downwards.
AGATCCAGCATTCCTTTTTCATACATAAATTCGACAATAGTAACTTTTAAATCGAAAAATCGTTCCAGGCAAGCCCCTTGACTTAAGCAACGTACTTTGCAGTAATATTTTAAGTCTCAATACTCGTCGTTTATTTCCATAGAAAACTGTTGCAGGTATTCATGGAATATACCATGCACCTTCAAAAATTTTACTATTCGTATCACCAATTTCTTCAAGCGCCCCACGCCTGAAAATCTAGCATGAAGTGCTTCTTGATTTATGGAATAATGAATATGCCGATCACTGTAATTTTTTGCTCTTTTATTGTCAACTAAATCTTTAAAATTGTTGCGCATAATAGTGTAACGTCGTTTCAAAACAAATTTGCAGCACCCGTACGTTGCGTGGCTGCTTAATATATATATATATTGAGGATTCTCATTCCCTTATTTCGTCATTCGCATTCAATTTTAAAGGCTTGTGGCGGTCCATCAGTAGACTGCCTATTTTTGTGGATGCAGCCACTGATCTTGTGAACATCCTTCATAACACCAAAAAATAGCAAAGGGTAAACAGAGCTAACATTACGATTCTGCCGATGTGAACTGTTGTGCCGACCGAATAATAGAACAGCGAGACACCAAATGAAATATCGCGCTGCACTGAGTACTTCCGAGAAGCAAAGCCGAACGGGCCGAGATTCACCACGTACGTGGTCTGCACAGACGGCTCTTTTGCGGTTTGGCACGCCTTGACCGGTCCTGCTCTGTATGTTCTGACACACCTATTCTCCAGTGAAACAACGCCACGATGCATGTTACGAATCCAAACTTGGAGGGACGTGGCATTCTTCTGTACGTCTTGTGGTTTTTGCACAGTTGCCTTCTGAACCGCTGGAGGTGCTTAAAATGACGGTGTATATTTCGTCGTCTTTCATTCCCCACGTTGCTACTGTGCTACTTTCTACTTCCTTTTGGTTTTATTTTATGGCGCAAAAACAAGTACGGTCATACGCGCCCATATCAGAGCTGTAGAACACGAAGACAAAGAGAGGACTTAAAAACGACTACACGTTAAACCCAAACGACGGAAGAGAGCTAAAAACAGGGAAGTAGAGAAAAGTCTATAAAATACGCCACAGAGAAACGGATGCAGAACTAAAACTTAAATGGCCTATTACTAAGACGAAAAAAAAGTAAAACATTGTCGACAGCCCGCGCATCGTTAGCTAAAACGGCCGGTAGCTCAGAAGGAAAATACTAATGAGAACGCAATTGGTTAAAAAAAGGGCATTCCGTCAGGAAATGGCGGAGCGTCATGAGTTGAAGGCAATGAGCATGAAGTGGTGAGGGGCACCACTTAAACGGCTGTGGCTAAGAAAGACAGCGCCCAATAAGCAACCTAGCTAAAATGATGTTCTCAGTCCGCAGCTCGTGGTCTCGCGGTAGCGTTCTCGCTTCCCGAGCACGGGGTCCCGGGTTCGATTCCCGGCGGGGTCAGGGATTTTCTCTGCCTCGTGATGACTGGGTGTTGTGTGATGTCCTTAGGTTAGTTAGGTTTAAGTAGTTCTAAGTTCTAGGGGACTGATGACCTCAGATGTTAAGTCCCATAGTGCTCAGAGCCATTTGAACCATTTGATGTCCTCACGACGGGAGAGCCGAGAGGAGTCGTCCAAGTCGCAGGGAGAGGACCATTGGTGATGCCAAGGTGGCACTAGCTGCTGACAGAAGGCAACACAGAGATCATCGGAGGAAATGTAGGAACTAGCGGGCTGAGGTACGAGGACTGCAGCCTTGGTAGCAGCGTCAGACCGACGTGACCATAAACCCACACAAACATCACAGCGGCTCCATCAAGAGTGACAGCCTTCCTGTCACCGTTGCACTAAGGAATGGACGGTGTACAGCGCACAGAGGCTTTGAAGGGTTCTGAGAGTATCTAAGCAGATAAACCATTCAAAAAGATTTCGGGGTTGTAGCCGATCGTCGTAAACTTCATTCCACGATATGTCGGCTGGACAGCTGTCAGCCATCTTCAGGTGAGCCGAACGAGGACTGACGAAGACGTTTTCTTTTTTTTTTTTTTTTTACTTTATTGTCATTTTAAAGCCTGTACAACAGGCAGGCTGTCAGCAGCACACTACGCTGCTCTTCAGCCATAGAATATACAAGCAGTAGAAACAGGAGAAAACATAAAAGTTACAAAAGGTGGGCAATAAAACTGGAGACACAGAGAGACAAACACGGAGCCGTTCACACTCGACGATAATGCACTACAAACTGTTGTCACGACGCACTAACACTGAAGATGGCGATGGCACAGGTGAACGATGGAGTATGACGGGAACACTGAACACTAAAACATGACGGCACTCACGAGACACTGAAGGCGATGATCTCCGGCGCGCGAATGTCCACTCAGCGTGTACGAGTCCGGGGACCTGCCAAGAGAGGAGGTGGAGGAGGAGGAAGGGGAAATGGGAGAGGGGAGAGCAGAGATGCCATGGGCAAAGGAGAGAGGGGGAGGGAGGAAGGGGGAGGGAAGCCCGGAGGAGAGGGTAGGAGGGAGGGGGGGAAAGGAAAGAGAAGGGAAGGGAAAGGGGGGAGGGAGGGTGCCTGAAGGAAAGGACACAGGAGGTGGGGGGGGGAGGATCAAAGTTGATAGGAGGGGTAGATGCAGGGGAGGAGGACATCATCAGGGAGGGGGAGCTGGCGGAAGCCACCTTGGGAGAGGGTAAGGAGGGTGGAGAGATGGAGACCGGGTGGGACGTGGGAATACAGGCGCGGCAGCGGGCGGGGGTGGGAGAGGATCGGGGACACGAGCGGGTGAGGAGGATCAAGTTTACGGGAGGCGTACAGGATCCGTATCCTTTCAAGGAAAAGGAGGAGGTGGGGGAAGGGGATGAGATCATACAGGATCCGCGTGGGGGAGGGGAGACGGATGCGATAGGCAAGGCGGAGAGCATGGCGTTCAAGGATTTGGAGGGATTTATAGAAGGTAGGGGGGGCGGAGATCCAGGCTGGATGGGCGTAACAAAGGATAGGGCGGATGAGGGATTTATAGGTTGTGAGGATTGTGGAGGGGTCCAGACCCCACGTGCGGCCGGAAAGGAGCTTGAGGAGACGGAGTCGGGAACGTGCCTTGGCTTGGATCGTCTGGAGATGGGGAGTCCAGGAGAGGCGACGGTCGAGGGTGACGCCAAGGTACTTAAGGGTGGGAGTGAGGGCGATAGGACGGCCATAGACGGTGAGATAGATATCAAGGAGGCGGAAGGAAGGGGTGGTTTTGCCTACAATGATCGCCTGGGTTTTGGAGGGATTGACCTTGAGCAACCACTGGTTGCACCAAGCGGTGAACCGGTCAAGATGGGATTGGAGAAGGCGTTGGGAGCGTTGCAGGGTGGGGGCAAGGGCGAGGAAGGCGGTGTCATCGGCAAACTGGAGGAGGTGGACGGGGGGCGACGGCGGCGGTGGGGGTGGATGGCGACAGTAGGAACGTGGGCCTCCACGGCCTCAGACAAGGTCTGCTGGAGAAAGGAGGCGGCATGGGTGACATCGTCAGGGTGGTGGTAGGTGAGAGGGTGGCTATCGACCTGGGTGGAAAGGGTATCCCGGTAGGCATTCCAGTCGGCTCGGGAATAGTCGTGGACATACTTAGGGGGAGGATTCGTACGAGGGTCGGGGCCAGGGCGACGACCGTCTGAAATGGTGAGGAGGACAGGGAGATGGTCGCTACCAATGACGAAGACGTTCTCCGCTCCGTCTTATATACTGCGCTGATAGTACTGCCGCGCATGCGTTGCAGTCGCGGAGACAGAAGGGCCACACCGCCCAGAGACAGCACCCTCGCTGGTGGAACTGCAATACTCAGCTGCCGTCGGTATTGTCGCTGGCCGCAGCTATCCAAGTCTTCTGGCGTCTTCGTCTAGAGAAAATTTCGGAGATGACGGGATTCCATGCGTTATTCAATTGGTAACCACTGTCACGGTTCATTAGATTTTCCGCAATGCATATTTCAACGGAATCTTTGATAACGGAGTCCCAAAAAGTTGTTTCTGTGGCCAGAATCGGAGTTTTGTCGTACTCCATTGAATGTCTGTTAGAAATACAATGTTCCACAACTGCAGACTTACTGGGTTGTAGTAGGCGACGTTCTTTACAACGCTCTTCCACTGTACTCGTTGTCTGTCCTATACAGGCCATACCACATTGGCACGGTATTTTGTAAATTCCCGCGTTCCGCAGTAACAAATCATCCTTCACAGATCCCAGCAAATCCTAAATCTTAGAAGGCGAACGAAAAACCACTTTCAAATGAAAAGTATTAAGAATCCTCGCTATCTTAAAGGAGATATTTCGAACGAGGGGAAGAAAAGCTAGGGACTTGGCTGGCGCGTTCTCCTCTTTGTCCACTTCCCGGTTCCTGGCTCTAGTAGAGAAAGCCTTGTTAATTTGCCGGGTCGAGTACCCATTGTTTCTGAACACAGTCCAACACTATCGGCGCACTATATAAGACGGAGCGGAGAACGTCTTCGTCAGTCCTCGTTCGGCTCACCTGAAGATGGCTGGCAGTTATCCAGCCGAAATATCGTCCAATAAAGTTTACGACGACCGGCTGCAAGCCCGAAAGCTTTTTGAACAGTTGATTCGCCGGGAAACTTTCAAATTTTAAAGGTGAACTAACAGAAAAACCTGTGTCGCCGGGTGTATTGCGTGGCCTGATACAGAGCAAAGGCTCTGCTGTTAATACCGAGTAGTGTTCCGGAAGCCGATACCGTAAACATCGCTGCCAACGACGAAGGCACATCCGACACCACGGTGAATTTTCCATTTCGTGGGTTGTGGGTTCGCCTTGTATAAGAGTAAGTATTCGTAAAATACAAAGCCTAATACACCGATAAGATAAAAGCGAACACAACGTTGAGCAGCGTGTTCGTAACTTTGTCGGCTGCTACGGGAATTTCACACAAAGTAGCCGCACCTTACTGAAGACGTCACCGTTCTCCAAGTAGCGCTGGACCTCTTAGAAGGAGCAGCAGCTCTTGTCAGCCAGCGCAGTCCACTTCCGCCTTTACAAATATCACCATCAGATGTTTTCCCAGAATCGCGGAGGGAATTAAAAGCACTTAGGCCGGTCCGCGAGGGAAGTTTTTAATTCCCGCGCCCGGCGCTGTCCTCGCGTCGCCGCCTCCCCCATCCCCCCCCGTTCTATCTTCTGCCCCCCCCCCCCCCCTCTGCCGTCTTTCAGGCTCGGCGCCGCTGTTCCGTGAAAAAGCGGCCACCGTCCTCCTTTTCCCTTTGGCGCAAAGTAAATGAGTAACTCGCCAGCATTCACGTTTAATCAAAAAACGTGTTTTCTTTTCCCGGAGCTTTCCGGGTAATTACATAATATATGGAAGGCCTACTGAATATTTCAGAAGCCATTCCTTTTAATAAAGCAGAACACTAGGAAAGATTCACGGCGCGAGCAGCAACTGTAGAAGGGGCCCACAACAAGAAGCTCGCTGTCGGCGTTATTTTTAAACACGGGAGAGGAGGACTCTGTGAGCTACGCGGAGGCGCCTCGAGATGTCACTGCCATTCTCGTTTGCATTTTCCCAGTGGAAGTGGGAGGCTAAAAATAATACACTGATGTATCTAACGCCGAATACTACGTATATGAATGACGCAGAAACACCACTACTTGAGACAATAAAACATTTAAACTAGAGTAAAAAGGAAACTATTTTTATAACTGTAGTAAAATAAGGAACAGTGATATTGAGAGGCACCCACATGCCTTGCTCATACCGTGGCATCAAGCAGTCAGGCCTGCAAGATGAGTGGTCTGCCAAGTGAGTGGATTTTTTCTTATTTATCGAGTAACATCAATGACTGATTATGAGCTCTAGTACTCACAATTAATCTGACTATTAGTAATTTACATAACTCTGATTGTTCATTACGCACTGGCAATACCACATTTTCTTTCTTACCAAACGGCTTTGATCAACACGTGGCCATCGCACTGAATATGAATGGCACACACATTATAAATTCTCGATATCATACTACATACTATTCGAAGAACAAGGCCACCAATCTTTCTTTTCACTATCTTTTTTATTCCGATAAATTCTATTATGATTCAAAGATAACCTAAACACACCATTACATTTTTATACAACAATTACACATGAGAAACTCCGCCCAGTGGGCATGGCTTTACATTGGTGTTTCTCTATCTTATAGTCTCGTAATTATCTAACGCTACACTGCACTTTCTGGATAGGATGGTGGATCTTTTGCTATATCTCACACTTCGACTCTCACACCCATCGTCATGAAAATTTCCTCCAGACCGAGCGGTACAAAAAGGAACATGCATAACCCACTGCCTCAGAACCTATCTTGCCACTCTCCCATGCAAACCAAACATAATTAAATTACGTGAAATACACCACACTGGTAACATAGAATACAATCACAAAGAATAGTCACAACGTTAGAATCACTTCACTTTCAGCTTCCCCACTTCAATTAGTATTCATCCCAGTTTCACACGACGCTGCCCCACTTCGTGACTTTTCTTTCCTACTACGAACTCTGGAGGATATATACACGTCTTCCTGTGCAATGCAAACCAAGTGGCGTTGCTGGATAGATGGCTGACTCACCTTGCTCCTCTCTCAGAGTATTAGAGTTTGAATCAAGCGTCACACGGAAACATAACACGCAAAGTAATATTAAGATCATATTCGTCACACACGCGAGTCCTCAACTGATACCTTGGACGAGTACTTCTCTTTATCCTTTGTCTCATACACAGATTGAGATCACACAATACATACCATGTGGAAGTGCTCGTCTCTAATTTCAAGTCCTGCACACTCCATTTCTTAAATATTTCCAACTTATAGTACACACGCCAGTAATTCGGTTTAACTTTAGCACTCGCAAGTATTTCCACTTATTGCTACACGTGGTTTCACTGTGACCGTTGGTCACTTCCGAAGATTACTACGATCCCCTTAATATTACCTGCCTGTCATTTAATTCTCCCCCCCCCCCAAAAAAAAAGTTCCTGAAATAGAGAAATAATTATTCCAAACTACTCTTAAGTATTCTCTCCACTCTTTTGTCTTCACGGAGCACACCTAAGACAGGTCTTACCAACACAAGATCCAGCACCAGAGTGCTGAAACATGGTCGTTCTTCAGGTCATCTCGCATCTCCGCCGAGGTGGGGGAGCACCATGCTACCGTATTGGCCAGCCGCATTTCAGGCGCTTAAAGCTCAGGTAAATTTCATCTCTTTGGTTCCACCAATGGACAGTCTCAAAGAAGATCATATATTGCACATTCACTATCTGCGGTTAGCAGACGACCATACATTCATTCATTTCACAGATCTCACCAAATTCGATGTAGGGATTTATTTTGTGGGAGTGCACATGTGATCAATTAAATAAACAAATTGTCCTTCTTTCCTACACTGGTATCCGACTTCGGTGTATTAAGTGAAATTGAGTTATTACTACAAAAAATATGTTGTTCTGACAAGAAAGCGAAGAATGTTGTACCTATTTTCAATGTCGGGCGGTACTGTAACCTTTCAATATATTCAGATGTCAAAGGAACTTCTGGTGTAGCCTAAGGGCGTGTTATAGAACCGTTAATGCTCACGATATATGAAAATGACTTAATGCACAATGTCGGAAGTTTTATGACGCTTTTCGCAGATGACACGCTGGTACACTGCGCCCGGCGGGTTGTAGAGGGTATCTTGAGGAACAAATCGAGGATAGGATCCTGTGTCCGAAAACCTCACCCAACGACGCTACAGACGCTGTCATCTGCCACTAGGCCACCACTTCGGTGGTAAACGTGTTTTTGTACGCTGACGAACCGTAGGTGGGACGTCTCGCAATGTTGTTTGTTATGCCGTGATCCCGACTAACTGCAACGATCGTCAGTGGAGAAGATGAAGCTACACTCATGCTCATCAAATAAGGATATCTCTAACGTCGATCAGTTGTAGAATTTTTGAAAACGTATTGTGTTCGATTATAATGACTTTTCTGGAGACTAGAAATCTACTCTGTAGGTATCAGCATGGGTTTCGAAAAAGACGATCGTGTGAAACCCAGCTCGTGCTATTCGTCCACGAAACTCAGAGAGCCATAGACACAGGTTCACAGGTAGATGCCGTGTTTCTTGACTTCCGCAAGGCGTTCGATACAGTTCCCCACAGTCGTTTAATGCACGAAGTAAGAGCATATGGACTATCAGACCAATTGTGTGATTGGATTGAAGAGTTCCTAGATAACAGAACGCAGCATGTCATTCTCAATGGAGAGAAGTCTTCCGAAGTAAGAGTGATTTCAGGTGTGCCGCAGGGGAGTGTCGTAGGACCGTTGCTATTCATAATATACATAAATGATCTTGTGGATGACATCGAAAGTTCACTGAGGCTTTTTGCGGATGATGCTGTGGTATATCGAGACGTTGTAACAATGGAAAATTGTACTGAAATGCAGGAGGATCTGCAGCGAATTGACGCATGGTGCAGGGAATGGCAATTGAATCTCAATGTAGACAAGTGTAATGTGCTGCGAATACACATAAAGAAAGATCCCTTATCATTTAGATACAATATAGCAGGTCAGCAACTGGAAGCAGTTAATTCCATAAATCATCCGGGAGTACGCATTAGGAGTGATTTAAAATGGAATGATCATATAAAGTTGATCGTCGGTAAAGCAGATTCCAGACTGAGATTCATTGGAAGAATCCTAAGGAAATGCAATCCGAAAACAAAGGAAGTTGGATGCAGTACGCTTGTTCGCCCACTGCTTGAATACTGCTCAGCAGTGTGGGATCCGTACCAGATAGGGTTGACAGAAGAGATAGAGAAGATCCAACGGAGAGCAGCGCGCTGCGTTACAGGATCATTTAGTAATCGCTAAAGCGTTACGGAGATGATAGATAAATTCCAGTGGAAGACTCTGCAGGAGAGACGCTCAGTAGCTCGGTACGGGCTTTTGTTGAAGTTTCGAGAACATGCCTTCACCGAGGAGTCAAGCAGTATATTGCTCCCTCCTACGTATATCTCGCGAAGACACCATGAGGATAAAATCAGAGAGATTAGAGTCCACACACAGGCATATCGGCAATCCTTCTTTCAACGAACAAAACGAGACTGGAATAGAAGGGAGAACCGATGGAGGTACTCAAGGTACCCTCCGCCACACACCGTCAGGTGGCTTGCGGAGTATGGATGTAGATGTAGATACACGGTGAAAAACCGCTCTGTTTGGCGGTCTGCGGGTTTAAATCGCCTCGGGGTATGACCATGCGGTGCATCCGACTTGCTGTTGTCGCCCGGTGGCGTTGGCAGCAGTCCACATATGCAGAAATGTGAGAGTGCATGTCAGAGTACGGTACAGCGAGTAAGTGTGCAGACGTTTTTAGACGTGCTAATGGTGACTGAGAGTTGAAAATGGCACACAGAACACATATTGATGACGTTATAAGGGGTAGGATACTAGAGCGACTGGAGGCTGGTCAAACACAGCAGGTCGTAGCAAGGGCCCTCCGTGTGCCACAAAGTGTGATCTCAAGATTATGGCAACGATTCCAGGAGACACGAAACGTGTCCAGGCTCTACAGTACGGGACGTACACAGTGTACCACACCACAGGAAGACCGATATCTCACCATCAGTCCCCGCAGACGGCCACGGAGTACTGCAGGTAGCCTTGCTCGGGTCCTTACCCCAGCCACTGGAACAGTTGTCTATAGAAACGCAGACTACAGACGACTGAACAGATATGGTTTATTCGCCCGGAGACCTGCAACGTGCATTCCACTGACCCCTGGTCACAGGAGAGCCCGTAAAGCCTGGTATGAAGAACTCATTACATGGTCATTGGAATAGTGGTCCCAGGCGAGTCCAGGTATAGTCTGAACAGTGATTCTCGCCGGGTTTTAATCTGGCGTGAACCAGGAACGAGATAACAACCCCTTAATGTCCTTGAAAGGGACCTGTATGGAGGTCGAGGTTTAATGGTGTAGGGTGGGATTATGATTGGTGCATGTCTTTGACAGACGAACTATAACAGGTCAGGTGTATCGGGACGTCATTTAGCACCAGTATGTCCGCCTTTTCAGGGGTGCAGTGGGTCCCACCTTCCTCCCGATGGATGATAACGCACGGTACCACCGAGCTGCCATCGTGGAGGAGTACCTTGAAACAGAAGATCTCAGGAGACTGGAGTGGCCTGCCTGTTCTTGAGACTTATACCCAATCGAGCACGTCTCGGTCGACGTATCGCTGGACGTCTTCAAACCCCAACGACACTTCAGGAGCTCCGACAGTCACTGGTGCAAGAATTGGAGGCTATACCCCAGCAGCTGCTCGACCATCTCATCCAGAGTATGCCAACCCGTTGTGAGGCCTGTATACGTGTACATGGTGATCATATCCCATATTGACGTCTGGGTTCATGCACAGGAAACAGTGGCGTTTTGTAGCACATGTGTTTCCGGACGGTTTTCTCAACTTATCACCAAAGCCGTGGACTTACAAATCTGTCTCGTGTGTGTTCCCTATGTGCCTATGCTATTAGCGCCAGTTTTGTGTAGTGCCACGTTGTGTGGCACCACATTCTGCAATTATCCTCTATTTATGAGCATTAGTGTAGATACTGTGTGGACAAGTCTTGTCTAGTAAGAATTCGATGCTTTGTTGCTTTGATGGATGATTGGTGGATGATGGTTTCAGACACAGGCTTTCATCTGCAGCTTATCTTCGTTCTGGGACCGTCTAAAATATTCATCGTCTTTCGTTATACAGGAGAAATTAACTGCGGATGGAAACCCTTGCCTGAAACCGTCATCCACTGAACCAACAGAGAATTCCGTTTATAGGAGACAAAGTCTGTCTACGAAGCAGTTAGCTCCAACTTCTCCACTGGAGATCGTGGCAGTCTGTCATGATCACCGAATAACAAACAACATTGCGAGAAGTTCCACTTACGATCTGTCAGCCTACGAAGTCACGTTGGCTGCCGAAGGGGTGGCCTAATGGCAGGTGCAGGCACCTCGAATTTCCACACTCTGTAGCGTCGTTGGATGTGGTTCCGGGACATAGGTTCTTACCTTCTATTTGTTCATCAAGACACCCCCTTTAACCCACCGAAATTCGTCGAACATTTCAGGAACATGCTGTGTAGAGAAGTCGCAACGCTAGAAATTAGTAGCGAATTGCAGGAACACCTGCAGAGGATCCATGCTTGATGCAGCTGAATTTCAACATACACAAAAGTAATGTGAAACATGGACTGCAGGAAAACCGGGGAAACGAGACGTAGTGATACAGACGAATGTTGAAAATTAGGTGAACTGGCAAGGTAACGAATGAAGAGGTTCTCAAAAGAATCGGTGCGGAAAGAAATATACGGAAAACACTTACAAGAAGGAGTGACAGAATGGTGCGGCATTTGTGAAGGCACCATGTAATAACTTCCATGGTACTAGGGAGGAAACTGTAGAGTTTAAAAACTGTAGAGGAAGACAGAGATTGTTGTACATGCTCTAGTCCACATCTAGTGGTCAGTTAATCGTTATACAGTGATGTCCGGATACTTTCGATTCGGTAGTGTACTGGGAAAATGCAATCTACGAAGTCTCAAGTGACTGAGATCCATACCAAGTAGGGCTAACATGGAGTATTGAACACATACAATGAAGACAACGGATGAGCGATCACAGGTTTGATTCTCTTGAGAGGGTCACGGAAATGCTGAAATACTTGAAATAGGTAATAATGAAAGACAGAGACTATCTCTCCCGTGATAGTTTGCTTACAGAGTTTCAAGAACCTGAATTACGCGAGGACTCTTGGACTACACCACAGCTTTTTGCATGTCGCTCTCTTAGGACCCACGAAGACAACATTAGACTAATTCCTGGGAGCACAGACGCATTTAAGGGCAGGTTCTGGCCTAGAGGCACGAAAAATGGGTGAAATTTAGAGCTTTTTCGTAGAAGGATTGCGTTAAACAAAATAGTGGTTTTACCACTTTATTATTCATACGTTAGTATATGAAAACAGGTTTTTTCCTCTCCTAACAAAATAAAAATTGCGGCTACAGCCCTTGTTGAAGCACGAGCCTCGCAGCGCGTCCTGGTTTGTGCCAAGTGTTGAACAAACACGTGGGTATATCTGAAACTCACAAAAAGAGAAAATTCTTAAATTAGAATGTATTTGGGGGACCATCAAATGGGGTTTGGAAAATACCTAAAAAACTGATCTATTTGAAAACTGTCGCTTTCTGACATGCTTTTTCTGAGTCCAAAAGTTAAAAACTGTATTTAACATTCAAATAAAAAATTTCTCTAAGGCCCCTAAATGTAATTACTTTTTCTTTTTTAAAAACTCAAATGTCTCACTTAATCTGTTGAGGCTATAAAGAGCTTCCCGCGCTGAAAAATATTGTTTCGAGAAAAACCTGTTCAAAGTTTGGAGTGTGCGAGGCCACAGTCATAGTATATTTCTTTAAAGTCAGTACCGCCATTAGATTGTTGTTTATTTACATTGTTACATTTACATTTACACTTATACAATCATGATTTCGGCTTCAAGGCGCCATTATAAAGTGTTTTAAGTGAAACGAAGCACTAGGCTTTACAAGAAATATCGATCCTTAGACAATGTGTCTAATAGTGTATTTTATATACGACAGTTTGCCATCTTAGGCACTATTTAACACTTAAAACACTTGATAATCATGACTATCATGACAGTATCCTGACGATTCTTCCCCGAGTGAAAGCGTTTCTTACTTAAAAAGAATCCCTTGTAGATGTAATATACCTATTTTTGAAAAAGAACAGAGAAGGAGTTATTTTGCTGAATTCGGCATTCTACATGTACGAGGGCGGTTCAGAAAGTAACCTCCGATTGGTCACAGTGCGGGTTGTGGGGGGAGTAGCGACGCCATCTGTGCGTTCACGCACTCAACAGGTCAGTCGGCATCAAGCCGTGGTCGAGTGAACGTCGTACCTGCGCTAGTTTAGTTTTTGTGGCAGTTTGAAATGTGTGCTGCAATAGAAAACCCCGCCAAATGTGAAGTGCGTGCTGTCATAAGGTTTTTTACAGCCAAAGGATATTCTGCAGCAGCTATTCATCGTGAGCTTTGTGCCGTGTACGGACCAAGAGTTATGAGTGAAGGAGTTGTCCGTGAATGGGTACGTTTATTTAAAAGTGGACGAGAAAACGTTCATGATGAAGAGAGAAGTGGTAGACCATCATTGGTGACTGACGAACTCGTTCAGACAGTTGATGCAAAAGTTCGTGAAAATCGACGTTTCTCAATGTCGGAGTTGTCTACTGGTTTTCCACAGATTTCTAAGACTCTCTTGTACGAGACAGTGACAGCAAGATTGGGTTACCGTAAGTTGTGTGCACGATGGGTGCCCAAAATTCTTACCGACCACCACAAAACTCAAAGAATGGCCTCTGCATTAGACTTTCTGTCACGTTATGAGGACGAAGGAGAACCATTGTTAAACAGAATCGTGACCGGTGACGAAACCTGGATTAAGTACGTGAACCCTGAGACAAAAGAACAATCAAAGATGTGGGCACATTCAAATACGCCTACCAAACCAAGAAAAGCCTCGCAAGATTTTTCTGCCAGAAAACTGATGGCAACGGTGTTTTGGGATGCCAAAGGGGTGTTGTTGGTTGAATTCATGGAACGTGGTACGACCATTAATCAAGACGTGTACTGTGAAACAATAAAAAAGTTACGACGGGCTATACAGAACAAACGCCGTGGTATGCTGCCTTCCGGTATCGTTTTTTTGCACGATAACGCCCGTCCTCACTCTGCTCGCAGAACAACGGCCCTTCTTGAGTCCTTCAAGTGGGACGTTATCAACCATCCACCTTACAGCCCAGACCTGGCGCCAAGTGATTATCACCTCTTCATGCATTTGAAGAAATGGCTCGGGTCACAGCGGTTTGATGACGACGAAGAGCTCAAAGATGCGGTCACAGGCTGGCTCCAGGCACAAGCGGGTGATTTTTATGCAGAAGGAATTTCAAAGCTTGTGAAGAGATACGATAAGTGCCTCAATCGCTATGGAGACTATGTAGAAAAATAGTGCAAAGATGTAGTTGTAAGATGTATATATTAAAATATTTTTATTTAACTTGGTGTATTTTTTTAAATCAACCGGAGGTTACTTTCTGAACGGCCCTCGTACATAAGAATAGTGTCAAGGAGATTAAGGGACCGATGACCTCAGGATACTTTCATCTTTCGATGTGGCCAGTTAAAATGATGTCTAATAAACTGAATAAATCGATGTTTTGGTCTTATTTTCGTTTATCTGAATATGTAAACGGTTTTGGAATTACATTCATCCCGTCTCCTACGAACAGTAGCAACCCATAGGCTCCGTAGCGAAAATTGGAAATTTGTGGTAAGGACTACAATACCAAACTGCTGAGGTCATCGGTCCCTAGGCGTTCGCACTCCTTAATCTAACTTAAACTAACTTACGCAAACGACAACACACACACACACATGCCTGAGGAAGGACTCGAACCTCCGACGGTGGCGGGGGGGGGGGGGGGGGGGGGGAGGGGAACCGCGCGAACCGTGGTAAGGCGCCTGAGACCGCACGGTTACCCCGCGTGGCGCTCCGTAGTGGCAACGTACACTGTATTAAACAAATTGTCAAATATGTATGCATTCAATGAAAGAATGGTATCTTGTTTGGTGTCATAACTGTGTGAACCATCTACGTTTAGTGAAAACGACGTTGAAATTTAATTTCAATCGCGACCTGGAATCACCCACAGGGCGTATTTGTACAGGTTTGTTAAAACAGACTGTGCAATACCTTGGACGCTTCGCCGCTGCCGTTGCACCACAAAAGCGTGTTGACCTTTCAGCGCCTAAGCGGAAGAGGATGTATCCCCGTATCGTATTCCCGAATCTCATTTACCGCTAGACAGGCGCTCGGGGCGAGATACTAGAGTACACAGAAGGGAGCAACAGGAGGGTATTGTATGAACTTCAAAGGCGAATCAAGTACTCGGAGGGTGAAAAGCAGTGCGTAGCCAATGCTCATCACATGTCGACATAGCTAATGCAACATACATGAGCACGTCTAAATAATGAAACATGTACACGGCGATTCAGTTGCCTCTACCTACGCCGTTTTATGCAACTCGAAATGTTGTATCTAGCCTTCAAAAACCACGTGCGAGATTTTCATAGTCTCTCACTCGCTACGAGCAAACTATCAGTTCTATAGAAAAAATGAACAAAGTTTTTTAGCATATTTAATGTAGCTAAATTTTGTAGTGTGATACGTTTTCGAAAGACACCCTAGGTTTCGAGTTATTTTAGAAAAACGTACGGAAGTGACCTTGAAACGCACCCACACTCCTACACTCAGCTCTCACCGGTAAGATTTCTAATATGTTGTTCATTGCACTACCATCTACCATTGCACAAAAATTTGCGACTGCACAAATTATTTTCTACATTCGACATCTTTTGGGCTTCATGACTGGCTTTGTTATGCCACGGGGTTAGTTGAGCACTTACAAAATTTGAAAATGACGTTTTTCTAAATTTTATTTAGCAGTTTTGTCAATTTCATCAGTATAAAATACACAATAACATAGTTGTATCTGTCAGACCTTCTAGCTACGAAGCCACTCTGCTTGTAACGGTTAAGTCTGGATCGAATTGTCGACGTAATTAGTTTTAGCGTTACATTTACAAAATTTGTTTTTCTTTCATTGCCCTCAGAAGCAAGTTTAATTCAATAATGTTAACTAAATAGCCGACTATGCCGGTGGCGTGACGAATATCGGGAATAGTTCGAGTAATGTGAATTTTTTTTTTTGCATACGAACAACGTGATAGAATTCCTGATTGGTGAGGGATGAGTGTGAAGATGGACGTGCGTTTTATGGTCACTTTTGTACATTTTTCTTGAATAACTCGAAAACCGTGGCCTCCTGAGAAAACTTATCCCAGTACAAATCATAGCTACATTAAATTTACTACAGATACATCCACATCGTTTTTTGTGTGGGACTAGTAGTTTACACGTAGCGGACAAAAGAGTATGTAAATCTCACGTGCAGTTTTTGAAGTCCATATACAACACTGTGGATTACACAGAAAGACTAGGTAGGGACACCTGACTCACACTGTGCATGTTCTGGGAAAAGTAATGTTTATGTTTCAACGTATAGTTTACGTGTGCTAAACCAATAAATGTGGGAATAATGTTTTCATGATTTTTGAAAGTGTAAGCCGTTAACATCTAATCTTCTTATGTTTGAGAACTTTTTCGTAGTAGATATCAATTAAGTTAAAAATGCACAACGAAAATACACAAAATTGAATGGGGTCTGTATAGGGTATGTAAATATCACTGCAAATATAACTACACAATTAAAACAATTCAATAACTTTAGAGTATACAGCACTGTGCAATGGCTGGTCAGTCCTTTTCGTTAGATCGGATACGTCGTTTTCTGCTTCAATTGAGCCCAACAATCATGAATATGTTTAACTACAGGTAATGGTCGAATGTACGAAAAAAACAGGAGAGCTGGAGACGACCGCATTTCTGAGTGTCAACTGAATATCACTTCCTGGTGTAGCGCGAACGCGCATGTTTACCTTTCGTCAGAGGCGGTAGTGGCTGCTGTCAGCACGAGCTGTAACCTGAGAATCTATTCTAAATCTCTCTAGACTGTTAAATACCAGTATGATACGTCTCCTAAGTCTTTGGTGAAGCCGAGACTCCTAGTTCTTCCTAGCTAAGTTAATTGGCATGGTACAAGCTATTTGGCTGGAATAGCGTGTATGTCATTGCTCTCAAATCGCTTGCAAGCGTTAACCTCAGTGCTCGGTGCAATTCTCTGTACTAGGAGACTTTGCACTTTAACTCCTTAAGAGTTAAGACGAGCCTGTGAAAAAGTGTTCACATAATTAGGCCGGCCGAAGTGGCCGTGCGGTTAAAGGCGCTGCAGTCTGGAACCGCAAGACCGCTACGGTCGCAGGTTCGAATCCTGCCTCGGACATGGATGTTTGTGATGTCCTTAGGTTATTTAGGTTTAACTAGTTCTAAGTTCTAGAGGACTAATGACCTCAGCAGTTGAGTCCCATAGTGCTCAGAGCCATTTGAACCATTTTTTTGTTCACATAATTACTCCCGCAATCGTCTCAGTGCGGTGCGAATCGCCTTGCTCAAACACTTGACGATTTTCCGCAGGAGAAGAGCCAATTTTTCTGTCGGTATTTGCCTGTATCAAAGCTGGTGGCCATGTGTCTTTTTCTGGCCAATCAGAGCTTTCGTACTTGTTATAAAAATGTTCAAATGTGTGTGAAATCTTATGGGACTTAACTGCTAAGGTCATCACACTACTTAACTTAAAGTATCCTAAGGACAAACACAAACACCTATGCCCGAGGGAGGACTCGAACCTCCGCCGGGACCAGCAGCACAGTCCATGACTGCAGCGCCATGAGACCGCTCGGCTAATCCCGCGCGGCCTACTTGTTATAACTCCGCCCACTAGAGTTTCTATAGCCTGTCACCGGTGTCGCTTCTTTCGTAGGGCAGAGTTTAACTTCTGCTACGTAATACTGAGACAAACAGCTTTTTTCCACGTGAGTTTTAACACAGGTGACTACAGTGAGTCACCAATGTTTTGAGTTGGGTTCCTCGGGACGTTTATCTGCCATCTCCAGCCGTGTACCTGCAGAACGGCTTTCCGAAGTGTCATCGTTAAAAGCATGGATACAGGGAAGTTTTTTCTGACAGCCTGCACAGTGGCTCCAGCGTCGCATTCTGTCTGCTGAATGTCCCATTGTGAAGGTTTTGGCCAAACATGGGATGGGCGCTGCCATCGTAAAATTCTCCTTTCCTCAGAAATGCGTCTCGTAGCTCGAGTCTGGGAAATTACCTGCGTGTGTTAACTAGTGTGAATGTTAGTAGTTTGTATTCATGAAACTTCAGCTTGTTTATTAGGTTTGCACATAATAAAATTCGCGGATTTTCTTGCAACTATGTAGTGTGACATATTGATTTAACTGGAATTGTTTCAGGAATTCAATGTAAGGTCTTCTATTTGTTCGATGAGAGAGAGAGAGAGAGAGAGAGAAAGAGAGCAAGTTATTTTAGTGTCAAAGAATGTTTGGTCTTGTTGTGGCATAGACTTTCCATCTGTGCAGTCTGATAACATTTCTAGTTGAAATGTGGTAGCTGATGGACGTATACGCTAGTGCTGTGATTTCTTGTGATTGTATCTTCTTTTTTAGACAAGTTATATTCAGACCAGTTACAGTTCAATTCAAATTAGGTTCTGTTTAGTCAAACGATATGATATTAGAACAAATAAGCCCTCGGTCACAATATTAAGTCAAAATTGACCAGGTTTCGACGCTACTATGAGCGTCGTCTTCAGAATTAGACTAACTGCTCTAAAACATATTAGGTATATAACACATTAATAAAATTAAAGTTTGTACTGACTGGAAAAAGATGCAGTACTTACAAGTTGTAAGTAGGCTGTTTCTGCACACAGCACAGCCAGTGATTTTCATACAGAGCGCTACGTAACGTTGCCAATAAGAAAACATAAACAGCCTACTTACAAAGTCACATATTAAAAAAGATCTAAGCCGGAAAGGCGACGCCATGAATGGTTGTAAGTGAGATGGCGAGCCGCTAAGGGCTACTCGTACTGTAAATAAGGGTTGCAACAAGACTGCTAAGGGTGGACCAACACCATATTGAATACCAGCATTACCGATGAAGGGCGCCACGTTCTTGTAAGTCATTTTCAGCCGGGTGTCTCGACACTTTTGATCACGTAGCGTGCGTCGGAGCGGTAGAGGTACAGAACCGCTGGAGGCGTGCACCATTGGGCTCCTGTACAACTGCTATCCGCGTCTGACGGAAACTTCATTACTTTGCCAACATTGGTGGTCGTGGAGTGTATCGTTACGTGATACCACCGTATTCAACCATGCTTTACTGTGGCTCAATCTAGTTAAACGGAAAATAGCAAAATATGTATGGGAACCGGACGTATGTCCTAATCCTCTTAACCCTCCCGCCTGTCTCAATCCATCTGCTCATTCCTCTTTCTTTGTCTATCTTCTTCACCTTACCCGTCTCCCTATCACCTCCCCCACCTTCCTCTGTCCATCTTCGTGTCCCCCCTCTCTCCATTTACTTCAACCCCTCTCTCTCCTCCTTTCTCCACCCACCACGTCCCCCACCCTGTATCTGTCCATCCCCTCCTCCCTCCCTCCCTCCTCCTTTCCACTCTTTGTGTTCATTTACTCCGACTCCTCTGTCCATCTTTTCTTCGTCCCTCTCTCTGCCTTTGACCCTTGTTCGCTCCTACTGCAAATTCGTGTTCTGTAGCAGTATTCTAATCATAAACACAAGTTCCCTGTTCGTAAATAATGTTTCAAATGTTTATAAAATTTCGAGCAAAACTGTCAAGAAAGTTTCGAGATTTTTGGTAACAATGTTTATCTTTTATCTATTACGTATATATTTATATATAATATATAATAAAATAGTTACATAAAACATGCGCGGTTCGAATGCAATGTTGTGCCAAAACTGCAAATCAATCGACCAACTAGTTTTCGAGTTTTGTGGGCACAAACATACGCCAGCAGAAACTTTATACATAAAAAAGATCTCGCTTATTCCAACACACAAAAACTATTCTCTTGTTTTGTCACCGTTTTGTCAAGGCACTCGTAACGCCAACTGGTGGGCACAATGCAAACACTCTGAGTTTGCGATTCAGTCATACTTGTACATGTAATGCTCTTGAAAATACAGAACTCTCAAAACGAATCATTCATTTATAGAAGCCCTGCACTTTGGGCACTGTCTTCCCCAGAGCAGCCATCTACGGGGAGGTAGCGGGCGTTCCCCCTGAGGAGAGGCGCAGAGCAGAGCGCTCTGGCGGCCTGTCCAGTTGTTACGGGACGCAGCGGCGGCCGCCGTAATCGCGTTACGGCTGCAAATGGAAATTCATGGACGCGGCGGAGGCTGCCGAACGTGGCAAGTAGCGCATGCGGACCGTGATGTATGCCTCGCGAGAGAATTTATCCCGCGGCCGCCGCCTCAGAAGTATCTCTCCCTTAATCCGCGACGAAGTGATTTATTACGCAAAGCGGGCAATTATTTAGAGAGCTGGGCCGCACCTCGTTTCTTCTACATAGAAATGCCGCTCCTTCGCGAAAGAAACAAAAAAATTCTGTATCGTGCCTCCGCGTTCCATAGGTGCAACTCGTCGGCACAGCCTGACTCTTCGGAGACTTGGCAACGACGATACAGCTCGTTACATTAGCTGCTACCGTTACACTCCGTGCACCTACAGTAGAAGAGCCAGAGATTTGTAGGAAATGGTTATTGGAGCAGGGGGAGCTGCGAAAAAATTTCAACTGAAATTCTCTCACGTCTTTAAGGGGGGTAGGACGTCAAACGGGCCGACTTGGAGGAGGAGAGGCACCACAGGACATTTTATTTTCTACTGTCTATACTTTTACATATAAATTCATAAAACTTTGTCAGCATGACCAGGAAGGATTCAGGATTCACACTCATAGCAGTGGAAGTGCAAACACATAACAAAATAATTTTTTTTAGATATGAAATTTCATCATTTTTTCACTTACTGTTGGCTGCATTTGTTGCTATAGGTACATTTTTCTTCACAAGTAAGAGAGATTCTTTGATGAATTTTGCACAACATGCAAACCATACTTACATGTGTATGAAACTCTAGAATTTTCCAAATCTATTAAAAACTGTGGTAAAAATTGAGATAATTAACTACAAAATTTGATTTTTTTCTCTAAACATCAAGTTTAAAACGTAACAGCTCATTCATTTTTTCATAAATTAAATAGATTCTAGAGTTTCAGACACCTGTAAGTATGGTTTGTATGCTGTGCAAAATTCATCGAAAAGTCCCTCTTACTTATGAAGAAAAGTGTACCTATAGCAACAAATGCAGCCCATAGTAAGTGAAAAAATGATGAAATTTCACATGTAATAAAAATTATTTTGTTATGTTTTTGAATTTCCGCTGCTACAAGTGTGAATCCTGAATCCTTCCTGGTCATGCTGACAAAGTTTTATGAATTACTTGTAAAAGTATAGACAGTGGAAATTAAAATGTCATGTGGTGCCTGTCCTGCTCCAAGTCGGCCCGTTTGACGTCCTATCCCCCTTAAATCCGTTGTAATTCATTAAATGTCGGTTTCGTGTAGCATTTCAACCCGGAGTTCCTGTACTTTCTCTCAGTTCTAGGTCAAATCTTGCACTGTTGCAACGTTGTTCTTACGATGGGAACGACTGTAACAGTGTGTTCCAATTCCGTTAGGACTGTGTCCATGAAAAATAGAAGATATGGCTTTTGTTCACAAACTCACTGTGATTATTCAAAATAGCCTCCTCCTAGATCAATACACAGCTGAAATAGCTTTTAAATGTTTTGAAATAGTCACGGTAAAACGGTGTCCTTTCGTTTCCAATTTCAGTATGGGGGACAACCAGAAGTCGGCTGGATCCAAAGTCGGCATGTGACCCAGGACTGTGATCCATTTGCCGGCCAAAACTCGCGCACGATTTTTATTTTGTGGGCTGGGGTGTTATCATGGAGGAGCGACCACGACCTTGCCTCTCGGTATTCGGGTTGAAATCGCTGAATTCATTCGCTGATGTGCTTAACAAAACTCGATGTTGCCTCATTGCTCCACTGACATTTTCCTAGAGTCAGACACGTACCGTTACATTCGCAGCCAGGTCGCCTGCTGCAACGATGCTAGCACTTCGACCTTCCACGCAGCTGTTGTTCAAACTTCAAGGATCGTAACGCCGCAAACGTCACAAGATAGCACTGCAGTTTGGAATTTCACAAAAACTGTCCTAACGGAACTGGGACACTTTGTAATTGTGAGAGTTGCCTGTTTGTGACGAATCTAGTTTCCATACTTTAAATTACTACTGCTAATGACACGGAAGTTTATCGTGTAATATCCATTCCGCTGCTTTACCAACCACAAGCGCTACTTTACACTGCCCGCGATGCGACGCCAAGTAGATCCCACAAAGTGATGCGACTTGATGGAGTGCTCGCACTGCACGGGATGCAATGCTATCTGGCCGTCGGGGAGTTGTTATTATTTAGCACTCTTGGAACCACGTCATTTTTCCTTTTTAGAGTAACTTCGTTTTCATTGGTAACAGCGTTCTGAAAATTCAACACAGGCATCAGTGGGTGCATAAAAACAACAAGGAGAAGTTTGTCGTAGGAGAAATTCCTCATTTCTCCAGTGACTTGAGAAAAGAGGAAGATAAATTTTGAAATTCCCTCAAAATGCAGAGATATTTCTAGGACTATAAATGTTGCGACGAATTTCGAGGGGCTGAAGAGGGTCTCTGGAGGAACAAACTGCGTATAGGATCCCGTCCCAGGAAACGTCTTGGCTGGCTCTGAGCACTATGGGACTTAACAAAATGGTTCAAATGGCTCTGAGCACTATGGGACTTAGCACCTGAGGTCATCAGTCCCCTAGAACTTAGAACTACTTAAACCTAACTAACCTAAGGACATCACACACACCCATGCCCGAGGCAGGATTCGAACCTGCGACCTTAGCAGTCGCGCGGTTATGGAATGAAGCGCCTAGAACTGCTCGGCCACCGCGGCCGGCCATGAAATGTCTTCCAAGGACGCTACAGAGCGTCAAATATATACCTGTCGGCGCCTGTCATTAAGAAACCCCTTCGGCAGCAAATGTGACTCCGTATACGTAAAAATATTGTAATATTAGAGGGTTTCAGGAGAAAAATAAACTTTGGATGGAGACCCATGCCCAAAACCGTCGCCAATGAGGTAACAGAGCTTCGCATTCATAGAAGATATACCATTTCTACGTAGCAGCTGGATCCATCTCCTCCACTGGCGATCGTGGCAATCAGTCGCGACCATTGAATAACAAACAACATTGCGAGACATTTCGCCTACAGTCCATCTCCATACATAGTCACGTTTGGTGCCGAACGGGTGGCCGAGTAGCAGGGGCTGGGGCCTATAAATTCGATGCTTGCAGCGTCATTGGGTGTTGTTTACGGACACAGGTTCCTGTCCAAGATCTGTTCCTGAAGATATGGCCTATAAGATTGTTACAATATTTCTGGGACACGCTGCATAGCGTCGTCTGTTTCAAATGGATTACAGAAGCACACCACAAATTTCAGAAATGCTATGACAGATGAGGGGAAGCTTAAGGTCACCAGCAGTTAAGTACACAATTTTTAATATCAGAAATCCACAGTTCGTGACATATTCATCATAAACCGCAAAGTATAACATCATGGACATGGAGTTATAACAACATCCATGATAGTTCATTGAAATTATAGAAGTTTCTGTAACTCAGGGGTTTGAAACAACGCTTTCAGCTGAGGACTTTCAGGTGTGTAAAGAGACAAGAAGGAATGAGCACTGGAAGAGACTGGACATAGTTGCAATTATTCCAATGGAGTTTGCAACCCTGAACTGAGCACACTCCGTACTGAGTTGGTTCAAATGGCTCTGAGCACTATGGGACTTAACATCTGAGGTCATCAGTCCCCTAGAACTTAAAACTACTTAAACCTAACTAACCTAAGGACACCACACACATCCATGCCCGAGGCAGGATTCGAACCTGCGACCGTAGCGGTCGCGCGGTTCCAGAATGAAGTGCCTAGAACCGCTCGGCCACACCGGCCGGCTCCGTACTAAGTGTTAACTGTCATTTGCTCTCATTTTGACGTTTCTTAATAAGCTCCAACTTCTGTTTTTTTTTTTTATTTGTCTCATATGGTTGTCTGGGTATAGGGAAAGTAAAGGCGGAGGCCATGGACGTTGCGCTCTTAATTTTCTGTGGGCCTTGAAGACCTGGCTTCCCAAAAATATACATTTTTCTCGTCATCTGGAGCTGTCTGTATCTGTAACAACAGCTATTCACAATTACTACCTACAGATTAACAGACACTGATATCTAACGTTACACCTAGCAATCAGATGGCAGAGTAGCATTTAGAACTTTCCACAACACTGGCCACCATCGAAAGAGCAACCATGTACTTCATTAAGAGCCCCATTAGTGTTGATTCGAAAAGAAGCCTTTCCCCTCATGGGAAATTAAATATGGCCGTTTCCTGAATTATAAATGAGAACAGACATTATTTAACAAGAGTTTATTAAGGGCTAGAAGGATTGGGGAAAGCATGATAGGAGTTATGACACCAGGTTCCGTCTTTTTCGGAAGGAAAAAGAAGTTATGTATAACGCGCAGGGAATTATTGTTCACCGCATCGACGTCTTGCACAAAATAATAAGCGATAAAAATAGGGCCGATGTGTGTCTTCAGTTCTGTGTTGACCGGAAAATAATCGAAAACAGTGCTTAGTTTGGGGGCTTTCGAAATGATGGTTCGACCAGTAGCGCTTCAAAAAGAGCGACGAATGTCAGAGATGCTTTGAAAACTATATCAACGATCACTACTAAGGTATGAGAACGGTCTGTGTTGTAGAACAAGAGAAACGAAAACTACTGCAGCAGGGATATCTTACGTCAAGTTTGGAATGAAGTTGCACAAAAAAGTAAATTAAGTAACTTCAAGAATACTGCAAATATGTAGCACAAAAACTTTGGTTGTTTCCAATGTTCACTACCTGAATATAGAATCTATTTTGGCTGGAGTTAGTGCTCGGTTATGATTGAAATAACAGTAACTTTGACCTTATTAGTCGACAAAATGAGATTCATTAGCCGCGTTTTCGGTAGCTTCAGTGATCTCTCATGTGTAAAACGAATTCCACATTGTTGCAGTGTGTAGCCATGGAGAATCTCTGCTGCACCAAAGTACTGTAACAGGAAAGAGCTACACCGCTACACACAAATGTCATTATTACCGCAAAGAACAGTGGGTTCATTGTTTTAAGCCTGATAGAAAGCTTTACTGTATCTACAAATACCAGAAGCGTTTAACACGCCTGTGTAGACCTAGAAGCTGTTGTCCAGAGATAATAATTTCAGATTAGATTTGAACTTTTTTTCTGCAATCTGTGAGCTGTTTTACGTCAGTGGGCAAGTGAGGTGGATAAGAACGTTACGTTTTTGTAGAATGGTATAGGAATCGGCTGCATTATTTCGAAAGTAGTCCTCTTGAAGTAATTTTTCGGAAGCCGGTGAAAACCTACATCTGGCAGTTTGGATGAGTATGTGAACCCCTTTCCTCGTGTAAGTCAAGCATCTTGTATTTTCGGTAATTCACGACGAGCAATGTTGATACGATTTGCAAAGAGAATTACTGACCCTCCCTTCAGTACTGTTAGTTACTAATTTTCAGTAAAGTGAGTGTACTGCCATTACACTCCATTACCTCACATCTTATTATTGTAAGCAAAATAGAACGAGATACTTTCCACGAGGTTTGCTGCAAGCATTAACACACGATCGATACCCAGCACATGGACTGCTGTAGGAGCAGGATACGTGAGTGGGGCAAGTTCTTCCTCTACCTGACAGGGCACATACTACACCGAGATCAACATTGCATTCACAGTGCCTACTGAAATGCTACAGTGAGCTGTACTTAATCGTTTCCTACGTGAGGTTAGCAACGGGAGGAAATAGCTCGAAGCGGCCGAAAGTCAGACGTCGTAACATCGATTTACCTACTCGCAGGTAAGTACCAGATTACGAGGGGCGTTCAATAAGTAATGCTATACCTGTTTTCTGAAAGCAGGTTGGTTTTATTCAGGATCCAATACGCCATATTATTGCCTACTCTTTTGATTACAAAATACTGTTTTTCAGCATAATCTCCTATAGTTTCGACGGCCTTACGCCACCTTACTGGGAGGGCCTATATGCCCACATGGCACTACTCTGGTCGACATCGGATACAAGATCTTGCCGCATTAATACCCTCGCCATCATCTATATACTGCTTCCTGCAGAGTGCATCCGTCTTTGGGCCAAACAGATATGATTCGGAAGGTGCGATATACGGGCTGTAGAGTGGGTGAAGAGAAGAGTCTGTAACACTGTTGTCGACAGTACCTATGTTGTTCTTATCTAATAAACAGGAAAGTACTGGTTGAGAATAGAGAATTATTTATCAATAAGAGACGACAGGCAGAAGTTCTGCGTTGTCGGTAGGTACACGAACAAAAGGTACAGAGCTTTGCTAGCTTTCGGAATGAACTTCCTTTTTCAAGAATGTAGCAGAAACACACACACACACACACACACACACTTATCTTAGGTTTAGGTCAGCGAGGTTACGGGAGCAGAGGACGCACTGTAACGATAGCTCCCATGTGTGCAGCTCAGGAAATCTGGTGGTTGTAGGGAGGATCCAGATGGCACAGGTTGTGAAGCAACCATTGAAGTCTCGAAAAAATGGTTCAAATGGCTCTGAGTACTATGGGACTTAACATCTGTGGTCATCAGTCCCCTAGAACTTAGAACTACTTACACCTAACTAACCTAAGGACATCACACACATCCATGCCCGAGGCAGGATTCGAACCTGCGACCGTAGCAGTCGCGCGGTTCCGGACTGAGCGCCTAGAACCGCTAGACCACCGCGGCAGGCCATTGAAGTCTCGCATGTTGTGTTTTGTTGCATGTTGTGCCAGTGGGTGGTTCACCTTGTTTTTGGCAACAGTTTGGCGGTGGTCGTTTATTCCAGTTCACAGCTGGTTGGTTGTCATCCCAATGTAAAATGCTGTGCAGTGGTTGCTGCAGAGCTTGTGTCTAACATGGCCGCTTTCACAGGTGGCCTGACTGGTGGGGTAGGATAAGCCTGTAATGCGACTAGAGTAGGTGGCTTGAGTGAGTAGATTGGGCAGGTGTTGCATCTGAGTCTTCCTCAAGGGATGATCCCTGTGGCAAGGGATTTGTGGTGGGAGAGGTATAGGGATGGACTAGGATGTTGTGGAAGTTGGATGTGCAGTGGAACACCACTTTGGGAAGGGACTGAATTACCTTGGGTAGGATGACCCTCATTTCAGAGCATGATGATGCATAATCAAAGCCATGACGAAGGATATGGTTCAGTCATTCCAGTCCCAACTGGTACTGGGTGAGAATTGGGCCTCTTCTTTGTGATTAGTTCTTGGGATGAATGTGACGATCACGTGTGTGTGGCGATATGGCATGGGAGATCTGTTTGTGAATTCGGTCTGGAGGATATTGCCTGCTGCCAAACGCCTTTGTGAAGTCTTCATCATACAGGGCAAGGGAGTTCTCCTCGCTGAAGATGCGCCTGCCACAGATGGACAGACTATATAGGAGAAGTTTTTTGGTGTGGAAGGGGTTGTAGCTCAAAAAGTGCAAGTACTGTTGGTGAATGGTGGGGTTTATGTGGACCAAGGTGTAGATGGAGCTAAGAGGAGGAGATCGACATTTAGGAAGGTGGTACAATGGGTAGAGGAGTATCAGCTACTAAGTGAGAGAGGGTGTTGAGTTTGTGGAGGAATGAGGATAAGGTGTCCTGGCCTTGGGTCCAGATTATGAAGATGTCATTATTGAACCTGAACCAGACCAGGGATTTGTGGTTTTAGGAGGCTAGGAATATTTCCTTTAGGTGACCAATGAAGAGGTTGGCATAGGATGGTGGCATGTGGGTACCCAAGGCTGTGCAACGGATTTGTTGGATACCTCCCTTCAAAGTGAAGTAGTTATGGGCTAGGATGTAGTTAATTAGGTATATCAGGAATGGACTGTGTAGGGAAGCAGCATACTCACGCCTTATAAAATTCACATCAGTCTTTCCATTGTGTGCCAGCCTAGTCCGCTGTAACTAGCTCTGACGTCATAAATATTGCGCAATACTTTAAAATGCCACCCCCCATGAACCATGGACCTTGCCGTTGGTGGGGAGGCTTGTGTGCCTCAGCGATACAGATAGCCATACCGTAGGTGCAACCACAACGGAGGGGTATCTGTTGAGACGCCAGACAGACGTATGGTTCCTGAAGAGGGGCAGCAGCCTTTTCAGTAGTTGCAAGGGTAACAGTCTGGATGATTGACTGATCTGGCCTTGTAACAATAACCAAAACAGCCTTGCTGTGCTGGTACTGCGAACGGCTGAAAGCAAGGGGAAACTACGGCCGTAATTTTTCCCGAGGGCATGCAGCTTTACTGTATGATGACGTCCTCTTGGGAAAAATATTCCGGAGGTAAAATAGTCCCCCATTCGGATCTCCGGGCGGGGACTACTCAAGAGGACGTCGTTATCAGGAGAAAGAAAACTGGCGTTCTACGGATCGGAGCGTGGAATGTCAGATCACTTAATCGGGCAGGTAGGTTAGTAAATTTAAAAAGGGTAATGGAAAGGTTAAAGATAGATATAGTGGGAATTAGTGAAGTTCGGTGGCAGGAGGAACAAGACTTTTGGTCAGGTGACTACAGGGTTATAAACACAAAATCAATTAGGGGAAATGCAGGAGTAGGTTTAATAATGAATAGGAAAATAGGAATGCGGGTAAGCTACTACAAACAGCATAGTGAACGCATTATTGTGGCCAAGATAGATACGAAGCCCACACCTACTACAGTAGTACAAGTTTATATGCCAACTAGCTCTGCAGATGACGAAGAAATTGAAGAAATGTATGATGAAATAACAGAAATTATTAAGATAGTGAAGGGTGACGAAAATTTAATAGTCATGGGTGACTGGAATTCGGTAGTAGGAAAAGGGAGAGAAGGAAACGCAGTAGGTGAATATGGATTGGGGCTAAAAAATGAAAGAGGAAGCCGCCTGGTAGAATTTTGCACAGAGCACAACTTAATCATAGCTAACACTTGGTTTAAGAATCATGAAAGAAGGTTCTATACATGGAAGAACCCTGGAGATACTAAAAGGTATCAGATAGATTATATAATGGTAAGACAGAGATTTAGGAACCAGGTTTTAAATTGTAAGACATTTCCAGGGGCAGATGTGGACTCTGACCACAATCTATTGGTTATGACCTGTAGATTAAAACTGAAGAAACTGCAAAAAGGTGGGAACTTAAGGAGATGGGACCTGGATAAACTGAAAGAACCAGAGGTTGTACATAGTTTCAGGGAGAGCATAAGGGAACAATTGACAGGAATGGGGGAAATAAACACAGTAGAAGAAGAATGGGTAGCTTTGAGGGATGAAGTAGTGAAGGCAGCAGAGGATCAAGTAGGTAAAAAGACGAGGGCTACTAGAAATCCTTGGGTAACAGAAGAAATATTGAATTTAATTGATGAAAGCAGAAAATATAAAAATGCAGTAAATGAAGCAAGCAGAAAGGAATACAAAAGTCTCAAAAATGAGATCGACAGGAAGTGCAAAATGGCTAAGCAGGGATGGCTAGAGGACAAATGTAAGGATGTAGAGGCTTATCTCACTAGGGGTAATATAGATACTGCCTACAGGAAAATTAAAGAGACCTCTGGAGATAAGAGAACAACTTGTATGAACATCAAGAGCTCAGATGGAAACCCAGTTCTAAGCAAAGAAGGGAAAGCAGAAAGGTGGAAGGAGTATATAGAGGGTCTATACAAGGGCGATGTACTTGAGGACAATATTATGGAAATGGAAGAGGATGTAGATGAAAATGAAATGGGAGATACGATACTGCGTGAAGAGTTTGACAGAGTACTGAAAGCCCTGAGTCGAAACAAGGCCCCCGGAGTAGACAACATTCCATTGGAACTACTGACGGCCTTGGGAGAGCCAGTCCTGACAAAACTCTACCATCTGGTGAGCAAGATGTATGATACAGACGAAGTAGCCTCAGACTTCAAGATGAATATAATAATTCCAATCCCAAAGAAAGCAGGTGTTGACAGATGTGAAAATTACCGAACAATCAGTTTAATAAGCCACAGCTGCAAAATACTAACACGAATTCTTTACAGACGAATGGAAAAACTAGTAGAAGCCGACCTCAGGGAAGATCGGTTTGGATTCCGTTGAAATACTGGAACACGTGAGGCAATACTGACCTTACGACTTATCTTAGAAGAAAGATTAAGGAAAGGCAATCCTACGTTTCTAGCATTTGTAGACTTAGAGAAAGCTTTTGACAATGTTGACTGGAATACTCTCTTTCAAATTCTAAAGGTGGCAGGGGTAAAATACAGGGAGCGAAAGGCTATTTACAATTTGTACAGAAACCAGATGGCAGTTATAAGAGTCGATGGACACGAAAGGGAAGCAGTTGTTGGGAAGGGAGTAAGACAGGGTTGTAGCCTCTCCCCGATGTTATTCAATCTGTATATTGAGCAAGCAGTAAAGGAAACAAAAGAAAAATTCGGAGTAGGTATTAAAATCCATGGAGAAGAAATAAAAACTTTGAGGCTCGCCGATGACATTGTAATTCTGTCAGAGACAGCAAAGGACTTGGAAGAGCAGTTGAATGGAATGGATAGCGTCTTGAAAGGAGGATATAAGATGAACATCAACAAAAGCAAAACGAGGATAATGGAATTAGTCGAATTAAGTCGGGTGATACTGAGGGTATTAGATTAGGAAATGAGACACTTAAAGTAGTAAAGGAGTTTTGCTATTTGGGGAGCAAAGTAACTGATGATGGTCGAAGTAGAGAGGATATAAAATGTAGACTGGCATTGGCAAGGAAAGCGTTTCTGAAGAAGAGAAATTTGTTAACATCGAGTATAGATTTAAGTGTCAGGAAGTTATTTCTGAAAGTATTTGTATGGAGTGTAGCCATGTATGGAAGTGAAACATGGACGATAAATAGTTTGGACAAGAAGAGAATAGGAGCTTTCGAAATGTGGTCCTACAGAAGAATGCTGGAGATTAGATGGGTAGATCACATAACTAATGAGGAAGTATTGAATAGGATTGGGAGAAGAGAAGTTTGTGGCACAACTTGACCAGAAGAAGGTATCGGTTGGTAGGACATTTCTGAGACATCAAGGGATCACCAACTTAGTATTGGAGGGCAGCGTGAAGGGTAAAGATCGTAGTGGGAGTCAAGAGATGAATACACTAAGCAGATTCAGAAGGATGTAGGTTGCAGTAGGTACTGGGAGATGAAGAAGCTTGCACAGGATAGAGTAGCATGGAGAGCTGCATCAAACCAGCCTCAGGACTGAAGACCACAACAACAACAACTTTAAAATGAAGTAAATTACCTGAAACGTTTCTAGCATGTCAGGAATAATACAAAATCAATATGTGTTGGATATCAGTTCAATAACTAACCATTTTCGAAATTGGGACATTTTTCTGTAAAAATCATTGGCGCAACAGTAATGAGCTATAAACTTAAAAATTTATATTTAGATTCCTTTTGCATAATAATTTAGTAGAAACAGTATTCTGGATCTCACAAATTAAAATTTTAGTTGAAATTCATGATTTTCTGGTTTTTATCTTAAAAATTAAGGAAGCAAAATAGGTTAAGTAGGCGAATAAATAAAGCTAGGATGTTTAAATTTAAGTAGAAGGGAGATCCGCTATAATCATAAAGATTTGAGGAGTTTCAACTGAATAACTATAAAACTATGGCGATAGCGTATCTCCAAAGGGCAAGTTCTGAGCTCATCTACTGCGTGTAGTGTAATTAAATTAATTCTCTCGCCCAAAATATTTACTTAGCCACGTCAGAATTTTATTATGATTACTTACTAGTGTGGTGATTTCACAATTAAATTGAAAGCTTCATCGGCCATCAGCAAAGGAAGCAATTATTTATTCGATAACTTAAAGCGGTGCATTACTAGCCCAGCGGCTAGTCGGGAGAGCAGATTTGATCAGGCGTTCACTTAGTCTTCCGCACCGCGGCTTTATATATAAGAACGCTGCGTGAGAGAAGAAGGCCCCAGTTCTCTCCAGACGCTGATTAGCGCACCATCTGTGCTGGGAGTCGCGTCGCATCGGTATCATTGCTATAAACAGCCTCGGATGCCGTAATAAGTTACTCGGGATACGCGTAACCATGAAATCGTTTTCGAGTGAAATGTTAATTTTGGGATGGCGTTAATGATCTATCTTTAGTTTGTGTATGTCGTATTTTCACGCGCCGCCGCAGGACAGACATTCTACCATTATTAGCTTGGCGTTTGATGAACATTATCATCAAATTATGGCGAGTATTCACTTAAAGATTTAATTTGAACAGTTATAGTTGCATCAGCGCATTAGACTCTGAACTGCTCCGGTATTTGGATTGTGTGGATCCTGGTCTGTTGTTGTTTTTGGGGAAGGAGACCAGACTGCGAGGTCATCGGTCTCATCGGATTAGGGAAGGATGGGGAGGGAAGTCGGCCGTGCCCTTTCAGAGGAACCATCCCGGCATTTGCCTGGAGTGATTTAGGGAAATCACGGAAAACCTAAATCAGGATGGCCGGACGCGGGATTGAACCGTCGTCCTCCCGAATGCGAGTCCAGTGTCTAACCACTGCGCCACCTCGCTCGGTTTTTGGTCTGTGACTTTCAGAATATAGTGAACATTTTAGAGAGAATAGTTTTTGATTATGAATCCCAGACAACCTCCTAATTCCTCAGAGCTATAAGCTGTAGCTATAAATGTATTTCTCAGATGAAGTGGGCACTAGGAATTCTAATTACAGGCTTCACGTTTTGCTAATCACTTTCTGGTTGCCAATATTGTTGTTAGAGAGCCAGAATTAAATAAATAATAGGAACATTAACAATTATTCCACCCACCACCCCACATATGGTGCCAATCAGCCGGGAAAGAAACTGAGTAAAAGTGAAAGTGATTTTTAAATATTCGGATTCAGGGTGCAATGCGACACGCAACTGAGTAATAGAACAGTGATAGTGTTACGTGTGCATGTCGACGATGCAATTGGTTTAACAACGCATCTGGATTGACGGAGCTGGCACTGAGTCTAGCGACGCTGCCGGCATCGCGAGAAGCCAGTTTCGCCTCACCGCAGTCGTCCGCCGGAGCAACCGGAGCCGCGCCTGCAGTTGCGGGCCATGCAAACACACAGCAGCCGTCAAAGTGCCGCCTGCAGTTCGACGTGCCGCGTCGCATCAGTAATCCTGGTACGCCGCGCCGGCAACGCCATACGTCATGCAGAAGGAACTAAGTTAAGTGAAAAGCTGTTAAAATTTTTACTAACCTGCAATAAAAGATTGTCGGCGATGGAACCACCAGAAGACACTGATGTTAAACTTAAATCAGAACCTATGTCTGTTGAGGGAACTGTAAATCCAGACAACGGTTCAAGTGTAAATATGCATGAAAATAGTAATGTTAAAGTGAAATATGATGTATTGTCTCCTGACAGTAGTGTGAAAAGGGGCAATGATTCAATAATAGAGAACCCTGTAGTAAAGCAGAAATCATAAATTGTTAATTTATTGGATGATAGTTTATCTGATGAGTTAAAAACGAAAGAGTCATCAGAGGTGGTAGAGTTTAAAAATGATAAGTTAGATACGACTGAGCAATCAGATGTTTCATTTCGTTTTGATGGTTCTGGTGTTGGAGCTAGTTTTTCGTCACCTGAGTGTGATAAAAAACCAGCTAGTGAGCAACCCAAAGACACTGGGGCTATTGATTTAAATGTTATATTACAAGCAATAGCTACCAGAATGCTAAAATGACAGCTGAATTAAAGTCTGAAATAACTGAGGTCAAAAGCAGTAATGCTGAATTAAAGTATGAGATTGTGTCCAGCCAAACTAATTTTAATGAACTGGTTGCAATAAGTTGAAAGAGGATCTGGACAGTTTGAATTAGAAAATTGATTACAATCATGAGGATATTAAGAAAAAAGTTGCTCAACAATTTTCTGAAATGTATAAAACAGTAAAATCCGAAGTTGCTGAGGTTCGCAAAGACTTCCAAATGGAAGATGAGAAGCTGGAGCACAAGTTAACAGAAAAGATCGAGGCGGAATCTGAACTGTGCTCAGATAGTTTAAAGATGTTAATATAAAAGTAAACATATGTCAAGCAGAAGTAGATGCAATCAAAACTGATACTATTCATATTGTGCAAAGAGTAGATAATGTTGAAATGAGAGTAGAAAATATTAGTACTAACATTGCTAACATTGAGAGTAAAGTGGCTTCAGTAACTTCTGGTAATTGTAGTATACAACAAGTTGTAGCTGCAAACGCCGCATTTATCGGATGTCGGCAGTTCTTTCGGTTCGATCCAGATAAAAATATCCACCCGCTAGATTTCTGGAACGATTTTGAAGATGTGATTCCACCAACTTGGTCTGAACGAGAGGAGGAGGAGGAGGAGCTTAGTGTTTAACGTCCCGTCGACAACGAGGTCATTAGAGACGGAGTGCAAGCTCGGGTGAGGGAAGGATGGGGAAGGAAATCGGCCGTGCCCTTTCAAAGGAACCATCCTGGCATTTGCCTGAAGCGATTTAGGGAAATCACGGAAAACCTAAATCAGGATGGCCGGAGACGGGATTGAACCGTCGTCCTCCCGAATGCGAGTCCAGTGTGCTAACCACTGCGCCACCTCGCCTGAACGAGAGAAAATCTCATTTATTAGAAGCCATTTAGCAGGTGACGCCATGCGTTGGTCCGCTGATGTTATGTTGAAGTGTAAAACATTAGCGGAATTTAAAACAGCTTTCATTAATGAGTATTGGTCTAGTAATAAGAAAAATGAAGTGTTGAGAGAATTTTGGAGTGGAAAACGCTTCAATGCAGGCAAGGAATCTATTAAAGAGTTTGCTAGGTCATGGATTTCACGTTTGTCACATTTGGCGGAAAAGCTGAAACCTGAAATGATAATACTATGTCTTGAAGCCAAACTGCCATGGTATTGGTAAACTAGAATTATATCTGCCCCTAGAGACAATCTTGATCGTTTCATTGACTATTTGGAACGTGTAGATCGTGTTGCTGCCAATGAGGAGCAAGCACGTAATAAGAGAAATGGTAATAACACTAGTAATTTTAAGAACGAGCTGAATGGCAATATAAACATCAGAACAGTAGGTGTTCGCCATCCTAAGAGAGGTAGGATATTGGAGAAATAATTATCAGAACCGACAATGGCATCCAAATGATAGTAATTTTATTACGAACAAAATTATTCAGGTAAACAGCAGTACGGAAAGCAATGCTGTGCCAGTTAACTATAATGGAAATAAAGGCAACAATAGTAGGCCGAGGCAGAAAACTTAGTTCCCGTCTATGAGGACACTGGCGCTCACCAGGCGGTTACTTTTCCTAAGCCAGTAATTACAGTAATTGGTAAGACAGACCAGAATACTCAGACTGAACATGTGGATGAGGGGTCGGTAGCATCTAAGGATACAGTAGAAATATTAGATCACTCACAGTATTTAATAGATACCATGTTAGAGACGCTTTCTAAGTGGGAAGAGAAAGAGAAGGCGCAGCAGTGTAACGGTAGGGAAGAGCTACAAAATACTGAATTGTCAGGTGAAGAAGCAGAAGAAATTCATGATTATATTTACGATAAGGATGATGTGCTCTTATCTAAAGTGCCTGTGCAGGATGTTGATACTGTACTAATAGGTTTAGGACAGGAGGTAAGTGAGAATGTAGAGGATAGCCTGTTGTGGGTCGATGAACCCAGTAGCTGTGACCAGTTGTCACTTGAGAAGGAACCCGACGGTAATAGTGAAAGTGGTTTAGCTGTAACTAGTGTTATGCTCAGTCTGGAGGCGCAGAATCGCTCAGACTACAGTAATTTGGGTCATGTTCAGCAAACTAAATGTAATGAAGTCGTGCGGTGTTTCGATTTAAAATTAATCGACCGACTGGAAAAGGCAGTTGAAAATGTAATTCAGGAAACCCCTACAGACTTTGACCTAAATGTAATGAAGACATATGTCGATCACTTTAGTTGGAGACAAATCCAAAAGGCCGGCCGAAGTGGCCGTGCGGTTAAAGGCGCTGCAGTCTGGAACCGCAAGACCGCTACGGTCGCAGGTTCGAATCCTGCCTCGGGCATGGATGTTTGTGATGTCCTTAGGTTAGTTAGGTTTAATTAGTTCTAAGTTCTAGGGGACTAATGACCTCAGCAGTTGAGTCCCATAGTGCTCAGAGCCATTTGAACCATTTTGAACAAATCCAAAATGAACTATTGGATGAGTTTGAGAAACCACCTGTACAACCTAGAATAAGCCACCCTATAATAATAGTGAATATGTTGGGTGTTAATGTACGTTGTCTCTTAGACAGTGGAAGTGAGTGCGATATCTCAGTCCTTCTTTGATGCATTACCTAGTAAAGACAAGCTTACCGTAATGAGGGTATCAGGACTAAGAATAATTGGAGCTACTGGCAAGGTGTCAAAAACGGTAAAACAAGAAGCTTTGCTGCCCTTTAACATTAATGGTAATTTAATTGATAATCCATGCTTAATTGTAAATAATCTCAGTATTGAGGTTTTAATTGGCATAGATTTCCTGTCAAAACATCAGAGTGTTGTTGACTTTGAAAGAAGCCAGTTTCAAATGGTCTTGCCGATAACCGGAGTAATTACGGTACCTTTTATTGATAAACAAGTAGCAACTAATGATGAAACTTGGGAGGTGCCTATACGAGTTCTGAAAAATAGGAGATATTGGGACGAAGGTGTTAAACTTGGTAAAAGTAAGCTAAACACAGAAGAAGAAGAAGCAACTCATTTTGGCCAAGATAGAAGCTAAATTGCAGGAAATCGATAAAATTTCAGCTAATCAGAAGGAAGAACTGAGACATGTTTTAAAAAGGCATCATAAGGTATTTTCAAATCGACCTGGCGTCGTCAAAGGTTATGAATGTCAATTAAAGGTGAAACCTGGCCAATAGTTTTTTCAGGAAGCCATACCAAATACATGTAGCTAGGAAGGAGGCGGTTCGAAAAGAGATACAGAGAATGCTAGAGTGGGGTGTGATTGAAAAAGCGGTCAGTGAGTACAATAATCCTCTCGTTGTTGTACCAAAAAGAGACGGGAGTGTCCGATTGGTCTTGGACGCTCGTTGGTTTAATGAAATAGTGGTTAGGGAAAGTGATAGACCGCAGAACATGGACGAGTTATTGCAAAAGTTCCGGGGAGTAAAATTCTTAACTTCTACGGACATCACGTGTGGATATTGGAATTTGCCACTGGCGGAAAGTTCAAGGAAGTACACAGCTTTCTTGTACGAAGGAGTTTGTTACCAATACCGTGTGGTACCTTTCGGACTTAATATCTCTGTTTGTGCCTTCGTACCTGTGATGTGCCATGTTTTAGGACCAGCATTAATTAATAAAATCACAGTCTACGTAGATGATCTGTTAATAGCAACTCCTACCTGGGAAGAGCACATAGTTTTATTAGAGGAAGTGTTAGAGGCTATTGAGAGAGGTCGCACGAAACTAACGATTGAAAAGACAGAGTGCGTTAAAGAGGAAATAGGTTTCTTGGGATATATGATAAGTGGAAAAGGTATTCTGCCTGACCCAGGCAAGCAAGCAGTCATTGAAAAATTTGAGGCTCCCAGAAACAAGAAGCAGTTGAGATCGATGTTCGGTCTTTTCGGCTTCTATAGGCGTTTTGTTCGTGATCAGGCTTTTCATGCACCCTGTCTTCACCTCCTGCTGAAAAAGAATACCCCTTGGGTTTGGACAGCAGAATGGTAACAGGCGTTCGAGGGGCTTAAACAATCTTTAATTAATCTATTTTACATCATCCTGATTTTGAAAAACCATTCTGTATGTCTGTTGATGCTAGTGGCTATGGTATAGCTGTGGAGATATTCCAAGTAGAAATAGAGAACGAAGAAGAAGTGCACAAGACTATAACTTTCGCAAGTCGATCTTTACAGGCAGCAGAGAGAAATTATGGCATCTCAGAACTGGAAGCATTGGCAATTGTATTTGGGGTACAGAAATTTGAGCAGTATCTATTAGGTCACAAGATAATTGTTTACAGTGACCATAAGGCGTTGACCTTTTTAAAGACCTGTAAGTTGAGGAATGCTCGTTTGGTAAGATGGTCATTGTATCTCCAGCAGTTTGACCTTGAGGTTAGATATATTCAGGGGAAAGATAATTTGGTAGCTGATGGGTTATCTAGAAGTCCGGAGCTCTGTGATGACGCGGGAATTACAGCAACAGACCTAAGTGAAGTACGAATGTTTGCGTTGCACGAAGTAAAGGAAGAAAGTGCATTAAAGAGGGTGATTAAGAACTTGTGACGTGAGCAGAATGCAGATGACCAGCTGAAATTAGTAAAGAGCTATTTGGGAGATGCGAACTATCATAAGGTTTCGCAATACTACTGTCTGCATTCTGTTTAGGAGGAAAAAGGTAGGTGTTTCTGAGTGGAAGCTGTGCTTTCCCTCACAACATGTAGACTTATTAATCGACTATGTACACCTGAGGTATGGGCACTATGGTGCAAAGAAGTGCATTCCAAAATTAAAAGAGAAAGTTGTGTTTGACAACATGTACCGCCGTGTTGCCAAGCGTCTAGCATCTTGTGTAGTGTGCCAGAAAGTCCGTGCTGCTAAAACCAGAATACAAGGGAATATGCATTCAGTAGAGCCAACTGAAACCCTACAATTACTGGCTTGTGATTTGTTTGGCCCTCTTCCTGCTTCGAGAGGTGGATACACCCATGTTTTTGTTGTTGTGGATGGATTTAGTAAATATATTAAGCTATACCCAATTAAAAGAGCAGATGCAAAAACGTTGGTAGAAAAGTTGGAAAAAGATTTCTTTATGAACGTTGGCGTTCCGAAGAGTTTGCTGTCAGACAATGGGCCTCAATTTACCTCTGATAAATTTAAAGAATGTCTGGATAAGGCCGGAGTGAAACATCTGATAATATCTGCGTATTTCCCCCAAGGAAATATGAGTGAACGTATTATGAGAGAAGTGAATAGGCTTTGCAGGACTTATTGTGCTCGGAAACACTCAAGTTGGGCAGAGCACATGAAGTATTTTGAGAATGTAATTAACAAATTAAGGCATGATGCAACTGGTTTTGCGCCTTGCGAATTGATGTTTGGCCAAGAACCGCACAATGTGATTGCAGATATGGTAGAATTCCCTATTCTAACGCGAATATCCACAGACGAGAAGAAGTTAAAGGCTAGGGCAAATATAAGAAAAAGAGCTTTGGAAAGGAAGAAGCGTCATGACGCAAAAGCTGTACCCACCAGTTTTGAAATAGGTCAGTTAGTCCTTGTCAAAACCAAGGAAAAATCAAAGAAAATAAATGCAGAAACAAAGAAATTCATGTTCGTATACCAAGAACCTTTCAGGATTATAGGAAAACCACATGCCAATGCATATAGGCTAGAGTACCCTAAGAGTAAAAAGCTATTAGGTCTCAGGAACGTGATCGACCTAAAGAAGTTCATAGGTAGTGAATGAATTCTGTAGGGAGGAGGTTGTTCTGTAACCTCTACACAGTGTGGCAGCTGTGCAGTCCCAGCTGTGTGAGATCTTCTTTCCCATTTCAGATTTCACTCTCTCTTCATCTTTTCTATCCATCTAAAATTTCGACCTCTTATTTCCAACACATTAAATTTTCCGTTTTGGTTATCAAGCCAATAATAAACTAATGAATTCGGTAGGGAGGAGATTGTTCTGTAACCTCTACACAGTGTGGCAGCTGTGCAGTCCCAGCTGTGTGAGATCTTTTTTCAATTTCAGATCTCACTCATTCTTCATCTTTCCTATCTACCGAAGTTTCGACTCCTTCTTTGCAATACTAAAATTTTCTGTCATGGCTATCAAGCCATGAGTTCTGTAACCATTCTATCCACCGATCAGTGAAGAAAATACCTAATGTGACAAACCTAACAGTGACATAAACAATAGAGAAGTATGACGTAATTAAGATACAAATGTATTTGAGTAACAAGTATGTATAGATCCCTGGTAATATTATAAGTACAAAGTTGTTGTTTTATTGGAAATGGTCCAACAACAGTAATTTAAAAAGAGATACAAATTCGTGTACAAGCAGGATATGAAGTGGCAGTGAAACATATTGTATGCTGTAGGGATAACTAATTAATAGTAAAAGAGATTGCTTAGTGTTATGGAAAATATGCAGATAAGTTGTAAGAATGAACTCACCTTGTGTAGCAAGGAATGGCAGTGTAATAGAATTGAACAGTGTTTGTGGTTGAGACGTGAAGGACACGTCCTTGAAATATTTATAAGGTTGGAGCTGGCCGTTATTTGGTGTAGTGTGTGACAGGGCACACATACACGTATTGAGGTTAGGAGTTGGAGGCGTGAATGCGACCATAGGTACCCTTATGTTAGATGAGAC
The DNA here is from genome assembly GCF_023898315.1 of Schistocerca nitens. Taxonomy (NCBI): domain Eukaryota; kingdom Metazoa; phylum Arthropoda; class Insecta; order Orthoptera; family Acrididae; genus Schistocerca; species Schistocerca nitens. Next base: position 1,084,629,764 of record NC_064614.1, on the reverse strand, counting down.
AGAGCAGCTCATGGTGTCCTATAGGTTTAACGAATTTAGCATTACGCTTGTCCATAATTACTTAATGCACTTTGGTGGTAGGCCGAGAGAGACTACCTGTGGTTTCAGCGTCCGATCGACTGGAAATGGATTGTCACGTGAGCAAACTGATCAGCTGCAATACACTATAGATATGAAACAAATGTGCTATCCTATGCTTTAAATTTTAATGGAGTGAGTATTACTTAAGTTCATACACTAGCATAGTAAGTAAGTACATAATTGCAGATGTGGAATTGACACAGCAGCAGAAGACCAATAAGTGGATTTAGTAGTCAACTAAACGTAGTGTGTTTTGAACACTCAGAACTGTACTATTACCCCAAGTTACTCACATGTACAAAGAAGCTGAGAAGACAACTACTAATCAAATATACTCGTACTATCTCTAAGAATAAAGTAATCGAAGATGAGTCAGCTAAGTAAATAAAATACAAATGTATCAAGAATTTACCGAGCATTAGTTCAGTGTTCTGGCCCAGAAATAATAAACTGAGATTAAATAGGATTCATGATTGTATGCCTTGAGCATAAATTTTCTCTAGTACGTGTCTAACAGCGTTTTGAGCCATTTGTTTACCGATTTTATGACAGTTAAGTAACCGCGAGAGTAAAATTGGAAAAGTTCTGTTAATTTTGTTCCAGTAACATATTGAAAGATAAAATGTATATATCCCCATTTCATTGTGACCCACCCTTAGATATTAAGTGAACAGAGTCTGAGGCACTCTTTTTGTTTGTTCTACAGGACAAACCAGATAATGGCAGCCTGGTAGCTGCGTGAAAGCGTGGAGTGACTTGAACACAACTCACAGTGACCCCTCCCCTTTCCCCATGTAATTTAGAGTGAACGTGAAGGACGCACACCATAGCAACTTCCCCTCCTCTACCCTTGTGAATGGAAGTGTAGAACGCCAGCCAAAGCGGCTACAACCACATGTGTAAAAATGAAATTGTCATGATTTGTGAAATTTAGAAAAGACTGCTAAGATATAATTATCTGTTTATGTATCATAAATAACTGTGTTATTTTCTTTGAATTTGTGTATGTAAAAATATTTACAGACAATTTAATTGATTTAAGATTTTCATAATTTTACATATTTTTATGTGTTTGTCTGTCTAAGGCAATATGTATACCAAAGTGTTTCATTGATTTTGCTTCAATTTTGAGTGATAATGTTGCTTAAGAGGCAGTGAACATACCAGTAATTTAAGTAATTGAAGTAGGTAATAAGTTTTCTTTTAATATTTCTATATGATTACATTTCAATTTTAATTTTCATAGGGAGTTAAGCTGTACTCTTGCTTCCCTTTTTGTAATAAATTTTTTTTCATTTATATTCAAAAAAATTAAGTAGAGGGTGATGTTGGGAAGCAGCATACTCACGCCTTATAAAATTAACATCAGTCTTTCCACTGTGTGCCAGCCTAGTCCGCTGTAACTATCTCTGACGTCATAAATATCGTGCAATACTTTAGAATGAAGTAAATAACTTGAAACGATTCTAGCATGTCAGGAATAATACAAAATCAATGTGTTGTATATCAGTTCAATAACTTTAACCATTTTCGAAATTTGGACGTTTTTCTGTAAAAATCATTGGCGCAACAGAAAAGAACTAGAAACTTAAAAATTTATATTTAGATTCCTTTTGCATAATAATTTAGTAGAAACAGTATTCTGGATCTCACAAATTAAAATTTTAGTTGAAATTCATGATTTTCTGGTTTTTATCTTAAAAATTAAGGAAGCAAGATAGATTAAGTAGGCGAATAAATAAAGCTAGGATGTTTAAATTTAAGTAGAAGGGAGATCCACTATAATCATAAAGATGTGAGAAGTTTCAACTGAATAACTATAAACTATAGCGATAGCGTATCTCCAAAGGGCAAGTTCAGAGCTCATCTACTGCGTGTAGTGTAATTAAATTAATTCTCTCGCCCAAAATATTTACATAGCCACGTCAGTTTTTTATTATGATCACTTACTTGTGTGCTGATTGCACAATTAAATTGAAAGCTTCATCGGCTATCAGCAAAGGAAGCAGTGATTTATTCGATAGCTTAAAGTGGTGCATTACTAGCCCAGTGGCTAGTCGGGAGAGCAGATTTTATCAGGCGTTCCCTTAGCCATCCGCACCGTGGCTTGATATGTAAGAACGCTGCGCGAGAAAGAAGGAGGCCCCAGTTCTCTCCAGACGCTGATTAGCGCACCAGCTGTACCGGGAGTCGCGTCGCGTCGGTGTCGTTGATATAAACAGCCTCGGATGCAGTAATAAGTTACTCAAGATACGCGTAACCATGAAATCGTTTTCGAGTGAAGTGTTAATTTTGGGATGGCGTTAATGATCTATCTTTAGTGTGTGTATGTCGTATTTTCACGTGCCGCCGCAGAACAGACATTCTACCATTATTAGCTTGGCGTTTGATGAACATTATCATCAAATTATGGCGAGCATTCACTTAAACATTTAATTTGAACAGTTATAGTTGCATCAGCACATTAGACTCTGAACTGCTCTGGTATTTGGATTGTGTGGATCCTTTTTGGTCTGTGACTTTCAGAATATAGTGAACATTTTAGAGAGAATAGTTTTTGATTTTGAATCCCAGACAATCTCCTAATTCCTCAGAGCTACAAGCTGTAGCTATAAATGTATTTCTCAGTTGAAGTGGGCACTAGGAATTCTAATTACAGGCTTCACGTTTTGCTAATCACTTTCTGGTTGCCAATATTGTAGATAGAGAGCCAGTGTTGAGAATGGCAAACAACAGCATTAAATAAATAATAGGAACATTTAACAATTATTCCACCCGCCGCCCCACAACTGGTCGGTTTCGAATCTGCAGAGTGTTGGGAGAGGTAGTATTCAATTGTGTGAAGGTCATAGGCATGAGGGACTTTGGTGTAAGAGGAGGTTACATCAATAGAGGCGACTAGGGAACTAGGTGGTAAGGTTGGGGGATGCTGGAGAGCTGGTACAGAAAGTGTTTGGCATCTTTAACATGGGAGGCTAGGTTTTGGACAATTTCTGCAGATGTTGGTCAACAAGGGCCAAGAATTTTCTGGTGGTGGCACTGTAGCCTGGCACAATGGGGAGCCCAGAGCTTTTAGGTTTGTGGATTTTGGGGAGCATGTAGAAGATGGGTGTGTGGGCTGTTGTTGGGGTGAGTAGGAAGATGGATTCAGAAGAGAGGCTCTGGGAAGGATCTGAGGATTTCAACAGGGACTGGAGGTTATGTTTGACATCTGCGGTGGGGCAGTATGGCAGAGCTTCTATGTAGAGGCGTTGGACTACTGACAGATGCCCTCTGTCAGATAAACACGCTAGTTCATCTACCTCCACAACATCCTAGTCCATCCCTATACCACTCGCACTACTAGTCCCTTGTTACAGGGAACAAAGTCTTGTGGCAGGCGCAGGTGCATGACCTGCCCAATGCACCCACCTAGGTCATTTACTCCAGTCCCATCAAAGGCTTATCTTACTCCATCAGAGGCTGTGTCACCTGCGAAAGTAGCCATATTACTGCTGCAACCACAGCACAGCATTTTCCATTGGGATGACAACCAACCAGCTGCCAAATACTCGTAGAATCAACGGCCACTGCCAAACTGTTGTCAAAAAAAAAAGGTTGACCACCCAGTGCCACAACAAGCAGCAAAGCACGACATACGAGATTTAAATGCCTGCTTCACAACCCATACCATCTGGATCCTTCCTACCACCACCTGTTTTTCTAAGCTGTCCTTACAGCTATCCTTGCTGCCTAAACCTGAAAGTTACTCATTGTCCCCACCTCATTCATGTCAGCTGGTTGTGTGCTGCTATCTCATGCCCTAGTCTGTGAAATCGCATGCCTAGCCATATGCCACCTTCTCTCTCTACCTGCACACTGGATTGCCCACAGATGGCTCCTCACTCTACCATGAGCCGCTGGATGCTTCGCCCCAACCTTCTTCCAGTCTCCCAGCTTTCTTCATCCGTCACTCCACCTCACCCTGTACCCCCACCACACTCCACTACACTCACTGTGGGTCAGAAAGGAGCTGGCAGTCTACCGAGAACAATGTAGGGAGACAGGTGTGAGTGAATGAGTGAGTGTGTGTGTGTTTGTGTGTGTGTTTGTTTTCTGCTACGAGCTTGAAAATGGAAGTTCATTCCGAAAACTAGCAAATCTCTGTACCTTTTGTTATTGAACCTATCGGCGACACAGAACTTCTGCCTTTTGGTGGGACATCTCCTTTATTCCTAAATAATTCGTATTTGTCTTATCTAACACCTTTCTTTTTACTTGATGTGACTTCTGTATAATCATGCTCCTTAGTGCAACATACATGTAGAAATTTTATCCATTATGTTTGTCCCTTTATGTCAATGTAAATAATCTATGGATGCAATTTTAAAAGTAAAATACTGTGAAAGAATGGATATGTTAAAACTTTACCTGAATACTGGTTCATGCATAGGGCATGTAGGATTATAATCATGTAGGGGAGCCCTCTGCAATGAAACTGGCTTGGCAGGAATAGAAAGACTGATCTGGCTGTCGAACTGCAAAGCTCCTTTGTGGGAAGGATCAGTCAGTGCCCAGCAGGCGGGGTGTTCGCGTCTTGTGAACTTAACAAGGCAAGAATAACGAGAGGATTACATAACATAGCTTCAGATGTGGAAATTTGGCTTATTATTCATGGAATACTTTGGCTGGTTCTGTACTGTGAAGATCCGACGCTGAGAAGGGAATTTTCAGATCTAGTTACACAGCAAAAGCTGTGTATACTTTCGCCTCCTTTTTTTGAACAGCCACAGCAGATAGACACTGCCAGCACCTTCCATCTCAAATTATCAGCTGAGTACTGTACAACTGCGTGGACTAGTTATATGGTTTCTTTTTCAATAATAAGTTTGTGATCTGGAAACTTTGTAATGAGCACCCGTAATTTTCCTTAGTCATTTACCGATACAGGGTCCTATCCGAGTGTCCTATTATATTGAGCAGAAAAGCCACTTACTGCAGTCTATAAACTTCGCGTAGTAAAAAACTTCACAGTTGTTCAGTGCGACCAACTTTTTGATGCACACCACGTACTTTTCATAAAAGAATACTTAAAGGTTCAAACAAGCACAATTACCACGAAAATATTTTAAGTATTCAGGTTAAAGACCATTTTTATTGGATTCTCAGAACAGTATTACAGTTACCTGCAAAAACCAAAATGATTCATAATACACTCCTGGAAATGGAAAAAAGAACACATTGACACCGGTGTGTCAGACCCACCATACTTGCTCCGGACACTGCGAGAGGGCTGTACAAGCAATGATCACACGCACGGCACAGCGGACACACCAGGACCCGCGATGTTGGCCGTCGAATGGCGCTAGCTGCGCAGCATTTGTGCACCGCCGCCGTCAGTGTCAGCCAGTTTGCCGTGGCATACGGAGCTCCATCGCAGTCTTTAACACTGGTAGCATGCCGCGACAGCGTGGACGTGAACCGTATGTGCAGTTGACGGACTTTGAGCGAGGGCGTATAGTGGGCATGCGGGAGGCCGGGTGGACGTACCGCCGAATTGCTCAACACGTGGGGCGTGAGGTCTCCACAGTACATCGATGTTGTCGCCAGTGGTCGGCGGAAGGTGCACATGCCCGTCGACCTGGGACCGGACCGCAGCGACGCACGGATGCACGCCAAGACCGTAGGATCCTACGCAGTGCCGTAGGGGACCGCACCGCCACTTCCCAGCAAATTAGGGACACTGTTGCTCCTGGGGTATCGGCGAGGACCATTCGCAACCGTCTCCATGAAGCTGGGCTACGGTCCCGCACACCGTTAGGCCGTCTTTCGCTCACGCCCCAACATCGTGCAGCCCGCCTCCAGTGGTGTCGCGACAGGCGTGAATGGAGGGACGAATGGAGACGTGTCGTCTTCAGCGATGAGAGTCGCTTCTGCCTTGGTGCCAATGATGGTCGTATGCGTGTTTGGCGCCGTGCAGGTGAGCGCCACAATCAGGACTGCATACGACCGAGGCACACAGAGCCAACACCCGGCTTCATGGTGTGGGGAGCGATCTCCTACACTGGCCGTACACCACTGGTGATCGTCGAGGGGACACTGAATAGTGCACGGTACATCCAAACCGTCATCGAACCCATCGTTCTACCATTCCTAGACCGGCAAGGGAACTTGCTGTTCCAACAGGACAATGCACGTCCGCATGTATCCCGTGCCACCCAACGTGCTCTAGAAGGTGTAAGTCAACTACCCTGGCCAGCAAGATCTCCGGATCTGTCCCCCATTGAGCATGTTTGGGACTGGATGAAGCGTCGTCTCACGCGGTCTGCACGTCCAGCACGAACGTTGGTCCAACTGAGGCGCCAGGTGGAAATGGCATGGCAAGCCGTTCCACAGGACTACATCCAGCATCTCTACGATCGTCTCCATGGGAGAATAGCAGCCTGCATTGCTGCGAAAGGTGGATATACACTGTACTAGTGCCGACATTGTGCATGCTCTGTTGCCTGTGTCTATGTGCCTGTGGTTCTGTCAGTGTGATCATGTGATGTATCTGACCCCAGGAATGTGTCAATAAAGTTTCCCCTTCCTGGGACAATGAATTCACGGTGTTCTTATTTCAGTTTCCAGGAGTGTATTTATTGGCTAGTAGACGGTGAAGGGCCAGCATAAAGTGATTATTGTGCAGGCTTGGAAGTAACTGTTTATAATTTCAAGTGCATATAACTAAAAGTGTTTCTCATATTTTTTTGTAACATAAATATTCTGTGTTGATCTGAGTCTACTGATAGATTACTTTCTGGGCCCCATACTAATTGTTGAGTCAGATTTAAGTTTCATATAAGAATTGCAGCATTAATTAAGTGCACCTGCAAGTTTTCTTAGCATATCTTTGCTATAATAAGCAACTGCCTGCAATATACTAGATCCAATAGATCCAAGTACTATGTGTGCCATCTGAGCTAAATAGTGTAAGGCTGTGAATGCTCCTTGAGAATGCAAATAATAATAGGAATAGAGAATGTAATTACCTGATGGACATTTTAAGGACAGTATTTTCCAATAATTGAAGTGATAAAAGAACCTCTCATGGAAGTTATTTTTGCTCTACCATCAGTGATTATTTACTTACAACAACCATTACCTTTCTGCTCTAATATACAGACAGTAAGATGTTGCAAAAACGGTAAATATTCATTCTGTGTTATTCATGCCAAACTATCGTTACACTGCCTAATAAATTGCGCTACTGCTTGGTATCTTATTTGTAAAACATAATTTCTGTATCAGGTGAAGTCAATCCCAATAGTTAACTTTCGTTATGAATCGTGTTAGTATCTAGTACAACTTTGACAAATTGGACTGGTGACTGTTTCTGTCACTTAATTACAGTTTACTTCGTTACTAATAAAACCTTGGTTCGATTTCTGTTTGTTCAACTACTTCTTTCTTTTAATAGAAATCTTTAGCGGAAAAAAAATATTCTGATACCTTTCCATTAGGCACGTTCACCGTATATAAGTACCTTTCTGCAGAAGTAACGTTTACTGTGAGTTGCTAATTTAATAGTAGTCGGTAGCGTTGTGAGTCCAATGAGGTTTTCTGAGCTCCTGTGTGGTGCCCTTATTTGTGTGAGGCCTTGCATTGTCACGGAGAATGAGAATTTCTTTTTCATTTTTGTGGTAACGAACACGCTGAAGGTGTTTCTTCAGTTTCCTCAGCATAGGACAGTACACTTCCGATGTGATCGTTGCACCATGAGGGAGGACATCAATCAGGGCAATAAACCCTTCAGAGTCCCAGAAGACCATCGTCATGACTTTGCCGGTTGGGGGTTGGGCTTTGAAATTTTTCTTCGGACGAGAGGTGGCGTGGGGCCACTCTATGAAATGTAGCTTCCTTCCCAGTTCGAAGTGATGGACCCATGTTTCATCGCCTGTTATGACGTTCGACAAACAGTTTTCACGATCAGCTTCGTAACGCACAAGCAGTTCCGCACAGATGGCCTTGATATCTATGTTCTGCTGTTATGTGGCGAAAAACCCTGCAGGCACACATCTTGGAGTATCCCAATCGGTGGACTAGTGTGTCAGCACTCAGCATTACCAGCAGAGAAAGCCAGTTGCGCAGCGTGGTTTTTTATTACGATCCCTCGATCACCTCGAATGAGAGTGTCCACACGTTCCAACACTGCAGGAGTCACAGCTGTGTGCCTTCAACTGGTAAGGGGTGGTGGGTGGGGGGCAAGAAGATCGGTCCGTTAGTGAATTACGAGGGTGAGTCAAATGAAAATATTAAATTTGTAATAACAAATCGAAATTTCGCGCCTTATCCTGTAAGTTGGTAAGCGTGCTACAAACAGCGTTAGAATGGCCTGTAGTTGGCAGCACAGTGCAGATGCACACATACCGTCGCAGTATCAGTACAAAGATGGCCGCCCCACTTGCGACTTGCACCAGGGAAGAACAGCGTTCTGCTATTCGGTTTTTGCGTAGTGAAGGTGTGAAACCTATTGAAATTCATCAACAAATGAAGGTTCAGTATGGTGATGCATGTTTGTCACAGCCGCATGTCTACGAATGAAGTAGGAAGTTCGCAAATGGTGTGACTTCAGTGGAAGATGCTCCTCGTCCAGGTCAGGCACAACGAATTGTGACTCCACAGAACATTTCAGCAGTTGAAACCATAGTGAAGGAAAACCGCCGAGTGACACAGAATGACTTTGCAGCATGTTTACAGATGAGTCATGGGTCAGCACACCACATTGTGCATGATGTGCTTCAGTTTCACGAAGTGTCTGCAAGATGGGTGCCATGGTAGCTGACTCCGGAAATGACAGAGCGACTTGTTGATGCTTGTGAAGAATCTCTTCGGCTCTTTGGACGAAAAGGTGACGGCTTCCTTCAAGAATCGTTACTGGGGACGAAACCTGGGTTCACTCCGACCAACCGGAAACGAAGAGAGCGACCAAGGAATGACGCCATTCCTCATCACCAAGTGATTTCCATAGGTTTGGACCACTCAAAGACGCAATGGGAGGAAAGAAGTTCTGATGAAGAGGTACGCCACACGGTGCATGAGTGGTTGCACGGACTACCAAAAGAATTTTTTCTAAAGGAATTTATGCACTTTGTAAGCGCTGGAGGACTTGCATTGAGCGTGGGGGAGATTATGTTGAATAGTGATACAACTTTGTACCACTTCTGCACAATAAATAATATTTAAAAAATATTTAAGGTTTTCATTTGACTCACCCTCGTATAAACATGTTCCATAGCTCATTTGAAAGATTCTTTTATCGAAATGATGTGGTACGAGTCAATTTACAGGATATAAAGCTGGTACTATATACATTTTTTAGCAGTTTTAGCAGTTTCGTCGATGGAATGGAAGGAATTCTCCAGGAGAAATGATTTTAAATTACATTTAAAGCTTGCTTCACTACCTGTCAAGCATTTTATGTTATTGGGCAAATGACTAAAAATTTTCATTACTGTTTACTGAACTCTCTGAGCCACTGAGAACTTTAACAGTGGGTAATAAAGGTCGTTTTACCCTCTGGGTAAGTATGTATATCACTATTTTTTCAAATTGTGATATATTATTTATGAGAAACATCATTAGCAAATATATGTATTGTGACGGCGCAGTTAAAATGCCTTGCTCCTTAAAGAGGTAGCTACATTACGTTCGTGGGTGAACACATTTTTAGTGCTCGCTTTTATAGAATCACTACTTTCTTTCTAAGAGATGAGTTGCCCCGAAAATTATTCCGAACGACATTACCGAGTAGAAATATGCGGAATATGTCAGGAGGTTGATTCGTTTGTTTCCAAGATTAGAAGTTATACGAAGAGCAAAAGTATCTGAACTTAATTGTTTGAGAAGCTCAATGATATGATTCTTCATCACCATATACACCCAAGAATGTGGAGCATTCTACCCAACTTACTTACTACTGCTCATGTGCTACATCATTACATCAATTGTTGGTATGGCTATTTCTTGTACAGAAGAGAAACTAGTCTTTTTTTTCTCTCAAAAGTTAGGGAGACTCTGTTTCAGAGAACCACTTTAAAATTCTTTGGACATCATTTAATAGCTCTTCCGTAGCTTCCTCTCTCATGGGATTTGTAATGTTAGTATTGTCTGTAGAAGATACGAATTTTGCTTCTTGAATATGAAACGGCAGGTCAAGGTGGTTCACGTATGTAATGAATAGGGTTGGACCTAAAATTGAGCCCTGCGAGACTCCCTTTATGATTTTACCTCAGTCGCAAAATTTTCTGCCTTGCCCACACTGCCTGACTTATTCAGCACAACCTTTTGCATTGTGTCTGTCAAGTACGATGACAGGTTCGCGCTACCTTGTTCGACGATGACAGACGCCTTGCCCAACGAATCACCGTGTCTTTGTTCACAGGAATGTCTCCGTAGACATTCCCCAACCGTCTATGAATATCTCCGATGCTCTGGTTTTCCGTCAAAAGAAAACCAGCTTCGAACGCTCCTCCGGTACAGACGTCAGTTAGTAGGATGCATATAGCGCTCCACCTATCGGAACTTCATGAAACTACAGGGGCTGAATAGGCAATATTTCACGATGCCCCCTGACAATGCCGTTTTTTTTTTTTTTGTCAACCGAAATTTGCCGGGAAAAAATGGGTTTCATTACTTATTGAACACCCCTCGTCTATTACGCATAAAGTTTATTTTGCGTAATAATGAAATGTTCCAAGGTAAGGGCATAATATACGAAGCACAAAAGCCGCGCCGTCAGTTATCCCCTGAACAGCAGTTCCGAGTGGCCTTTGCTAAATGCGGATTACTCAGGCCGTAGAGATCAAAGCGGGAGCCATTGCCGTAGCTCTGCGCGATACGAATGTGCGACCATTTGCCGAAACGCTCGTTGGCGTCGCATTCGGCTACGCGTGGCGCGGCGCGGCGCGGCCGTGCGGATCGGGGCCAGCTGCAGCCGCACCGCACACTGCGTTTTCACAACACGCGCCGCTCCCGCGGAAGGACAACATGCGGGAATAAACAGGCGACCAAGTCAGTAAACAACGATACGGCGCCCGCCGTCCACCGACTTTTGTTTCCCGGCTGGCTCTGCCGCACGGCCACTGCCCTTTCCGCCCCGATTCGTAAATTGGCCGCCGCGCGGCGCCACTGCCGCCGGCTCTCAGAGGTTCCGACGGCCTTCCCTGTGCTTCCATTCCACGCGCAGCTCCAAGTTTAAAGCAATATTTGGCTTCACGGTAACTTCCCTGCGTCAACAACCATGTTCCCCAGGTCATGGCTTAGTGCATGCTGGAGGCAACTTAGCACGAGAATTTGTATTTTATTTCACGCTTCCTTTCTCTATTCCACTGGCCGTAAAATTTATTTTAACTGCTTCGCAAAGCTTACGGTGCAGCGCATAAAATTATTTAATCGTCTACTATTTTAAAATAGGGTAAATTAGATCTCTTATCAAATCAGTTTCAAAGGGTCGAAAATAAATTTTCATCTTTAATTAAGCCTGGATGTATCCCCATGTCTGCTTCTCAGTTATTTCCGATTCACGTGTGCCCTTAACATGCAACCAGTTTATTTGTTTCTTGTTACCCAACTTATCAGCAAATGAAAGATTTAAAATTAGTACCTCAGAGGATCCTGTTTATGATGAATTAAGGATGGTTGCGCCTATTAGTAAGTACACAATTATTATTTTAGTTTAATACCCAAATATGCTTCACCACAGTTGTGTTATCTTCAATGGGCGTTTTCCTTTTACTTTTCTGGAACAGATACACACTGATGATATTTAGGTACAGAAATGCGCTACATCGGATTTTGTTATTTAAACTACGAATGTATCTTACCTTTTATTTTACATTGTGTGTGTGCTGTGGTTTCCAACCGAAATCAGCCACAGGTCTAAATTGCCGTAGCATACTGTGTCATCTACAAGTGCAAGGGAAGTTAGGATGTTGTCAGCATCGAATTTTTTGTTAAGCTCACCTTTAAAACATATTTTCTGGAAAAATCGTGGCCTATGTCCCTTTTTCACCTTTTTTGCTGTATTAAACTTGTCCTGAGCTGCGGCTGGTATGTGTTTGTGTGCCAAACGAGTTTTCTGTTGTTTTTGTGTAGTTAGAGTGATATGGGGACATTGGCAAAAATTTGTGAAGCTTTCGTACAGTGATTATTTGGTGTGGTTTGTTATTCGGCGAATTTTTTTTTTTTTTTTTTTTGTATTTTAAGAACGTTTAATCACGTTTTCTCCTACACGTTTGTGGACACTGCGTCTTGTTATGTTGCTGTGGCTCGACGTTGGTGATCCGCTTGTTGTTTGCTTTGCTGTTTAATGTTTACTGTTATTACATCATTCTGAAGAAGCATTCGGAGTATAGCAGGTTGCAAATAACCTCCCCCCGTTGTCAGTACTGAAGAAAATGCGAGAAGTCTCGCCCCCGGTGTAAGTGTTGTGGGTTGAGCTATCTTCACTAAAAAAGTAGTGTGGACGAGCTACACTGCCGCATAAAACGCACGATTATTATTGTACCCATATATACACAGCTGAAGCCCCGCGGGAAATAAAATCAAATGAGGTAATAGCAAACGAGGAAAAATACGCAGCGTAATGTTTAGATCAGGACTGTTCTCATGACTAACATGACGCATGGATTCTTCCTCCGGCGTGAATACCTTTCAATGTGTGGCGCTTCGGGCATACTGATCACAGTGCACCACATTCTAGCATAATACACTTATGATGTTTGTACGTATTAAACCGGGGACCTAGAAACGAGGGAGAGGCTTCGTCCCGCCGTAGCTCTTAGTGGTTCACAACCCCACAACAGGCCACAGCAGTCCACCCACCCCACCGCCGTCCCGCACCGAATCAAGGGTTATTGTGCGGTTCGGCCCCCATTCTACACCCCTCCCGCCCCCCCCCCCTCCGTCACATACCAGGCCAGTGTAGCCCCACATGTTTGCGTGGGTGAGTAATTATGGTGTACGCGTACCTGGAGACAGTGTTTGAGCAACAATCGTCGACACAGTGTACTGACAAGGGAACCTCCCCATCGCACCCCCCTCAGATTTAGTTATAAGTTGGCACAGTGGATAGGCCTTGAAAACTGAACACAGATCAATCGAGAAAGCAGGAAGAAGTTGTGTGGAACTATGAAAAAATAAGCAAAATATACAAACTGAGTAGTCCATGCGAAGATATGCAACATCAGGGACACTCGGAGTCGAGGAGCGCCGTGGTCCCGTGGTTAGCGAGAGCAGCTACGGAACGAGAGGTACTAGGTTCAAGTCTTCCCTCGAGTGGAAAGATTAATTTTTTATTTTCAGTTTATGTGACAAACTTCTATGTTTTCATCACTTTTTTGGGAGTGATTATCACATCCACAAGAAAACCTAAATTGGGCAAGGTAGAAGAATCTTTTTACCCATTCGCTAAGTGTACAAGTTAGATGGGTCGACAACATATTCCTGTCATGTGACGCACATGCCATCACCAGTGTCGTATAGAATATACCAGACGTGTTTTCCCGTGGAGGAATCGGTTGACCTATGGCCTTGCGGTGAAATGTTTTCGGTTCCCATTGGAGAGGGACGCCCTTTCGTCTACTAATCGCACGGTTTTGCGGTGCGGTCGCAAAACACAGACACTAAACTTATTGCAGTGAACAGAGACGTCAGTCAACGAACGGAGAGATCATAACTTTGGGAAAATAAACAAAGTAAAATTTTCATTGGAGGGAAGACTTGAACCAAGGACCTGTCGTTCTGCAGCTACTCACGCTAACCACGGGACCACGGCGCTCCTGAGCTCTAACTCTCCTTCATGTTGCCTATCTTACGCATGGACTACTCAGTTTGTATATTTTACTAATTTTTTTCACGGTTCCACACAACTTCTTCCTATTTTCTAGATTGATCTGTGTTCAGTTTTTCAAGGCCTATCCACTGTGCCAACTTATAACTAAATCTGAGGGGGGTGCGATGGGGAGGTTCCCTTGTGAGGTGGAATAGGGGGAACCAGCCCGAATTCGCTATCGTAAATGGAAAATCACCTTAAAAAACATCCACAGGCTGGCTGGCACACCTGACCTCGACATTAAACCGCAGGGCAGATTCATGCCGGGGACCGGCACGCCTTCCCGCTCGGGAAGCAGGGCGTTAGACTGCACGGCTAGCCGGGCGGGCAAAATACACTTTACATTCAGACAAAATGGCTGCATCTCATTTGTCGACAGATTTGCCCATGATTTTCACTGACAATAACACGATTGCGGTACGACTTTTAAGGTTGCGTGAAATATCCGAGCTGCTACCTAAAATTGTAGGGAGGAGTTTTAATGTGTTTTGAGGGTGACTGGCATAGCCACATTTTTCTTTTATAAGGAGTCTACCTATCACAATTCCGCAGGTAATTATTACAGCTTTCCTCCTGTATTACTTGTGTTTTAATTGCCAGTTTTAGAACGTCTGCCCATTTTTTTACATTATTTTAAAGATTGTGAGTCGCTGTGACTGTAGCGATAACCGTGAATGAGGTTGGAAGAGAGAGTTTGCATTTTTGTACACTTGCACTTGCTTTTTTATGACATTATAACCGCATTCGTCCGTAGCAATACCTCTACAGACGCAGATTCCCTGTAGTTCGTTTAAAGTTATTTGATAGTTGGCGTCTCTCAGTTGCCGCTACGATATTGCGACATGGGCCGCTCTGTTGTAGGTAACACGTCGATAGCCGATTTCAGGTGACTGGACTGCAGCAGGAGACGCATTTTGTAGCCCTGAATTTAAACTCGTGTCATAAGCTAACCACAACCTCGTGATGTGTGATGTATGTACCTGAGGAAGAGGTGATCAAAGTTCTGCGGCAAAGACAGAATCACAATCGCTTTGCCCATAGCTATTAAAGTTAACCTCAACAAGCAAACTCAAAACAAATAAAGTCCAGTTTCAGCGCTAAAAGCAAACTGTCATTTCTTGCTATCATTGGTTGCCTGAAATAATCACCTCACTGGCTACTGAGACTGCTGCATTAGGAACTCAGAAGCAGTTCTCGTTGATACTTGGTTGCAGATTATAGACGACACAGGCAGATTGCAGACGAAAAAAAAATGAAAGGTAGAAAGATAAATTCACATAAAAAAGTCAGTACGATGATAAAAATGACGTGGAAAATAATAAAATAAAAAATTACATTTAAACCAATTAAATGAATAAAAATGATAAACTCTTTTGATTAGATTTAAAAATAAAAAATTTCACGAGATTTGTCTGTTCCAAAACTAGCATGCCAGGACCATTCGCTAACCATTGCCCTGAAGTACTACAATGTGTGTAGTTGTTATCTTTTTTATTGTAATCACCGAGTTGCAATTATGCATTAGCCTTCAAAAACTCATTTTTACGCAATATTTTGTAAAGCTTATCAAATGCAAGCCGATTTTGATAACCGCATATGTGACACTGAATGGCGTTTTGTGTGACGTATCCAGTACTGCTGCCGGCCGAAGTGGCCGTGCGGTTAAAGGCGCTGCAGTCTGGAACCGCAAGACCGCTACGGTCGCAGGTTCGAATCCTGCCTCGGGCATGGATGTTTGTGATTTCCTTAGGTTAGTTAGGTTTAACTAGTTCTAAGTTCTAGGGGACTAATGACCTCAGCAGCTGAGTCCCATAGTGCTCAGAGCCATTTGAACCATTTGAACCAGTACTCCTGGTATGAAATGTGTGTACATCATCAGGGTCGTTATGAGTGCGCGTTGTCTGTAGTGTGATGAAGTATGATTCGGGATCCAAACCCATCAAGAAAGAAAGCTGCAAACGGAATTGGAAGTGAACTGACCAATTGTGACAGTTTGGTAACGATGAACGGTTCGGGAGTGACGCTGAGCACTCTGATTGGAGGGAACCAGCTGCAATCCTTGAAGCGTCAACTACCAAGTAATATTAATCAGACTAGCCGTTGAGCGCCCATTTGAACAACAAGATTTGAAAATAAAAAATTGAAAAATAGGCAACAAATATTTTATGAAATAAATTGTCTAAAAATAAGAAATAAAATCGATTAGACAAACATTTGATGTGCCTTGAATTATGCTCGAAATCATGCAGGGCAATAGTATCTCCATAGACAAATATCCTTTAGTACTCTTTCAAATTCTAAATTAAATACTGAGCTTTAAACTCGCAGTCGACACATCATTGCCCGCATCTCGTGGTCGTGCGGTAGCGTTCTCGCTTCCCACGCCCGGGTTCCCGGGTTCGATTCCCGGCGGGGTCAGGGATTTTCTCTGCCTCGTGATGGCTGGGTGTTGTGTGCTGTCCTTAGGTTAGTTAGGTTTAAGTAGTTCTAAGTTCTAGGGGACTGATGACCGTAGATGTTAAGTCCCATAGTGCTCAGAGCCATTTGAACCATTTTTTTGACACATCATTTGCTCTACATGCTTTCAAGTGCCATTCAAACCCACGTCAAATGTTTGCCCAGTCTCTTTTATTTCTTCCTTCTAGACAAACCGTTTTACAAAACAACTGACCCTTTTTTTAAAACTCTTTTCCTCTTCTTTAATTGTATTTACTCGAAGCTCGGTGTTCTTAATAACTGATAATGCATCTGCTAGGGTATTTTTCACTGTATGAGTTGGTGATTTTTGTTACGAGAGCTGATACAGAAGTAGAGAATTAGCTATCGATCTAGTCGGTTGCGGGATTGGGTGGAAAAGGATGGCTGCTCGTTGCTGTCAAGCTACGCTGCTAAAATGCCCAGAATTGCTTGTCAACTGGATTAGTACAGATAGCCAATCGATATGCACAGGGCGGAATTGTATCGTGTGCAAAGGGAAGACACGTTTAATATCAAATATGTAACAATAAATTGCCGAAGTATCCGTTGCAAAGTTCCTGAAACTACCGCCCTCCAGGAAAGCGGGAGCACTCAAGTCATACTCGGTACTGAGAGATAAATGAAACGCGAGTAGGAAGCTCGAAAAATGTGGTGAAGTGCGGAAAGTATATCGAAAACAAAATTAGACGTCAGAAGAGAGTAACTGTTCAATGCAATCAACGAGAATATTGTGTCCATTGAGGTTGAAATTGAGTCAGACGGTGAAATGATCTCGACGCGAGTAACTCAGCATAACCACTGTATGTTTTTACCGATCATCCGATCATCTCGGTCCGGTACACAGTTTTAATCTGCCAGGAAGTTTCATATCAGCGCACTCTCCGCTGCAGAGTGAAAATCTCAGTCTCGAAAAGAGAGGGAACAGATGCAAGACTGACAGTGTCCTCAAAACGGTTAGGAAAATATCTTTGTAAGTGCTTCAAGGCCAGAATGAATTCTTGAAGCCTCGCATTTTCTTTCATGGCAGTGAGCGTAGGTAACCGGACTGTGTTTGTCAGAATGTGTCTGTTCCATAATGCGATTTTCTTTTTAAATGCATCCCTTTGAAATCAAGAAGAAGTTGTTCCTCGCATTGCAGTGTCTTAGTGTGGGCAGTGTGCAATCAAGTCCACCTAAAACGCCAGGTCTACAATCCATTCCAGATGTTCTAATTTTCGTTCCTACACGCCTTTTCCTTCATAAACTCAACAGCTGCGAGTTTGAAAGTGAAAAATCTTTTATGACTTGCTCCTTGACTTAACTAACGTGCTTTGTATAAATATATAAAATCTCCATACTCTTTGCTCTGTTCCACGGAAAACTTGCAACTAACAATGGAATAACACGTCCGACTTCAGAAATTTTAGTATTCATACCACCTGTATCTTCACGTGCTTGTTCCCTGCAAATTTAGCACGCAGTGCTTCTTGATGTACTTGACAGTGAATCCCCTCTGACGCTTATTAAATTATTTCTGCTTAATATTGTAATTCGTATCCCAGCAAATTTACAGTCCCCATCGCCCATGCGACTGCATAATATACAGTGGGAGTTCTCATCCCTCTCTTCTGTCATATCCACTTATTTTTCAAGGCTTGTAATGATAGATCGCTAGACTGCCTCTTCTTGTGCGAACATCCACTCGTCCCTGTGAACATCCATCATACCACAAACATATAGCGAAGAGTAAACAGTGCTCACACCGTGCTGAAGAGTGTCATGCCGACCCGAAAACGCCACACCGCAGAACTAAATAAATGTCGCGTTGTGACGAGTAGTTCCGAGAAGCAGTGAGCAAAGCGGAGACAGGCTGAGCTTTGGCCTGCCTACGGCTGGCGCAATCGGACCGCGTTTAGTTTGACACACCATGTCCGGCCCTCGTC